>NC_140581.1:536928810-537528810 GCF_964204655.1 Triturus cristatus | reverse complement strand
CCTATCATGAATTGTTCTTGCTGGTCCTGTATGTTAGAAGAGAGACAGTAAAGTTATATTTGACAGCGGATTTCCATTGCCTGGTGATCTACTGTCAAAAGGAGGGTAAGGATTTTAAACCTGACAAATTAAACAGGCTCAAATATTGGGTTTTGGGCTGCAGGTTTACAGTGCATAAAGTACATGACATGGTGTTGTGTGTCACCGTTTATTCACATATGCTATTGTTTTGTCTATGCTTCTTGTGCTTGATATACAGCGAGTATATCTGATGGCTTGACATGTGCATTTTTTTATTTGTGCATTTTTTTATTTTTTGTATGTTTTGTTTTATGTTGATGCTTTTATACTATTACAAGTTCCCCTGTGTTGTGAAGGGATGAGTATGACGATATGTATCGTTACATAACAGTTGGGTGGATTTGGTATAATAATAAATTTCACAGATATGGTTTTCATACTGTGAGGAAGACAGGCAGCACTTTACCAGTGCATGTCTAAATTGGCTATAATGGTATTACAGAAAACAAAAGAGATCTATCAGGATCAAAGTGTGTCACCTGCAGTTAGTCATGTTACTGTTCCTTCCCTTAAAAGAAAAGGCAGCCTTACATTTATGTATCCTTGATTGGACCTAAGGATGAAATTATAGATCTGTGACTCAAGGTGGCCTACTTTCTATATTACATTAGTTAATGATGTTCTGTTTCCTAAGTAGCATACATGGCTTTTTGTTCCTTAAAAGAAAACCAGGTTTTCATTTTTCCCTGAAGAAGGAACTGGAACATTAGCTAGGATTACCGTATATGGTGTAGTCGCCTGCGGTAGAGTTAAAATTTGTGTAACTTTGGCCTTTGTGTATCACCCGTACTCTTGGTGTTGTGTCACATGCCTGACTATCACCCAAATAATTTTTTTTTGTTCTTCCTATAGATTTTTTTCTTTTGTTACTTCTCCCCTGACCAATGCCGCATCATGCTTAGTTATTGGGGATTTTAGTTGTGTCCTAGTTCCATTTCCCTTTTCCGTATTCCTTTCACCAGTCAGCCCATTTATCATTGTAGGTGTATTGTTCAGGTTCACACTTCCAGACTGCAGTGATGTACTAGGGACCCCCATGTTATGTATAATTCCCTTTTGTATGACCAGACTGGTTTGCAAGAATTTTCCTTAGGCCTACTTCAATGTTTTCCAGCCTGACTGTCAGGGTAGTGATAGACTGGTTAACTGACTCAATATTATAGTAAGACAAGTTTTCCATCTCAATAGGAGATATCTTATGTTTACCTTTTTGAACATGACGAATTATCAATGTCTATTTTAATTTGTTTTCAGTTCCCTTCTGTTCCTGCTGCTTTAATTTTTGGTGGGATCAGATGTGTTCTAATCATGCAAATATCAGGACCCTCTAGTTCTTGTCTTTTGTTTGCACATTTGACTATTAGCCTGTGTATTGCATAGTGCACCTGATGCACAGTTTTTAAAGGAAGGTTTCTACATGTCCCTGATAATCTGTATCATGTGATTTCTCTATTGAGATGTTCTAAGATAAGGAGGAACACCTAGACTTAATCATTGAGGAAAATATGTGTTTACCCCATTAGACAATGCCACTGTGTGAGGAAATCCATTCAGATAGAATTCTCATGTAGCTATAGATGGCAGAGAGTAATGGAGAGAACCCAATTGAAGATGCTAGAGACCCTGTTTTGCCCTTCTGCCTTTGTCTTTGTATTCTATGCCCATGGTGTATGGCTACTCCTTTGAAGATTGCAGACCACCTGCTTGCAGTCCCCTTGTTAAAAACCATGAACTGTTTTTGTACTAAATTGGAGGAAACTAACAACTGTGTCATATTTCCTACGTCACTAGATTCTGTGGGTATCAAGTCATAATAACCTGCAGAACATTGATTTAAGCCTAATTCCCATCAGTGACAGCTACAGATGAAAGACGGACGTCTTGGCCCTACAGTCTTAGCACCCAGAAAGTAGCAAAGCTGGACAGCGATCGCCAGCGCATGGTATCGTACTTGCTCCATCAGACGGCGTTGGACATCACAAAACCAAAAAGTTTCAGTGTAAAAGAGCTAAAGAGAAGGATTCCTGTTGTTGATGGCAGAGCTGGTTTGAGGTTTCATTTCTCTACCTGTCATGTGCTGGTAACCTCTGACAGTGTGCAATCCCTTGAGCCCCTTGGCCTGAGTTTTGGCCACACACCTCTTTTCCTTTGCTCCAGCGGAAAGGCAGTACACCTGAGGATCCAAGTTTGGAAAAAGGCACTATATTGTGGTGCCCATGAAAGATCAGCTTGAGCGTCCTCTGACACTAAATAATGAGTGTTGGAGTCTGAAAGTGCTGCTGAGCTTGAGCTATTTCCCAATTAATAGTGCTTGGGTCTCCACGAGATGATTTGTGCCCTTCATCAATGAAGAGCACATTGTTTGTAGTGTCTGCCACAGAGGAGAGACACTGGTGTATTGCCTTAAGACATTGAGACTTTCGAGTGAGCTGTGGGTGTTTGCCAGGAGGGCACTCCAACTAAGCAGTACTTTTCTCACAAAGAGGCCTGAATTGAGAGGCCCAGCGCAGAAGAAGACAACGGAAGCAGATTTGATGGACAATAGAAGCCTTCCAAAGTGGCTTATAACGGACTTTGGGCACAATTGCAAATATAGACTGAGTGATTGCCTATGTAAGGGCAAAATGAGGGTCTGTGGTTCCGTGAATTCTGAACCTGTGTTTTAAATGCCATGATTCGGTTATGATTTTGGTAACAGCAAACCGTAAACAGTGAAGTTCAGCAAATACGAGTGTTTGCGTCATGTTACACCAATGGATTCACTGTGTATTTGAAGGTTTCGTTGTGAACCCTTGGGTTCCATTTTGTGCATGGCAGCCATTTTGTGGTTGCCCTTTACATAGGCCCTGACTGTGGCTGAACAATTATTTAGGACACATTCACCTTAGCTTGGGTTTGTGCTGACTCCTGCATGACCTGGCGAAAGCTGACTCTATTGCCTTAGGCCGACCTTGCCAAGCCAGTTCCTGCCCTTTAGCTGATCAAGATTAAGGATCAGAGATGGACATTATAAATATTTATTACACACAAACATGCCTTATCCTATTCCTATCTGTTTCTGTTCCTGTTTTTATGGTCTATTTACGATGGGGAGGTGACCATTTTTATAATGGGTTTGTCCAGCTTGTCTAAAGAAGAATGTTGGTTTTGTCAGGTCTTTTTACCTTTGTCGACTGTAACCTTTATGAAACCCTGTAATTATAATGCTTTGCCCATATCCTGCTAAAACCCCAAAGGCTACTCACCTGTTGCCTCTCTAGCTTTTTCATTTGTTTATGAATGTGACTGGTACAACTCCCTTGCATGCCTAGGGCATAATAAATGGTATAAAAGGTCTGAGCTAAGACCATTCTGGAGACTGCCTCATTCAGTTACTAAGGCTTCTGTGTGACGTAGTCTCACTCATTTGAGTTTTATTAAAGATGTCTTTTCATATTTCAGCTTCTTTGCCAAATTCTTTGTTATATTACCCTGAGAATGAAAATTTCACTACTACAGGCAGACCTGGGAGCAGAAGTCGGACTGGGACCAGGGTTCGATTCCCGACGCGGCAGGGTCTTGGGCCAAGGTCAGAGGACTTGACAATTCTCGCCTCGGTGCCTACTCTAACCATGGATCCCACTCAGCAACTCTGGGCAACAGCTTGCTTAATCTCCACTTATGGCCCCATCAGCGCCGGGGATGCTTGTCTTCACCTTGGAGATGCCCAGTAGGGACCATCTCACAGGGAAAGCCAGGATGGGTTCCCCAGCGGTTTACAGCGCCGGGACGCCCCGTTGCTGGGGCAGCTGTGCGCTTTACAAGTCTACAACATTTACATTTACTCATTGACAGCACTGCTGAGAACATTGCTCCATGTCACCAGGGTGCCTGCATTCCCTCTAGCCATCACTTAGCTCACAGCTCCAGACGAAGTAATGTTATTTTTTCATGTCACCATACCAATCTGCCTTGCTCAGCTGTCATGCATGCAATCTGTAAATTCATGTGGCTGAGGCGTCATATTTGACCCACTTCCACACAACTCTACACAACAAAAATCTAGAAAGATGGTCACCCATGCACTCCTCAGCAGCAGACTCGACTACCACAACACACTCTAGGCCTATGTCACCCAGAAACTCCTCAGGAAATTACAGAGGTGCCGATTACGATCCTGGAAAAAAATTCCCCGTACGACTCGTATCCGGTCTTTTTACCGTACGAATCGTACAAGTGCCGTACAAACTGCCAACTACGATTCGCATGGGAAAAAGTCCATACGAATCGCATTGGGAATAATTCCCCACACGTCCTCGGGTCGGAAAATGTGTCCGACACGTCCCCGGACGATTCACCGTACAAATGTGAAAAGTGAAGTCCGACCGCGCAAGTACGATCCATCCCGTGCGTCTGATGTTACAACCGGATGGAAAAAACACCGTCTGCACTGAATTCCTATAGCAACCATGGAGACATGTGCCCGCATACGCGCCCAACACCCCCCCCAGTCCCCGTATGTACGCTCCCAACCACCCCCCCGGCCCTCGTATGTACGAGTCGAACCCCCACCCGTGTATGTACACCCGTGTATGTACGAGTCAAACCCCCACCTGTGTATGCACACCCCCATACGTACGGCCCATACCCCCACCCGCGTATGTATGGAGCGTACCCCCAACCCAACAGTATATGTACGGACCGTACCCTCACCCGCGTATGTATGGAGCGTACCCCCACCCCAACCGTGTATATACGGACTGTACCCTCACCCGCGTATGTATGGAGCGCACCCCCACCCCAACACTGTGTGTACGGCCCGTACCCTCACCCGCGTATGTATGGAGCGTACCCCCACCCCAACAGTCTAAGTACGGAGCGCACCCCAGGCCCCAACACCAGCACCCTCACCCAACATCGCGCCAAGCCAGAGACAAGGACAGCACTGTACAACAAAATGGCCGATGTACACACCGTACAGATGCTAAAAACACACGTACACAACCAGGACAAAGCAAAACAACACAAGAAGACTCCATTCGAATCGCACAAAGCCACAAAACATGTCCAACAAGCATAAATACAACACATTCACTGACCTGCAACTGCCAAACTCCCAAACAGAGGCCCAAAACACAACCACTCCTTATAACAAACCCACCCAAAGTTCAAACACAGCCACACCCACCAATGGACCAATAAAAAGGCTCAACACACACAAACCATGATCCTTTGCAACAGACCCACTGCTGCCAGACCACACCGAGAAACAACTGCACCATACTACAACCTCCACTACACCTTACACCTGCACACCTTCACACAACCACCTTCACAAACACCCCCTCATCACATTCACACACCTGCACAACCACACCCACACACCCACAACCATCCACACCCACACCCCCCACAACCATCCACACACACACCCCTCACCATGCCCACTAACAAGAATCCAAAGTTCACTAGCCAAGAGTTGGAGGTCCTTGTCGACGAAATCCTCAGAGTCGAGCCACACCTCTTTGGAACATTGGTCAGACAGACCAGCATTTCTGAGAAAACAGCCATGTGGCAGACGATTGTCGATGCTGTGAATGCTGTTGCGTCCACCAGAAGGACCAGGCATGAAAGCCAAGCCAGGTGGTACGATCTGCGGAGGACGGTCCGCCGCAAAATGACCGACGACCACAACCAGGCCAACATCACTGGAGGAGGGCCGCCCCGCAGACGCGTACAATACCATCCCTGGGAGGAGAAGGTGATGGCCATACTGCCGGTGGTGGCAGTGAACGGAGTAGAAGGACTCCGAGAGCCTGGTGAGTACACAAACAACTCACCTCACATGGGGGAAACGTCATCCACAACCAAACTCACAATCATGCACGCAACCACCCGCAAGCTATCGCATGACTCAACCACACTCCATAAACACGCACGTGCCACTAGCGCCACCATGCCCCATGCACCCTGCTGGACAATGCCAAGTCACAGGCCACAGAAAACACCAACACAAGACACGGTAACCCGGATGGCGGGAGTGTGGGCCTCAAAAATCACATAGTGCAACTCAGAAGCAGACAACAATGCCCTCTGCCCATATGGCCTAGGTCACAGCCAGACAAACAGTGTGTCCCCACACAGGAAAGACTTGCCTGCAAATGGCGGACGCCTTGCATGAAGACATGGGGGTGAAGGCACCTTTTTGCACATGACAGCAGCCAATGAACAGCCAACACTGTGAAAGAGGGGCAGCACACACCACCACAGCAGCAGCGCAGACACAGACACTACACCCAATGGGTGCCTGGAGATCAGAAACAAACTCACATGAACAAGCCAAGGGCCATTCAAAGATCTGCAAAAAGTGTGTGCCTAGGAAGCTGGGCTGAGGTGACAGAGGGTGACACACAGAGGGAGGGAGTGGGGGAGAGAGAGGGAGGGAGACACAGGGAGACGGACAGAGGGAGGAGGCTGACACATGGAGGGAGGGAGAGGGGGACAGAGAGGGAGTGAGAAAGGGATACACAGGAAGACCAATTCAGCCTTGTGATGAATACAGGCCCCAGCTAGGCCCACAAATACAAGGGTTTGCCCTCCTGTAACGAAAACTAGAAGGAAGTTGGCACGGAAACTGCAAATACAAAGACAGAGTTTATTAACCCTTAAGGGAGGTCCTACAACCTACACAACACTCTTCAGTATTGCATAGAGTAGCACAAAGAACTTGCGTACATGGTCCCCTTTTATACACAACAGAGGGGCTCATAAGTGGGTGGATACAACATAGAGCAAAATTCATTACCATTTATGGACATTTTCGATACAGGATCAATATATGGGCGGAGTTAACAATTTCCTGAGCCCGCGAAAACATGGTCAAGCAAGGACTAACTGATAACAGATGTGGTCAAGTCTGGGCATGCGCCAGACGGACAAAGGAGCTATTTATAGACTGTTACTAGGCAGATCACAAGAGCAACTAGCGAAAAGGTAGGACTCTTCTCGTGCAAAGCACGTGGAGACATGACAATACAAAATGGAGTCCGGACATTAGTCAACATAAGACAAGAAACACATTTTAACTGTAGAGAATTCATGTCTTCAGTGAATGCTTAATCATATAGCTGTTTTAGTTTTCAACAGACGACCCTTTCAGCATTTACTGAAGACATTCGGCTTATTAGGATAATCATCATATATGTTAATTTTCATCATCTCTTCCACCTCCTTGTTTAAGTGTTTCTGATAGGTGACATTGGCAATAGCTTTCTTATCAGGAATACAAAATGACACACATAAAGAACAGAGTAAAGGACCACACTGAATACAGATGCAACAGAAAAACAGAACTGCTACAATAATACAGAGACCAGTTAAGACTTTCCATCCCCATGTAGTGATCAATGCCCAAAACCATCCAGAAAAGGTCCAAGTACCATTTTCTGTATGAATCTCAGCTGCGATTTTATGCAATTTATTAATAGCGTTATAGACTGACGGCGTGTGGTCAGGAATAAATACACAACAACTACTTCCAATAATTCTACATGCTCCACCTCTGTCTGCTAACATAACATCTAATACCATACGATTCTGTAACGCAACAATTCTAGTGATTTGTAATTCTTCCGTAAGATTCCCAAGAGCAGCGGCAGCTTGATTCGTTACAGCCTCTACAACTCTTGTTAATCGTCAAACCTTCCTACTATTTAGGGCAGCCCCAACAAAGAAAAACAATCCTAAGTTAAAATCAACATACTGTTGTAAGCTAGTGTCAGTTTGGTCAACATCATCAATAGATAGAGTACGTTTATACCTATTTACAGTTACATTGTTCAATAACTTCAAGTCTTTATGATAGGATGCAGGTGCTAAGAATACAGGGGGTTATAAGAACGCTACATAACATACTCCGGACCAGCCGGCTGGTAAGCGATAATAACCCTTATTCCCACATACGAAGTACGTATTATGGGAAGCTAAGAAGGTGCTATTATTTAATCCATCTATATTCAAAACAATAATACAGTCACTAACACCAACAGGAATATGACCCACACTCTGGACACACAGGTCCGCTTGAGCTTGTGCCACATGAATTACGAATTTTTCATTCCCGATAATGTCTCTAGTGTTCGTGAAGATGTAGGGGATTGATTCATTATCTGGTCGATATTCTTCCCACTCCCATATTGTCCCATTCGCTTGTGGATAGCCTTCTTTATCTTGATGACATTCCTTATTAAGTCTAAAAAGTAGTCGTCCCACTGTAGGTTTCCGTGTGGCAAAAAGCAAAGTGTACCATGCTCTACAAGAGCCATTATGAGAGAAAGGAAGAGGTATGAACGGCGTTCCTCCTTTCTTCTGATGAGCTGGCATCATACCACATATCCAACAGTTCGTAGCATTTGTAGCTACATGGGTATAATGCAAAATCTGGATAAAAGTATTATTCAAATAAGACTGGCGATGCTTCAATTCTTGATACGGAAGGGTGTAAAAGTAGTGCTCCTCAGGCACTGGAGTAGTCAAAACAAGTAACTCACGGGCAGGAGTCACATCCTCAACAAACCACGTGGTTATAACAACAATAGCTACAATGATAATAAAACTTGTCGCACAAAAAATCTTCTTCTTCTCCATTTTATAGTAAAAGTCAATATCTTCCTGAAACTAAAAGGTTGTCAGAACTCTTCCCCTTAGGCAGCCGTTGATTTCTTCACCAGCGGGCCAAGACGGGTGTCACTACACTAATGCAGGGCTGATCCCCCCCCTTGCCTCATTGGCTCTCTGTTTCACTAACCTAAGGGCCGTTCTGACAACGTGTCCTGATACAGAAAGAAATCACTTCCTCGGTCTGAGATGATATCTTCTTCCTCCAGGAATCGCTTGGTCCGGAAAGAGCTCCTCAGTGTCGTTCGGGTCCCCAGCACGGCCTTTCTCTGCAGTCAGGATTTCTCGATGGTCGGTCAATACAGCAGGCTCCACTAATCCAGGTGGCACTTTACGACAGTGCAAGGAGTGGATCCAGTTCTTCCGATTGGAGACTCGCACAGCTGTCCTCGTTGTGAGCAAGACTTGCTCAGGACCAACCCATCTCGGCTCCAGACTGTTCGTCCTTTCAAACACCTTGATCATAACATAGTCTCCAGGCCGGAGGTTATGTCCTTCACCTGTGGACCGATCAGGGAGCGCTTCTCGAACCTGTTGATGAATAGAAACCAAATTATCCGTTAACTGTGCCAGATAATCATTCATCATTACATAAGGTACATCATACACTGACTTCAGTTTCGGTGGACCCCAAATATTCATTGGGCGTCCGAACACGATCTCATATGGCGTGAGACCGGTCCGAGAATGCGGTATCGATCTAATTGACAATAATGCCAGCGGTAAAGCGTCTGGCCAAGTCAAAGAAGTCGAAGCTTAGATCTTAGCGATCTTAAGCTTCAAAGTACCATTATATTTCTCAACCAATCCCGCAGACTGAGGGTGAAACACTGCATGAAATTTCTGGGTAATTCCCAGTCCCTTCAGGACATACTTGATAACGTCTGCTATAAAATGAGGTCCGTTATCACTCCACAACAATCTACAAACACCATATCGAGGGAAGAATTCCTTCAATAGCATCTTAGCTGTAGTCATTGCAGTATTGTCTTTCGTAGGGTATGCCTCAACCCATTTACTGAAGGCACAAACCACTACTAGAACATACTTCAGATTGTTACAGCGCTCAAGCTGAATGTAATCCATCTGCAAAACCTCAAAGGGTGCAGTAGGTGTTGCAAATCCTCCTGCTGGAGTTCGTGTACCCTTTCCTGGATTATACTTCAGGCAAATCATGCAAGTCTGCACTACCCTTTTTGCCGTACTAGCGATCTCCGGATGCTCCCAAACTCGTGTGAGTAATTTTACAATTGCGGAAGCTCCGACATGTGCTAGTCCATGTGCCATCTGAACCATAGGTTGTACAAAAGCTGTGGGTAACTTCCATTTATCCATCTGCTTATTTCTCCAACACCCTTCATCATCTAATTCTCCATCATTGGACCATTGCTCCCGTTCCTTATCGGAAGCGGTCCTCTGTATCTCCAGCACTTCTCTCCTAGCATCGTGCCATCTTTCTGCCTGTGACTTCACAACATACATTGCAGTAGAGCCAGGCTGCATCGCAGTCTCTCGTGCCACCCGGTCTGCCAAAGCATTCCCTTCTCCAACTTTATCAACCACCTTTTTATGGGCACTACATTTAACTATAGCAATCTTCTTTGGATATGTTAATGCAGTCAAAAGGTTGTGAACTAACTCTCCATACATTATCTGTGCTCCATTTGACGTTAGAAACCCTCTCTCCTTCCAGAGTAGGCCAAAATCGTGCGCTACTCCGAAAGCATAGCGGCTATCTGTATAAACATTCACACACAATCCTGCACTGAGCTCACATGCTCGTGTTAATGCTATCAGTTCCGCTGCTTGAGCTGATTTCTGCGGTATGCGTGCTGTCTCCACTATTGTTTGTAATGTGGTAATTGCCTACGCTGCTGAAGTCGTACCATCTGGTAGCTTCAGGCATGATCCGTCCACCCATAGTTCTCCATCCACATCTGTAAAGGGCGTATCCTGGAGATCAATACGACCATTTGTCTGTTCCTCGGTCACAAGAATACAATCATGTGCTTTTCGTGCTTCAGACTGAGTTTCCGGGAATGGCAACAATGTGGCTGAATTTAACGTTGCACACCTCTTTAATGTAATATGAGGAGCCAAAAGCGTCAATTCATATCCCGTTAAACGAGCACTGGTCAAATGCTGCGTCTTTGTCTGATTAAGCAGGGCATCAACAGCATGGGGAACTAATACCAACAGCTTATGAGATAACACAATTCCCTCCCTTTGGCGTATTGACACAGCTGTCGCCGCAACCGTGCGAAAACAACCAGGCAATGCTCGGGCAACAGGATCAAGTACGGCCGAAAAATATGCACAAGGGCGCTGCTTGTCGCCGTGCATCTGCACTAAAACTGATAATGCACATCCATCTTTCTCATGTACATACAATGTAAAAGGCTTCGTATAATCAGGGGTACCTAACACTGGTGCTGAGCAAAGGGCTTGTCGCAATTTCTGAAAGGCAATTTCACAACTATTTGACCAGGGAAGAGGAATTGGGGTATCTTTTGTCAAAAGTGCTAATAATGGCTTAACTATGTGTGAAAACCCCAATATCCATTGCCTACAAAAAGAAGCAAGACCCAAAAATGCACGCACGTCCTTCTGTGTGGAAGGTACTGGCGTGTCCAAAATTGCTTGAATACGATCTGGTGTGAGTGCACGCCCCTCCTTAGACAAAAGGTTACCCAAGTAAGTCACCTTTGGTCTACAGAATTGCAATTTCTTCTTCGACACTTTGTGATTGTGTGATGCCAAAAAGGAAAGCAAGGATAACGTGCACTTCTCACATAGCTCAGGAGTGTCGGCCGCCAACAAGATGTCGTCGACATATTGTATAAGGGCTACACCATCAGGCAGAGCAAAATAATCCAATTGTCTTTTCAATGCTTGACTGTAAATACTAGGACTCTCTGTATAACCCTGAGGGACTCTACAAAATCTGTAGGACCGATTATTCAAAGTGAAGCCGAAAAGATACCGGCTATCAGGATGAATAGGAATCGAAAAGAAAGCATTTTTCAAATTGATAACCGAGAATGTGGTCGCCGTGGGCGGGACTAGAGTAAGCAACGTTGTGATATCAGAAACCACTGGATACTGAGGTATCACTATCTTATTCACCTCCCTTAAGTCAATAATAAAACGATAAACCCTAGTATCGGTATCTTTCTTCAAAATGGGTAAAATAGGACTATTGCAGACGTTGTAGGGAATTTCCTCCACTACTCCCACCTTTCTCAAATCCTGCACAATCTGTATGAGTGCCTCCTCCCCCTACGATATTGAGGGAGGCGTGGTAGCACAGCACCCTCCTGGACACTAATGTGGACAGGCGGAATCACCATCTGTCCCACATCAGTATCCGAAGTGGCCCACAAAGTACGAGGGAGAGAAGCTAATACAGTATCCTCTGCAACCACACACATCCGTTCTGTCATAGGGTGATTATCGTTTAATATCACACGTACTCCAGTAGGGGAGCAGCGGATCGTAGCTCTGAAGTGCTTAAGCATATCAAGACCCATAATGTTGTCAGGCGTGTTCGGGGCAAGCAAAAACGGACAGGGTGCAGAAAGTTGGTCAACATGAAATGCAAGGGGTCGGGACAGAGGGCTTCGAGAGAGTGTACCATCAAACCCTACCGATGTAACCATTAAGCCAGATGGGGGAGCCCTCGGAACCAATTGTTTGGACAGCGCACTGCGAGTAGCTCCTGTATCAACTAGGAACCGATCAGTAGAACCCAGAACGTTTGCTGTAACATAAGGACCCCTTTGATCAACTGGCACTTCAACTGATTCCAACCCCCACCCAACGCAATCCTATGCATGCTGCGAATCATGGTACCCAGGGTGGTCATTCCCAGACATTTGATACTGATTTTGCCGATCAAACACATTAGGTCTATCTCGTTGCTGCACGGTAGGCTCAAAGCGAGCACGATCATTGGAATTCCCTCTAAAATTCGAAAAGCCCCCTCTACCTCTCGGCGGTCCCTTACCACGTACCTGACGGGGTGCATATAGTACCGGACAATCCCTGGCCCAATGACCCAACTGTTTACAATATGCACATTGATTTCTATTAACATCCGTCCGACCCGAAGGGGGGCCATAAAATCCTCCTCTACCTCTCTCAACACCCCGACGAGGCGGACCATACACTTGTGCTAACATCACCTTAGTTTTCAAATCTTTTGATTTCTTCTCCTCATGCCCCTTCGCTTCTTGTTCCTGACGCTCATAATACTGAGCTATAGTCAGGAGGGATGCCGGAGACGAGGTGGACCAAGAACTTTCACTCGCTTTTAAACGAGCTGCTATTCCCGGTAATAAATTTGCCACATATTTATCAACAAAAAGATGTCGACCCGTATCATCCGTAAGTGACTGACCACTGAAATCATGAAATGTTTCCTCAAAGCGCGTAAAGAAGTCTGAAACTGATTCATCAGCCTTCTGTTTACATGAGGCTAACATGTTCCAGTCAATCTTTTTAGGGGGAATAATCGTTTTCAACTTAGTCAAGATAGCAGCAGGAAGATCTAAAATAATCTGGGGCGGTTTTTGCGCGGGCTTTCTCTCCCTATCCTCATCCTCAATCTCAGACCATTTGGCCTTAAAAGCGTCTTGATCATCCACCTTTCGCACAGATCGCCACATATCCGGTGGTAAAATGAGCCCAAAGAACAAATCTATATCCGCTAAAGTCATAATACAAGAATTCAAGGCCCCTTCGACCTCTTCGTAAAAGGCCGCTGGATTCTTGCGGGGGTCAGGCAATGCATTCTTCAATGCCATAACATCAGTCCTATGCCAGGGAGTATAAACCCAATTATAGACGAAATATCCCCTAGCATCGGGGGAAGACATGTCTGAACTAGTTCCCGCTCCTTTAGGAGGAACATACAAAGGTGCCGCCTCTCGCATCGGTTTAGCATGCACTAGTTCACTCTTATCTGAATGGGAGGTAGACGACTGTTTCCCGCCGACATGTGGATTTGATTGCTCCTTCTCCCCTGTCTTTTGGCGCGCTTTCTCTTTAAGTTCAAACATCGTGTCCCGCAATGCAAACAGCCGTCAGACCGCATCGGGTACCTAAGAGGGAGAAAAGACACCGTTACGTAATCCTTTAGAATCTAGTACTATATCATCAGGCTCAAAAACATCAGAATATTTCCGAAAGGCAGTAACCACTTCATCAGAAAAAGTTTCAACAAAATATAACTTTTCCCTATCCTGCCAACTTTCCAAAAATTCCAATGATTCAGGAAGAGATAGCTTGCCCTTAAGTGCACGAAAAGAAATTTTCCGAAGCTCACCCATACGATCAGTTGATAACATGGATCGCGTGTCTACCTTATCCGAAACCGATCCAGAATCCTGTGACCTCGGGGCAGACGCGCCAACATAAGGGGGTGGAGAGCGATCTAATAAATTAAAATCATCTTCGAGATTAGTAAGGACAGGATAAAGTGGCTGGCGGACAGCATATTGACCCGATACTTGCAGCCTACGCTCTTTCTCTTGTCTCTCCGCCAGTTCTCTTTCCTCCCGACGTTTCGCTTCCTGCGCTCTCACATGATCATTTTTCCGTTGCTCTTTATCAATCAGTGCTTTCTCACGTTTCTCCCGCTCACGCACTTCCTTCACCCATAACCGTACACATTCAAACATGTCTTGCCGAGCACGCCGTTTACACATACACTGTTCTACATACTCAATCTTACACATATCAAACGATCCATACAAAGGCCATCGTAACTCAGGATCCTTTTTGGTGTATTTCCTCCATACTGTGCTGTACATTATAGAAGAAAGACCATGCTTCACATACATATCCCTATTAGGAGTCCCCTCTGGGGGGGCTGGAGCAGATTCCTCAAGATTTAACTGGTTTCAAAAGCAGCAGCACCACTTACGGAGTGCGCTAAAAGCAGGCATGCTCAAAAATAATGCAAAATATGCAGTATTATCAAAAATGGCACTTAAACGTTGCGCCGTTCAAAGTTAAACAACTCCGGAGAAATATCTCCACATTACCTGCCTATATGTGTTGCAACGGTGTCCTGTTTTTTCTCATTTGATGCTTTAAAATTGATCACCCTGGCCATGGTCGTATCCCGCCTGGATTATGGCAACGCCCTATATGCAGGTATACCTGCATATAGTCTCCGGCGTCTGCAGCGGATCCAAAACCAGGCGGCGCGCCTGGTGTTCAAACTTCCAAAGTCCCACCATATCACCCCCCTCCTAAAGTCCCTACATTGGCTTCCTGTTCGTGCTCGTGTCCAGTTTAAGCTTGCTTCCATCACCTTTCAAGCACGACTGGGCACGGCACCGGCTTTCATCTCATCTGAGATTATCCCTTATGTTCCATCCAGGGAACTGCGTTCATCTACCCAATCCCTTCTTACAGTCCCACGGTTCCGGACAAAGAAATGGGGAGGCTCGAAATTTGCGACCCTCGCCCCGATCTTCTGGAACTCCCTGCCTCTCGAGCTTAGAGCTTCAACCCTGTACCCGCATTTCCGGAAACAGCTCAAGGCACATCTCTTTGCTAAATTCTTCAATTAATTCATTAGCAGTTCATCTTTTTCTTACTTAGCTCCAGCTCCCTTGCCCAGTCCTCTGTCAGTTGTAGCGCCATGAAACCGCTGGTGTACGTGCGCTGTATAAATAATTTTAAATTCAAATTCAACGCATATATTCTCACAGTAATCAATACAAAATATGACTGGTCATCACAAATCAAACTCAAATAGCCAACCCAGGCTTCAAAACTCGGAGCAAGTACCGTACAACGGTTCTTACCAATCAAGAGTGTCCAGATTCCAACTGCCAAGTTCCAAAATTCGCCCAAACGGCTATCACACGGCAAACCGACAGAAGAGGTCTCAGTCGAGGACCGGCGCCACCCAGATGGTCAGCTCGAAAGGGAAGGAAGAAACCTTGGGATGCCAGGACTGAAAGACGCCGCTGGCAGTGATCACATCCCCGGCCAAATTCCTCACCTTCGTCACGACCAGTCCTTCGAGCATCCGAGTCGCCGATGAGCCCCACGTGACGGGCGCCAATTGATGAATACAGGCCCCAGCTAGGCCCACAAATACAAGGGTTCGCCCTCCTGTAACGAAAACTAGAAGGAAGTTGGCACGGAAACTGCAAATACAAAGACAGAGTTTATTAACCCTTAAGGGTGGTCCTACAACCTACACAACACTCTTCAGTATTGCATAGAGTAGCACATAGAACTTGCGTACATGGTCCCCTTTTATACACAACAGAGGGGCTCATAAGTGGGTGGATACAACATAGAGCAAAATTCATTACCATTTATGGACATTTTCGATACAGGATCAATATATGGGCGGAGTTAACAATTTCCTGAGCCCGCGAAAACATGGTCAAGCAAGGACTAACTGATAACAGATGTGGTCAAGTCTGGGCATGCGCCAGACGGACAAAGGAGCTATTTATAGACTGTTACTAGGCAGATTACAAGAGCAACTAGCGAAAAGGTAGGACTCTTCTCGTGCAAAGCACGTGGAGACATGACAATACAAAATGGAGTCCGGACATTAGTCAACATAAGACAAGAAACACATTTTAACTGTAGAGAATTCATGTCTTCAGTGAATGCTTAATCATATCGCTGTTTTAGTTTTCAACACTTGGGTGGTGTGGGAATGTCTGCTCGTCAGCAGGTGGACTGCGTGCATGTAGACAAGGGTGGCCAGTGCCTGAATCCCCCTCTCTTCTCCATGGCAAAACACTGGGCCATGTCTCAACCTGTGCACGAGCACAACGACAGCTACCTGCATTATATAAGTGTGTGGAACAACTCCATGTGCCCACGTACAGTACAACATGGAAGGCGCCAATGCATGGCTCGCCACACCTGCTCACTCCACTGCTGACTGCAGTCACAATTGACGCAGCAAGTAAGACTGTGTCACACATAGGTAAAGTCTCAAAAGCTGTGGCCAAGGGACATACCCATGCACAAGTACACTGTGAGTGGAATGCAAAACATATCCAAATACCCAGAGGAAATGTGCCAACTTTGAAACTAATGAAACATGGATGTTGCATGGAACAAAAATAACATTGTCTCTCACACACACAGGTCAACATCGTGGATCACCCCCCAACACTGGGGGGGAAGACTCACAGGACCCGGCTCTGCGGGATGACGATCCCACCGGCAGCGACGACTCTCACCACTCTGTGGACGACCCCGACCAACCTGGCCCCTCTGGTGTCCAAGCACCTGCGTCGGGTACAACTGGGCCAACCACCACCCCCACTCCTGCCACATCCCAGGAGACACCCAGGATCCCTGCCCCACCACCACAACGCAGCCAGGCTGACCAGGAGGAACACGGTGTACCGGCACCCAGGAGGAGGCAGGCGACAACGCAAATGCCACCCCTCAGGGGTCCCGGAGACCCGATGTGCCGACAAGGGCAGGCCAGGTGCAAGTGGGCAGGGGTGGTGGGAGTGGAGGACGATGGAGGCGCGATCCTGACCAGTTGGCTGCGGAACCGGTATATTCCCATGTAAGAAACATCCTGGACACATACCGGCATTACACCACGGGCATGAGCCAGGTTGTGTCCACCCTCAATGAGATGAAGGGGACCCTCGAGGAGATCAAGACCCAGCAGGCCCAGCAACATGCGGAGCAACATGCCTGTCAACTGTGACACCAAGGGCGGATGGAGGACAGACGGGCTGAGCTCGTGACGGTGCTCACGGGAATTAACTGTTCACTCCGTCGGATAGCCGACAACATGGGCAACCCTCCCTGTGCCACCAGGCGAAGAACATCACCACCCACAGGGAGGGATCAGGAGGAGGAGGATACATCCGACGGAGCATCCAAAACATCGTCACGGCCTGCTTCTGAGGGTTCCCGCAGGAGGGCGGGTCGTCCACGGAAAAGACCGTGAGGGTCGGCGCAACAGCACCATCTCCCAGGACACCTGGCCTGGCACCTGGCCCACTGGACCAACAGCAGCACATCAGCAAATGACATTCTCTGCCACATGGACTTGCTGGTCACTGTCTGACCAATGTTGACAAAGACTGTGGTATGGACTCTGATGATTTCCAATGGCAAGGACACCAACTCCCCCAGTGAACTTTGGATTCCACACACCCGGAAAGCCCCTCTTGTCATACCCCCCCCCCCAACACGTACCGAACACAAATAAAAACTTACACGATAAAGAGATGATGCCTACATTTTGCATTATTACCTTAAATGTGTCTTGTAAAGTCTAACCATGCCTGAGTTCTCATATGACTTCAACCATCCATACCCTGGGGCCTGAGTCTGGCACAGGATACACATGAGTCACAATGTATTAGGCAAGACACACATGGAGCACCATACACACACGTGATGGGCCCAACCAGCTGAGGGGGTGGCCGCACAACCGTGCCGACAGACATATTGAGTACAGCAACAGTCATGCGCAGAGGTCAGGGATCATGTGGAGTGTCCTGGGGGGCACCCAGGTAAGTGTAGACAGGTGGCAGAACCATGTCCTGCAAGCTTGAGTCAGGTGGATGCAGAGAATGGTGGCCTGGCCAACGTTGGATGCATGGGGATGGCACATGTCACAATACCCACACAGTCATGGACATCATGCACAATGCAGAGTCTAATCCCACACAAACAGCTTGCATCTTGCTACTCTACACATAGACACATATCCACTATCACTGAAAACCATGCCAGACATGCCGTATGCACCATGGCAACACACCAGCATTGACTGAGAAGAGGCACCTTGGAGGCATAGGGACACCTTTATTAGTCATGTATTCCGGAATGCAGAGGCAACTCGGAGTACACATACACAGGTCATGTGGATTAACATGTGGGTCCAACACTGGCACCCCCCTTCTGCACCACAAATGTGTGCTATCCATGGAACTGGCACACAAGTGTCGGGTAACAGCTAAACACCCCCTGCTGCTCACGGAGAGGCTGCCATACACCATTGATCCTCTGATGTGGAAGTCCCACACCATGTCAAGCCAATGCAAACCGTATGTGTCCGAGGGCAGTGTTACACACATTGATGCCATCATCACAATCCACTATCCCATTACAGATGACTGTCAACAAGTCTGACCATCTATTCAGGTGTATCCAGCTACATGTAATGTGTCCCATGGTGATGCGACATGTCTGCAGAGGAACCAAACATCGACAGGGGCAGTGTGCACACATCGTAAACAACTGCCACACCCAATACACCCCTGATGCATCCCTTACCCTAAGGAGACTTCCAAACTTGTACGTGCGTGTAACGCTGAGTCAGCACACGATGACGTGTCCATGAGGAATGGCAGTGCCACAACAATGCAACCAGCAGACGGCATGCGCAAGTAACTGGGGATGAGAGACACACAAGAAGTCAGCCACAAAAAGCACAGCCACTTGCATGTGCATGTACTCGACACATGTAAGGATGACAACATGCTGGGTCACAATTATGACTGGGGAAATACACTCATCACTGGCACATCACTCGAGTGACACATCCACACACACCTCTGACTCACGTGGCATACATGCAGATGGACACACACATCGCAACACATGCCACACGGGGACCAATGCGTGCACACTCAGACACTGGTACTCACCACTAAGCAAAAGAAGTCGCGTATGAGCCGACTCCGGATGTCCTCTTGCGGAACCACATCCTCCACATCACTAGCCCCGTTGCCAAGCCCTTCATCCTGCACGGGTGGATGGTCCTGATCATCTTGATCCAGGATGAGTGGCACAGCTTTCTCAACTGCCATGTTGTGCAGCATGCAGCAGACCATGAAGATTTTGCAGACCTTCAACGGGGCATATGGGAGGGCGCCGCCGGTCTTGTGTAGGCACCTGAATCGGCTCTTCAGGAGGCCAAATGTCCTCTCTATCACTCGCCTTGTCCGGCCATGGGCGGTGTTGTAGCGGAGCTGGGCTGGCGTGCTGGGGTTGCGGAGAGGTGTGATCAGCCATGGCATGTTGGGATAGCCAGCGTCCCCTACATGGAAACCACATGGACATAAGTAGGACAGGAGAAGCGGTCGGGCTGGAAGTCTTTGCAAAATACAGGACAGACAGAGTGTACCCACCAACAACACATGCTCGTTCGTTGCGCAGCTGCGTCTTCATTTCAGGCACCCTGCTACGCCTCATGATGTAGGCATTGTGTGCTGATCCTGGAAAACGAGCACAGACATGTGAAATCACCATGTTGGACAGACACACCACAAGGGCATTGATGGAGTGGTAGTGCTTGCGATTCCTGTACGCTACCTCCTGTGCCTGTGGTGGTACCAAAGCCACATGTGTCCCATCTATGGACCCAATGACAACAGTCAACTGTTCAGGAGTTGGGAAATGGATGAACTCATCCAGGTGAAGCAACATGGCCTCTAAAAAATCATGCAGCACACGGCTGAACATGCTCTGGGACATGCCACCAACATGAGCTATGGTATTTTGAAAGGTACCCGTGGCAAGAAAATGTAGGGCTGCCATTACCTTCAGCTTGGGTGTCAGTGCCGTAGGATACCTGTGCAGCGGTTGCAGGTGTGGTGCCAGCCTTGCCGTCAACTCCTCAATCAACGATTGGGGGAAGCGGTAGCAGCGTATACAGTCATTCTCCCGCATGTCAGCCAAGTCCGGAATTGGTCGGGGAAGAGGCGGCGCTCTGCAGTAATTTGGAAGTGACAAGGAAGAGTGAGTGCACTACAACAACAATTTATATGTACTGAGCACATGTTAATCTGTCAATACACATATGCTACATAGGGAGTCAGGTATGTGCTACATGCCCTGGACACGTATGGCTGCCAGGTGACACTCCTACCAAGACCCAGCTACACACGGAGATTGTGAACCTCCACATCCCATGGCATGGGACTAGCTGTGTCCCAGTGTAAGTGAACAGCCAGACGCAATACAGGAGTGACATACATCAACATATCAGCAGAAGTAGGATGTTGATTGCAGAGACAGGTAGCGGAACACTAGAGCCACAGGTCACATGACATTACACTAGGACAGCCCACACACCTTGCCATGAAGGTGTACATGTCATGACTGACCACACATACATTGAGAGGATGCAGACAGGTCCTCGTTACGCTACTCCGTGTCCCATGCATACATACACACCTTACATCCGATACCACATGTGGCCTGATGTGCATAACAGTGTGCCATGTCCATCTACACACAGACACATGTTGGTTGCAGCAACAGCAGATGCTTATGAGGGAACACCAACATCAAGCTAATGTGAACACACCACACATACATGACATAGTCACATCGTGCACCGTGGGTAGTCACATGTCTGGTGTGGTAACCCCTGTAGCAGGCATCAGGGGACACTTGCGTGTGTTGTTGACTGTGCGATGCCAGTGGCGCTCATCTCAAGTGTGCTGTACGACATGCACACATGTCAAAGGAGTGAAGGGCATGTCTGGCACATATAGCACCGTCACACATAACATCTGTACACATCTCATCATACATCTATTGCCTTCACAACTAAGGAGTAATGTGCCACCTCACAGCCTTTCACACCTGTGCCCCACACATGTAGTACTTGGCAGACAATGCCTTGATGTCCATCCATGGACAAGTATGTCAGCTCTATTTCTTTCTGTGTGCTGCCTGTCACCACTGTTATGTGTGTAAGGCACCGTACATTCGCTCTGAGGGCGTGTGTACGTTCCCTATCACTATGGGAGTGCTGCCGTAGGCCTACCCATAGTGATCGTGAGCGTACGCACGTGTGTACGGTCCGTATCACTATGGGTACGCATACGCGAGCACACCCATAGTGATAGTGAGCGTACGCGCGTGTGTACGGTCCGTATCACTATGGGTACGCATACGCGAGCACACCCATAGTGATAGTGAGCGTACGCGCGTGTGTACGGTCCGTATCACTATGGGTACACATACGCGAGCACACCCATAGTGATAGTGAGCGTACGCACGTGTGTACGGTCCGTATCACTATGGGTACGCATACGCGAGCACACCCATAGTGATAGTGAGCGTACGCGCGTGTGTACGGTCCGTATCACTATGGGTTTGGACCGTACACACGTGCGTACGCTCACTATCACTATGGCTGTGCTCGCGTATGCGTACCCATAGTGATACGGACCGCACACACGCGCGTACGCTCACTATCACTATGGGTGTGCTCGCGTATGCGTACCCATAGTGATACGGACCGTACACACGCCTGTACGGGCCGTTGATATGCATTTGGGGTGCCCTAGGGCCCCGGAATGCACCATACCTGTGTGTGAATCTCCAAATTACATAGGGGACACATGAGGGACAAGTATAAAGGCCTACATGCATGCTGGTTGTCATGGAGACCAAGTTTAAAGTATGAATTTTTTTCAGCAGGTGCACAGCAAAAGTCGGTTTGAATGAATCTACTTTGTTGCAAAGTGGTTGTGGAGTTTACATCATGCTCAAGAAAAAAAGGAAGAGCAAAGCCACTGACTGTGCTAGGTTTGAAGGGATTGGAGGAAACATAGGATGCAAATGTGAGTGACCAATCACTCTGTACTCCTGTGCATGAAACAGGCCAGCAAGGCAGATATAAGGCAGCCAGGTCCCATGAGAGAGCACTTGCCTGCACATCTTTGGATTCTACGACACTGCTGCTGCTCGTGATTCCCTGGCACCATGTCAAGGTCTGTGGAGAGGGCCCAGCCTTTCACCCTTGAGGAGAATCTGGCATTGCTGGATGTGATCCTCCCACAGTACCCCCTGCTGTATGGGCGACCAGGGTTTCAGGTGAGTGCAAAGTCCACTAGCACAGACTGTGTCCCTTTTTTGTGACTGTGACTTCTGGCATTGTGTCCAGGTGTGACACACATGCAATGTACTGTAGGGGGGGTCCCAGGGGGGGAATGCCTGATGTCTCCCAGCCAGAGCATGCTGTGGTGCATGTCTGCCGTCCTCACTTGCATTGTGTTTACTGTGACAATCACTGCATGGTGCATGCCACATTCTGCCTGTCTTATCCTCCTGGGAATGTTGCCTCTACAGTCCTCATGTGATTATGTGGTCAGCCCAGTGTGACAGGTGACTGTACCCACAGATGTGTGTTAGTTCTGTGTACCTGTGATGAGAGTGTCCACATGATGTGTTCGTACCCTGGACATCGGTGTGTGTGTAAGTCCCCTGTCATGTGGGTGGGTGCATATGTGGAGTGTAGCACCCAAGCTGCATGAGGGATGGATATACCCTGCCCATCTGATGTGAGCAGGGAGCAGTGCTGTGTGTCTGATGTGCAGAGCCAGCCCCACACCTGTGAGCCCCCCCCGTCTAGTGGCACATGTGCAGAGTGAGGTTTGTAGCTGCATTTGGAAATGCCAGGTGAATGTCCTGTGCCTGTGTGTGTCTGTGTACTCTGCTGAGGTAGCATCAGTGGCCTGTGGCATGTGACTGCTCTGAGGTGCTGCACATAATCCTGGTGTACCTTCTGATGCACAGTGTGAGTCTGGATCATTTATTGTATCGTACCCCTCATGCCACCTGTGTACTTTCAATGGCACGTGGTGCTTTTGCCGTTACACAGAGAAAAATGTCCCTATGACAAAGGTGCAATGCTTTGGCTGCATACTATGCCTTGTTGAAACCTGCAAAATTGATCTAATGTGTGTCTCTGTGACATGTGGCAGGTGTATTGATGTAGTCTCACTTTTTCAACCCCACAGGTAGGCGCCGCTGCCAAGGAGCAGACCTGGAGGGACGCCGTCAGTGCCGTGAGGAGGACGGATGGTCGCAAGCGGCGCCGGGCCCAGGTGAGAAAACGCTGGCAGGATATCCGGTGCTGGACGCGGAGGATCGCACGGGTCCTGCTGGGGAACTCACCTGTGGGCCCTAAGAACCATGGGCGTCGCCGTCTGACCCACATCCACAAGCGTGTGCTGGCGGTGGTCTTTCCAGACATGGACAGGCGCTTACGGGAGAAGCAGCAGCAGGAAGGGGGTAGGTACATGTGTGTTTGTTGTGTGTCACCAGCATTTGCAAGTGCGCAGTTGCATGGATACACTGCCAGTGTTTAATTTTGCGGTGCAGGTCCTGTCACCCACAGTATAGTGGTGCTGTCCTTCCTCCCTTCCCCGCCTTGCCATGTGTTCCCTGGACTGTGTGTAGTCACTCTTTCACAAGGTCATCTGGGCTGGCAGTTAATCCACGTGCCCAATGCTTGCAGCATCATGTGTGGGGGTGGTGTGTAACAGGTTTTGGGACCTTGCCTGTACCCTGTCCAGTACAGTACTTGTGGGGTCCATGTCAATTGGCACTGATGCTGAGTCCAGACATAGGAGTATGTCTCTGAAGTGTAATGCCTTACAGCAAGCATGTCCTATGTTGTGGCCTGTGACATGATGTGCATGAGTGTGCGATACGCAGAGTGCAGGGATGGTGGCCTGTGTTGCAGTCATTACCATTCAGGACCATGGAATATTCTGGCCACTACTGTCCCCTGGGGCATACTTTGCTAGGTATCATGTGTGTCATCACAATATGTGGACACTCTCAGTGTCTACAGCCTAGGATGTGCTCTGTGCCATTGTCCCCTGGCACCATGTATATTTACGTAACGTGTTCTACAAGTGTCCACTGTACAGCCTGACCTAATTTTCCTCGTTCATACTCACGGTGGCCAGTGCCTGTGTGTCTTGTTACAATTACTGATGATGGCCATTTGTTAATGAGATCGTTGTACAGGCGCACATGGGGTATTTTGGGTGCAATATGGGTTTCTGGCAGCCCATGTGTATTTCTCCCAGACTAAGAGATGCAAGTGCTTCCTGTGTCTCATCACATTGTCTCATGTAGGGGGTGGTTGGTGCAGGTAAGGCCTGCATGTCGACCCCTGAAATCTCATTGCTTGGTCTGGCCAGTGTGTGCTGTTTGTCTGGACATACACTCAAGGTGCAGTGTCCCATTCATGTTGGGCATGTCTTTAAGTATTACCTTTGCAGCATGTGCCTCAAGTTCATGGAGATGATCCCTGCTCAACCCTAGTTAGGGCAACGCTGTGTGGTGCAGATGCAGTGCTGGATTGGCCCCAGAGCCTGGCTCCTCTGTCCAATTCCATATCATGTCATTTGCAAATGTGTCATGCTCTCCATAGTTTCTCAGTGGCATGGTGGGTGAACCAACTGTGTGTTGCAGGGCCTATATATGTACCTTGTATTGTAGATGTTACTCATCTTTCATTTCAGGCTATGCACTGTAACCTATGTTGATTTGACTCATGTGACATATGTATACAGGTGTCGGATTAATTCCTGTTTATTCACCTTGCCCACAGCATCGTTGGGGGACACGGATGGAGACACCGGCACGGACCGTGCGGAGGGACCGGGCACCAGTGCCAGCAGTGACACCTTAGCTGGCACATCGAGTGTAACTGAGGCCGAGGGGAGTGAGCCGGAGGACCTGTACACTGCCACCACAGATTATGAAGCTGACGGGTCCGAGGCAGAGCACTCCGAGGGGCCGGATCCTGCTCCAACAGCTGACAGTCTATTGACTCGACACTGTCTGCAGCAGTGGGTCTCCTGCAGCACTTCGTCCCGCCCCCTACCCATGCCCCATCCACACTTCCCACTCCCATGCCTGTCCCACGTACACCCAGACATCAGCATGCACACACCCCACCAGACACAGGCACCACACCAGCAGGGAAGGCAAAGCGCACACCTCCTGGCACGCACACACAGGGTGAAGTAGGCACACCCACTGGGTCGGGGGGGAAATGGAAGACGCACAGCCAGAGTGGGAGTCCACATTCCTCACGACCACCACCCTCCAAATCCACTCCCCTCAGCTCTCCTGGCCAAGAGTCGGACACAGGGTCAGTCCTGCCCAGTCTGTCCATCAGCCCCAGTGTGGCACCACCCCGCAAGCGGTGGAGGCAGGACACCGGCAGGGGAGTTGAGTCCCCCCATCCACACCCCCCCCAGTAGCGCTGCGACCCATCCCTCCAACCCCCCCCCCTCCTTGGGGCCTGTGGTTCCTTCGGGTGCAGGGGAGACGCTGAGCGACCTGGCAGTAGTGTGCAGCGCCGTGCTCAAATCCACCTTTGGCACTGCCCCACCCCCTGTGTTGGAGTCGTCCGTCCCTGCACCCACAACACCTCCCCTTGCCCCTCCTGTCCCTGCGGTGCCTGGTCCTTCCCTCCAACATGATGCCCCCCCCTGTGGAAGACAAAGGAGTCTGACTGTGCAGGCAAGCTAGGGGACACACGTACCACTGTGTCCCCCATCCGGATTGGAGTCATGGACTGCCCTATGGGGCTTGTATATATTGACATTTATGTTGCTTTTTACTTACATCATGCTGAATAAAGCAATTTGTTTTTTCCTTTGAACACTACTGTTTATCTGGTGTTGCTGTTGGTGGACCAGCTCCATGATTTTGGGTGGTGATAATGTGTTGGGTGTGTGGGAAATGTAGTCTTGTGCTGGTCATAGGGTGGACCCTGGTATCTGTGTGCCATCACAAGCTGTTGGCTAAATTACTTTGTTCATGTAAGCAGTTACTGCATGGTGACATCGTCCCAAGGTGTGTTCCTTCCTCTGTGTAACCTGACATCTTCCCTGCAGGGTGTTTCCACTATGTGGTGCTGAGCTGTGTCTACATCAGCTGGGGGTGTGACGGACTCCTTCAACTTTGCACATGCATGCTGTACGATGTCTCCACCTGCATCATTTGTGGCATCCTTGGTGGTCACTGTACTTGTGTGTGTAGACTGTTGAGAAGACTTCATGTGGACATGTTCTCTTTTAGGCGCTATGCATGTGTGTACTCCCAGCCTCGCACACATGTGGTACATGTACTGCAGGGTCTTTGTGCACCTGACTGACATTTGTGAGCATTGTATCTGTGGGTACTCCACCCTTTGCGTTCCATGGGCACTGCTGGGAGGACTCTACACCCACCCCTCCTGTGTCTGGGCACTGCTGGGAGGACTCTGCACCCACCCCTCCTGTGTCTGGGCACTGCTGGGAGGACTCTGCACCCACCCCTCCTGCGTCTGGGCACTGCTGGGAGGACTCTGCACCCACCCCTCCTGCGTCTGGGCACTGCTGGGAGGACTCTGCACCCACCCCTCCTGCATCTGGGCACTGCTGGGAGGACTCTGCACCCACCCCTCCTGCGTCTGGCCACTGCTGGGAGGACTCTGCACCCACCCCTCCTGCATCTGGGCACTGCTGGGAGGACTCTGCACCCACCCCTCCTGCGTCTGGGCACTGCTGGGAGGACACTCTGCACCCACCCCTCCTGCGTCTGGGCACTGCTGGGAGGACTCTGCACCCACCCCTCCTGCGTCTGGGCACTTCTGGGAGGACTCTGCACCCACCCCTCCTGCGTCTGGGCACTGCTGGGAGGACCCTGCACCCACCCCTCCTGCGTCTGGGCACTGCTGTAAGGACTCTGCAGCCACCCCTCCTGCATGTGGCCATGTACGCTCCATACATACACTGTTGGGGTGGGGGTACGCTCCATACATACGCGGGTGTGGGTACGGTCCATTCATACACGGGTGTGGGTACGGTCCTTTCATACACGGGTGGGGGTACGGTCCGTACATACACTGTTGGGGTGGGGGTGCGCTCCATACATACGCGGGTGTGGGTACGGTCCATTCATACACGGGTGTGGGTACGGGCCATTCATACACGGGTGGGGGTACGGTCTGTACATACACTGTTGGGGTGGGGGTACGGTCCGTACATACACTGTTGGGGTGGGGGTACGCTCCATACATACGCGGGTGTGGGTATGGTCCATTCATACACGGGTGGGGGTACGGTCCGTACATATACTGTTGGGGTGGGGGTACGCTCCATACATACGCGGGTGTGGGTACGGGCCATTCATACACGGGTGGGGGTACGGTCCGTACATACATCAGCTGGGGTGGTGGTACGCTCCATACATACGCGGGTGTGGGTACGGGCCATTTATACACGGGTGTGGGTACGGTCCGTACATACACTGTTGGGGTGGGGGTACGGTCCGTACATACACTGTTGGGGTGGGGGTACGGTCCGTACATACACTGTTGGGGTGGTGGTACGCTCCATACATACGCGGGTGTGGGTACGGTCCATTCATACACGGGTGTGGGTACGGTCCATTCTTACACGGGTGGGGGTACGGTCCGTACATACACTGTTGGGGTGGGGGTATGCTCCATACATACGCAGGTGTGGGTACGGTCCATTCATACACGGGTGGGGGTACGGTCTGTACATATACTGTTGGGGTGGGGGTACGCTCCATACATACGCGGGTGTGGGTACGGTCCATTCATACACGGGTGGGGGTACGGTCCGTACATACACTGTTGGGGTGGGGGTACGCTCCATACATACGCGGGTGTGGGTACGGTCCATTCATACACGGGTGGGGGTACGGTCCGTACATACACTGTTGGGGTGGGGGTACGGTCCGTACATACACTGTTGGGGTGGGGGTACGCTCGATACATACGCGGGTGGGGGTACGGTTTGTACGTACCCATGCCTGCGCTGTGGAGTGCATGTGCGGGCCGTACCCAGGCCTTTGGCACATGGGTACGGGCCGTACCGCCATTGTTGGGGTGACGTGGGTGTGGGTGTTGGCGTGGTACGACTCATACCCACGCTCTTAAGGCGTGGGTATGGTACGTACCTGTATTGTTGTGTTGCCGGTTCGCGTCGTCACCCACTTCCGTTGTGGCGGACGCTGGCGTTGCTGGACACGCCCCCACCCCCTCGAAGTGACCAGGGCCTGATGGTCAGGTGTGTCCAGGGCATGTGTGCTGTGTGACTTGGGTGGGGGTTTTGTGCCCTGCCCCTGCCCATGCCCCCCCCTTTGCCCCTGGGTGTTGTTCTGACCTTCTGCGGCGTCTGCGTCGGTACCTGTAGAGGAGGTCAACTGCTATGAGGGCCGGGATGACACGTAGGTTCGGGTCCATGTCTGTCCGTCGCGTAAAGGTGCTCCTTGTGCGTGTCGTCCTGATTTCCCGGCAGTTTTTGGCTGCCGGAAAATATTCTCCACGCGGGATGACGTCGGTGCGAATCGTACTTCCTGGTTCATGGAACGCAGGCTGCATGCGTCCCGACGTCACGTCGGCGCTTTTCCGGATGTCATTTGTGTGTATATTTTCCTTGGTTGGTGTTTTGTACGATTCGTACAGAAATAGTGTTTCCGTGCGAATCGTACTTTCATGTTTGTAAAGTTTTGCAACCGGGTACGAGTCGGACGGAGAATACGCTCCGACCGACGGTTCGTACCCGGTTTCTCCAGGATCGTAATCGGCACCAGAATGTTTAAAGTGCCACAGCCAGACTGGTCATCACCATCACCAAACACCAGCAAGAACTCCACTGGCTCCCAGTCAATAAAAGACATTCAAGGTCATCACACATGCCTACAAAGCCCTCCATGATACAGGACCAGCAAATCGGAACCACCGCCTTACCCAGCAGATACCTACGCGGTGCCCAACTGGCCCTAGCCACTGTCCCATGAATCCGCAAGACCAAGACAGGAGCAATATCGGTCTCCTACCTCGCTGCCAAGACCTGTCGCTGACCCAGTTCAGGAAGGATCTCAAGATGTGGCTCTTCAACTGAACCCTAGTGCCCAGACAGATCAGCAGCCCCCCATACAAACCTCAGCACACTGCAAGAATGGGTAAGGGCATAGATTTACCACAGTTAACTAACTTGTTTGGAATCCTGTAGTTTCCTAGTACACAAAGTCATCGGCAGACTTCCGGACAGTAAGCACTGTGCACCATCTTTGAAGGGGATAGGCACCATTACAGTAGGAAATATGCAACTACTAAAGCTACCTCCATTTCCTCCTCATTGCCCAAGTTGCACATCTACAGAGTAGCACAAATGCCTCCTCTCACTTATATCTGCACATGACTCCTCTGTCAATCATCATTCAGACCCAGGGACTAAACTTAATCACCCACACTGATAATACCCAGATCATATATTGCCTCAAAGGAAACACCAACACCACCTAAATATGTTACATTATGAAATTGACAAACATACCTACCTTTATGTGAGAACTATGGCTCTTGCTAAACCTCACAAAATAGTAGTGAGGCTAGTCTGTAGCATGCACCTACCCGGGTTGCACACATGACTAGGCCCAAACAGCTAACCCACCAACCATCAACAAACCCTGCCCATAATCCTGAACACTTAGTGCACCCTGTCACTTCACAATTCCCTGTTTCACATCCTCCTGCTTTGACATACGTAGCATAGTCAAACTTGTGTTCTTCTGGTTCCCTCTTGCCACCTGCTACACCATCACCCAGGCCCACATCACAAGTAGAATGTAGTACACCAATGCCCTCTTTTACGGCATCCCTTCACAGCTGCTACACAAGTGGGAAACTATCACACACAATAGTCTGTGATTATCACTCAGGCTACCTTTTGGCAGACTCAGCACACCTCCCCTCCTTGACATTTAATGGCTCCCCTTTTAGACACACTGCCAGTTCAATGTGCTCATCCACACCTACATGGCAGTATACTACCAAAGGCCCAAGAAGCTCACACACACTCCTTGCTTCCAAGCAACACTCATGGACCTCCGGTATGCATTACTTGCATTCACCCCCACCCCCAATATTAATTTGTACAAGACTGCAGGATGTGTGGTGTTCAACATGGCAGGTAACACGTGGTTAACCACACCCAGCACATCAGAACAGCTGCATGAAATATGGTTTAATGGTAGTGATTGTACACGTGGCTCTTCACATAATCCGACTTGGTGTTTCATCACATACTCTGCACCTGAATGCCATCTTGAGTGAAAATTTAATCATCAGCAACCCCACTCCAAACCATTACATTACACTCCACTTTTGGCTGCATAGACGGATCACTGACAGAATATCGATGGACAAATTATTGAGCTAAAGGAATATGGAGTCCACAATATCGATGAACAGAATATCAACAGCCTAGCTCTACAATGGTAAGTACAAAAATATCGAAACCAAAATATTGTTGTTTAAAATATTGCTGTTCAAAATATCGTTTTTCTAACATGTCTTAAAAATAATATAAAAATAATTAAATTATAAATATAATTAATAAAAACATAGTTAGAATTATTTAAGAATGTTAAAAACTGATAAATGATAAATGTAATATAAAAAATCAAACATACATTTTTTATATATATTAACTTAATAATATTAAGAAGTAATTAATTTATTTAATTATAAAATGTTAGAAACATACAAAAAGTTATAAATACATATATATATACATAAACCTGTAATGTAAATATTCATATTCATAGATTCATATATTGTATAACATAATAGTGCCGATGGCTGGCTGAACATACAATTGTTTCAAAGGTATTAATTTATTTATGCCGATACACGGCCTAATATGGTTAGAAGCTCAGCCAACCTGTTCTAAGTCTGTCTTTTAAATCATGTCATATAGACTAAAATGGTATAATGAATGACACACTTAATGAATTTGTATGTATCGACATTAGAAATGCACCATTTCAAAATGGCACTCATGTTAAGAAATGAAATTTGGCCCCTTCTTGATTTCTAAGCTCAATGATTACGCTTTTTAAACATGCCCCTTTCGATGTGTCATGAACACCGAAGAAGGCTTTTCGCCGAAACGCGTTTGTTTGCTGTGAGCCGTTGAATAAAGAACGACTTTCAATGTCCCCCGTGAGTGCGGTAATTCTTCAGAAAGGAGGAGAATATTGAGCTGCAACTGTTAGCGGTGTCCACTACCGCAAACCGAACCCGCCCGAGAGAGCTTCGAATGGAGTAAAAGTGGAGATTGAGCGAGGATATATATATATATATATATATATATATATATATATATATATATATATGTATATATATATATATATATATATATATATATATATATATATATAAAACCTAAAAATATTACATTAACTATAAAAGTAGGGGAAATGTTGGATAGCATAGGGGATAAAATTATTATTCCCACTACAGTAAGTGCAACAGTAGGGAAAGTGTTGAATAGCAGAGGGGAATAATTTACTATTCCCACTACAGCAAATGCAACAGTAGGGAAAGTGTTGGAAGCGGAGGGGAATAATTTACTATTCCCACTCCAGTGAGTTAAACAGTTGGGACATTGTTGGATAGAGGGGGGTTAAATTTACTATTCTCACTCCAGTGAGTGCAACAGTAGGAAAAGTCTTGTATAGCAGGTGGGTACAAATTACAATTCCCACTCCAACGAGTGTAACAGTAGAGAAAGTTTTTGATAGCGGGTGGGTAAAAATTACTATACCAACTTCAGCGAGTGCAACAGTAGGGAAAGTGTTGGATAGCGGGTGGGAATAATTTACTATTCCCACTCCACCAAGTGTAACAGAAGGGAAAGTGTTGGATAGCAGAGGGGAATAATTTAGTATTCCCACTCCTACAAAATAATTAACATTAATTAACAAATAATTCATTTTTCAAAAATAGTTTACCTCCCACTATTTTCCCCATAAACGTCACCACCAATATTGTATAATATTACACAATTAACATAATTATTTAGAAATTAATTAATTAACTAAGAACAATTAACAAGCAAATTAAAAAAAATCAAAAATAAATGAGTTCACAAAATTAACACTATAAAATAACTTTAAATAAATATTGTATATACTAAGGTGCCTATTCCGATCCTGTAAAACCCGGGTACAAATGCTCGTACGGAGCGTTTTCTCCGTACGACTCGTACCCGGGAATTCCACCGTACAAACCAGCAAGTACGATTCATACAGAAATACCATTTCCGTATGAATCGTAAAAAACACCGTACGGCTAAGAAATACATACAATTCCGATTCTGGACAGCGTGTACACGACGTCCGCACGGAGTCAGGCAGCGTTTTACGGACCAGCAAGTACGATTCATACCCACAGCACTCCGCACGGCTATATTTTTATGGGAGCCAAAAAGTGCGGGAAAAGCTAAGTACGCCGCGATGCACGAGGAAAAGGGGGCCCAGTACGCGCCGTACACGCCATCACCCACATCGTACGTGTCATCATGTATGATGCGTACCCCAACATTGCATATGTACGGACCGTACCCCCACACCCCAATATGTACGCGCTGTACCCCCACCCCAGCCCCGTATGTACGTGCCGTACCCCCCGTATGTACGCACCGAACCCCCAGCCCCGTATGTACGCGCCGTACCCCCACCCCAGCCCCGTATGTACGCGCCGTACCCCCCTGTATGTACGTGCCGTACCCCCAGCCCCGTATGTACGTGCCATACCCCCACCCTTGCCCCGTATGTACTCACCATACCCCCCTCTGTATGTACGCGCCGTACCCCCAGCCCCGTATGTACGTGCTGTACCCCCACCCCAGCCCCGTATGTATGCGCCATACATACGGGGCTGGGGGTACGGCGTGTACATACGGGGCTGGGGTGGGGTACGGCACGTACATACGGGGCTGGGGGTACGGCGCGTACATACGGGGCTGGGGGTACGGCGCATACATATGGGGCTGGGTGGGTACAGCGCATACATACGGGGCTGGGGTGGGGGTACGGCACGTACATACGCAGGTGGGGGGTACGCCTGGGGTACGGTCCGTACATACGGGGCTGGGGTGGGGGGGCTGTACGACTCGTACCCCGGGCACAAGTGTACCCGGGGTAGGGGTCGTACATAGTTCGCTCCGTACGGGACGCTTTCCATACACTTGTGCATTCGGAACGCCGGTACGGATCGTACTTGTGCGCTCGGACTTCAGTTTTACGGCTCGTTTGTAAAACTGTCCGGGGACGTCTCGTAGACTTTTCCTGAGGCGATTCAAATGTATTTTTGCCGTACGAATCGTACTTCATCATCTGTACGGTACTTGTACAATTCGTACGTAAAAAAATACGAATACGAGTCGTACGGGAAAAAAAAATACAGGATCGGAATCGTCCCCAAAATGATAAACATTATATTGAATTAAATTACTTCCCACCCTACTCCACTATCAACCCACAACCAAATCATAAAAAAATTACACAATTAACATATTTGCTAATTATTTATTAATAATTAATATCTAATTAATAACTAATAAAATGTTTTAACACCATTAACACTGTAAAATATGAATTACATCAATATTATTTGATACAATTCTTAATTAATTAATTATAATTAAATTACTTCCCTCCCTACTCTCCTATAAATACAACTCCTCCAAAAAGTACACAATTAACATATTTACCAATTAATTATTAATTACTAATAACCAATTAATAATTAATGAATAACAATTTAATTAAAACAATTAACAATATAAATTATTACATACACAAATAGTAATTAATAAAATTATTAGTTAATTAATTTAAAATAAATTACTTCCCACCCTATTCCCCTATAAACCCACAACCCGCTACAGAACTAAAACACAATATTTATGTTGTTTTTTAAATTAATAACTTCTAAAAAATTATTATTAAATATATTTTAATTAAATTACTTCCCACCCTATTCCCCTATAAACCCCCAACCTCCTACGGAACTAAAATGCGCAAAAGTTAATTAACATAAAATTAATTACTTGTAAAAAATTCAAACATACATTACAAAAATAAGCTATACTTTTAACACATATACTAACATACAAAACACTAAAAAAAATGATATTATTTTCAACGATATTTTTACTAATGATATTACTAACATTGATATTATTAAAACTATGTTTCTTACTTGCATGTCGATATTCTGGTCGACGATATTCTTGATGGTCGATATTCTGTCATATCGATATCTAAACATCGATATAATGGTATATCGATATTTAAACATCGATATTATTTCTGCATACCGCGTAGACCCAAGACAAGCACACTTGCTTCATGGTGCAAGGAGGCCTTCCTAGTCACAATTAGTTTCAACAGATTTCCAAGATCTATCCATGATGTGCTGCTCCAGTCCATGTTTTTTGCTTTGTATTGTGTGACTTGTGGTCACAGTATTGGAAGGACAACCTGGACTGGGGCAGCACATCACGCATGGACCTGACAAATTGGCAGGGCTGGACTGGGCTGAGCAATTTCTCGCTGGACATAAATCTTACATTTATGTGATGTATAAGTTAACATGTGAGATATTCCTGCTCTTTACCTTGCACACAGCACAGTGCAGCACAGTAAAGTGTGTAGCTGTGCTGCACTGCATGACAGTATTAATCACATTTTCCCATGCTTACACTTACCCTGTAGATCTTCCAGGTCCCCAACCACAGCACTGTTCTGTACTTCCCCTCCTTCCACCAACTTTCTTGGCATGAGTGATACCACCTGCCCCTCCAATTGGTCCAACTCTTCCTGGTCCTCAGATCCTCCGCCGGTCTTCTAAGCTACTGTCAGGTTCTTGGCCAGTTTCTCTTATTATCATGCCAGCACTTCTTGCACTCAAACACTAACCTTTTTGTTTGGCCTACACTGCTGATATTATCCACTATGGACTGCCAAATGGCTTCCTTCTTCCCTAATGACAAAGAGATGGTGTTAATTTTTGGTCCCCTCAGATTTTTATATTTGGTTCTCCTTCTCACTCCTTCTCACTGACATTGCTCTTCCTCTTCCCCTGGGATTATGTCTGGAAGTCTTGGCTTGTGTTGTGGCTGTTGCCCTCACTGCTTATTCTTGCTACTCCCTCCATTTCCTGCTTTTGTTGGAATGCAAGTTTTATTCGGTAGCAAAGCATTGCTTTTTGAGGGATTGCGCCTCACAATGCACTTCTCTGTGATGCAAGGCTGATTTGCAGGACATAAATATTCCTATTCGACCCGCAAATCAGCTTTGCATCACATTGGGAGCAGATGTGTTATGACACTTTGCACCACCCTTCTCACTGCCGCTTGGGACCCTGTGACATGGTGCACCATACCATAAATATAAAGCATCCAGGTCACGTCAAAGTGTCATACGCAGCGCAACTTTTGGGATGCTTCACTGTCTTAGCGCAATGATGCATCAGTTCACATAAATATGCCCTTTATAGTGCATAAATATCAACACACTTTAAATAGCATGAATTGGACGTCTGCTGCTTTTCGGCAGCTGTTCCATATCTGCCAAACTCTAAATTTGGTCTTGTGTCTTTTGAGGCCTTACCACATGATATAACTTTGTATTGCGAGCTGCATTCTACTGTTCACATTTTATATAGATGTCTAGCATGACATATATGCATATTCTTCAATTTCAGAAATACTTTGCCTGTATAGTTCTTCTGTACAAGCTGAGCTCTCTACCACAGGGTTCATGTAACTGTCAGTGTCCTCAATCCTGACTTAATCTTTAGTCTTGTGTGTATGAACTTTTCAGCAGTTCAGTTCACTGGGACCATGCCAACTCAGGGCATTTAGGACATTGTCTCCTACGCAGACGACACTCAGCTGATCCTCTCCTCCACCAACAAACCCACAGCCACCAGAAACAGCTTCCACAACTGGATGAAGATCGTCACCACCTGGATGACATCTTCCTCAAACTCAACTCAGGCAAGACCAACGTCCTCATCCTGGGACCCACCCTCTCAGCTTGGAATGACTCCTGGTGGCTTGCAATTCAGTAAATACTACCCACACCCATGGACAATGCATGAAACCTCAGCATCATACTGGACTCCTAGCTCAAAAGGAACCACCAGATTAACACCGTCTTCTTATCATGTTTCCCCACACTTTGCTTGCTTTAAAAGACCTTCAGATGGGTTCCTACTGAATCCAGAAAGACGGTCACCCATGCACTCTTCAGCAGCAGACTCGACTATAGCAACGCACTCTATGCCTATGTCACCCAGAAACTCCTCGGGAAACTACAGAATGTTTAAAGTGCCACAGCCAGACTGGTCCTCAACATCACCAAACACCAGCGAGAACTCCACTAGCTCCCAGTCAACAAAAGAGTCACATTCAAGGTTATCACACACGCCTACAAAGCACTCCATGATGCAGGACCAGCATATCTGAATAACCGCCTCTCATTTTGCATACCCACCAGATACCTACGCTGCTCCCAACTGGCCCTGGCCACCGTCACACGAATACGCAAGACCAGGACCGGAGGAAGATCCTTCTCCTACATCGCTGCCAGGACCTGGAACACCTTGCCTCTCTACCTCAGACAAGACCTGTAGCTGAACCAGTTCAGGGAGGATCTCAAGACGTGGCTCTTCAAGTGAACCTCAGTGCCCAGATGGATCAGCAGCCTCCCCCAATACCACCTCAGCACCTTGAGACCCTCACGGGTGTGTGGCGACACTATACAAACCCTGATTGATTCATTGCTTGATTGATTGATTGATAGGGCATTTTTGTAACAAGTACTGCTGCTGTCCTTGGTAATGTAAACACTATATACTAACTTGGGCTCACTGAAATGTCAAATAATCCCTTTTTTAGGTGCTGACTTTCAGGGGGTTGTGAAGTCAGGCATTTGAGGTATGCTCTTGAAAGTTGTCATCCTACAAGGTCTATTTCATGTAGCATATGTATGGGTCACAATAATAACATGTCCAAGGAGTATTTTTATCTTGGAAAAAATAATTTTTATTACCTTATCCAACATCTGTCACACATTCAGAGCCCTTGAATTGCATGCTTAATTACATGCTTAATTACAGGCCATTAAATCTACTGTTTTTTGTTAATATAGTCTGCATGATGTACCACTATGAGGAAACAACCTTTACAGTAAAGCCTGAACAGCGAAACGCCTTTAGCATGAAGTCATTACCATGCACGCGACTTTACCATGCATGTCATTACCACACATAAGCCTTTACCAGGAATGTCATTAACAGGCATCCCATTACCACACATTATGGGGCTGATTCCGATTCCGGCCGCAAAACGAACAGACCGACACAGCCCCGGACCGAATACCGACTGACACGTACCAGCGCCGTACGACCAGTGCAGTACGATGCAACGCGAGTGAATTACAACCGACACGTACGGAATACAAGCCGTATGACCGAGCCGGAGGGAAAATAGTGATCCGGCCGGAAAACCGACGCGATTTTCACTGACCAACACGAACCCGGAATCAATCCGACCGACCCGTACCCACGATGTACGATTAGCGCAGTACGATGCAATGCGTGTAAAACCAGACCAACTCGCACGGAGACCAAGCCGCACGACCGACACGCAGAGACAACCTGGCACACAAGCAATAGAGACCGCTACGAATGATGCCTACAAAACACAGAAGACAGGCAGCATGAACGAGGCGGAGAAGCCCGCACGAGACAACAGCAGCGTTCGTTTCCGTCACATGAACGTCTCCTACATGCCTACAAAACACAAAGGAAAAAACACAAAAGAGGACCAAACAAGCAATGACTAAGCCAATAAATACCCAACACAAATTAATTGGACAAAGACACACCCAGAACTCCAACTATATAAAGGACTACAATCACTACCATCATCCCTTGCAAACAGGAGACACAGCCGGCAGCAAACACCAGTACACAGCAACCACAGACACACTCACAACTCACCCATCACACAACTCACACACCATCAGCACCTCATACAAAAGCACACACACATACACACAGCAAAACCAACACCAAACGACCCTCACTTGCACCCTCACACACACATCCCTCACCACCACCTATCACCATGCCCCCAAAGAAGAATCCAAAGTTCACAGATAGTGAGTTAGAAGTGCTGGTAGACGAGATCATCAGAGTAGAGCCACATGTTTGGTACATTGGTTCAAAGGACCCCCATCTCACAGAAAACCAAGATGTGGGCGAGGATTGTGGACAAGGTGAACGCACAAGCACCAACGTTGCGCACAAAGGACGATATCCAGAACAGGTGGTATGATGTGCACAGGAGGGTCAAGAAACTCATCGAGAAAGATCACGCCTTGAGTCAGCACACCGGTGGTGGCCCTCCTGCCAAACCAGTCTACTTCAGGACCTGGGAGGAGATGGTCCGGGACATCCTACCACCAGAGAGCGTCCATGGCCTAACAGACATCCCAGAGACTGGTGAGTACACAAACAACATACCCAAGATTGTGTGGCAAGGGGACAGTGAAACCATGCACCCCAAGCAAACCTACACTAACCAATAGATAATAAACCCAAGATGTGTATGCCAGTCACACAAACACAATACCTGCCATCTCATAGTGCCTGGGGACTGTGTCATGACATGCACCAACCTACAAACAAATAGAGCAAGCCACTTACACTAAGCCAAATACATCCAGCCAGACAATTTGCCACCACAAACACACCACCTCACAGTGCAGCTTGTGGAAATATGGATTTTCCCGATCAGTTATGTCCCCTATCTTGGACCCCAACGGTTCTATGTGCATGTCACAAGTACATGTATGTTCCCTCCAGTTCCAGTTATGAAGACGCAAATACATGTGCGTCCACCGTTAACATGTCCTCTGTTGATCCGCCATGAATGGGCCGGATACTCCATTCCTAAGTACGAAAGGCCACCGCCTTTATATGGTTCACTTATGCCATTTTACAGTCCAGGCAAGTAGGCCCAGATTCTGTCATCAAACTCTTCTTGCTTTCTGCCTCTGAAAGCTCCAGTCTGAGCCTGCATCTGTGACCATGAACTTTGTCTCATCCTCTGCGCGGCTCATGAAGCCTGACATCAGCCTATTCTCTGCCAAGAACTGTATTTCGCCTTCGAGTTATCTGCTTCCCCCTCAGCCGATGCATTCCTGTCTAGTAGTTTAAGTAAACATTCTTCCAGCTACCGAGCAAAAGGCTCGACTTCTCTGTCCTCATGCAAGTAATTCATAGCCCTGTTACCATGGAATATTCCTACCCCCTCGCTTTCAGTGTAGACATTTAGACGCTTGTACACGCACGCACAGTCAGTATAGAATAGATTCTGTCCGAGAGTCCTTCTTTTATGGATAACATAGTTCTTTAAACATAGGATGTTAGATATGATTTGGGATTAGGTTGACTTGACCCCCCAGACTTTTTGTCTCCACATGTAGAGCTAAACGTCAAGTCCCCTTCACCCCCTAGTTGCACGTCAATCACACGTCATACTGCTGCGCGCGCATCTATGCCAAGTATTATCTTATAGATCCACCTATAGGTGACATCAGAACCAATTATGTTCCTTTTTACTCCTTGTTCCACCCATTTTTGGTTACGTAGACAAATCGTCATTTTTCCTTATCAATTGTTACGCCTACTGTATTCGCTTCATTATAATGTATGTACTATAAAAGTCATTTCATGTCAATAATGCATGTACTTCACTTCCTGAACCTCCGTGGTGATGGAACTTGGAGCAACCGATTATAATCGATTATTGGAATAAAGCCCATTCCGAACCTCTAATACCACGGATTCTGCCTCTCATTTTACTGAGCTATTTAATTATGTTTCTGTATCAAATTATGTCCAGGTAAAGGAAAATTATTTACCACATGAATGGCGCCCGAACAGGGACACTTTCTCATCTCACGCGCCGGCGGTGCGTTGCAGGCCCGGTCTCCTGCCACAGCTGGACGGACAATAACGCGTACCAGCAGGATTTCCTGTATCTCCCTCCGGTCAAGCGGGGGCGACTGAGACTGCGATCAACACCCAGACGAGGCGGTGAGAAGTGCGAAGTATCCCGACCAGAGCCTAGCTGAGAGAGCAAGATCCGAGGTATACAGAGACCCACCAGCTCGAAGTCAAGCCCAGTGTCCGACGAGTCGAGTCGAGTCCAGTCCGGTTCAAGTTCAAGTTACCGAGGCCTTCCGTTTCCGAAGCTACCCGGTGAGTACCATTGCTGGGGAGGCATTTCTGACGTGCACATAGGTTGTGCCGGTCAAGACGGGTTTGGGTACACAAATCCGGTCTGCACTGTTTTAGCAGTGTATCTGTACTGTTTAGCAGTATATCAAGTATTCCGAAGTATCTAGTTATTATCAAAGAATTAAGCTTGGTGATTAGTTATACAGACGATCATCATTGTTGGTTATTCTAACGGTTAAAAATGTTTTAATGTTTAATATTTAAATGTGTTAAACGTCTTGCATATTGTGGTATGAATGGTTGTTCATTATTGTGCTTTTGTATTAAGTGTGTTCAAGATTAAGTATCGGATCAGTCGTCGATATGCCGCTCTTTTCGAAATTAAGACAGATCACTACTAGAAAAGGGGTTCTCGAAGAAGCCGTCCCTATTCCTCCTAGGGACACTCCAGGGCATTTCATGTATCACAAACATGGCTTAGACGCTATATTATTTCTTGATTTATGGGTAGACTACACCAAGGGATTACCAGAAAGTCAGAGGTGGCCCGCAGCGGGAACCTGGGATGCAGAGTGCATCATGAAAGTCGAGGAAGAGTTATGGAAAAGGAAAGTCAGACAGTCACAGAAAGACGCCGTTGAGTTATGGCGTAAAGAATCTCACAGACGCACAGAAAAAGCACGTAGACAGGAAGAAAGGACTAAAGAAAGTTCAAATAAAGTTCGAGAAAATCTATTAATTGAGGAAGGAATCCGAGTGAAATCAGAACAAGTAGACAGACAAAGAAACGCCCTTATGAATGGTATGTATCCCCTTCTGGCCGAAGGATTACCTAAGGCTACTCCAGAGATACCGAAAGACTTGCCACCCCCATTGTTCCCAATAAAGGTGCATCCTAAGGGGCATCCTAGAACCGCAGAAGATGTTTTTCTTTCCTCATATTTAGATGACGCAGCTCCCGAATATGCAAATTCCGCCCCGCATAGACCGCATACCGGGGAGGTCCAACGCCAAGATCAAGCACACGTATCCCTACAGCAACAAATCGAGTCACAAGTTCTGGCAAGCACATCTGTTTCTGCATCCGCTCCTACAGCTACTTCTATAGCTGTGTCCACACCTGTAGTTGCTGTGTCACGTTCGACGAATCCTTTCACATCCGACACCCCAGATGGGGCCACGGGAGGTGCTACCAATATCTTCTCTACGCCACCCAGAATAAATAAACTTACTTTTCAAGAGTCAGCACATTCACGTACACCCAAACTCATAAGTGCCCGTACGCTGAAGGAACTTCTTATAGATTGCAGATATGACCCTGTGCCCGGTAAAGAGGACGAAATGACCCTGGCATCATTGCGTATCAGACGAGCCGCAGTGTATTTAGGAAAGTTACCAGGAATGACTGCGCATCTAGATAATATATATCATTTTGTCCAAACAGGGCGAGATCCAGAATGTATTAATAGAGCTATGGAATACCAGAAAGTAGAGATACAGGGGGAACTGTTACGTTTTCTCATAAACTGTGTGATCAGAAATCAAGACCGACCGGGGGTAGACCCGGAAGCAATGCGAGTTCTTACAAGATGGAGCCAGAATATATCAGAAGGGAGACATGATAAACAAAATTGTATAATAGCCATGTGCCGAAAGATCCGTAAAGAAATAGAACGCCTACACGAAGAAAGATTAGAGGTAGACGAGTTCGAACAAAGCGAGGAAGAAGGGTCAGGACTGCTCACAGGACAGTCAGACACCATAGCCTATGTAGGTAGAGGAAGATCTTGTAATAATAATAGACGTCTTACTGACTCGATACGTCCGATATGTCCAGATAATAACAGGAATTTCCAAATACCTATAATCAATATAAGGTCTAACGAGCATTCGTTCCAAACCGCCGACAAACTACTCCGAGAACGAAGGGGTTATCATTTTCTCGATTCTATGGATGAACAAGATTTAGCCAGGGCAGCTGTCCATTGGGTGGACAGTCCCGGAAAATATAGTGATGATACAGTAGTACGCACATTTTTGAATCTTACCCCAGATGAACAGAGGTTAGCTGGGATTTATATGATTCAACAACTCATTATACTATATCGAAGTCAGCATTCGGACCCTGGTCCCTTACCTGACATACTGACTGAATTGCTTATGAATAAATGGAGAGGTGCAGGTACTAAATTAATTAAAGAAATTCTAGAATCAAGAAAGCAGTATATTCTTTTTGTATGTTCAGACCGTGTCTCATTGCCCGTCAAGGAAAGAACCACGTATCACATGGATAGACAGAATCCCTTACGAGAAGTACACCCAATAAAAGGCGAGGACAACGAGTTCAAGCGCGTATTTGTATATACGCCCATATCGAAAATAGAATTGTTACAAATGAAAAAAGTGGTACCCAGTCATGACAAAGATCCAGCGGGTTTTCACCGAGAAATTAAAGACATGTTACTCATGGGAGAGTATACCTATCCCGACATTATGACAATATTAAAGGTATTGATGCCTGCTGGTATTTATGAGAAACTCAAGGAAAAAGAGTGGGAGGTAGGAGACCAAAAGATAGAATGGTCAGTGTTAGAAGCAGAAGAAAAGGCCCGAACTGCAGGAGCAGGACTTGGGGATAAAACTAAGGCATTACCAGGTTTATTAGTACAGGTACTGCCACGTTTATTAACTACGAAAAAGGAAGATTGGGGTACAATTTCAGCCTGTAAACAGAAGCAAGATGAAGACACTAGTGATTACTATGCCCGATTTGAGAAATGTTTTGGTATAAATAGTGGCATAAAAGCAAGTAGCGAATCATACCCACATCTGTTTGTAACAAAATTAGTAGAAAATGCCCTGCCACCAGTAAAGAATAGAGTATTAAAATTCGAGAGTACCTGGCAAGGTAACACTCCATCACAAATGTTACAAATGTTACAGTACCACCACAATAGAATTAGAGAGGAACAAGAAAATGAACACAGACGCATGAAAGACACGAAAATGAAAATGTTAGTTTCCCAGACAGTTCCAGCTGAAGGACATAAAAAGGGTATGACACATTCCGATTCAGCAGGACCTGTAAAAGGGACATGCAATTATTGTAAAAAGCCAGGTCATTATGTACACGATTGTCCAGTTCTAAAACATAATATCGCCATAGGTAAAACACAAGAAAGACCACGGCCATTTAGACAAGAGCAGAACGAACAAGGAGCTCCGCAGCATGCCCAGGCCATGCCAGCCGCACAACAGCCAATACAGTTTGTGCCAGCTGCACCAGCGCTGCCTGTTGCTGCCACACAGACAACAACACGACAAATGTATCAGACCGCACAGTATGAATATCCTGAGTACCAGCGTTACGCATGAACAAGCCTAGAGAGGGAAGTTGATTTACCCCTTATCGAGATTCCTGTAGATCAAGAAGGACCTTATGTACATAGTGAATTATTAGGCCAAGATAGGAAGTTTTTACTCGATACAGGGGCAAGTCGAACAACTATAAAACGTAGTGAAGTTCCAGGGGCACCCCTCTCAGGCTCACAGAATATTTCCCTTGGTTTTTCAGGAAAACCTATAGTTAATGAAGTATCACAGCCACTTCCACTTACGATAGGACCTCTGACCCGAACTACAGATTTATTGCTTACTAAATCATGTCCAGAAAACTTGCTAGGAATAAAAACGTTGAAAGCTCTAGGAGCCATAATATGTTGTTCTCCGGAAGGAGTAAGGTTGTTTTTACGTGATTTTAAAGGTCACTATGTATCTAGAGACATGGATCCCCGACTGCAGACTTTACCTACACATCTATGGGCACAAGGCCCTACTGATGTTGGTTGCATGAATATTACACCATATCGAGTCACATTAAAGGCAGGAGTGGTGCTACCACGAATGCGACAATACAAGTTACCACCAGATGCTGTAGTGGCTTTACTACAAATCATTGACGAGCTTATTGCCCAAGGAGTAGTTGTGGAAACAGACTCCAATGTATGTAATTCACCGATAATTCCGATTCTTAAACGAACAGATCCTAAGGCCCCGCCAGTATATCGATTGGTTATTGATCTGCGCGAGTTAAACAAATGCATTGTGCCACAATTCCCTGTGGTTCCAGATATCTCGTCATTACTGACAGCTATTGATTCCGAAGCAACATTCTTTACTGTAATCGATCTCAAGAATGCCTTTTTCAGCGTCCCAATCGATCCGGAAAGCCAATATTTGTTCGGATTTAGTTTAAATGGACGTAGCTTTAAATTCTCACGCGCACCTCAAGGATTTACAGAAAGTCCCAGCATCTATAGCCAAGCACTGAAACGAGAACTCGATAGTATCCACATGCCAGTTAACACTGCTCTGCTTCAATACGTCGATGATCTGCTGATCACCGCCCGAAGCGAACCTGAATGTGAAAAGGCATCACTGACAGTTTTACAATTTCTAGCCGAAAAGGGGCACAAGGTGTCCCCTTCTAAGCTGCAATTCTGTGTCCAGCGAGTTGTTTATCTTGGACACTCGCTGTCCAAGGAGGGAAGGCAGCTTACACCCGACCGCATTCAGTTAATAGCTAACATGCCAATGCCCAAGACACAAAAGGAGGTACGGGCTTTCATAGGCCTCACTTCATATTGTAGGCAGTGGATCCCTCAGTATGCATTTCTAGCAAAACCACTCATTCAGTTGACAACACAGGAGGCAGCCACATCGACTGTTCTCCCTTGGACTCAAGAACATACACAAGCTTTTGAAAGCCTAAAGAAAGCTTTATGTCAAGCACCTGTCTTAGCAACACCATGTTACAGAAAACAGTTTACACTCTTTGTTACAGAACGTGAAGGTACTGCCTTGTCAGTACTCACACAGGAACAAGCAGGAGCACACAAACCATGTGCTTATTTTTCTAGTACATTAGATCCAGTAGCTCAGGCTTTGCCTGCATGCCTGAAATCAGTAGCAGCGACAGCTTTAGCAATCAGACAAAGCGATGCCATAGTGTTAGGACACCCATTGACAGTTCAAGTACCACACACAGTAGAGGTCCTTGTAAATAGAACGCAAACACAACACTTGACTATAGCGCGACTTACAGGGTATGAACTTACATTGTTTCAGCCACATATAGAAATCAGACGCTGTAACACATTGAATCCTGCCACACTTTTGCCAGTAACCGGAACAGACCCACTAGCTCATGACTGTATTGAAGTTATTACTATAACGACAAAACCCAGACAAGACTTGACAGATGTCCCATTGTCAGATCCAGACCTGACGTTGTATGTAGATGGTTCGTGTATGAGAACAAGTACAGGAGAGTTAGTGGCCGCTTACGCAGTCACCACAGATACTGAAGTCATTGAAACTAATCGTATAAATACTTTGTCAGCTCAAGCCGCAGAGCTCATCGCTCTGACACAAGCCTGTATTCAAGCCACGAATAAAAAAGTCAACATATACACTGATTCACGTTATGCATTCAGAGTTGTACATGACTTCGGCGTGCTGTGGCGAGAGAGAGGTTATTTAACTTCCCACGGTGCCCACATTCAGCACGGACCCCTCATTCATGCCTTATTAGATGCAATACATCTACCCACTGCAATATCAATTATGAAATGTAAGGCTCATACGAAAGTTACTGATATCATTTCCCAAGGCAATGATCTAGCCGACAGAACAGCTAAACAGACTGCTCAAACTCAAACCCCCGACATGACAAAGACAATAGTCCCGACACCGACACATTGTATGACAGTTAAAGATCCTACCCTTGACGTAATTGACATACAGACACATGCTACATCAGACGAAATAAAGAAATGGACTGAATTAGGAGGGATCCAAACGGACCAAGGATGGATGATGAAGGAAAAGTCTGTATGGTTCCTCCCTGATTCAATGGTCCAAGTTATAATTAACACTATACATAGTCCAGCGCATCTAGGAGAAAAAGCTATGCTAGACAGCATTCAACACATTTGGTTCAATAAACATTTACGAGCAGCAGCCAAACAAAAGGTCCGTACCTGTATGATCTGTTGCCAGTTCAACCCAGGAAAAAGCGTTCCCGTAGAACAGGGTGGATTTCAGCCTCCTGATCACCCTTTTGAAGTCCTCCAGATGGATTATATCCAGATGGAACGATGTCGAGGATTCAAATATGTTCTCGTAGTTGTCTGCGCTCTGTCCCGTTGGACGGAGGCATACCCGGTTTCAGATTACACTGCCCCGACTACTGCCAAACAGTTGGTTCGAGAATTCTTCCCACGATACGGTTTACCACGTGTTGTCTACTCAGATAACGGCCAGCCGTTCTCATCCGAATTAATGAAACATGTTTCACTTCTGTTAGGATATCAGTGGAAATTCCACTGTGTTCGACACCCCGAGGCAGCAGGTCTCGTAGAAAGACATAACCAGATACTGAAAATCAGATTGTCCAAAATATGCAGAGAGAAAGGGGTCGACTGGATAGTAGCATTACCAGTTGCACTCTTTTACATGAGAATGGTAGCACACTCTCGAACAGGGCTATCCCCGTATGAGGTGATCTTCGGCAGACCACCAAATATGTGGGGGACGCCCATACCACGCAAAATAACTGATATTGACTGTAATATGCTGACAGATTACTTGGCTTCCTTGATGTCTGCACTACAATCTTGTCGTTCACAGGTTGCTGCAGCATTTCCCGACAACACTGAGGTGAAACCCCATGACGTAGTTCCGGGTGATTTCGTGTTTGTGAAAAATTTCGACCGAAAGACTCCGCTGGAGCCCAGGTGGAAGACACCCAAGTTGGTTCTGCTAACCACAAGGACAGCCGTGAAGATCGAGGGCCGCAAGGGCTGGATTCATTCAAGTCATATCAAGAAATTTCATGGACAATCCTCGGATATAGACATTGTGCCCTGCACTCCCTCACAGACTGATTCAAAACTTCCTTTGGTTGAAAAGACTGAAACCGAACTCTACAAAGAAAAGTTGAGGCCTAGAACGTCAGACGATTTGATTGTTTAAGTCCTCTCCAAGGTGAAGCGGTTGAATTTGTCTCTGACATGTATTCTCTAGACCTGAATCATGGACAGTCGCGAAAAATGATGAAACGACAGGCGTATTGTAAATCACTGCGTAGCCATTGCATAGTGACATTATTAATCTTGTTTTTCTTGAGTCTTTTAATAATTACTGCAAGTATATTGTTGCACATATATTACCCTATTTCAAGACATATTTACAATGTTACCGCAGAACATTCTTTTAGTGACTTACCTCCGCATGAATTGTCTTATAGACTTGCGCTGCGCAATAACACTTTCATTAGTATGTTACATTATTCCCATCAGACTAGTAATGCCACTAATTGTTGGGTGTGTGGCCGACTCCCTCCCTATCAGAATTATGAAGGAGTCCTGCCATTCTTTCCACACCCATTTACACATAATGGATCCTGTGGAGCATGGTTTAGTTTAATCAATTCCATAGACTCAGACACAGCAGTTTACCAGGATCAGTGGGTATGGGGAAATCTGAACCTAGTTTTACTCAAGGTCTGCTACCCTGACAAGGAGGGTCGCCCCAAGAGAACAGGAACTGATCTAGAAAATGAAGTATATGGATTAGGTAATTTTACACCTAATCTCATGATTCTGAATGTCGTATCCGAAGTTGAACTAGTCTTGCCCATCATGTCAGTATTCCCAGCGAAGGGTGAATTATGTGTAAGAAAAGTTGGTTCCATACATATGGGCCATAGTAAATGCACTACTATAGTAGAATTCAGTGATCAAGGCAAATCTTCATTTAGAGCTTATCACCACTCCTACTTTATATGTGGTCAGACTGCATATATGCGTCTACCTCTAGATTGGGATGGTACCTGCTACATTGCATTCCTTTTGCCACCTGTTTTTCTAGCTCCTCCTGATTATTACAGAAATATTCATTTAGTACACAACAGAGAGCGGAGAGATCTCCCAATTGTAGATTACACTGAAACAGCATGGGAAAAATACACAGATTTCAATAAAGGCATCTTTCCCTATATAGGTACTGTTACTAATAGTAAACTGATACGTAGATTAACTAGAACCCTTGAAGCAGTAGTGAATGAAACTATTTCCGCCCTAGGCAATTTAACAGAAGAGCAGTCTGCTATGCGGATTGTTGTGCTTCAAAATCGTCTTGTCCTTGACGTCATCCTGGCTGATAGGGGCGGAGCTTGTAGGGTCATCGGATCAAGCTGCTGCGTATTCATACCAGAAAATTCGCCATCAGTATATAAAGCCATAACTCGCCTTCATAAGATTGTAAACCAGATACACCAGAACCCAGGCATTTGGACTTGGTCCAGTTGGTTTTGGAGTGTGATATCAGCCTGGGGATGGAGAGTTCTATCCTTCCTAGGTATTGGCTTTCTCATACTATTCAGTTGCTGTCTATGTCTGCAATGTGGACCAGCGATTTGTGGTCTGTGTACCACATCGTGTATTCCACCACCAAGATTTCGTTCGTCCCGGAAGAAGAAAGAAGAACAAATGATGTTATATTAACAGATCAATGGATTGATGAAGATTGATATCTCTTAACGGGCAAGTAGGGGACAAGGAGGGAATGTGGAAATATGGATTTTCCCGATCAGTTATGTCCCCTATCTTGGACCCCAACGGTTCTATGTGCATGTCACAAGTACATGTATGTTCCCTCCAGTTCCAGTTATGAAGACGCAAATACATGTGCGTCCACCGTTAACATGTCCTCTGTTGATCCGCCATGAATGGGCCGGATACTCCATTCCTAAGTACGAAAGGCCACCGCCTTTATATGGTTCACTTATGCCATTTTACAGTCCAGGCAAGTAGGCCCAGATTCTGTCATCAAACTCTTCTTGCTTTCTGCCTCTGAAAGCTCCAGTCTGAGCCTGCATCTGTGACCATGAACTTTGTCTCATCCTCTGCGCGGCTCATGAAGCCTGACATCAGCCTATTCTCTGCCAAGAACTGTATTTCGCCTTCGAGTTATCTGCTTCCCCCTCAGCCGATGCATTCCTGTCTAGTAGTTTAAGTAAACATTCTTCCAGCTACCGAGCAAAAGGCTCGACTTCTCTGTCCTCATGCAAGTAATTCATAGCCCTGTTACCATGGAATATTCCTACCCCCTCGCTTTCAGTGTAGACATTTAGACGCTTGTACACGCACGCACAGTCAGTATAGAATAGATTCTGTCCGAGAGTCCTTCTTTTATGGATAACATAGTTCTTTAAACATAGGATGTTAGATATGATTTGGGATTAGGTTGACTTGACCCCCCAGACTTTTTGTCTCCACATGTAGAGCTAAACGTCAAGTCCCCTTCACCCCCTAGTTGCACGTCAATCACACGTCATACTGCTGCGCGCGCATCTATGCCAAGTATTATCTTATAGATCCACCTATAGGTGACATCAGAACCAATTATGTTCCTTTTTACTCCTTGTTCCACCCATTTTTGGTTACGTAGACAAATCGTCATTTTTCCTTATCAATTGTTACGCCTACTGTATTCGCTTCATTATAATGTATGTACTATAAAAGTCATTTCATGTCAATAATGCATGTACTTCACTTCCTGAACCTCCGTGGTGATGGAACTTGGAGCAACCGATTATAATCGATTATTGGAATAAAGCCCATTCCGAACCTCTAATACCACGGATTCTGCCTCTCATTTTACTGAGCTATTTAATTATGTTTCTGTATCAAATTATGTCCAGGTAAAGGAAAATTATTTACCACAAGCTGACTGTCAGGAAGGAATAGTGGGGATGCAGGTGAAGTGAGTGTAGACAAAAGCATTATGGGGCCTGTAGTCACAGATAATGCTCCCCCTCCTAATTGGCCCATCAAGACCTCTCTGAAACATGCCCACATCACAGGGAGTGGAAAATAACTGACAAGATGGCTGACACTGGGTCCTGCTGTGGGGAGCACAAGGCCCTGCTAGGGCATGTGTGCAAATCAGAAGCAGGACACCACTGACTGACATCCTGAAAGACAACTTGCACGCCCTACAATGGAAGCACATGTCATGATGGGAAGCAGGACTGACAGCCCTGACCATACTAATCAGCATGGGGAGGCACCCCCCCAACACAAACTCCACACAACTCACCGGGTACAATGCATTGACACACACCTCATTGAAATATCAGCAAAAGATACCCCGTACTGGGTGCTGCTGTGTGAAGCACAGAGGCTCACTTGGGACTTGTAGCCAAACAAACACCAGGATTTTACAGTCAGCCATCTTGCCATTGCTGTCACACCACCTCACAGGGAAGCAGAGTCAAGAGGGTGGAAGCATGGGCATGCTGGGAAGGGGGGTGTAGCCAAGAGTATGATGGGACTCACAGTCACTGACAACATACACCCACCCACATGGCCCAGCAAACTCAACCTGAAACATACTCGCCTCACAGGGAGTGGGAAGGGACTGACAAGATGTCTGACACTGGGCTCTGTTGTGGGGAGCACAAGGCCATGCTGGCAAATGGCCACAAATAAAATCAAACTCTGTCTGTGACAAGCTGGGAAAAAGCAGTGTAAAGGCAGGCATCTGTTAGAAAAGTAGAAAATGTCATGTTTGTGAACCAACGATGCATCTAGAAACATAAATCACATTGTGTGTCTCTTCCAAACACAGGTCGTGCTGGGCACCCAGTGACAAATTATGAGGATACCCAGTCCCTGACTCTGTTGGAGCTCTCAGTGGTCTGACTCTCTCACTGTCCTCTTCGGATGACGACGACCAACCTGGCCCCTCCGGTGTGAGCCATCATGCAGCACCAGCAGCAGCAACATCTGCCCCCCCTGTACCCATGCCTCCAGCATCTGGACACCGACAGGGCACCCCTGCCAACACGGACAGACCAAGGACAATTAACACCCACAGCACTGGGACACAGGACCCCCCGGAAGCTACAGCCAACACCACCAGCAACACCACCCAAGGGGTCCCAGGGTCACTTGTGCGTACCGCCGCTGGTCCTGCCCATGTGGAGAGGGGTCCTGGGAGGGGTGGGAGGCACAGGGCACACCTTGCAGAGGGGTCTGGACTGCATGATGACCCCCATCTGGCAAACATCATAGATGCGTACCAGGATAGCACCGGAGGATTTGGCCAGGTAGTGGGGATCCTTAAGGACATGCAACATGAGCAGGTCGCCCACCATGCCCACATGGAGGCAAAGTGGGATGGCCTTACTGCGGTGCATCGGGACATACTACAATGCCTCCGCCAGATCAACACCAACCTGTCCCCACCCCCCTGTGTGCCCACAACATCTGTCGCAACACCATCTGCCAGCGCCACAGGGAGGGAGGAGGACTCTGGAGGAGAGTGCCCTGCACCGCAGAGGCCTGCACATGAGGATTCCCCCCCCCCCGAAAGAAAGAGGGGTCGTCCGAAGAAGGACATGTGAGAGGCAGATGTCCCAGCACATCCCCCAGGGCCTCTAAACCTGTTCTGGACAATATTCTTTTTGCGCAACCTGTTCACCTTGTCCAATCGCACACAACTCACCCACATGACATGGAGGGTTCATGTTGGGCCAATGTAGCAGACGACTGTGGACTTTACTCTGGACATTTCATCTACCAGCACTTCCAACTCCAATGTGAACTTTGGATTCCCAAACCACTGTACAGCACCCACCATCCTGTGCACCTCACTCACACATGTTTGTAAATAAACTCACCACTACACTATACTTGCCTCTGTTGTGATTTAAACTTGTCATGTTCAGGGCGAAGTCGATCTGCTACACAACACAGTGCATGCCAAATACTGCAACAATGTGACCAACGTAAGGTGAGTGATGGGGATGTGACACATGTGAGGGAGACAAACCACTATGGCAACACAAAACATACTCACCATGGCCATGTTACTCATCACATACAATGATGTTGACCTGAAACACATTGGCATGCACAGACACAACACCAAGCACAGTCAGTGGTCACAAGTCCACAGGTGAGGAAAGCAGATGTCACTCAGGGACAGAAAGACAACGCACATAGCAAAGCGTAGCACAGGTTCATTACACATCAGCAACACGTTTATTCCACAATAGTTGCACGGTAATTCTACGAATAAGTTGATGGGAATTGTCAACTTCAACACTGGTGTTGGCTTCTGGATGTTGGGGATCAGTGTTGACCACACAACAGGCAAAGAACCCTGGGAAGGACAGACAAGATACAGTCAAAAGCACAGACAAACAGGAGAGAAATGCAATACACATGCACAAAACATGTTGCAAAACACCTACACAAACACTAGTTAGCAGTACTACCCTATTGTGGAGTACACACCCGTTGAATTGACACATCACAGCATGCATCCAGTCAAGTGGCACACAGACACACTCAGACAGCAACAGAGATGGGTCAACACATTCCTGGCTACCTCCATACATTCACATAACAACCCTGGAAACTCACTTTCAGGTGAAGAAGTTGTTGATGAGCTGGGAGCAGACGTCACCATCATCTTCATCATCACTGGCATCTTGGCCCAGGCCGGGATCCTCCACAGGTGCCGGACGTTGGTCGTCGTCATCCTCATCCTGGATGAGAGGCACCTCCTTCTGCACCGCCATGTTGTGTAGCTTGCAGCAGACTAGTATTATTTTTCACACCTTTGCAGGCTCATATGGGAGGGCCCCTACGGTCTTGTCCAGGCAGCGAAAGTGGCTTTTCAGGAGGCCGAATGTCTGCTCAATCACCCTCCTGCTCCGACCATGTGCCTCATTGTAGCGCAGATCGGCTGGTGTCACAGGGTTCCTGAGGGGTGTCAGCAACCACCGCATGTTGGGGTATCCGGAGTCACCTACACACACAAAAATGAACAAGTAGATGAGTTTTGTAGCAGTGCGGAATACAACACTGACAAACACACACAATGAGAAACAGTCAGTACACACCGACAAGCCAGGCACGCTGAGCTGGCATCTGTGACATCAGCGTTGCAATGTGACTACTCCTCATAATGTCGTCATCGTGCGCAGATCCAGGGAACCGTGCACACACATGTGTGATCAACATGTCAGCAAGACAGACCACCAGAGCATTGATCGAATAGTAGTGCTTCCTATTGCGGTATGCCTGCTCATGTGCCTGTGGTGGTATCAGGGCAACATGTGTCCCGTCAATGGGTCCAATGACGTTCGGCATCCTCCCCAGTGAATAAAAGGCATCCTTAATTTCAGGGAGTTCATCTTGGCTCGAGAACTTGATATACAGGTCAAGGAATTGCAACATCCCCTCCAAGACATTGCGTAGCACCCGACAAAACATCGTTTGCGACATCCCACCAGCCGTAGCCACAGTGTACTGGAAGGTTACAGTAGCAAAGAAGTGCAGGACTGCCATCACCTTCACCTCTGGGGTCAGTGCTGTAGGGTATGTCCGGCCAGGTAGCAGATGTGGCGCCAACTGCTCCGCCAGCTCCTCAATCAGTGGCCTGGTGAAGCGGTACCGTCTGATGCTGTCTCGTTCCTGCATGGTTGCAAGGTCTGGGAACGGACGATGGACAGCTGGTTTCCTGCAGTGCAGAGATCCACAAAAGAAGATTTTCAGTACATCCCCCCATGTGGCCATGACCACGATCACTCTCACATGCTAGTTCATGACATTACACAATGTACTGAGGTGTGTGCTGTTGGTCATGGACACATATGTCACCTACAAGACCACCACCTCACATATCAATTCCACATGTCCACATGAGTGCCATGTAGTGCAATGGGCTACTCATCTGGCTGTGTCACCCAACCTATATGCTGCTGCAATGTTAAAAAAAACCACCCCAGAGACTAATGAGGACTCATGTCTCCCAGACATCACAGATCTTTGCCATGCAGAAACTCAGGCTCCCTGTATTGCCACATCAACACAGCAATGGACATGGCGTAGCACGTACACACCACAAGGCAAGCGTAAGTCCCACAGGTAGTGGCCACTGTTGTTCATGCCGGTCCTACATGTACGTCTCTTAGACACACACCCCATCAAGGTTGATGCATATACCACATGGATGTGGAGACTGTCACTCATTGGAACATGTGATCAGACACATCTGAGACACAACATGCACACAGACTGTGGGTGCACATCAGTATTGGGGCTACAGGTCTCACTGTGATGTACATGCCATCACCCCCAGGACTAAGGGTGTATGTGACATGCCCCAAACATATCCAACCTGACACTGTGGCCTTCACTCATGCCAATTACTGTCCAATTGCACATCACAGTGCTAATGTGCACAACACACAAAGGACTCTCCCCCCATGTACACAAAGTGCCAGACAATAAAACTGCTGTGGCCCCCTCAAACAACCGGGGAATGCAGCCTCACATGCCATGGGACACTGTGTGGCCAATGCTATAGTGTGGCAGGTGTGTGCAGGTGTCCATTGGCCAGTATATGTGTGTTGCATCCGTCTAATAGTCACACTAATGCGGTCCGACGCGGGTGACAATGCGTACGCATTGCACGGGTCATGTCCGAGCCGTGCGTACGCCTTGTCATTGAATGCAATGAGGTCCGACGCAGGTGACAATGCGTACGCATTGCACGGGTCATGTCCGAGCCGTGCGTACGCCTTGTCATTGAATGCAATGAGGTCCGACGCAGGTGACAATGCGTACGCATTGCACGGGTCATGTCCGAGCCGTGTGTATGCCTTGTCATTGAATGCAATGAGGTCCGACGCGGGTGACACTGCGTATGCATTGCACGGGTCATGTCCGAGCCGTGCGCACGCCTTGTCATTGAATGCAATGAGGTCCGACGCGGGTGACAATGCGTACACATTGCACGGGTCATGTCCGAGCCGTGCGTACGCCTTTTCATTGAATGCAATGAGGTCCGACGCAGGTGACTATCATGCATACGCGTCGGACAGGCATGGTCCGAGACAGGCGTACACCTTGGCCATTGAATCGTATGGAGACGGGTGCGTGTGTACATTCAAAATACGCGTTGTACAGTCAGTTGAACGAGCCGGGCGCACCCATTGGCTCAGGACTGTCATGGAGACGGATGCGAATTCAAAACTTGTACGAGTTGTGCACTGGAAATTCAGTTGGATACCTTCAACAATGTTGCAATTTCAAGTGTTCCATGAAGGTGAAGATTTGAACGATGCGGTAGGCCTGTACAAGTCGTACTTTTGAATGGATTGGCCGGATTCATAGAATGCAACCATGTTGGACCTATCACTTTGGACACATGGCACAGAGTCTGCCTCTGCAGCACAGATATAAGGCTGGCTGGACCCCAGGGAGCTCACTTGCCTGCACTACATGCTACTGGACCACATCCCTGCTACCACTGCTGCTGTCTATGCATCCTCTGGCTCCTGCTATGGCACGTACACTGGAGAGGGCCCCAGCCTTCACTGAGGAGGAGAACCAGGCCCTGCTGGAAGGGCTCCTTCCAGAGTACAGAAAGCTCTATGGGACATCAGGGGAGAAGGTGAGTGTGCTGTCCACTGCCTTCCTAATTATGCATGTTGTCTGACTAGCAGTACTCGCAGTGTTTACAGCAGTGGCAAACATTCTCACTGACTACTTTAATCCCCCAAAGTGTGTAGGTATATGTACTGAATAGGTTTCCTGCTGCTAAAGTGCATTTTTGCCAGCTTAAACTATCCAGGCATTGTTAACATGTCAGACATGCATGCGAGTTATCATTCCCCAGGGTTGCACTACCTGGGTAATTAATTTCCCTTTGTGATGATTACATGTATATCTAATTGTGTGCTGCACAAATATGGGGTATGTGTGTTAATGTACTTTTCACTTTGTCCTCCTCACAGGTTGATGCCCACGAGAAGCAGGAGATCTGGCTGACCATCGCCCGGGCTGTTCGTTCGTACAAGCGCCGCATCCGCAACTGCCAGAAGAGGTGGCAGGACCTTCGGGGCTGGACCTGGAGGATAGTTAGAGTCCAGCTGAAGCTGTCACCTCCACGCAGGAGGGGCGGACACCAGACCCTGACTCCCCACATGCTCCGGATATTGGCGGTGGTCTTCCCGGACCTGGATAAGCGGCTGAAGGCCAGACAGCAGCAGGAAGTGGGTAAGTTCATGCCTGATCTGTGTACTATGTCTGACATGCAAATAGAAGTCTTTTGTCCGGGTCACACTTCCACATTACGTAGGTCTTGTAGACCCAAAATCAGGTCCCTCATATGTGTGATGCACCCTCCTCATCTGTTCCACAGGTGTGGCCCCTACAGTCTTTTGCTTGTGTCACTAGGGCACTGTGTCCCTGCAGTCAGCTATGTATCAGGTACCAGTCAGCATCAGTTCCCGTGACTCTGTTGTGTGTTTCATGGGTGGGTCAATTGTTTACACAATGTCTGAGATCTGACATGTGAACTGTGTGTGCCCTTGAGATGTGTACCAATTGCTGGTCTGACTCGCAACATGTTTCTGGGGTATTCAATACAAAACCATGCAACAGGGTACTCCAATTTTTGGGCATCAGGAGTAGGTATAGCAAGTATGCCACAATTGCTTAGCCACCTGACTACTGTCCGGGGCAAAACACTGGTTCACTTAGTCCTACCCAGTCCTGCCCTCTCAAGGGCATTCAGAAACGCTCTGTAATCCCACTCCTGTGTGTGACATTGCAGGTTATGCTTCGTGACATGTGCCCTCAGTTGTGTGCCTCTGTATCATTAGGGTGTGGCTTGTTGCTATGTATAACTGGGGTGTCCATGATTCAGAGGGTCAGGATGACATCTGCAATGTGACTGTGTGAGACAAGACCTGTGTGACATATAGGTGTGTGATCATGTGACAGCGCACAATGGTGTATGCAACTCTGTCCCTCATGCAGCTGGATTATATGCATGGCAGACTGTGATGTGTTAATGTACATGGATTTGTGTTTGCTGAGACTCATATGTCTGATTTTCATGATGTGGGGTCTTCTGGGTCCTGGATATGTTGTTTGCATGGGATGGGCAAGTGCGCAGGTCATCTGCAGAGTCAGATTTGCTCCTGAGCTAGGATTGTGAGTCAGTGCATATTGTTGTTGTCTGGATGCTCTGCCCCTGTGACAGGAGACAGTGTTGACTGACTTTGAGGGCATCCCAGTGCCATGGCATTGAACTTGCTATGAGTGAATCTGCGTTGTGTTCAAGTGTGCACCATGCACCCCATTGTGGCGTTGCCCATCAGGACATGAGTACATCATAGTGTGTGTTGCTGGCATGCATCCCAAGCATGTGAAATGAGTCTCTGCCCATTCCTTCATCCGGACACCAGTGCTGAGTCAGTCGCAAGAGATGTGCTGTGGGTCTAGTGACATACTCCTACATGTTCACTTGCATGTACAACTAATGTGTGGGTGGTGCATGTTGGCACATTGGGGAATTAGCATCCACCATGCAACAGACATATGTGTGCAAGTTAAGGAGGGATATGTGTGCCATGGTTGATGTTGAAAATGACAATTGGCTTATTCTTAACAGTGTTGGCACTTTGAGCTGTGTTCAGCTGATGATGCCAGGGCTTGCCCTGTGATGTGATGTACTCACTGTGGTGTGTGCAGTCGGTGCAGGTGACTGATGTTGTTCTCTTACTTCCTATTCCTACCCAGATACATCCACGGCCACAGGAGGGGACAGCTCCACGGACCAGGAGGAGCCACAGAGCCTTACAGGGACAGAAGGAGAGGAGTCAGGTGGACCCAGTGGCACGGAGGGCAAGTTGAGCCACACAGAGGAGTCGTCAGCACCATCCCCATCAGCTGAAGGCCACAGCAGCTCTGAGGATGACTCCCCTGTGGAGGCGGGTGTCAGCAGCCACCAAACCCCAGCTAGTGTGCTGTCTCCGCCACCACCACCACCACCACCACCCCTCTCCCATCGACTCCCATCCCAGAGGTCCTTGTGGGCTCCCGTGTTTGTGAGAATGTCTTTTTTGTGCCAGGCACCACACCCCCAGCCACTGTGTCCCCTGCTGCCCTGAGTGAGGAGTCTGTGGACTTACTTAGACAGATGCATGTAGGGCAGACGTCGATGCTGAAGGTCCTCCATGCACACACAGGTCTGTTGAAACAGCTGGTGTCATTCATGGAGTGCATTTCCTCGGGAATGTCTGCCCTACAGAGGACCAACCAGTCCATGGCCTCCTCCCTGACGGCAGCAGTGTCCCTCCTCCAACAGTCTCACACCCCTCCTACCCCTGCAGCACCCACAATTCCTAGCACACTACCTGTCCAAAGCACAGAAACCCCAAACCAAGGGCTAGATGTGCCCACAAGCAATCGCAGGGGACTGATTCCACACTCACAGGGGCTGGTTTGCTGACACACACACGCAGTCATCCACAACCACTCCACAGTCCTCCGAGACCTCTCCCTCCCAGCCCCCTCCCCTTGCCTCACCTGCAACCCCATCCCCCCAGAAGCTCTTCCTCTGTGACCATGGCCTCTTCCCCAATGACCCAGCAGATCCTGATTACATGGGGAAGAGGAAGTCCCCACATACAGAAGGGAGTGCCCCTCACACCCAGACACCCTCCCCCAGGTGCACTCAGACCGAGACGCCCACCCGCAAGTCTCCCAGCACAAGAAGAGCAAGACCCCCCCCGCCAGCATGCAGCTCCAAGGCAAAGTCTCCGTCCTCCATCCCCCAGGCCACCACTCCGGAGGTTCCCCCACCACTCCCTGCCCCGGGTTCCCCCACACACAGATACACCATCCCCAAAATGCTAAGGCCATCCCCCCTAGCACTTGCTCCTCCACACCTGGTCAGACAGTTGGTGCCACTGATTTGGGTACCGTGTCCCCACCCCCTGCGCTGCAGACCTCACCTGTCCCCCATTCCACTCCCATGGATGTAGGCACTGCTTTGGAGTCCACGCCCACCCCGTCTGACTTGGGCACTGCAGTGGTGAGCCAATCCATTCCATCTGACCTGCCCACTGGAGTTGTGCCAGCACCCACCCCATCTTACTTGTGCCCCACAGTTGTGACAGCACCCACCACTTCAGACATCTCCACTGCAGTTGCAAGTGTCTCACCTGCATCTCCCACCTCTTCACTGCCTCCTTCTGCTGCACCCTGATCCTGTCCCTGCGGTGCCTGGCCTGCCCCCATGTATGCCCCTCCGAGGGGATGACCCCGGTCCGTAGCAGTGCAGGCAAGCAAGGTGTGACAGTTGTCACTCTAGTTCAATCCTTGGCAATTTGACATGGACTGGCCATTGGCCTTTTGGTTGCACAGACGTTTCGAATTTCATATACTGAATTTGTGACTCTAGTTCACTGCTTGCCATTTGGACATGGACTGGCCATTGGTCTTTTGTTGGAACAGACGTTTCACTTTTCATATGCTGAATAAAGCTTTTTACTTTGTCCCTGTGAACTTGATTTAGCTGTACATCATGTTGAGGTTGTTTTAGATGCCCTTGCACCTGTAATGCTTGGTTTACAATGTTGCATACTGATGTGTTGATGTGAGGTACTCCCTGTGGTCCATGAGATATGTATCCTATTCTGGTGGGTATCCATGTCATCCTTTGTAGCAAACTGGGTGTGTCTGGATCAACTATTTGTGTACAACTCTCTGTGAGCATTTAATTGCCATGGTCGCATCTGTGGCTTGCACCCCTGCACATATGATGTGCTTCCCATAGTCCAAATTGTCATCTCCACATACTTCGTGCTCATCACTACTGGCCCTACAGGTGTGGGCATCATTGTAGTAGGAGAAACTGGGTCCTCTGTCCAACTTGCTAGACATATGTTTGGGGTATGTGCAGCTGACTTAGGGGTGACTCCCGTACCCAGGCTGTTGTGACCAGAGCCTTCATTGTGTGGTAACTGAAGGCTGACTGACCAAGTGTTCTGCAGACATGTGTGGGACTTGCGGTGAATATGTTTGGCACAGCTGGGCTCCCACAGGAGTTGTGTCCCCTGATGTGAATGTTTGCATGGATGGTTCCCTAGCTCCCGGTTGTCCATGGATGAGGGGCCATGCTGAGTGATTTGTGTTTGTGTATGTGTGATGTATGTTTGTGGCACAGGACACATGTCTGGGTTTCCCAGTTTGTACGGCATCTGCCTCTTTCCTCACAGTGGAGGTGTCATGCATGCTTGTGTCACAAAAATGTCTTGTCCCTGGGGATTGTGCTGTTGTGTGTCAGTCTCTTGCTGTGTTACTTGGTGTTCATTCCAGCTAGTGTCACATGTGTCTGTTGTGCTTCCTCTCATCTCCCAACACCTGATTGCCCACTGAGGGTGTCCCAATGATGGTTTACTTTTGTATGGCACTGTGTCCACATCTGTGTCACTGCGGTTCAGCCCCTCTCATGTGTTGTGTAGTTGCCTGGGGATACTGTGACACACACACACACACATGTTGTGTCCGATGTGCAGTGTGAGTTTGCCTGTTTGTGTATGTGCATCTGCACCAGTGCATTGGTATTGCTGTTGTGGGCCATTGTCTGGATGCTGTTTCTGTGATTTTGCATGCTGTCCCTGTGAGTCATTTCACATCATTGTGCACATTCATCCTGGTTACTGGGTGCTATTGCTGGCATGGAATGTGAGTTAGTGAGCTGACACCTACAGTCTACACATGTTGTTTTGATTGGTGTGTCTATTTTCGAGATGTGTGCATGCTTGGTGATGGTCACTTCTGCTGTTGTGTCATTGTACGCTGTGTGCATTGTCATCCCCCATGTGTGGTGCTTGTCTGCACATGGCCAAGAGTGTGTTATGTTTTCACAGCACTGTTAGCCTCACCACATCTCTGTGTGTATGGGACACAACCACTAGTTTGCCCCAGAAGTGTTTGAAGTGTTGGGAGCAGGGATCATACATGTTGTTTGTTATTTGCAGCTTTGACCATGATGACACTTACCTTTTGTTCTGTGATGAGGGGGGTTTAGTCCTCATCACCATAATGCTCAACATCTGTAGCATTTTGGAAGCCCCCACTTAACTTCTGTTCTACACAGTGAGGGGGTGTTCTTTTTATATTGCCACAGTGCTATGGTGATGCTTGCCTTGTGTATGTCACACTCATGTGTTGGTCACACATGTGCTGTTACTTACATTGTATGCTTGTAGCCATATTCACTGTTGTGGGAATTTGTCACAGACTACACACTGTTGTCATGATGTTGTGGGGGATGTATTTTGTGGACATACCTGATGTTTTCGTATGCTGGATGTGTTGTGCATGACCCATCCTATGGCTGGGGGTGGCAGGGGTGATGGGCAACATAAGCCCTGTGAGTGGGGTTGGCAGGGGTGATGGGGAACATAAGCCCTATGGTTGGGGGTGGCAGGGGTGATGGGCAACATAGTCCCTATGGGTGGAGGTGGCAGTAGTGATGAGCAACAGGTCCCCTGTGAGTGGGGGTGGCAGGGGTGATGGGCAACATAAGCCCTATGGGTGAGCGTGGCAGGGGTGATGGGCAACATAGTCCCTATGGGTGGGGGTGGCAGTAGTGATGGGCAACAGGTCCCCTGTGAGTGGGGGTCGCAGGGGTGATGGGCAACATAAGCCCTGTGAGTGGGGGTGGCAGGGGTGATGGGCAACATAAGCCCTGTGAGTGGGGGTGGCAGGGGTGATGGGCAACATAAACCCTTGGGTGGGGGTGGCAGGGGTGATGGGCAACATAGTCCCTATGGGTGGGGGTGGCAGAAGTGATGAGCAACAGGTCCCCTGTGAGTGGGGGTGGCAGGGGTGATGGGCAACAGGTCCCCTGTGAGTGGGGGTGGCAGGGGTGATGGGCAACATAAGCTCTATGGGTGGGGGTGGCAGGGGTGATGGGCAACATAGTCCCTATGGGTGGAGGTGGCAGTAGTGATGAGCAACAGGTCCCCTGTGAGTGGCTGTGGCAGGGGTGATGGGCAATATAAGCCCTATGGGTGGGGGTGGCAGGGGTGATGGGCAACATAAGCCCTATGGGTGGGGGTGGCAGGGGTGATGGGCAACATTGTCCCTATGGGTGGGGGTGGCAGTAGTGATGAGCAACAGGTCCCCTGTGAGTGGGGGTGGCAGGGGTGATGGGCAACAGGCCCCCTGTGAGTGGGGGTGGCAGGGGTGATGGGCAACAGGTCCCCTGTGAGTGGGGTGGCAGAGGTGATGAGCAACAGGTCCCCTGAGAGTGTGGGTGGTAGGGGTGATGGGCAACATAAGCCCTGTGAGTGGGGGTGGCAGGGGGGATGGGCAACATAAACCCTATGGGTGGGGGTGGCAGGGGTGATAGGCAACATAGTCCCTATGGGTGGGGGTGGCAGTAGTGATGAGCAACAGGTCCCCTGTGAGTGGGGGTGGCAGGGGTGATGGGCAACATAAGCCTTGTGAGTGGGGGTGGCAGGGGTGATGGGCAACATAGTCCCTATGGTTGGGGGTGGCAGGGGTGCTGGCCATGCAACCCCTATGGTGGGCTGTTGTTAGTGGCCCAGATATGGATCCCCTGTGTGTGTGTGTCATTTTGCGGGTACGTGTCGTTTGTTTATGTGGTAGGTGTCTGACTTACCGCCTGCGCCGTCGGCATCGGTTCCAGATCCGGTCATACATGTAGAGTACTGGTATGACCTGCGCAGTGGGATTCATGTTGTGTTTGTGTCGTACACGCTGCTTTTTGCTCCATCTCGTACCCGCTGCAAGCTGGTCCGTCTCAAAGCCGTGTATTGATTTGTGGTGCGAATCGTAGCTGATATGCTTGTTTTCCGGATGCTGTGACGTGCCGTACGTGACGACCCGACCGGCGCGTAGGAAGTATGCATCGTACTTGTCATGCCGGAAACTGCTATGGATACTGCTTCCGGGCGACACGGTTCCTCTTTGGGAGTTACGGTTCGGACGGAGAATGGGTCTTGATTCACAGCCTACGTGTCGGTCGTGTTTTTGGCAGTTATGCGCATCGTACTTACTCTACAGGACGGACCGACTCCGGGTACGTGTCGGTCGCAGGGTAAGGCTACGGACAGCTGTCTGACCGGCCATCGGAATTGGCCCCTATATGTGTAAGTATATAGGGGGTTTGCAAGGCATATATGGGTTGGTGTGTGGTATAGTGTGTTATAACTCAGGTATTATTATTAAAATCTGAGTATCAATTACAAAACATGGAAATATAATAATACATTTATTTTTAAAACATTTTTTAAAAAGTAACATTTACTTTTACGCACAGGGTGCAAAGGATTTAGTGGTGTAGAGTGCATTAATACTCAGGTGTTAATCTTAATGCCTGTGTACTAATATTTACACTTGTTAATATAAGAAAATTAATTACGAGAAATGGCTATTTAATTGTAACACTGCCATTTCAGCACAGAATGCATTGGATATAGGGTACAGGGTTGGAAGTATATTAATACACAGACATTGATTTCAATTCCAGTGTATTAATATTTATATATTATATTATATTCATTATAAAAAAATGGTTATTAAACTGTGACAGTAACATTTAGGTACCAGATGCAAGTACTATAGGGGATAGGTGAGGAAGTGTGTTAATATTCAGGTATTCATTTTAATACCTGTGTATTAGTATATATAAATTATTTATATTAATGGCAAGTCCGAAAAAATATGGTTCTTCCCTTGGAGATTTTATCACTCGTTATTTGCCTCCATGAGGCAAACTTTGACAGGGTTCACTGGGGTTGCCAAGGCCAGCTTACTGATCCAATAAATGTCAATAGGGGAGTACGTCAGGACTGTGTACTGGCGCCAACACTCTTTTCCCTTTTTGTGTGTGACGTCATCCAGTTTCTTTCCGATGCCCCAGCAGATGCCCCCCTTTGGGGGGAGTAAAAGTGGTGACCCTACTGTTAGAGTGAGATAGTTTTATTTCGTTCCATCAGTTTTAGCAGTGTTTTGCATTGTTTTTATTGATAATACCTAAACGGTCTTGAGTTTAATGCACCCCCTAGATTGAAGGCAGCATAGCGGGTTTTGTCATTCATCTTGGAATCGGCGAAGGTTTTTGTTGTTTTGGTCTTGTAGTTTTTAATCTATTTATACAATGAAACGTAGATTTTTTTTTTTAGTCCTCATTTCACCATGGCTACTGCACTCTGGGCCATATGTGAATACCCTCAATCCGTCTGTGGTCCATACAGATTCAGACTCTGGTCTCCACGTCCCAGGTCTTTAAATAGGAGGGCTGAGAACCACCTCTGCCTAAATCCATGGCCTGATGTAATCATGGGACCGGAAATCAATATATATTACCAACCATATGCATTATATCTGAGCCCTACCCTGACCACTTCAAATAATCTCCCCAAACCTCCTCTGTCTGGTATGGGTTGCACTTGATGTCAATATTGCAAGTCCACTTTACTACGCTTAACCAGGCTGTAGGATGAGGAGGGAGGGGGTCCAGCCAATGTTTACAGATCTCATGCCTGGCCAGGAGCAGCAAATAGAAAAGTAAACTCCTTTGCTTTCCACTTAAGGCGTGTTGTAAGACGCTGTCCACCCCGAGAAATACCTGTGTTTCAGACACAAGTATCTTCTCTGCTAATATGGCTCCTAAGGTAGCTTCTACCTTCTTCCAGAATTCATTGATCGAGGGGCATGTAAAAAACATCATGGACATCATTAGCCAGTAAGAGACCACACCTCTAACAACAGGGAACCAGATGTTGCACAAACTTGGCCAATCTTTGCTGAGTCCAATACAACCTGTGGATGACAAAAACATGATGCCTTTTAAAATTATCAGGGGTTACTAAGGCGTAAGTAAATTTCATTTCATAGAGTCTGTCCACAAAGATTGTATGTTGCCTTCCTGCAGTGTATTTGACCAAATATCGGAGGGGGCCTTCAGTTTCCCTTCTTCTGCCTCCAAAAACTGACCATCCCATTTTGCCACTTCTTTGGCCATCAGACTAGTGTCCTGAAGTGAGGTCTCAACGTCCCAAATACCCCCAACCCCCCCTAGGACTGTCGAAGACCATGAGGTAAGTTGCAGGTACTTGAACCTGGATAGCTTGTTTCCTGTCCTGATGATTAGAACCTCCCAGGGAATTATTCCTCCAGTTGTTAACAGATCCCCCCATTTTGTTATCCCCTCTTGCTTTAGAGGCAGACTCAGAGCATCTTTCATGCACTCCAGTATTACTGGAGATCCCCAGATTGGGGAAAGTTCTGAAAAATTGACAATCTTTAATGACCTTCTCACTGCAAGCCACAGTCTTAATGCGGATTTTGAAACCTTTAACCTGACTTTTTTTTTTTACGTTTGGGCCCCGAATTTGTATAAAAAGGCATCTGGGCCAACATCTTTGGTCATTTCTCTCAATATAGACCCCCATGTTGTATTAGTGGGCTCCCCTGTTCCATAGGCAGACCATGGCGGTCTGAGCACCTGCTTCAAGGTGGCAGTGATGAAAGATTTGGGGTGTGTGCTCACCCCTTTCTTCTTCCAGGCAGAATCCAAGATGGATCAGTGAAAGTGAGTAGTGCGCCTGCACGCAATGAGTGGGATTGCACCTGAGAAAATTGGCAACATGTCCAGTAACCCATAAATATTCTCTACTGATGAGTGAGGAATACGAAAACAATGTTGTCTAGAGATACGATTTTGAAAGATGGCATTAACTGAAAAATAAAATGAACTTTGTGTGAAAAACTGAACTACAACTACCAGGACGCTATGGGGTAATGGGCCTGTTACATGCAACACTGCGTTCCAATGCACTTTCACTGATGAAAAGCTCTCATGAGCGGCCCCCAAGCTAAAGAACTTTGGAATGCCCGCATGCTATGAGTGGGATTCTACCGGAGAAAATTGGCAGCATGTCCAGAAACCTGTAAATATTCTCTATTGATGACGGAGGAATCCTGAAACACTGGTATCTAGAGATACGATTTTGAAAAACAGCATTAGCTGAAAAATAATATGAACTTTGTGTGAAAAACTGAACTATAACTACCAAAATGCGATGGGGTAATGGCGCTGTAACATGCAAGCAGTGCATTCCTACCCCCTGTCACTGATAAAAGGCTCTTGTGAGCCTCCCCTAAGCTGATGAGCTTTTAAACGCCTGCACTCTATGAGTGGTATTATACCTGAGAAACTTGGCAGCATGTCCAGCAACCTGCAAGTATTCTCTACCGATGAGGACTGAACTACAACTACCAAGACGCTATGGGGTAATGGGGTAATGGCGCTGTTACATGCACACAGTGCACTCTTACCCACTTTTACTGATAAAAGGCTCTCATGTGCTGCCCCCAAGCTGACGAGCTTTGAAACGCCTGCACTCTATACGTGGGATTGTACCTGAGAAAATTGGCAGCATGTCCAGTAACCCGTAAATATTCTCTACTGATGAGGGAGGAATACGAAAACAATGTTGTATAGAGATACGATTTTGAAAGATGGCATTAACTGAAAAATAATATGAACTTTGTGTGAAAAACTGAACTATAACTACCAAAATGCGATGGGGTAATGGCGCTGTAACATGCAAGCAGTGCATTCCTTCCCCCTTTCACTGATAAAAGGCTCTTGTGAGCCTCCCCTAAGCTGATGAGCTTTAGAACGCCTGCACTCTATAAGTGGTATTATACCTGAGAAACTTGGCAGCATGTCCAGCAACCTGCAAGTATTCTCTACCGATGAGGACTGAACTACAACTACCAAGACGCTATGGGGTAATGGGGTAATGGCACTGTTACATGCAAGCAGTGCACTCTTACCCACTTTTACTGATAAAAGGCTCTCATGTGCTGCCCCCAAGCTGATGAGCTTTGAAACGCCTGCACGCTATAAGTGGGATTGTACCTGAGAAAATTGGCAGCATGTCCAGTAACCCGTAAATATTCTCTACTGATGAGGGAGGAATACGAAAACAATGTTGTATAGAGATACGATTTTGAAAGATGGCATTAACTGAAAAATAATATGAACTTTGTGTGAAAAACTGAACTACAACTACCAGGACACTATGGGGTAATGGGCCTGTTACATGCAACACTGCGTTCCAATGCACTTTCACTGATGAAAAGCTCTCATGAGCGGCCCCCAAGCTAAAGAACTTTGGAATGCCCGCATGCTATGAGTGGGTTTCTACTGGAGAAAATTGGCAGCATGTCCAGAAACCTGTAAATATTCTCTATTGATGACGGAGGAATCCTGAAACACTGGTATCTAGAGATACGATTTTGAAAAACAGCATTAGCTGAAAAATAATATGAACTTTGTGTGAAAAACGGAACTATAACTACCAAAATGCGATGGGGTAATGGCGCTGTAACATGCAAGCAGTGCATTCCTACCCCCTTTCATTGATAAAAGGCTCTTGTGAGCCTCCCCTAAGCTGATGAGCTTTAAAACGCCTGCACTCTATAAGTGGTATTACACCTGAGAAACTTGGCAGCATGTCCAGCAACCTGCAAGTATTCTCTACCGATGAGGACTGAACTACAACTACCAAGACACTATGGGGTAATGGGGTAATGCCGCTGTTACATGCAAGCAGTGCACTCTTACCCACTTTTACTGATAAAAGGCTCTCATGTGCTGCCCCCAAGCTGACGAGCTTTGAAACGCCTGCACGCTATAAGTGGGATTGTACCTGAGAAAATTGGCAGCATGTCCAGTAACCCGTAAATATTCTCTACTGATGAGGGAGGAATACGAAAACAATGTTGTCTAGAGATACGATTTTGAAAGATGGCATTAACTGAAAAATAATGTGAACTTTGTGTGAAAAACTGAATTACAGCTACCAGGACGCTATGAGGTAATGGGCCTATTACATGCAACACTGCGTTCCAATGCACTTTCACTGATGAAAAGCTCTCATGAGCGGCCCCCAAGCTAAAGAACTTTGGAATGCCCGCATGCTATGAGTGGGTTTCTACTGGAGAAAATTGGCAGCATGTCCAGAAACCTGTAAATATTCTCTATTGATGACGGAGGAATCCTGAAATACTAGTATCTAGAGATACGACTTTGAAAAACAGCATTAGCTGAAAAATAATATGAACTTTGTGTGAAAAACTGAACTATAACTACCAAAATGCGATGGGGTAATGGCGCTGTAACATGCAAGCAGTGCATTCCTACCCCTTTCACTGATAAAAGGCTCTTGTGAGCCTCCCCTAAGCTGATGAGCTTTAAAACGCCTGCGCTCTATGAGTGGTATTATACCTGGGAAACTTGGCAGCATGTCCAGCAACCTGCAAGTATTCTCTACCGATGAGGACTGAACTACAACTACCAAGACGCTATGGGGTAATGGGGTAATGGCGCTGTTACATGCAAGCAGTGCACTCTTACCCACTTTTACTGATAAAAGGCTCTCATGTGCTGCCCCCAAGCTGACGAGCTTTGAAACGCCTGCACGCTATAAGTGGGATTGTACCTGAGAAAATTGGCAGCATGTCCAGTAACCCGTAAATATTCTCTACTGATGAGGGAGGAATACGAAAACAATGTTGTCTAGAGATACGATTTTGAAAGATGGCATTAACTGAAAAATAATATGAACTTTGTGTGAAAAACTGAACTACAACTACCAGGACGCTATGGGGTAATGGGCCTGTTACATGCAACACTGCGTTCCAATGCACTTTCACTGATGAAAAGCTCTCATGAGCGGCCCCCAAGCTAAAGAACTTTGGAATGCCTGCATGCTATGAGTGGGTTTCTACTGGAGAAAATTGGCAGCATGTCCAGAAACCTGTAAATATTCTCTATTGATGACGGAGGAATCCTGAAACACTGGTATCTAGAGATACGATTTTGAAAAACAGCATTAGCTGAAAAATAATATGAACTTTGTGTGAAAAACTGAACTATAACTACCAAAATGCGATGGGGTAATGGCGCTGTAACATGCAAGCAGTGCATTCCTACCCCCTTTCACTGATAAAAGGCTCTTGTGAGCCTCCCCTAAGCTGATGAGCATTAAAACGCCTGCGCTCTATGAGTGGTATTATACCTGAGAAACTTGGCAGCATGTCCAGCAACCTGCAAGTATTCTCTACCGATGAGGACTGAACTACAACTACCAAGACGCTATGGGGTAATGGGGTAATGGCGCTGTTACATGCAAGCAGTGCACTCTTACCCACTTTTACTGATAAAAGGCTCTCATGTGCTGCCCCCAAGCTGACGAGCTTTGAAACGCCTGCACGCTATAAGTGGGATTGTACCTGAGAAAATTGGCAGCATGTCCAGTAACCCGTAAATATTCTCTACTGATGAGGGAGGAATACGAAAACAATGTTGTCTACAGATACGATTTTGAAAGATGGCATTAACTGAAAAATAATATGAACTTTGTGTGAAAAACTGAACTACAACTACCAGGACGCTATGGGGTAATGGGCCTGTTACATGCAACACTGCGTTCCAATGCACTTTCACTGATGAAAAGCTCTCATGAGCGGCCCCCAAGCTAAAGAACTTTGGAATGCCCGCATGCTATGAGTGGGTTTCTACTGGAGAAAATTGGCAGCATGTCCAGAAACCTGTAAATATTCTTTATTGATGACGGAGGAATCCTGAAATACTGGTATCTAGAGATACGATTTTGAAAAACAGCATTAGCTGAAAAATAATATGAACTTTGTGTGAAAAACTGAACTATAACTACCAAAATGCGATGGGGTAATGGCGCTGTAACATGCAAGCAGTGCATTCCTACCCCCTTTCACTGATAAAAGGCTCTTGTGAGCCTCCCCTAAGCTGATGAGCTTTAAAACGCCTGCACTCTATGAGTGGTATTATACCTGAGAAACTTGGCAGCATGTCCAGCAACCTGCAAGTATTTCCTACCGATGAGGACTGAACTACAACTACCAAGACGCTATGGGGTAATGGGGTAATGGCGCTGTTACATGCACACAGTGCACTCTTACCCACTTTTACTGATAAAAGGCTCTCGTGTGCTGCCCCCAAGCTGACGAGCTTTGAAACGCCTGCACGCTATAAGTGGGAATTTACCTAAAAATATTGGCAGCATGTCCAACAGCCCATAAATATCCTCTACTGATGAGAGAGGAATCCAGAAACACTGGTGTCTAGAGATACGATTTCGAAAGACGGCATTAGCTGAAAAATAATATGAACTTTGTGTGAAAAACTGAACTACAACTACCAAAATGTGATGGGGTAATGGCGCTGTAACATGCAAGCAGTACGTTCCTACCCACTTTCAAGAATAAAAGGCTCTAGTGAGCCTCCTCCAAGCTGACGAGCTTTAGAACGCCTGCATGCTATAAGTGGGTTTATACCTTGGAAAATTAACAGCATGTCCAGCAACCCGTAAGTATTCTCTACTGATGAGGAAGCAATCCAGAAACACTTGTGTCTAGAGATATGATTTCGAAAAACAGCATAAGCTGTGTGAAAAACTGAACTACAACTACCAAGACGCTATGGGTTAATGGCGCTGTTACATGCAAGCAGTGTGCTCCTACCCACTTTCTCTGCTAAAAGGCTCTTGTGAGCTGCCACTAAGCTGACAAGCTTTGAAATGCCTGAACGTTATGAGTGGAATTATACCTGAAAAACATGGCTGCATGTCTAGCAACCTGTAAATGTTCTCTACTGATTAGGGAGGAATCCCGAAACACTGGTGTCTAGAGATACAATGTCGAAAGACAGCATTAGCTGAAAACTAATATGAACTTTGTGGGAAAAACTGAACTACAACTACCAAGATGCTATGGGGTAATGGCCCTATTACATGCTAGCAGTGCGTTCCTACCCCCTTTCACTGATAAAAGGCTCTCACTTAAGCTGATGAGCTTTGGAACGCCTGCACACTATGAGTGGGATTCTACCTGAGAAAATTGGCAGCATGTCCAGCAACTCTTAAATATTCTCTACTGATGAGGACACAATCCTGAAACACTGGTGTCTAGAGATACAAATCCTGAAAGATGCAATTAGCTGAAAAATATTATGAACTTTGTGTTGGAAACTGAACCATACCTACCAAGACGCTATGGAGTGATGGCGCTGTTACATGCAAGCAGTGCGTACCTACCCACTTTCACAGATTCCAACAAGGATCTCTTTCTTCTGGGCCTCCCTTCACAGCAAGATCATCACCTGGAGGACTACAACCCTGTTTGTGGCAGTCTACAGGTGAGTCCTTTTTTAACCATATACCCATTGCAGGGACTACCCTCATTTGGGCCGTACCCCGATAATGAGTATATGTATTTGTCCCATCTATATAATGCATATGTGTGCATCCGACACATATGCAGTGGCAATGCACACAGGCATAAATATATTTGGTATTAGTACTCACCACAGCTGCAAGATCCCCGCCTCCACACGCCGGCCTAATGGCGACTGGAAAAACTGCGGTCTTTATACCACCAGTGCTGTGTGCTACTGGCAGGGGCTGAGGCATTGCTATGGAGGTCATACCACTAAACTCGAAATGAGGCACTAAGCCTTTGAATGTAATTTTAATGCCAGTTTCCATCTCTGTATCTTCTCTAATACATTCATGCCCCTTTACCTCATAATATTTAACCATGAGCTCTGAAGCAGGATGTATCTCAGACAGTTTGAAACAAGCTTCGACAATAAACACTAACACGTTTAGTAGAAGTGGATTTAAAAATAGTCAGATATTTTTAGATATTGGTCAATTATAGAGTTGGAAAAAACAGTAGATACAGGCCCATTTTATTGGCATTAATATTTTTCTTTGCTTCATCTGTTTGTAATACATTAAACATTATCAGCACATCATTTGAAGAAAAAACATTGGTCCAAGCGACGTTGGGAGAGTGTAATGCATCCGTTTTTTATTTTTGCAATTATTATATAGTGCAAACTCAACCCAAAGGTGTTGGAGCGCTTTACACAAGTTAATATAGGAACACTGGAAGATTAAGGGCCTAATTATGAGTCTGGCAGTCCGATGACATCCATCGCTGCACCGGCCGTCCGACCACACAATTACAACTTTGGTGGTCATACTGCCATTGCACCACCACAACTGCCAGGGAAAAGCCATTTCCTGGAGGTGATGCGGTGGTCAGGGGCTCAGAAATAGACTTGTGGGGCTGCTGCTGCACCGCCATGGATTTTACAAGTTTCAGTGGTGACATGGAGGTCTTTATTCCATGAAAAGGCTTGTGGTCCTTAAACAAAGAGGCACTACAGGGCTCCCTGTTGCCCATGTGGATGGGAATGTATGCAGGGGGGCACAACATGTCCCCCCCTGTGTAAACACACTACAATTCCTGCACAGCATGGACTTTACAGTCCATGCCGTGCAGGAACAGTTTTTAGTGTTCCCAGTGTGGTGCCCATTTCAGAGGCACTGCTGTGGGACTGCCAACAAAAGTCCAACAGACACAAGAAAACTCGTAATCTTGCGGCCGGTGCACACACAGGTTTCGGGGTGCAGGCACAGGCTGTCAACATGGTGGTCCACTCCTGCATCGCCACACTCGTAATCAGGCTCTATGTGATTTGTCCAAAATCACAAGATTTTGAGCAGAGACCGAGACTTAGACCTGGTTCCCAGTTCCAAGTTCTGCAGCTCTGGTTATTAGGCCACATCCTCTTGCCAGAATTTTAATTTATTTTGTATTGTTTTATATAACGCAAACTCGACCCAAAGGTATTGGAGCACTTTACATGAGCACATGAGCACCAGTTACATTACAAAAAGACACCTTCATGTTTAGGTCTCACCTGCACATCACTTGCAATAAGCTTGCAATGTCTTTTGTGTTGAAAAAAAGAAATCTTAAAGGGGTGTAGAACCCGCCCCATACTTACCTGGACTTACGATTGGTTTATTCTAATGTCACTCACTTTGTGTACTCCATGTATTCTCTGATAGAGACATGGAAAGGAGGGTGGTGGGTCTGCTGTCATTTTTTGATATCAGGATTCCATTCTTTTAACACATTGGCCCTTCTCCTTTCACCTTGCAGTTCTCTGACCACTTCGGTCTCCAATTCATCTCCACTTCTGTCTTCTTTTTTTTCTTCCTCTTCTCTGTAATCTGTTTGATCCAGTGTCCACTGTTATGTGCTTGACCCATGTATTTGTATTCTTCATGTTTCATTCCTTTTCATTCTCCTCCATTTTCTTTGTGTTTATTGTCTTCATACCCTTACGTTTATGTAATAATCCACTAGCCCCATGCTATCTATCTTGGACCCTTCCTCATCATCTCTTTTCACCTCCAACTATCTATCTGTCTCCCTTTTCAGTCTCTGGCACTCGCCTCTAACTACCCGCCTCTCTCCTGAATGCTACGTACCAGCCTCGATAATAACACAGTAAGCAGCATATGCAGTAGGAGACACCTACTGAATGAATATTTAGCATCTGAACATTGACAAAGTTAATAGATGTTGCCTAGGCAAAGCCTACTGCTTGTAATGCATGTATGTTGTGCCTAACTAGAGCTCTTTTTGATTGAATACACAGCGGGAATGAAAGTTAGTGCATGTGAGAACGTGGATTATTACTTGAGATGGTGGTTGTCCACCACAAGTAATAATGTCACTGTTCTTGGTAGGCCCAGTAAAAGTAACAGTAATTTTATTCTGAACTGAACCATTTGTAGATCTAGCACAGATTAAAAAGACAAAAACACAGCACAATAAAAATCCCACTTCAATTTATAGCAATAGACAATATTTTAATTAACAAATTGAAACCAAATCAACAATAATAAGGGGACCCGGAGAAATACATTTTTGAAGTTTTAAGAAAAATAGTACCAAAAAGTGATAAGTGCCAACTATGGTTATCTGGTTGCACTTGCCAGATACCTCACAGGCATTAAAGACAACTGCAATGGAGTGCAGGTCATATACAGAGACAATGTTTGTTCCGGTAGGAAGTTTTATCTTCTGACGTAGTTTCTGAAATGGAACTCAAAAATACTCAGTAGGGCCAGGCTGCAGGCTGTGGCTGAGAGGGCTTTGACAAAGCCTACAGCTGTTGGGCGAAGTCTTGGTGAAGCGTTTGACTTTTGGCGGGAAAGCTTTGAGCAAGAGGAATACAAAATGTGCACCCTTGAGGATCCTTCACCAGCCAGATACCTTTGGCGCTTTCCTCTGATGAAGATTTCTAGCTTCAGACTTGGTTACTTTTTTGGAGCTCAGATTCCTCCAGAAGGGCAAGGCTGAAAGTTGCAGACAACCAGAGCTCCAGTAGGCAGGATACTTCTCAACGTCCAGCTGAAACAGATTTGTTTATGCAGAAAAGCTCCAAGAAGAAGCAACCTGAATCATTGGCGCAGAAGTAATGCACCTTTGTTTGATTGACGTGGCCCAGGTCTCCTGGCCTTCTGTTTGTTCCCCGGGCAAAAAGTCTTCCAAAAGCTTTTAAGTCCTAAGTTTTAGGTTTAAGCAGGAGGAGTATGCTCTGACATTAGCCAAGGATTCTATCACTTCAGGAACAGCACTAAGTGGCTGATCATGAGCCCCATGCCCTATTATGATTTGGGTGGTGGGACTGCCACAGCCACCCACAGCTGCCAGGGAACCCCCATTCCCAGAGGAATGGGGGTTCCTCTGGGAATGGTGCAATACGTCTCTCGCACTGTACAGGTGGGGCCTGGGGTTGCAACGCAACCAGCTGGCCCGGCCGGGATTACCATTAACCCCATCATGGTTAATTCGGTAATGGGCAGGTGCCCCCAGAATAAGGACGATATGCCTTATTGGCTTGCTGAGAAATTTGACCAGCTGGAAGCAGTATTTCCAAATTCTACTCCTGTGGAAAAACACAGGATCCTTACCATTAGTTTGCAGAAAGACTTGGTCCCAGAGGCAACAGATTGTGAGAACTGAGGTAAAGTATTTGCAGCAGTCTACGCGAAGTGCTTCGGCACACTGTCTATGACTGTACTGCCCTCCGTGATCAAGCGTGTTCGGGATGAGCATGGTCTGGAGGCGGCGGTCGAGTTAGGAATAAGGCTTGTCGGCATGTTCGACGTAGTTGCTGATCTCATCCTTGCTAACGTCAAGGGAGATGCGGTTAACTTTCAAGTGTCGAATGAGCTGTGCCTCATCGCCGAAGTCGATAAACCCCGGCAGTTACAAAGAATTATTGCAGAGGCTTATAAGAGCATTGGCCGCAATAGTCTGGGGGTTAAGCCTTTTGCTAAAACAACAGCGCAACCGCAAACTCAGACGGTTAAGTTTACAAAAGACAACCGTCCAGCTTTTCCAAAGCAAAATTGGAAAACTAAGAAACAGGGGAAGCAGCAACAGAAACAGGGGTCTCGTCCCGTGTCACCGATACCAGTTACTACTGAACGCACATATGAATTGCGCGATCACACTAGAATTAGGTCTTCTGATAGATTTCAGGTTCCTGAACAACGTTCTCCTCGTTCTTCACAGGAAACATCGGTCTCACAATCTGGTGGAGGAGAACGTGGCAAAGGTCGGGGTGCCCCTCAAGGACGCGAGCATCCCCGCCCGGCTGATGGTACAAGCAAGCAGGACAAGTTTGCACGTCAACGACCCCCGTTTCAGAAAAAGAAAGTTACTGCATTAACAGCGAGGTATGCCACAGATAGTGAGAACACAGTTTTGGTACCTGACATGGGCACTAACGCTGCTAGACAGCTCAGCGGAGGTTACACTACTGCGGCAAGCACTGCGTCCATATCTGAAGGCGACAGCAACTGACACATTTATTACTGTAGAACCTGCTGACACTAGAGTGGCTCCCCCTGACAGACTAAACGACAAAGGGCCATATGTAGGTACAACATGTTTTGCGATTCTCTAATTGCAATTTTTAGGGAATCGCAATTAGAGAATTGCAAAAAACGGAATGTAGGTAGGATTAGCAAAATATTTTGCGATTCCTACCTATTCCTTATTTGCGAGTCCCAAATTGAGATTCGCAAATAAGGAATACCTTGCCATTCATTCCTATGGGCTAGAAGGCCCATAGAAAAGAATAGGAAGACATTCTCAATTTGCGATTCTCAATTAGAGAATCGCAAATTGAGAATGCAATTTCAAGGTTGCAAGGGTGTCAATAGGACACCCTTTTGCACCCCTGAAATAAACATGTGTGCACATGTGGCGCACATACATGCGCTAAGGGCATGTATGTGCGCCACATGGCACTTTGAAAAATGCAAAAAAGTGCATTTTTCAAGGAGCTCGCAAATTACCACCAACCTGAGGTTGGTGGTAATATGCGATTCCTTAAGCCAAAATTGCACAACTTGGGTGCTTCCTACATTGCATGTAAGGAATCGCAATTTGGGATTCCTTAAATGCATTAGCAAAATAAGGAATCGCAAATTTTGCGATTCCTTATTTTGCATGTGGGTTTTTGTGTGCTACAAAGCACACTGCCCAAATTGCGATCGCAAATGCCGAAATTCGACGAATTTCAGCATTTGCGATCGCAATTTGCCTTCCTACATATGGCCCATAGTCCTTTTAATTGAAGGTGACATACAACGTACCATAAAAGGGATTTTTGGGGAAAATCTGACCTCTACATATGACATTCTGCTAGCAGAGGCGGACTGGCTGCCAGCTTTCGTATTTCCCGCTCCCAGAGGGGAGGAGGTAATCCTCCCATCTTACGTGCACACAGTGCCGAAGGAGCAAGCTCAGAACTTTGCAGAAGAGTGGGCACAGGTGCTTGCTCCAGTATTTTACCGAACTCAGGTTGGGTGGGATAAATTGTTGCCAAGCCATGAAATTCCATTACGGTCTATGCCCCAGCCACAACCCCAATATCCCATGTGCCGAGAAGCTAGAACTCATGACGCAGAAATCCTTGAACAATCGGAATATCAAGGTGTAATTGAAACATGTGTGTCACCCATGAATAATCCTCTTTTTACTGTAACTAAACCTGATGGGTCGTACCGCCTAGTTTTGGATTATTGGCATTTGAACTCTCATTGTCGAACGTGCGCAGTACAAAATACACACAGTTCTGCCCTCATTGATAGTCTCGTGAGAAAAAGGTTTAAGACCACCCTTGACATCTCCAATGGCTTTTATAGCAATAACCTGTCCTCTATTAGTAGTCAGTGGACAGCCTTTACTGCTGGCAGCAAACAGAAACAGTTTAAAAGATTAGCCACGGGCTACAAAAACAGTCCAGGTGTCTTTGCCGCGCGTGTAGTCTCTCTGTTAGAGAGCATTGACCCTGATGCGTACTCGTATGTTGATGATATCTATCTCACAGACGACAAATTATGGCCACATCTGTGTCGCGTTGACCGCATCATTGTTATGTTTGCGGACTTCGGTTGCAAATTTAACTTTGCTAAATCACACATTGCAGAGTATACAGTGTTGTTTTTGGGCTACGAACTCAACAATGAAGATCGAGGTTTAGCACCTTCGTTCCTGGAGAAAGGCGCATGTTTGCGCGCTCCAACAACTCTGAAAAAACTACAATCTATGCTGGGTTTTTAAAATTTCATGCGTACTTACATTCCTGATTATGCCAAGCGTATCAAGCCGCTATATGCCTTGTTACAACCTACTTTTTCCAAATCGAGCTGGCTGCCAGAACATTCAGCTATCCTGCTATCTTTGCAGACTGAACTTCTTGCTTCTAAATACTTATTGACGCGTGATAACCACACAAACCTCGTGATAAGAATTGTGCCTGGTGCAGTGGGTTTTACATACTTAACGTTCAATGAGGGAGACACAGTGCCTATTGCTTACAAGTCACACTTGGACACTTCGGCTGAAATGCGCTTTTCAACTGTCGAAAAAGTTTTGACAGCAGTGCAGATTGCGATTCTAAAGGAGAGAGCGCTTTTGCAAGGGAAACGCATGTTGGTTGTCACACAGTATCCTGCCCTAGAGGTAGTGACGAAAGCCAGTGTACCAAATTCTAGAGCTTTGCATCCGCGTTGGATACAATGGACCACTTCTTTGACGTCTCCGGATGTCACTTTCATCTTTGATGCCTCATTGCAGACTCAGGAGTATTATCAGCATGAATTTGTTCATCCAACTCCTCTGTCCTTGCGCCTGCTTGAGGATTACAATTGTATCATTTACACTGACGGTTCGGCGTTACTGGTGACGGTGTTCCAAGCACGCATATTCAGTGGCCTGCGCAATAGTGGCGGGTATTTTTGTGAATGGAGAATTCAAGTCTGATGTCGTGCATACGGAGACATTGGGTGATTGTACTGCCCAGTTGGCAGAGCTTCGGGCTCTGGTGCTTGCACTGGAGTTTGCTGATCCTCTAGGGACTACTCTTATTGTGAGTTACTATTTTTACTGTGTTCAGTCTTTCAGCGACAATTTATTCTTTTGGTCTCAAAATGTGTATCGTGATTCCAAAGTTATCACAATCAAACATAAAATGCTTTGGGTGCGAGTAGCAGAACTTAAACAACGTCTGCCGCTCGTGAATGTAATCCATACTCTTGGTCACCAGCGCGTAGGTGTACACGCTGTTGGCAACAGTTTATTTGACGAAGCAGTGAAAACAGCAGTGGCGACATATCTGGTAGCAGCAGTTACAAGATCCAAAAGTAAGATTGATGATGACATCTTGGCAGTGATTGCTGCAACAGAGAAGGGTGATAATTACCCTAGAGATTTCCCTTCCAAATACTCTTATCATTTAAGCCCTGATAAAGTTCCCTACATGAGAATTAACGACGTTGGTGACAGATTGATTCCCAACGCGGACCGCAGACTTGCTTTGATAACAGCCGCTCACGAAGGTATGGCTTCTGCCCATGCCGGCGTTTCTGCGACTGTCACTATCTTACAACAGCATTACTGGTGGCGCGGATTGTATAAACAAACTCATAATTATGTCCTTACTTGTGACATTTGCCAGCAGATTAAACCTTCAACTGCAGCGCGACCGCCTCAAACACAGTTGTACATATCTAATAAACCACTTGGGTATGTTTATTTAGATCACTGCGGTCCTTTCTCCTCTGATACGGCGTATAAGTACATCTTAGTTGCAGTGGATTCGTGCACAGGTTTTCTATGGGTCTGGCCACAACGGAGTGCTGATACTCATCAGAGATTTGCGTGTCTTTGTGGTAATTTTTGCATGTGGTACCTTCCATTCGGACTAGGGTCCAGCATTCGCCTCTAAGGCGTACAAGGATGCCATGAGATCTTTGGGGTCCAAGTCAAATTTTCGTCTTCATACCGACCTGAGGGCAATAGTGTTGTGGAACGAATGAACCGTGACTTAAAACAATCCTTGACAGCTAGGGTTTTAGGTACTGGCAGGAACTGGTTGGCTCATTTGTATAGCGTTCAACGTGCACTTAATAATCTCCCTAGAAGGTCTCTGGGTGAGCGGACCCCATACGAAATGCTCTTTGTCTTAAAAATGTTTGTCCCGGACCTTGATGGTCTAGACATGGCGGCGTCGGCCGTACCCTTTGACGTAGATGATCATTCTGCTGTGTTACCGAATCTACAAGAGACCCGAGGCAGTCTTGCAAAGGAACACTTGCCCTCCATAACTGATGCTGCACTTCAGATTCCGGTAGTTGGCTGGCTACCTCGAGTTGGTGACCTGTTCCGTGGGAAGGTGGAGAACATGAAGGAGTTTGGCCCCTCTTATCGTGCACCGGTTCCAGTGCTTGGCGTGCAGGGTACAAGAACAGTCATTTTACCTCCACTTCCTGGTCACAAGGATAACAGGTACATCTCCATTGACAATGTCAAACTACAACGAGTGGCCGATTCTTCTTAGTATGACTCCAGCAGTCTCTTGCCCAGCAATGCTGAGAAATTCTGTTTTAGCTCCGGCAACAACCAACAGGCCTGACATTGCCATCGAGATGCATACAGTTACTAATCCTTTATTGACTCCACCGTCTGGTGGTCCCGTTGAAGATACGGAGTATGCCTATCCCACAGATGTGTTGTTGCCTTGTGTGCAATCAAGTGCAGTTGGCCAGTCACGTTTGACATTTGACACTAACTCTACAACATCGATTGCCCCATCAAAAATTTCTATTTCTGCTGTTTGATTTAAAAGACATTTTTTAATTCCCCCTTGGACCTACATTTGGCTGGTGCTCATATCTATTTTTTTATTCATGTCGATTGGATTTGTAGTTGTATTTTTTCGTCTAGTGAATGGACATTATCTTACAGAAAGATCTGCAATTAGATTAATTGATGGAACTTTGGCATCCCACTCCTCATCACACATCATGAAGAGGGACCCCACTTTTGTTAATAATACTGCCTGGCCTGTGTTAGATGGGATTGCATGGGCTGCTGTAAAATTTCAAATTCATGGCCCTACAGAGGTGATTAATGTCCCCAATGTATTTCGTGTTTCTATGGGGGATGTTGTGAAACAAGACATATGCTCTGATGATTGGGATGTCCAAGCTGTCTGTTTTATACCATGGTCAAAATCAATTGCGTTCTATAATGCAGTTTGCATGGACTTTACAAACATTGAAGGCTAGGAAAGTTCCTTGGGACTACATGAACACATCTTCTTTATTCCTGCCTATCAATCTGACTGACAAACAACAGTCCATGTCCATGAAGGATGCAACATATTCAGTATTGCAAATTGAAAAATTGGAACCGTTGCCATTCTCTGTGGCCGAATCGAACTCAGCTGTGTGGCTTATCCATGAGTTAATCACTTTACCTTTTCCTTTGTTTAAGTTCAGTTCATGTATAAAACACTATGCCTTAGGCAGATATGAACCGCTCGGTACAGCTTTCTAACATGAAGTTTGGTCACTCCAATTTACATACAGGTGCATGAGAGAGGGTAAAGAGGTTTATTTGAAAGGAGAGGATTGCACTTCCACACCTGATCATTCAGTAGTCTGTAGGAACATCCAATTTGATGGTGCATGCAACGTTCACGCACCGAATTTAGCTTGCGTTCTGAAGGGAAATCCTGTGCCAGCGATAACACCCACTTTCACGTTATTAGCTAACGGTAGTTATTTGCTTTTAAATAATGAGGCGTCCTGCGGGATACTAATAGGGATTCCGTACATTGTAACTGTCCCACAATGAGTAGTCTGTTGTAAGAATGTCCTTTTCCCACCTCCGCATGGGAGACTGGATGTATCCACCTGGCGTTCCGTACCAACCTTGAAGGCAGAGTTCAACAAGAGGAGCAGAATAAGGGCTCTATTGTCTCAAAAAGAAGTCGCCCTGACTTCCTCTCGTGAAACATTTGTCCTTCACGTAGCAAACACCCGCATCGAGGTGCACACTCTTTTAAATACTGATCTGCCCCTTCATTTCGGTGCTCTGATTCACACTACATTCAATGCCTCTTCAACAACTGGCTTGGTACATTTTTTCAAAGTTGTGGGCTCCGGCCTTGTGACCTCGTTCCAAAAAATATTTGGTGTGATACCGGCATTTTTTCATTCTATTTTATCCAGCGTCTTCGGTGGGCTTCCATTAATTCTCGCCTTGACTGCTGGTGTGCTGCTGTTGGTTTGTTTGCTCCGCAATGGCTGCACGATCTGTGTCACACGACTGCCTGTCTTGGCTGCTTCAGCAACGCAACCGGATTCTTGAATACTATGGAACACTACCGCTGGCCACTTTGAGTGTAGCCTATGGATTGTCCTTCCGGTTCTCATACTTTACTTGCGTGCAACCTGTTTTACATTGCCTAGATTATTCATTTGAATGGGATCTGGATTTGTGCCTGTCCAACACGGCGTCTCCTGCCCCGGATTATGATCTACTGAGGAGTCCCTTAGTGGCTCATGAGTTAGACTGTTCCGGTATCGGGATTATGGCCTGTGTGGCTGCGCATGGAATTCTGGAAAATTGGGGTATATACGCAGCAGTCCATGACTTCCTGGCGCGAAGTTTTCTTGAAGAACACGCAAGTTGTCCTCTGATGGTGCTAGAGGCTCTGGTGAACGAAGAACATGTATGTTCTTTTGGTTTATTAGATTGGATGGCTGACTCATTCACTGAAGATTACAAAGACTTCCTCTTGGACGCTGTTGCCACATACTGTGCCTATATGTTGATGGATTAAATTGGCTGTTGTACATCTTCCTGACATATCGACTGTAATTTTTATTTTTAAATTTTCTGATCCCGAAGGGGCTCTGTAGAACCCCTGATTGATTTTTATTTTTTTATTTTTTCCTAACAAACTTTTCGAACTTTCACTACCAATAATACGGATTGGCAATATATGAATTTGGTTCTGTCTCACTCGAACTTGAACTCTACATTCCTACATTGCTTCCCTATTCTGTTCGTGGTCCGATCAAGGGAGGGTGTAGTGGAGACAGGGTTTTGTCTGCATACATTGGCATATTAGCATAAGTGTTTTAGATGTTAGCGCCACCTTGCCACTTTGCTGCTTTTGCACACAACACTACAGGTAGTTGTTATTATAAGTATAACTACTTGCTTGCTTTTTCACATGAGAACGGTCTGTTTTTTAAACATCCCTAGACTTGCACCGCGACCTTAGTCTGAACACTGTGTGCAGAAACCGTCAAGGTCAAATAACAATGTATGCTGTTGAATTCAGGTTGATCGGCCCACGCTCTAGACACAACAAGCACACAGCTGCAAATATCTGAAACTCGGGTGCCTTTAATATTGCATTTGCCTGCATGATTCAGACACTTGGAGAAAACCTTTCCAGACACAGAGAGCAGAGCTAATCCTGTGATGTGATTCACCTAAGCTGATCTTTGAGGTATGGTGTTCCCCATTCAAACCTAGAGACCTTCTATTATTATATAAAACTAGCTTATTAGTCTGGGGAGGGTGGTACACAAGGTATTATAGGACCTGTTTCCACTATCATTGTAATATGATTTCTCCCTTTGTGTTCTATGGTATTGTAACAATGCTGATGGTTTTATTTCTAATCATTTGTCTGCTTATGTTAGCCAAAATACTGCACCTTAGAGCACGTAGGTAAAAATAAACATTTTAAACTTTTCCGTGTCTCTGATTACTCACGTTGTGGACTGATATGAGAACAATAACAAAAAGGTGTTTCTGATTCCCGCCATTCCTGAGAGTACTCTAAGTCGCTTGTTCTGGGTTGTCTAATCATTGGTAGCTTCGAAATGATACGGAGAACGAATGAGACACTGATGCTAGTCAGATAGGGGTTCTGGGTACTGAGGTGAGTTTTTGGTACACCACAATTCACTGAGGTCCTGGTTTCCTGCGCATAGTTCTGTGCATGAGCAGAATCCCCTTAACAATTTAAAAACACTGGGGCCCAATTCACAAAGCCATTTGCTTATAAAGTTCAAATTATGTACACAAGTATAGTTTTTTATAAGTCCCCTCCATTATTATGATTCGCAAAATGTGGATTCACATTTGTAAAAAGATTTACTACTGCATTCTTTTTTTTTGCAAATACACTTTCTCTCATGGCCAGGGAGAGGGTATTCTAGTGTGGGACGGCCGTGGAAAGTTTTGTAACACCCAGATTCCTGGCTTGAAGGTATTTCTAAACTATTCCACTGCCCTTTTTCTCCATGGAAGCAACTCTGTTACAGGCGGTGAGTAAATCAATTTCTAAAATAAGATTGGGGAGCGCACATCCTAGAAATTGGAAAGGAAGTGGTTAATCCATGTAGAAAGCAGTATTCCCGAAGGGATTTTTTATTTTCAAAGTGCACTTGCTCTAGTGCACTAAATATCATCAAGCCTAAATGTACACTGTTTACGGATGTATGATGTAAAAACGCATACCATTACAACGCGGTATGTTACATCGCGGTTTTAACAACGCAAGTCATTACATCGACTTGCGTTGGAGGGCGCTGGACATAGGAATAGTGTGAATTACTATTCCAACTCCAGTCTACGTACAGTAGGGAAGGTGTTGGAAAGTAATTCACACTATTCCTTATCCTCCAGCGCCCTCCAGTGCAAGTCGGTGTAACGACTTGCGCTGTTAAAACCACGATGTAACCATACCGCGTTGTAATGGTTGCGTGGTAAAGGATGTTTCCCCTGTTTACAAATGGCTTAAGCAGGAATTTACTGACAGCTTCTCCTGTAAAGTTTTGACTGCTGCAGCTTCTGATGCCTAAACTTGAAAACGACGCGTAATTCAACATACGTCAAGAATGAGGGGGAACCACCGGGGGTTACTTACATTCATTAATTCTTTTGTAAACTTGGCCAAAAAGGGGAAGCCCATTGTAGTTCTTGTTCAACAATATCTTTACATGACTTTTCTTCTGGGGACGGGCTAGGTTTGTCATATATAAGAAGCTGTGGTTGTTGGCCTCTTGTTCCATGACTCCACTTCGTGATATGATATTCCTTTGCTTTGTGCTTCTTAGTATTTCCTTGCCTTGGTCCCAGTCTGACTACATTAGTTTAGTCCAATACATTTTAAGAGGAAAATACTGTTGTCTGAGGTCTGTTTTTTAAGCAAACCCAATAACACCCATATGCATTAAAATATTATGTTTGTTTCATTCATGTGTTAATTTATAATGTGTGTGAATCATTCAAGTCCGGTCTGTAAAAGATTGATTGTCGTGCGAAACAATGAAAAGGCTGAGTTCATGAACTTAGTCTTTGGAGATATGATTGAAACTTCCATGCTGAAGCAGAACATATATTGTGAATGTTTTTTTTCATCTACTTTTATGATGTTTTATTACCAGGATGGGGAGAATTTATGAGGGAGAATTCTTCTCAAACTACATTCTTATAGCCTTTTGTAAGAACATAAATTCATACTCCCTAAAAGTGGTAATATACAGTTCTCCTTAGAGTAGGATTCACAGCTGACAGATGTAGTCTCCGGCTCTTTACAGCCCTAGACATAAACAATACTTATAAAATAACGCGTAAATGCAGTGCATGCAGATTGACAGTGCCCCTGAATGATTAGACAGCATATGCTCCAGAGTGTACATTTACATTTTTCTGTCTTTCTTAAAAGTTAATAACATTATAGTTTATTGCAGATGTGTTCCTTGGATTTGTCAGCTTATTTCACACAATAGCGCCACTGGCATATGTTATTTAGCAAGGACTTGTCAAAGTGTCCTGAAAAGAAAGAGAAACACTAATAGCTAGGACATGAAATGTGAACCAATAGAGAGCTTCCATTTATTTGATGTTGACCGGGTCAAATTACAAAATAGTAACAACAAAGCAAGTAAATAAACATATTTCTTTCAGAGAGAAAGCAACACGTTCAACGCTCATATTCATTAAGTTTTTTTATTTTCAGTAATTATTATTTAAATCATCTGTTTCTTAATGTTGAAATGTTTCACAAAACTAACGGAAACATTGAAAAACCTTAACTGTTTTCTTTCAACAGCCTGATATGGCTTCGATCACACCATATAATAACATCAATGTTTAGTAAAAAGCTGCCATGTGGCAAACACACACAAGCGCGCAGGCACGCACACCATAACATGCCTATTATACTGAGGACCGTCCAATGACCGCAATGAGGTGTACATTTACTATTCTAACTCCACACGCGCTTTGATGGCAGGATAGGTTATAATAGTAGGATAGGTTGTAAAGCAGACCGAGGCAAATATAACTTCACTTTTATCTTTTGATGCACTCACTCGACAGGACCTAAGCACACTACCGGAACAGGTCCTCCTAAAGCACCAGAACTGCGAAACAGAGGGGCTTGTTTGCAAGTAACTGACGCATCTGTAGAGATGCCTCAGTTTCCCTGCGCCAGCCTGCTATACTCTTGCGCCACCATGGATACGCCGTATTTACAATACGGTGCACCATGGCACAAGGATTGACAGATGCGTCAGAAATTCTGACACATCTGTTGACCCAAAAGTCATGCATTGCTGGAGTCGTGTCATAAGCACGATGCAACTCCAGCTATGCATGTTGAGGCCCATACTTATTGTACTGCGTCACTCCCTATGACTGCTTCAAATAGGCGTAAGGTTTTGACGCAGTGGTGTGCAAGATGTGGTGCAGTGAAATCTTGTAGCTTTCACTGTGTCAATTTTCTGAGGCTTTCCAACATGGGAACGCCCACCCTGCATACATCATACCTGACGCAGGTATAATGTGATGCAGGGCTTTACAACGTGACAAATCTCCTTAAATGCTTCACCTTGTAAATGAGCCACACTGTGGTGGATTGTGTGCGCCGCCACTGCGTTACAAAAAGTAACGCAACAGCGTCATAAAAGTCACGCAAGGAGCTTGTAAATCTACCACATAGTGTTTGTCTGGCTCTTTAAAAGTTTACCCATGCTAGGAGGAGTGATCCAGTTCTCATAGCGTGGGTTATACATGCCCACACGCACACACAAACACAGCACCTCTAACTGCAAAGAATCAGTGTAGAATGTCACTCGCAAACAGCAAACAAAAGAAACTAAGGGGCAGATTTACAAGCCCCTTGCATCATGTTTGCACTGCCGTTGCGTCACTTCTTGTGACACAGTGGCAGCATAAACATTGACATTGCAGCCCATTTCCAACATGACGCATCTAAAGATGCGTCAAGTTGTAAAGCCTAGCATCACATTATACCTGCATCAGGTATAATGTATGCAGAGTGGACGTTCCCACGAAGGAAAGCCCCGTAAAAGTGACACAGGGAAAACTACAAGATTTCACTGCACCACTACTAGGACGCCACTGCATCAAAACCTTACGCCTGCTTCAAGAAGGCATAAGGGTTGACACAGTACAATAACTATGGGTCTCAACATGCATTGCTGGAGTTGCGTCGTGCTTGCGACACATATCCAGCAATGCATGTCTTTTTGGCCAACAGATGCATTAGAATTTCTGATGCATCTGTCAATCCTTGCGCAATGGTGCACTGTATTGTAAATGCGTAGCATCTATGGTAACGCTTGGGTATCACACACTGGCGCAGGGAAACTGACGCATCTCTACAGATGTGTCAGTTTCTTGTAAATCTGCCCCTCAATTTCTAATTGACAAAGGGTATGATGCAATATTATTTTAAGGCCCTTAAGCTGGTTCCCTCAAGTACATGTTAAATTGCAATTCAAATCAGCTAACCCTATGGGCTTGATCATAATAAAGGTAAACTGCTAACAACTTCTAGCCGCATGACCCACCACAAAATAACACAGGTCTGCATCAGTGCATGAGACATCAGTCTGGTAATCACAGGTGCGAATATGTTGGCATCGAATTTGCATGCTGTTTCACAGTTCACACTGCCACCACACATAATAAAAGTTCGAGCATTCTGGTAGTGTCTAACATTGCCACAACCATGGCAGGTGCTCTGACTGGTTGACATGCACCAGACTGTGTACGGTGAAAATTACTCTAGAAGCACAAGCACTTAGGGTCACCTTCGCTGAGTCACAGCTCCTGAGCAGTGCAGAAAGATCCAGCGAGTTTGAGAGATTATGATGATTCATGACCCCGCACTGACATTCGGCAGTTCTCGATGCTGTAGCCATAACCAAGATATCATTGATTTCACAAGACTTCCGCCGGAGGTTCCTGTCGGAATACAGCTGATTCACAGTCAGTTTTTATTTGAGTGTTAAAATCCTCTTCACTATTATATTATATTCTTCACAGCCTCTGTGTTGGACACAGTGAGCCTGATTCACAAAGGTAAATTAACACTTTTGTGTAAGTTTATGCTTCTTTTTTATTCACAAGCTACGTGTTAATAAATGTAAGTATGTTTATGACTGCAGAGACTCTGCAGTTGGGGCAGATATCTTCATGCATAAAAAGGTAGGCCTGAATACGAACGAACATAACCTTACACAAAAGTGGAAGCTTACTTTTATGAATCAGGCTCAGAGCTGAACTTTTGTGTTAACTTACACCTTTGTAGGTAGGACGGCTCTACACATGGCCAACCACTGTTACTGCAGCAATGTCCCATAGAAAATAATGGAGTTAAAGACTTAGTACAAAAGTGCAAGTTACTGCAAAAGGTAGCATAATTGATGAATCGTTGTACTACTGTATAACTACAAAACATACTACAAGGTACATTTGGTGAATTAGGCCCATTCTGTTAGTTTAGTAACAAAAACAGTGATGGTTTTGCCAAGTTTCTGGGTTATGGAATGACAAATATAACAATCGATATTTTTCTTGGGAAGAAAAAATATCATGAGACTTTGTTTCATGTTACCGCAAGATGACCATCCATCATCATCATCAAATTAGAAAATGATGTCAGAAGTGTCAGGATGTGGTACCTGCCATTTTCAATACCTAGCTAACCCTGTGGATTTCAATCTTTTTGACCCATTTGTAACATATAGATGCCAGATTGTTCGTGTCAAGCAGGCTGAAAGGCTTGGATAATCAACTGTAATATGCCACAAAGTGACAGAATGCATGCTTGAATTAATCTTAGCCACTTGTGACCACTCAGCTGCGTTCCACACCATCCTTTGACACTTACTGTCCCACTCTAGACAGAGACTTGCCATATGCAAATTATTATAGGTCCTAGACCAATGTTAACAGTTCAGCCGAAAATGCCAGACCAGGTTACTTATAGAACACAAGGAGACCCAAACCGTCTTTTTTTACTTTTTTAGGTTTCATCACCAAGGTGTAGCTAGAGTCCTGTGGCAGAGTGAGAATGGGACCTATGTCAGCGCATGCCCATTGCACTTAGAATGTCTACTGCAACAAACAAGACGATGGAAGGAATTTTTTAATACATCTCAGCCATTAGCAATTGCATGGGGCCACATTCCAGACCCTTGTATTTTACTCACTATGCCACTGTAGACAGAGACCTGCCATGTGTCAACCAGTCTTGGTCGTGACTGGACTGTGGTAAAAAATTGCAGCCCATGATTGGAGGGAATACTCTCTATGGAGCTGTATCTTACCAGACAAGAAATAATTAATTTGTGACATATATCACGAAGCCACACATAACACTCAGAGTGCAGAACCCACATCGATGAGGGGCTTGCAAACCAAAGTCCTGCACTAAAGATGTGTTCAACACCGGTGGTTCCAAAGAATCTGCAGGGCTGCGATGTGGAGTCCTGTGTTGTATTCGAGGATGCCATTGATAAGGGGCTTTTGATGCGAAGTCCTGCATCGAGGATGTGTTGCACTACAGAGGTACCAAAGAGACTTCGAACTTCATTGTGAGGTCCTGTATTTGGGATGCATCACACAGTAGTTCCAATGCGGAGCTGCAACGTGATGCATCATGCTCAGTCAGTTCTGCTTGGATCACAGCTGGACTGGCAGAGCACCTTCAAGCCTACTTGCAAGGATCCAGGACAGGTCTGGCACCACCTGGAGGCAGGCAGAGTTCAGGTGCAGAGTTCAAAGTTGTTGGAGCCTGTTCTGTCCCTGAAGCTGAGATTAGGAGGCCAGCCAAATAACCCTTGAAGTTACTCTGGTTGTCCTAGGTTCAAGATGCAGTTCCAGTCCTTCTCACTCAGACAGGAGAGTAGCACAGCTGCACAGGAGGGCAGCAAAGTAGCTGTCCTTCTTGCAGCAAAGCAGCACAACAGTCCTTCTGAGTCTTCAACAGATCCCGAGGTGCACTGACGAGCTGGGTCTGTGGGCTCATATTTATACCTGGTGCCCACTTTGAAGCAGGACAAGGTTCTATGATATTTTCACGCCCCTTAGATGTAAGGCATCCCCTTCCTGCCTGCCCTGGCCCGGCTTGTATGGGGACACAAAAGACTAGTGGCAAACCCTTAATGAGTGTGTTCAGCCTGAGACTTTGGGATGCGAGTGTCGTAGGTGACTGCTTCTGGTTAAGTCACAGTAGCCCTTTCTGCCATCACCTACCCTCCCTTTGTTTTACTGTCTTACATAGAGCAACTGCCAAGCCACATCTAGTCTTCTGACCCAGAACCAGGCTGAAGGCTCCAAATGGAAAGGACAAGAAAATGCCATCCTTCTAAAATTTTCAGAACTGCGACTTAAAATCCGACTTTACCATTAAAGAGAACCTCAAATAATAATTATTTAGAAAGCAAACGCAAACTGTCTACCTGCTCCCAATTTAAAAGTATAACATATTAAATGTAATTAGGAAAGCCAATGTTATCCTATGGATAGGTAGTCCTTGCAGGAGCGAAACAAAATGTGATTTCTTTTCACTACCGGGCCATGTAAAACACATAAGTACATGCCCAACGTTCTAAAGACACTGTAATCTGCCCTCTGGACTGTTCACGGTGTACAGTAGGGGGGAATTCTATATATGAAAAATAAAGGTTTGGGCCTGTCAAGTTTATTTTGCCAGATTGAAATTGCAGTTTAAATCTGCTGCACTTCCAGGCCTAAGAAACATTCTACAGGACTACTTAAGTGGGTGGAACAATCAGTGCTGCAGGCCCACTAGTAGCATTTCATGTACAGGCCCAGAGTACATTGGGGTACCACTTTACTAGGGACCTACAAGTATATTACATTTGCCAGTTGGTTATAGGTCACTGCTACCATGAATGGGGGAGAAATCACAAGTACTTTAACACTGGTTAGCAGTCCTAAGGCCAACAAATACAAGATCAGCAAACAAGTGGTGAAGGCGAAATGTTTGGAAAAAGACCACCCTAAGGCTGACAGGTGTAAGAATTTTTCTGTAATCTATCCCACATTACACCTCTTTCACTAAAATCAACATCACCAAATGCCTTTGCCCTGGTCAGATCTCCATGTGCACTCCCATAGGATTGGCCATGGAAATGGACAAACCCTTACCTGTGGTCACTTCAAACACGTTCTGGGGCAGATCCCCCCTCCCTATGGCTTTGGAGACAAGTTGACTATGAAGAAAAAGGGTAGGCAGACCCAGGTATGAGTTGCATTGCCAGTGACAGGTTAGGCACCCTGAAACTTAGGAAGGGGCTGGGAAAAGCCTTGCAGTCCATCGTGCTCAAGGAGAGAAACACCTCTCCATACTCAAGCCTTTTGTTCAGTGTCTGGGAGCAATCCATATCTAACCACAAGGGAGCCATTCAACAGGCAGGTGACACTAGGCACAGGCAGAAAAGCACGTTTGGCTTAGCCAAGAAAATGACAACGTTCTAAATGTGTAATTTTCAAAATAGCATTAGGAAATCAGGCTTTACCATTAAGTTGCATTTCAAATAATATCTATACCTTGAATCATTTTTCTAGCTGCCCAAGCTGAAATTAAGCATAATAAATTGTTATTATGAAACTCAGTGCTTTCCTTTAGGAGAACCAGCCTTGTTACAGTGAAAAACAACTTTGGGGGGGGTTGACAGCTAGGATATGTAAAACACTAAATATACCTGTTCAACCTTTTAAATACCATGCACCCTGCCTTATTGGCACTTAAGAATTACCTTAGAGGTGACTTATAAGTATTCAAAAGAAAGGTTTTGGCCTGGAAAAAGGTTTCATTTGCCAGAACGACGTGGCAGTTTAAACCTGCACATACAGCGGGTGTGAAGACATGTTTTACAGTGCCTCTTCAGGAGGTGGCACAATAGGTGCTGCATCTCAATTGTAGCCTTTAATTTACAGGCCCTTGGCACACTTAGTACCATATACTAAGGAAATTAAATGTGCCAATTCTCTGCATGACAATTTTACCATGTATAAAAGAGAGAGCACAAGCACAATATCACTGGTTAGCAGGAGTGAAGTGTGCACAAACCTGTTGTCAAGAAAATCGGTTCAGTTAAAAAAGGAAAAAATTCAGGGGAATACAATGCAAAAGATGGTAATTTTCAACACCTAGGTGCCGATTACGATCCGGTAAAAACCGTGTACGAACCGTCGGTCGGAGCGAATTCCCCGTCCGACTCGTACCCGGTCGTAAAACTTTACAAACATGGAATTACGATTCGCACGGAAACACCATTTCCGTACGAATCGTAAAAAACACCGACCGACGAAAATATACATACGAATGTGATCCGGGAATGCTGCGACGTGACGTCGGGACGCTTTCAGGCAGCGTTTCACGACCCAGGAATCACGATTCGAACCGACAGCAGTCCGGACGGCAATATTTTCACGGCTCCCAAAAAGTGCCGCAAAAGCGAAGTACGGCGCGAAATGACCAGAGTAGGTGGCCCGGTACGTGCCGTACCCCCCCCTGCCCCCTTAGGTACGCGCCGACCCCCCCAGCCCCCGTAGGTATGCGCCGACCCCCCCCCCCAGCCCCCGTAGGTACGCGCCGACCCCCCCTGTGTGTACACCCGTGTACGTGTCGAACCCCCCGTGTACATTCGAGTCGTACCCCCACCCATGTATGTACGGTGCGTACCCCCCGTGTACGTTCGAGTCGTACCCCCACCCGTGTACGTTTGAGTCGTACCCCCACCCGTGTTTGTACGGTGCGTACCCCCGTGTACGTTCGAGTCGTACCCCCCCGTGTACGTTCGAGTCGAACCCCCCCCGTGTACGTTCGAGTCGTACCCCCACCCGTGTATGTACGGTGCGTACCCCCAGCGCTACGCCCTACGGGGGCTGGGGGGGGGTCGGCGCGTACCTACGGGGGCTGGGGGGGGGTTGGCACGTACCTACGGGGGCTGGGGGGGGTACGGCACGTACCGGGCACCTGTTTGGACGTCTCCATGGTTGTTATGGGAGTTCGGTGCGGACGGTCTTTTAACCATACGGTTGTACATTCGGACGCCCGGGATGGATCATGATTCCTCGGTCGGACTTCACCTTTCACGTTTGTACGGTGAATCGTACGAGGACGTGTCGGACACATTTTCCGACCCGAGGACGTGTGGGGAATGATTCCCAATGCGGTTCGTATGGACTTTTTACCATGCGAATCGTGATTGCCAGTTCGTACGGCACTTGTACGATTCGTACGGTAAAAAGACCGGATACGAGTCGCACGGGGATATTTTTTACCGGATCGTGATCGGCACCCTAGTCTCACTGATGAAGCCTACACGTGGATAGTGCACTCCTTGGTGTGTTAGGATGTCTGGTGGGCAATAGGAATGCAGAACACATAGAAAGAGGAAATAGTAAGGAGAAAAAAAAATGTTTCTCCTCTATATGCCATTTTCTGGGAGGCAAAGGGATTTCATGCAACCCCAGATATACAAACCTTTGTAATGCTAGGATTGTGTGGGTGGATGCACAGGAACATATTGAATTTATGTCAACGTAATTCTCATAATTTTGGGAACTTTGCCAGTACCCTTGTTACTGGAAATTCCTGAAATTCTATCATTAACCCATATCAGGTAATTATACATAATTTGCGGTACAATCTGTCCACATGCGTGCAGGAATAACATGAAAGGCCAGCATCTAAGCGTCTGTTGTTTACTTCACTTGTTTTCATGATTTTTTTTACTGTGAAATGCATCCTTGCATCAAAACGGTCCGCATGAGCGCATTTCATACTAAAATACAATGCTCAATTATGAATTTGCATTTTATTATTATGTGATACTTATAAAAAAGATCACCTATTTACACAAAAGACAATCCTGAAAACTCCCCACTTGTATAAATGACTCCATCTATTTTGAAGATAAGCTCACTGTTGGCTTTTGTTACCTACTGGTTTTCTAAATACATTAGCAATCCAAATGGTAGTTTTCAGCAACATTTGTTTTATCCTGACACTATGTTCAGACACAATTATAAATTACACCAAATGTCAATAGATATGCTACAGATGATGCATCATCAATTTCAAGTTCTAGACTTTGGCTCATTCAACATGTACTAGGTACTTTTGATGAAACTTATTTACATTGCCATCACTCCATGGCTGACAGGAAGTGTTTCACTATTTGTTTGCACTATTTCACCCCTTGTCAGTCAGCTTGCCTCTCAGACCTCTCTGTAACAGGTATCTGTGTAACACTCCAAAGTATCCACCTATGACTTGCTAGGGCCACAGCTGATGACAGAATGAGTTGACTTAGGAAAAATTATACAGAAATAATATTTAATGTGTGAGTTATATAATATTGTCATTGTAGCAAATGGGTCCCACAGTTAAATCTCCCTGGATTTTTTTCATTTGCCTACCTGGTTTGTGGGCCTTTACTGTGAGTGTTAGGGTATGGTGATTATAGTATCCAGCCCTTGCTAGGAGTATAATGCGAACAATAGTCATACCAGCAAGCTGGGGTTACTAGCCCACACCACCTCCCATGAGTAGGCTTGGACTCCTCTGTTTCACTATCCCTGAGAGAGTCAAGTGCTACAATTGGGTCTTTGGGTGCAGCAAAGACAGTTGCAGAAAAAATACTTGTAAAGGACTCATGTTATTCATAGCTAATATCCAAATTTCATGCACTGGGTGCCAGCCCTGAGAATAACAGTATCAAGTTCCAGGATGCACTAATAAAATTTGATCAGTTTAGTTTTCATTACCTATGCCAAATATCAGAGTTCAGGGCTCCGAAAGGAATTCAAAGGTTGGAGAATGTAAAGCCTCCGTACTTATATTCCATGTGAACACATTGATGGTTGATGCATTAACTGTGTTGAATGTGATAAGTTGTCATTTTTTATTAATGATGTGATGATGGGGTGCACTTTCTTAGAACTGTTGCCAATAGAGTGTTCCCAGGCTATAGTGTCCTTTAAACTTCAACATTGCACATGCTAAGCCTGTATGAGGAGACTCCTTCTTTATGGTTTTAGGTACTGGGAAAGGGAGATTCTTGGGTGACAGAGGATTGGGGTCTTCAGGAAATTTCCCACTTTGCGCAGCCAGTGCAAATGTCATTGAGGATGCTTACAGAGCCACACGTTTTGCAGAGATATTCCCACCATATATTCTCACATCAATCAATCAATCAAACAGTTGTAAAGCGCACTACTCACCCATGAGGGTCTCAAGGCGTTGAGGGGAGGGGTGCTGCTACTGCTCGAATAGTCAGGTCTTGAGTAGCCTCCTGAAGGTGAGTAGGTCCTGGGTCTGCAGTAGAAGGATGGGGAGGGTGTTCCAGGTTTTGGCGGCGAGGTGGGAGAACAATCTGCTGCCGGTGTTTGCTCTTCGGATGCGGGGGACGGTGGCGAGGGCGAAGTCTACGGAGCGGAGCTGGCGGTTCGGGGTGTAGAAGGTGAGTCATCTGTTGAGGTATGTCGGTCCAGTGTTGGGGAGTGCTTTGTGTGCGTGGGTGAGGAGCTTGAAGGTGAACCTCTTGTTGACGGGAAGCCAGTGCAGGTCTTATAGGTGGGGTGTGATGTGCCTGTGGCGAGCGATGTCGAGGATCAAGAGTGCGGAGGCCTTCTGTATGCGTTGTAGTCGTTTCAGAAGTTTGGCTGAGGCTCCTGCGTAGAGGGCGTTGCCGCAGTCTAGCTTGCTGCTGACGAGGGCCTGTGTGACCATTCTTCTTGTTTCGGCGGGGATCCACCTGTAGATCTTGCGGAGCATGCGGAGGGTGTTGAAGCAGGAGGACAAGACGGCGTTGACTTGCTTGGTCATGGAGAGTGTTGAGTCGAGGATGAACCCTAGGTTGTGTGCGTGGTCGGTGGGTGTAGGTGCTGCTCCCAGTGTGATCGGCCACCAGGAGTCGTCCCATGCTGAGGGAGTGGAGCCGAGGATGAGGACTTCCGTCTTGTGTGAGTTCAGCTTCAGGCGGCTGAACTTCATCCACTCGGCGACAGCTTTCAGTCCTTCATGAAGGTTGGTTTTGGCGGTGAGGGGGTCCTTGGTGAGGGAGAGGATCAGCTGGGTGTTATCGGCGTAGGAGATGATGTTGAGGTTGTGCAGTTGGGCGACGTGAGCGAGTGGTGTCATGTAGATGTTGAACAATGTCGGGCTGTGGGATTATCCTTGGGGAACCCCGCAGATCATCACGGTGGCTTCGGATCGGAAAGGGGGAGCCAGACGCTCTGGGTTCTGCCGGAGAGGAAGGAGCTGGTCCAGTCCAGTGCTTTGTCTCGGATCCCAGCATTGTGGAGGCATGTGCGTAGGGTGTGGTGGCAGACAGTGTCAGAGGCAGCTGACAGGTCCAGGAGGATGAGGGCCGCGGTTTCGCTGTTGTCCATTAGGATCCTGATGTCATCAGTGGCAGCGATGAGGGCAGTTTCAGTGCTGTGGTTGCTGCGGTACCCGGACTGGGACGGATCCAGGATGCTGTTCTCCTCAAGGAAGCGGGTCAGTTGTCTGTTGACGGTCTTCTTGATGACCTTCGCTGGGAACCGGTGCAGGGAGATGGGTCGGAAGTTCTTGAGGTCCTTAGGATCTGCCTTGGGTTTTTTGAGTAGGGCGTTGATCTCGGCGTGCTTCCAGCTTTCCGGGAAGGTCGTGGTCTCGAAGGAGATGTTGATGGCCTTGCGGAAATGGGGCGCAATGGTGGAGCTGGCTTTGTTGAAGAATATTATGTGGGCATGGGTCTGCCGGAGTGGATGGTGTCCATGATTTTCATGGTGTCGTTGTCGTTTTTGTTGGTCCAGGTGAGCAGTGGATCAGTGGGGGTGGTGGCTGTGAGGTTGGAGGTCTCGGTGATTGTCGGGGCGGTCTGGGTGTTTAAGCTCTCGTGGATGTCTGCGATCTTGCGATGGAAGAAGGTGGGGTACCATGCTCATCATTGTATGAAAAATATGGTCAATATACCACATTCAAAACACATTTTTATAAAACAAAGCACTTGAATCTAATTATAAATATGACATATTATTAGTAGATTAGAAGCATAGATTCTAAAAGAGGATATGCCAATTGAGAATACAAGTTATTTTTTCAATACAGTCGCCATTAGCCAAAGATGTTTTCATTGAGCTCACAACTGAGGTCAGTGCCTTCATCCTCATCATTGTCAACCTGCATGCGCATGCCACTAACATCACCATACGGGTTCTCACAGGCAAACATCATCAGGGATAATAGAAATGTTTCTCTGCAGAGAAATGTTTTGAAGCATAGAACATAATACAACCGTCTTGCCGACTTTGCCAAGAAAGTAGAGGATGCCCCTCTGATCTTATCCAGGCCCAAAAACAGGGCCTTCAGGAGCCCAGAAACTAACTCCACAAGACCCCTCATTCACATATGTTTCTCATTGAAGCAGAAATTCTCTGGTGCTGTTGGGTTTATCAGAGGTGATAAGAATCATGCACAACTGGGATAAGCATAGTCCTCTGCAAAATATAATTACAAAGTAAACAGAGGCAAAGTAATGTTTGGAGGGGCACAACTTTCACCAACTGTTGACATCAACATAATCTTTGATACTGAATAACAAGCCAGGCCCTCCAGGATGCAAGGTCTGCCATCAGTTGAGGTATTCAACTGTTGCACAGCACTAACAAGTGTACACAGGTGATGCAGAGACCTCCCATGCACACAACCTGCACATTAATAGAGGGAAAAAGCTTCCTCTTGCAGTGCAGTTGCTCCCTGTCATGAGGTGGTAAGCATGCAACATGGGTTCTATCCATGGCACCAATCATATGTTATATGACTCCCAATCCATAGAACATGGCCTTGGTATTTTTCAGAGTAGCATTATCAATTGGAATTGGAAATTAGATGTAGTTGCTTATTTGTCTGAGCATAGCATACTGGACCTGGCTGAGGGGAAATGAACATTTTGGCTGCTACATTCCCTTTGAGTTGTTAACTGTGTGCTAGAAGGAGCCAGTAGCACAGAATTGTAACAATAGGTAAGTCAGTGTTGATTGAGATGTCTAGCAAAAGTTCAGATTGAAATTGTGCCAAAGCATCAATGATGCCTGTAATTCTTAATGATGTACCTTTCATTCATGGTTTCTCTCTACAGATGGTAGTTTATACACATGATCTTTAAATAGACCTATCATTCTCCCTTTTTTGACCAGGGTGGGAGGGAGGTAGAAAAACAAGGGGGCATATTATCAAGCACGGCGATATAATTATCGCCGCTTTAGCTGCAGAAAACTGCCGCTAAAGCGGCAATAATGGGCTTGATAATATGCCCTTGAGAATTCCAATAGAAGCCCAGGTTGACACCAGAACATGGGCTTCTATTGAAATTCCCAATGGCATATTATCAAGCCCATTATCGCCGCTTTAGCTGCAGTTTTCTGCCGCTAAAGTGGGGATAATTTTAACGCCGTTTGTTGATAATATGCCCAAAGTTTATTTACACAATTGTCTATAAAACATTCTAAAAACTCAATTGACGATTAAAATCATTAAAAGGGCCCCATCCAAATTACCCAACACCCCCTAACCACTACAGCTCATCATTAAAACTTTGTTTAACAGACCATAAAAACTGAGCAATTCCAACTGCCACCTCTAAGTAACGCATTTCTGACAACAGCTCCACAGCTTTCCTCCTATGGAAAACCTCATATTTAAAAAACAGAGGTCTTAAAATTTAATTTGATTTGTGAGAAAAAGATGCAGGCCATAAGTATATGCAGTAGGGAGCATTTCATTTTCAGGGGGCAGGGGCAGAGACCACTATTATCCTGAACTCTGGCCCAGTATGGGCGGGATGAATAGATTGGATTACATCCCACACTAACCTTTAATATTTCATTTCGCAATCCTGGGTATGGTAACTGTAATAATTAATGGAAAGCAGTGTCCTGGCCCAGATTAGAGATTGAGAAAGTGATGGATGGTTTCTTGCTCAGGTAAAATAGGTCATTTGATTCAGACACCAAAGCAACAGTTTCTTTCAATATGTGCTTGCCTGGGAAAGGGGACCAATGTGTAATTATACCACTTTATCAATTGAGGTTCCTAAGAGCAATTAATCTAGTTCTTATGTCCTTTTCCCACATTCATTCACTACATTGAATCTCTTCCCAGCACAATTTGAAGACTTTAAATACCTCATCATCCTTCAGGAGTGTATTAAAGTACCTTAGGGCCTGAGTAAATGCCATCAGGTTCCAGGAGACTAGATTGCGCTCTCTCCTTATGGCCTGAGCCATGGTGCCTTGGGTGATTGATAAAAGCCTTCTAGTAAATAACCCTTCTAATCTGTATTTGTATTGGTCAATTTGCTCCACAATTTAGTCAGCTCTGAGAGTTATTAGATGCCTGGCGCATTTAGGTTCAACAGCTCCCTCTCACTCACTGGGCCATGTGAATAAATTGAAACCTTCAGCAGGGCCTGGGAAGTGTGGCTCAGTGAGCATACACTAGAGACACAGGCATGCCCGCAGGAGGAGCGGTGAGGGACAGAGACTGCCTTCCTGGTAGACTGTATAGGTCCTACTGCGAATGAGAGAATAATAAGGGAACCATCAGGCCACTTCAAATGCTACACTTGTATGCTGCCCATCACATATGTGGCCCTTAAAAGAGGTGAGGCCAGAATAAGTGAGGAGCACTGCGGAGATCAAGGGCAAGACACTACTGACTGGAGTGGGTCCTTTTCCTTTATCTGCGAGAACTGATTCAGCAATGCCCTGCGAAAAAGAAATATTGTTTCCCCCTAACCTCAGTGAGATCTCTCTCCCATAGGCCTGGGAAGGGGTCTGAAACATCAAACACAGGCGGAGATACATCGAGGAGCTCATCTAAGCCCACCGGCAAGAGCTCTGAAGAGGTTCTGCCTGCAAGTCTTTACCCAGTAGGGGAAGCTGAGATCTACATGCCTCCAAAGAAATCACAAACAAACAGGGTGTCAAGCTATTTCTAACCAGCCAAAGCAAATGATTAACACCCACCTGGGACCCTTTATGGCAAAACTAAAGAGCATTTACTATTCTCCCTCCAGCACTTTAAAAAAAAACTAAGGGAGGACTCAAAGCTGATCTTGCTACCTCTCTAGGGCCTCTTCGGTCGGATCTCACACCAAAGGTCACTACTCTCCAACAAGATGTGGACTCCGTCGGGGCACGGACACTTGAACTGGAAAATACCTGAAAGTTTCTGGAACAAACAGTGGGTCAGCTCGAATGTACCTAAGCGCATCTTAAAATCCACTTAAAAGCTACACTACTAAAATGTGAAGACCTGGAAAATCACACATGACATGATAACATCAGAGGAAGGAGTGGAAGTACCATATTTGGAGGTCTTTGTGATTGGCCTGTTCAGGTATCTCTCAGGGGAAAAAATGGCCCAAAAGTCAATCTTGAACGAGTCCACAGAGTCGGACCCCTTCTCTTTGGCAAAGGAAGGTGTCCATGAGATGTCTTGGCAAAGCTCCACTCTTTTAAAGTAAAAGACGCAATCCTGCAAGCGGCAAGGAAAGTTGAAGAGGATCAATTTGGCCACTCTCACCCACTTCCTACAGTTCAGATCGATCACCAACAAACTGTGCAACTAATAGATCAAATACAGATGAACCTATATTTTTGGCCTCACCTTCAATTACCAAAATGTGGTGTTCCATTTCTCAATACTTCAGGAAGCAGCGGGGCTGCTTGGAGTACCAATCTCATAATTGGAGCACCCAGAAGATTCAACAGAAAGACAATCCAAGAGCAACTTGGCCAGCTCTAGCACACAACAATGGCTCTTGCAACTGCGATCGAGATGGTATAGGAAGAATAGGGTCCCGGGGGGGTGCTCAGATGGGCTCCTGAAAGTTCAGCAATGAGGACGCTGAGACAAAGTTTATATTCCATTTACTAGAGAAGACTCTTTTCGAGTTCTCACTAGAGGCTGAACCCCTGTATGGTAGGCCTGGCCACTGGAACTATTCTTACCATGTGGTACCCATTGAACTCCATTGTACTCTATGTCTATTGGGGGGACTCTAAGTGCAGTATTGAGCCCAGTGATAACAGGAGATGTATTTTAGCCTCTAAAATGTATGCAGTAATCTTGATCAAAGATTATTATAGCATAAATGCATAAAGTGGTTCATGACTAACACGCTTACACAACCACACCTTACCTTGCTATTACAGAATTGTTGGGGGTCACTGTACCCAAAAGTTAAAGTTCTTGTATTGCTTTTCACTTGATGTTCTATGAGTCAGATGAAGTTAAAATGAGGGGTGAGGTTTGGGGCAGACTGGAGAGGGTGAGGGGCAGGGATCTCAGGGGGAGAGAGGGGTACTGGAACACCAAGAGGATGGTGCGAGGGGAACCACATTTGCCTTTTACCATCCTACACTGCATTTGACATGGAACGTTAAAGGGCTTAACTCCCGAGCCAGAAGGCACATAGTTTGGATATACCTGATGGATAAAAGACACAACATAGTAGCATTGCAAGAGACTCACCTCAAATGTATTGCGGCCCACAGATTAAGACATAAAGCCTATCCTGTAATTTATCGATCCTCAGCTTCCACTAAACACAGTGGAGTGGCAATTCTCCTCCACTCCTCTCTCAGATTACAGCCACTCAGTAACAAATCGGATAAGAAAGGGAGGGTGATAATGGTAATGGGGACCTTATTAGTCAAGATATGTATGAAAGCCTCGATGTATGCCCCAAAAACCGCACAAGCTACCTTTCTTTATTCCTTCCTCACCCTCTTGGGGGGTTTGCGTTGGGTGAAATCATACTAATGGGGGATTTGAGCCCCTCTTGGGATCCAGAGATAGATCGCACTCATCTGCGGAGAGCCAGCACAGACAGCTTTGTCTAAGTACTTAAAAAAAGATTTCCCCTCTATGGGCTTACTGGACGCCTGGAAGACGACACATCCATCCTCCCCGGATTATACCTTTTTTTGCTCACTCCATCGCTCCTATTTCCATCTCTACTATGTATTTCTCAGCCCATCACTAAAACACACCATCATGGTAGCCTATTGCTCTACCTGATCATGCCCCAGGGGAGCTCATACTAGATTGGACGGCTCCTCTGTCAAGGCTCTGTCGCTGATTCTTCCCAAACTCTCTTACTAGAGACCGTCTTCCCCGTGATGATATACGAACAGCCATCCGAGAATTTTTCCAACTTACTGACCTGGAAGACACCAGTCATTCCACCATCTGGGATGCCTTCAGGTGACAATTAGAGGGAAATGCATCTCCCTACTATCCACCGTAATTAAACAGAAATCCCGTAGTAGAATTGCTCTTGAGTGAACTTCAGATGGCAGAGAAAGCTCACAAAGACAACCCCATCTTAACACTGAAAATTAAGGTTACGGCACTCAGTGGGAAACTGAACGACGCAATGTATACCAACAGAGCAGAGTCACACTTATATGTCTTAAACACACAACATACGATAAAGGGAATAAGGTAGGTACCCACCTGGCCCGGCAGCTCAAGGCACAACTGTAGATATGATCCCTCTACTCTACATCTATGATGAGTTCTTCTACCCCAACCGACAGGCTGGTCGAAGACAGTAAGTTAGACGCCTACCCCTACACAATAACGCAACTACCCCACGAAAGACAATACAAGAGAAAGCAGGGGTGCAACTAAAGCCAAATGTAGGGGATAAAAGACACAACATAGTAGCATTGCAAGAGACTCACCTCAAATGTATTGAGGCCCATAGATTAAGACATGAAGGCTATCCTGTAATTTATCGATCCTCAGCTTCCACTAAACACAGTGGAGTGGCAGTTCTCCTCTACTCCTCTCTCAGATTACAGCCACTCAGTAACAAATCGGATAAGGAAGGGAGGGTGATAATGGTAATGGGGACCTTATTAGTCAAGATATGTATGAAAGCCTCGACGTATGCCCCAAAAACAGCACAAGCTACCTTTCTTTATTCCTTTCTCACCTCTCTTGGGGGGGGTTTGCATTGGGTGAAATCATACTAATGGGGGATTTGAGCCTCTCTTGGGATCCAGAGATACATAGCACTCATCTGCGGAGAGCCAGCACAGGCAGCTTTGTCTAAGTACTTAAAAAAAGATTTCCCCTCTATGGGCTTACTGTACGCCTGGAAGACGACACATCCATCCTCCCCGAATTATACCTTTTTCCGCTCACTCCATCGCTCCTATTTCCATCTCTACTATGTATTTCTCAGCCCATCACTAAAACACACCATCATGGTAGCCTATTGCTCTACCTGATCATTCCCCAGTGGAGCTCACACTGGATTGGACGGCTCCTCTGTCAAGGCTCTGTCGCTGATTCTTCCCAAACTCTCTTACTAGAGACCGTCTTCCCCGTGATGATATACGAACAGCCATCCGAGAATTTTTCCAACTTACTGACCTGGAAGACACCAGTCATTCCACCATCTGGGATGCCTTCAGGTGACAATTAGAGGGAAATGCATCTTCCTACTATCCACCATAATTAAACAGAAATCCCATAGTAGAATTGCTCTTGAGTGAACTTCAGACGGCAGAGAAGGCTCACAAAGACACCCCCATCTTAACACTGCAAATGAAGGTTACGGCACTCAGTGGGAAACTGAACGCAATGTATACCAACAGAGCAGAGTCACACTTATATGTCTTAAACACAAAACATACGATAAAGGGAATAAGGTAGGTTCCTACCTGGCCCGGCAGCTCAAGGCACAACCGTGGATGTGATCCCTCTACTCTACATCTATGATAAGTACTTCTACCCCAACCGACGGGCTGGTCACAGACAGTAAGTTAGACGCCTAACCCTACACAATAACGCAACTACCCCACAAAAGACAATACAAGAGAAAGCAGGGGTGCAACTAAACCCAAATGTAAGGGTGAAGTTACTTCCAGCAATGTAGTGTCAAATTGGTGGTTGGGGCAAATCCCTTCCGCAATGTTTAACCAATGTGGGGTTTGGGGGGACAAATACCCCCAGCATTGTAGTGTCAAATTAGGTGTTGGGGAAAATGCCCCTAGCAATCTTGAGCCAATGAGGGTGTTTGGTGGTAAATACCCCCAGCAATGTAGTGTCAAATTGGGTGTTGGGGGACAAATGCCACTAGCAATGTTGAGCCAATGTGGGTGTTTGGTGGTAAATACCACCAGCAATGTAGTGTTGAGTTTGATGTTGGGAGAGGCAAATACCGCTAGCAATGTTTAACTAATGTGTGGAATGGGGAAAATACCCCAGCAATGTAGTGTCAAATTGGGTGTTGGGGCAAATGCCCCTAGCAATGTTGAGCCAATGTCCGTGTTTGGTGGTAACTGCCCCCAGAAATGTAGTGTCGAAATGGGTGTTAGGGGCAAACACCCCTAGCAATGTTTAACCAATGTGTGTGTTGGGGGAAAATACCCCCTGCAATGTACTGTCGAATTGGGTGTTGGGGCAAATATCCCTAGCAATGATGAGCCAATGTGGGGTTTAGGGGCAAATACCCCCCACAATGTTGAGCCAATTTAGGGTTTGGGGGCAAATACCCCCAGAAATATAGTTTCAAATTGGGTTTTGGGTTAGCCCAGGTGGCGAACTCAGGTCCGCCAGTGTAGTTTGTGGAGTTTTGCCAACTCCGCACTCCATTGGGAACTCAGAGTTCAGGCAATACTCCAACTCTGCAGTGGAGCAAAGTTAACCCCTGCAAACGCCCAATAAAAAATAGAAAATAAAAAAACACTTACCTACTCTGGCATCTACGGGCTGCTCTCCTCCTCGCCATGGTCTCTCCTCCTCGGCGTCCTTGTCCTCATCGGTTGCAAACCCCTACGTTGTGCATCTTGTGTGGACTGTGCATGTGCAGTCCATGGTAGATGTACAACGTAGGGGTTGTGACCGGCGAGGATGAGCTCAATCAAAAAAAAGAGGGGGAGGCATTGCCTGCATCTACCGCTATAACCTCCTCGTAACGGAACTTCTGGCAGATCCCACAGACTCCTACGAATACCTTGCACTTTCCATATGAAGCAACACCACTCAACTGTGAAGACTGCACATCTTGTAACACCCCCCAGGCATGAATGACACCTTCACTGACCACCTCATGGAAATTATCACAGCCAAGGTTTCCTCCAATTCCAAAGACATTTTCCTTGGGGACTTCAATCTGCACTGGAACGACCTCAAGGACCCTCAAGTCAACGCCATCAAAGACTTCCTGGCTGACCAAGCCCTTACCCAAGTCTGCACCCTCCCAACACACTTGAAAGGCGCTACTCTAGCCTGGATAATTTCTAAGGAATTAGCAGTCAAGCTTATCTCTAGAGACCCATGCGACTGGTCTGATCACCACGCTATTACCTTCCATGTCCCAGGCACCCACAAGAAAAGGGCTCCACAACCTACGATTCCTAAACATTTGGTTATAGACACCAAGAACCTTCATCTCGAGAAGCTGGCTGCATGCTGCGAGATTGACCTCCCCCCCCCTCATATCACAATGGTCAGCAACCTCACAGAACACTATACCATTACTATGACTAACATTCATGATGGTCTTGCTCCGCTAAAACTAAAAAGAACACAAATCAAAGACAGAAACCCCTGGTTCAACAGATCCCTCAACAATGAAAGGGTAGCCCTCTGGCATACAGAAAGAAACTGGAGACAGCACCCCTCAGCCTCCCATTTAAAACTTCTCCGCCAGACCAGAAATGCCTAAAACAGGAACATCCTCAATTTAAAAAAAAAATCTTCAGATCAGAACTGGGAAACACCAAGAACAGACCTAGCAGGCTCTTCAAAATGGTCAAACACCAATCTAGCAAACTGGCTAAAACCTTCAAAGAAACCCCTATATCTCCAATAACATGCAAGGAATTTTCCTCCTTCTTATCTGACAAAATTACTGCCTAGGAAACAAACTTACATCCGCTTCCTACTCCCAGCCCCCTCCGAAACTACCTCATCTATCCGCGCTGCGCCCCCCGATATCATCCAAAAACCGAGCGCACTGGTCCAACTTCAATGTTTATGACGACCATTCTGTCTCAAAAATTCTATCCTCCTTAAACCCAAACAACCACTTTAACAACCCACTTCCCTCTAACTGCTAAGCCGCTGCCTCCCAATCTATCATTCCTAGTTGGACTGCAATAATCAAAGCCTCCCTTCTTCAAAGGTCGATACCTGACTCTCTAAAAGCTGGTCAAGTCACCCCATCTTAAAAGACCTGCGCTAAGCCCTACTTTCCCTGACAACTTTAGACCTATATCCAATATCCCACTCCTAGCCAAAGTTCTGGAGAAATGTGTGCAACAGCAGTTGAGCCAACACATCACCAACTTCCATCTGCTTGACGACTTCCAATCCGGGTTCAGGCCTGGGCACAGCACGGAAACCACCAATCTCCACATCGTGGATGATGACATCCAAGCCCTTGACCAAGGCAAAACCTGTCTCCTAATCCTCTTAGATCTATCCTCGGCTTTTGATATGGGCAACCACGAAATACTCCTCGAACGCCACAAACTCAGGATGGGACTGGATGGCCTCATTCTTGAATGGTTTAGGTCCTTCCTCCACAACCGCTCTCAGAGATTCCTCATCAATGATAACTTATCCGCTCCCTCAAGGCTCAACTCTGTCCCCTACCCTCTTCAACCTTTACCTCGAACCGCTAGCAGAAGCACTACGCTCCGCCAATATCTCCTACCACTTATATGCCGATGACACCCAGATCTACAACAAAATCTCTTCTCTTGAGGAGATTCTTTCCCTGAATGAGGCCTCGTAGCTGACTGTCGAATGGCTCACCTCTAAACAGCTCAAACTTAATGCTAAAAAAACTGAATTTCTTCTAATATCCCCACCCAAAACCAACCCTGACATGTAGAAATGGATTAAGGCGATCACAGCTCTAAACTGCCCACCGACCATAGTGGACTCTGCTAAATCCCTGGGAATAACCCTAGACTGCAGCTTGAATATGCGTGACCACATCAACTCGATGGCCAAAACCGCCAGATTTCTCCTGAGCTATCTCAGAAAACTGAAACCTTTCATCGACACTCCCAACCTAAAAATGGCAGCCCAGGCACTAGCCATCTCCAGACTCGAATATGGATGCTCGACCCTCTCGGGTCTGCCCAAGATCTCCCTGGCCCCCTTAAAAGCCTGCCTCAACGCTGCCGCCAGACTCCTAACAGGTTCAAAGAAATTCAACCACATATCACCACATGTAAAAGCTCTGAACTGGCTCCCTCTTGAGACCTGACTCCAACTTAAACTGGCTTGCATCACTCACAAGGCTCTCTACACCAAATCCCCTGCATTTCTCGCCATGAAACTCATGGTATCCAGAGAAGCCAGGAACTCCTTGTCGGCCAGAGACCTCTTGCTCCAGCCTCCACACTTGCAAAAGAAAAAAACGTACAATTGGGCTTTCTCGGGGGCCGCACCAAGAATATGGAACTCACACCCACCTGCCATTAGAAGAGTCTGTCTCTGACACGCTTTAAGAAGGAGGCCAAAACCTTCCTAATGGGCAAATTCCTCTCCTAATTCTTGCATTGCACTCTCCTCAGCGACTTTGTTTTATATCCTATTAGTGCCACACCTTGGATTAACCAGATGCTACCCACCCGGCACCTCCGGATAGCCCACCCTTAGGCTCTTGGACCTCTCTCTCTTGTAAAATAGATGTACCTGTCTTTATCCCAAATGTTCCCCCCTATGTTTTTTTGTATACAACCTGTTAATCCTGTAAAGCACTCTGATACCCTAACGGGTCACGTTCGTGCACTATAAAACACAAGTCTAACCTACCACCCACTCCTTTAAACAGCAGCAGTGTGCTTTTAGAAACCTCCCTTACCAGGGAAATGCACAGATGCTACAAGGAAAGGGATGATCACGGGAATGTGTGTCAATTTCTTTCAGAGTGCCCAAGCATCATTGTCATCCCAATCCGACCATGGTGACATAGCATGTTGTGTATGTCCAATAAGGGAATGTCATCACCAGGTAGGTACAGTTCGACCATTAAATACTAGGAGAAACACACATTCAACATTGGAACAGGAATGTCCATAACCATAAATATTTATGTATCACAAGGTGAATGCACGAGTCCACCACAACACACAATGAAACACAGCAGGGCAACAAAACTCCAATGTACTCACAAAAGTATGACATTGTGATGCCTCTGTGTACAGTACAGCCCAGAGAATGTTGCCACAGACAACACACAAGTCCACAGCCACTCAGTACTGAGTTCAGTGCCTCCCACAACAACAACCTGGAAGTGGTTGTGTCACAGTCATCACTGAAATATTTGTAAACGAAATCCATCTAGATTTAGGAAGAAGCATGGGCCAACAACAATGTAGGATACTGTCACCATGTGTGGACTGGGGGTGCGGCACACAACACACAATCTGTATGTGTACAGGATCATCTTCGGAGAATGTTATTCACAGCAATTATTTATCTAGCTACTCAGGCTGTAGTGTGTGCCGCAAAATAATAATCCCATTTTGAATATGCAGATTGTATCCTGCAGAGTAGTAAGAGTATGCATGAGTCTCAGGGCATAGGATACACGAACAATGTTGGAGGGTCTAGTGCACAGCGTATTGTGTAGCACAAGCTGCCAGCACTGGTGAGGATGCCAGTTTGGGTGGCTCAATCCGTGGCTCTCCTTCACATTGACATAGCCATCCCCAAGCCAGGGGATATGGGTACATCTTGTGAGGATGAGAGATATGTGCAGAATGAAGTGTGCTTTGTCCACATTTGGCACTGAAACACTGTCTCTAAATCTATGAAAATGTCAACCAGACCTTCAACAAAGACATATTGCCCTTAGCCTCTAGGGAAGTGTTTAATGGCCAAAGGGTGCGTGTGTGTGTGTTTGCCCTTGTGTCTGTGTGTTTGGGTGCTGTGTGTGGTTGTTGATATAGCTGCATGCATACATTTGCATGTGCTTGGGTCAGGGAGGGAATTTGGGAGTGTGGATGGGAAAGAGGCAGGAGGCGGAAGGGACTGCTGGGCCACTGCTGCCATCAGTGTGGAGGCCAGAGCCTCATTGGATATGTGTAGGGCAGACATGTTAGAGTGAATGCCCTCCAGAAATGATACCATTTGTGTCAAATGATTGGTATGCACCTGGAGGACATTCAGCACTGCTGTCTGCCCCACAGAGATCTGCCTTAGGATGTCAATGGCCTCCACACTTAGTGCAGCAGGGGAGACTGGGGCAAGGATGAGGTGCCTGCTGCAAAGGAGATGCCTCCCCTTCCACAGGTATATGAAAGAACAATGGTACGTAAGAGACCAATAAGCTCCTCAGGTAGCCTGTGCTACTATTATACAAAAGAACATTTAGTCAGCAAGAGCAGAAACAAGTCCTATGAGGACTGGTTACGCAATGTATCCAGGGACACAAGGATGTAATGACATCACATTTATTAACAGCATAAATGGAGTGTCAAAATTCTGCTGTTTAAGTGATAGTTCTGGTGCTCACACAAGAATATAATGAAGGTGCGTGAAGTGAGGGGTGCTAGTGGCATTTAAAATTACATCGCATTGACAACATTGAAAAACTCCAAATTAAATTGATACAAAGAAGGAGTTTTGGCTGTAAAAGGTCGACGGCGTTTTGATCTCATAAATGTGAGATCATCATCAGGACGAAAGCAAGTGTGAGCAAGTGGAATTTGCCAGAAGAGGCTAAGCTTGTGGGTACGGGGGGCCAGGATAAGAAGCAGCGTAGTAGGGGAGCTGTTCACATGCTGGTAACAGGGCGGCGTCATAGGACTTTTTTCTGCTCTTGCTGAATAAATGTTTTTTGAATAATAGTAGCAGAGGCTACCTGAGGACCTTATTGGCCTCTTATGTACCATTGTTCTTTAATATACATCAGACTACCCCCGGTCAGACTACTGGGGTCCCCTTCTTCTTTAAAATATATCCCTTTCCACAGGAGCGGCCACGGACACTGGGCTTGGGTGCAGCTGGGAGGGTAGAGATGGTAGTGGTGGTGGTGGACTCTGATGTAGAGGATTCAGTCCCTGTCTCTTCCACCACCACAAGGGAGTCATCACTGGAGCTTGAGTAGTCTTTAGATCCTGCAGATGTTACGTCTGACATACCCTCAGTGTGGCTCCCCTCTCCCTCCGCGCCACTGAATCGCTCCTCCTCCGGCTCAGCACTTGACCCAGACTGATGAACAGCTCCCCCTTCATGCGTGGCACTGCCTCCTCCACTGGCGGGTGCTGATGCTGTGAACAAGAATGAAAAAGAATAACATAAGTCATCCGTATGTACTTGACACATAGGTAACATCAAAAATCTTCACAGATCAAACAAATACATCATTTTGACTAGTGGTATTACTTTCTGATACAATTACATACATGGCACTTGTTAGTCTGCCAGTTATCCATTTCTCCCTCACACATGATGCTATCTGCAGTATTGGGTGTATCAACATCAAATGCCACAACCATAATTTCAACTACTTCACTATGTAGCAGATGATGTATTGTCTTCTGCTCCTGATGGTCTCATGTCCTGACATACCTATTTCATTTCCTGCAAGGGAGTTTAGAGCTCACACTAGAAATAGGATTCACACAATTGGATTGAGACATGGTATCTATTCTGCAATCCCTAGTCATCAATTTGGGAACCATTGGCTCAAATATTTTGGGTCAAATGAGTTCCTTGCCAAACTTTAAGCTTGAGTAGTCATTGCATGAGTCATGTCACACAGATAACAGTGATTGGGCTCATTTGCCCTGTAACTTAGTTTCTCTACTGTCAGGGCACACATTTGACTCTAATTGCACCAAGGTAGTAGGTATAGCTAGGGTGAGAGGCACGTGGCACAATGTCTTGTGTCATCTATGCACAGTGTCATGAAGATGAATCAGAATATTGTGCACATTGTAAACAGCTCACCATTTTCAGATGTGAACAATGGGCAACACACTTCCAAGTCCGATGACTGTATCTTCACAATGCTTTAGGTGGAACACCATGCCACTGGCCCGTCTGGGTGCATTGGCTGTACAGACTATTAGTACTGAACCTCTGTTCTTCATGAGTCCAGTCAACACTGTGTACACATCCTGACTAGACTGCAGAAGTCCCCATTTGTTTGGGCCAAGGCTGAATTTACCTCTCTTCTTTTCGACACATTGCACACTTTGCACAGATTCTATTGCTGTTGTTTTCCATCTCATTTTGGTAACTTACTCCAAAATGATGCACATTTCTCAATCTGACAGTAATGCATCATACACATGGTTTTTTAAGCCCACAAGTATGAATATCCAAGAGCATTTACACACATGTCAACCGTTGTGAATGTGTATCTAACATCATACCTTACAATTTTAGCCATGTTTCCACCGGTGAACACCTGTGTTTGACAGTGAATGGCATGTTTTGTCACTGCTACAGAGTTAGACGCCTGGACTAAAAATGTAGGATGGAGTGAATGGAATCTTCCACACAATCATGTGAAAGGCCAGTGTGACAGGTGACCAGAGCTAGCATACATGTAATTGGCCCATGGAATACATTTGATTACACTGAGCACCACGGCTGAGACCTAACATTGGCACACTGACTAAGCAAAAATCACCAAGGCCTCAACATAGAACATCAACTGCTGCCAAGAAGCATAGCATGCGCTTTACACACTTGAGTGCTCCAATAACAACATACTTAACAGATTTGTTGAAACCACACTGAGAACAGGTCATACATTAGTCAATGTGCTGACACATGTTGTGCAATCACATTACTCCTAAAGGTTATCACCATGCACATGTTGTTGTCATGTGTGCTGATTACATGAGCATGGCACTACTGTCACTATCCTGAACATAACTTTCTTGCATGTCCCTGATGAAAGGGGCATAACCAGGCATCTAATAATCCTTATGCATATGCATCTTTTAAAAATAAACAATGGTTTTGGCTGATTTCTGACCTGGGCGAAGATACTACAACATGCATTTTAGAGAAAGATGTGCGCAAAGGCACATACTCACCTCCTCCTTGCTCCCATCCCAGTCAGGGAAGACCAGTGCTAGGATGAGGAGCATGTGGGAGGATCAGGTGTCGGCACCCTCCACTCTTGCCTGGATGTGACAGGCCCAGCTGGACTTCAGTGATCTTCTTGGTCCAGCCACGAATGCCCTGCTATGTCTTGCGGCAATGACGGACGCGCCAAGTTTCTAACCACATGAAGAGTACCTTCCGGGCGATGGTCCTCCACAGCTTGTCCTTCTGATGGGAGTTGACCTGTTAAGATGTCATGGTTACAGACACTTAGTTGACATGCAACATGTTTCTCAGTCAGATACTTGTACACATAGGTCATGGTCAGATTGACAACAATGTCTAAGGGGTAGGCAAATGGCATTATGGGCAGTTGCTCTGTGCTTAATTATGACTCCATCCCATGAGAACAGTGATAAGATGTTTACCCCAGTACACACACTTCTACAGCGGTGTGCCTGCCCAGAACAGTTATCTACACATTTTTAAACGTATAAACAACAGTTTACATGCCTGCCTATGAGATTACTAATGCTAGTATTGCTTGGCAATTGCACATGTCCAATGAAAATGCAGTGTAATCATCACTCACTGGCTCCTCTTGTTTGCCATACAGCTGGCTGTACAGTGGCAGGAGGGTGTCCAGTAGGGCCTGCTTCTCCTCTTCGATGAAAGCTGGGGCCCTGCCAACTATACATGCTATAGTAGCTCCCAAAGGATGTGGACACAGCAGCAGAGAGATGAGGAGGTGCAGGAATGATGCAGGTAGTTCAGGCAAGTGAAGTATGTAGGGATCAGACAGATATATCTCATTTGCAGAGACGGTCTTCATTCAATGGGGCCAAAGCTACTGGTTTGCATCGGTCGCATTTTCTGAATCGGTCCAATGCATTACATTACTTACAGATGACACTCCAACTGTGATGTACTAAAACTCATTATCGGACTGCGATTGACTCTTATACATTAGAAATGGGAGGTTGCTAAATCAGTTTCCACGGCATGAGGACACAATCCGAAACTTGCGTCTGTCCCCATAACAACCAACAGACAATGGCTGTGTCTGAATCAGTAGGATGCGGGTAGGCCATACTTTGATTATTCACCTGCGTCTAACATCATAACAACCAACAGCCAAGGACTGAGTCCGAATCAGTGAGGATGCGTCTAGTGCGTCCTTTGAATATTCACCTGCGTCTATCACCATAACAACTTGCAGCCTATGGCTCTGTCAGAATCGGTGAGGATGCGGCTAGCGCGTCCTTTAAATATTCACCCGCGCCTGTAACCATAACAACTTGCAGCCTATAGGTCTGTCAGAATCGGAGAGGATGGGGCTAGCCCGTCCTTTGAATATTCACCCGCGTCTGTCACCAGAACAAATTGAAGCCTATGGCTGTTTCAGAATGGTGAGGATGCCGCTAACGCGTTCTTTCAATATTCTGTCAGCAGGGCAGACACTTCTGTAATTAATGTATTTTTGTGCATTACACGTGTGGAGGCACCCTCCTAGTCTTGGTCACAGTGCCAATGATTTTTTGGGGATGTATATGACTCAGTGTGCAATCTGTGTGATTTCTGACTGTAAATGTTTTGTGTCCAAGTAATGGATAATGCATTTACCTTTGAATGAATAGACTGTGAAATTATACAGCCACATCAGCTTGTGTTTGTAATGTGATTGACTAGAGTATCTTTGTGTCCGCAACTTAAGTGGATGATGGCGTCATATATGTAACTCCTACATAGTTAATGGTTTGATTATGTCTCAGGTTGGCAACTCGAAAGTATAAAGAAGCATTAAGGATATTGAGTTGCGATTGTTCACCTTATATAGCGGTGGCAGTGGCAACGTTTTTAGGTTGGTCCTGGATAATACGTAGTCGAACGCTCACCAAACCTGCTGCTAGCTAGTATTTCCCATGAGCTAAGACACTTTTTATACCCAGTGACTCTTTCAGCTGATATTATTGTTTTAATTACATTTTCGACAGTAACTAATTGGATTTAATGATTTAATGGTTTTTTAAAGTCTGTATATAGTCTATGATATTTATTGTGTTGTATTTTATGTACTATTGTGCTTTTAAGACATTCTGTCGAAGAAAGCTTTTTTTTAAATTGATTATGTGATGTATGTGTATTGCAGACATGACAACATGACAGTGTCCACCGTGTGACAGTAGTGTGCATAATTTACATTGTGAGACGCTGTGTGTATATGATGTCCCACGTATCTGGCATTGCTTGATCCTTATGTGGGTACATTTTAAGCATGTAATTGTCATCACAAAACTATATCTCGACTTACTTGGTGGGGAGTTGTTTAATATGTGATGCTTGATTAACATGAACGGTGACAGACACTAGTGAATTTGTCACTATGGCACTCAAATCACTGTGTCACCATACCTTGGTAACAGATCTGGCAAGGGTCATAATGCTGTGATATGCATCTAAGATCAACTGTATTCATTGAAACATTTATTTCAAATGTTCTATATTATGATGTATGTTCATATTTCATGTTCTGTTTGTCTAAATGTATGTTAGTTTGGAGATTTGGAACTAACACCAACTGTGTTTACACTCTACAGATAGGTATTGCAGATGACCACTATTGTACAGGCCCTTTCCAGACCTGCAGACCATGGAAAAACATAATACAATAAGGAAATACCATTTCACAAGGCCAATATTTGAACTGAGCTGAGCTGTTGACACCTCATTTGCTGCCTGATCACATGTATCTGACTGCACTGATCCCCAAGGTGAAGGTTATGGCTGCTTACATTTCTTTGCCACTGGTTCTTTCCAGTATACTGTGGAAACATCTGGTGTAATGTTACAATCAATGTTCATTACTTGGACCCGTACATCAAGTTCCCAACACCAGGAAACTTTTCTGTAATCAAGGGGGAATTCTACACATTGTGACGGATACCCCAAGTCATTGGAGCAATTAATGTAACCCATGTTGCTTTGGTACCACCACAGGCCAATAAACAGGTCTATCGCAACAGGAATCACTTCCACTCCATCAATGTCCAGGTGGCGTGTTTGTCTGACATGTCCATCTCACATTTCTGTGCACATTTTCCTGGCTCAGCACATGATGCCACCCCTGCAGAAGTGCGTTTTAATGAGGCCCATGCTCAGACCGGGCAAGTTGTTGAGTGGACATTTGGGCTCCTGAAAACAAGATTCTGGTGTCTGGATCGCCCAGGAGCAGCCCTCCAATATGATCCATTGAAGGTGTGCAAGATAATCACAGCTTCATGCATGCTCCACAACCTCGCATTCCGAAAAGAAATTCCACTCATACTGGATGACAGAGACCAGCAGCAACCAACTAGGCAGGATCCAGGCTTGGGACATGATGCCAGTGGTGATGAGGAAGATGGTGGGGATTTGAGACAACAACTTATCCACAACTTTTTCACATGAATGTAAGTATGCAATGAGAGGAGATGACAAACCCAAATTGTTTGTTTGTGAGTTGCTGTTGTACAAGGTTTATGTATCCCAATGAGTGTATGATAATTTTCCTGAGGTTTATACTGAGATGGTTAAAATACATTTACTGGTTGACATGTACAGTGCTAATCTCAATACTAGCTTGTGTTCACATTGACATTGTTGTGCTTTAGCTGACATAGTTTGCAACATAAAGCTACATTATTCCTGAGTTCTTGACTCTGTTCTATGTTTCTCCTTACCAGGGTACTTTGCAATGTAATCTGAAAAATGTTGACCTCTCCAGACACATCATGCTGTGAGATACTACAACATAGAACAGTTACGGAAATCCATGGCGCACACTTCCTTCTGAATAGATGGTTTTGTTTTTTAATTTGTGGTCATTTTGTTCCTATGTTATGTGCTCTGAGTTTGTGTTAATGCGCCAGGTTGTATCTGGAGAATAAACCTGTGTTCCACATTGAGGTGTGCCTTGTCTGCTATCACACACCCAAACATTTTTATTTAAAAAAATGGACCAAGATTAGCTGGTTGGCTAACAATGAGTGTTGATTGTGCTGGCAAATGTTGATGAATTTGTATACAATAGGCTTCCATTGAATCTGTACTATGTACTACAGGTTGTGTGTTCACCTGGTTGTGTCTACATACAATGCTGTGCCAAGGTACATTTACTCACAAGCCCTCAGTTTACTTTTTATAAGTGATGTGTTGCCAATATTGTTGACAGTTTCTTCTTTGTGATTTTGCGGGTCATTACCATATGTTCATTTGGGATTCTAAGTTAGGACATGAGCAAGTACTTTTGTGAAAACAAATGTATTTTTGTGCATGATGGTAGGAGATATTTCCACACAATGGTGGTGTGCTCACAACATAAAATTTGAAAAAGTGCAGATAAAAGTGTTTGTAGAGGAAGTCTTCAAATATAAATCCAACTTTGACCCTCTTTCCAAAATCCAATGTGGGTCAGTTCGATGACAGTCAACAAAGTTAACGATTGACACACCTTTAAGGATATCAGGGGCACATTGTCACTTCCTAGAGATGATACATTTCCATCTGTCCCACAAGGGTATTTTCTTGGATGACCCTTCCTACGTTTTGCGGGGGACACACAGCTGCAGGCAAGTGGTGTGATGGGGACTCTCCACCAGATTCTACGTCCCTCCCTGTGGCTTGGGCAGATGTTGACACACCAGATATTGTGGGCACACAGGGAGGTGTACACTGGTTGTTGGCAATCTGGCAGAGGCTAGTGATGGTATCACATTACACGTCAGTCATTGCATCTATTTTTGACATGAACGTGTCCAAACGTTGGTTTTGGGGTGTCTGCAGCTGTTTGATGTTCCTGAGGATCCCTACGACCTGGCAAATTCTCCCTCGTAACCCTCATAAGCAATGATTTTCTGGGAGTGGCTTTGGTGATTATCCTCAGCAGCACTAGCTGCATGACGCTGTAGGTCCCCATGGCCCCTCCCACCTACCCAAACAGGGCCAGTCGGTAGTATCACTGTCAGCACTGAGCGTCCTTCCTAGTTGACAGGGTTTTTGTTGTCCTCCAACTCCGGAATGCCCTGTATTGCTGTGCTGTCAGTGGTGTCCCGTGCTGCTGTTTCCATCAGGGTAGGGGTCAGCTGGATGTTGTCAGCTGAGGCTGGAGTGATCGCAAAGGATCCTGCTGTAGCCGCTGCTGGTGCTGTCTGGCACCCCAAACCTGATCGGCCAGGTCGTTCATCGTCATCCGAGGATGGTTGTGAGACATCTATGCCAGAGAGCTCCTGTCCGACCAGAGTTTGGGACTGGCTGTCCCGGTTAGTTCCATTGGTGTTTCCAGCTTGCCCTGTGTGTACAGAAATGACACAATGATTGATGTGAATTAAACCTGGGTGTAGTGGGTGTAGTGTGCGTAGCGGGGCTACGCGGATTGCCACGGAGTTGGAAACAAACTCTGTGGCACTCTGCATAGCTCCGCTTTGCCACCTTCCTCCACCCCCCTATTTAAGATATAAGTTAGCAGTGATTTAAAACAATTAAAAAACACTTACCTCTTTCTCGCAAAATGCGCAAGCGCAGGCGTGTGCGCTTGCGCAGTTTTCTTAAGTAGTATCCAAATGGCGAAGAAGAGGAGGGCAGCCAGGGGACGCCATGGTAAAGAGGTAAGTGATTTTTAATTTTTTTAATTACTGCTAACGTATATCTGAATAGGGGGTTGTGGCGGGCGGGGGGCCAACTCTGAACGCAGAGTAGGCAAAACTCCGCACACACCGCTGACAGAGTGGAGTTCTCCGCCCAAGGGTAATGTGAATGTCCACTGCCCCTCAAATCATACACATTACATATGTTACTGAACCTAATGATGAGTTAATGTAGATAGATTGATCTCCTTCATCCAGGATGCTGGCCTATGTTTTTGGATAAAAATGTAATTTGGACAAGAAGGGATTGATGTGCATGTACAGCATGGTGTATAAATGGGGCATGTTGTGTTTAGTTCACATTGCATGTCCTAAGACATTGACTGGTTCGTGGCAATGTGAATGACACATGTGGGTTGGTGTTGTTCACATCTGTACTTTCACAGTGACATATGTACTCTTTGTCTCCCAATGTTGGTATTTTTCAGACCTGTGTACTGAGCTTAGTCCATGTCCCTAGCAGTTACATAGGTATGGCTGCATACACAATCACAGTCTCTTTATTTACCCATACATTTTTGTTCATGGTGTGAGTGAGGTGCTTATTGTTGTCATCTCATTACAGATAAGTGAATGTCTATGAGGACCCAGATGTGTGGCTGCTTAGCTTTGTGACTACAAAGATCATGCATTCTGTACATTGACACCATAGTCAGATGCGATCACAAACTCTGCTTTCTGCCATTTCCTGTGAAACTATTTTAATGTGCTGAGGTTTGAGGGTTTATTGTGTCACTGGTGGCTGTTGTTTGTAGCACAAAGGCAAATGTGGTAGTTGTAATAGGTTCAGACAGCAGTCCCCAGTGTCAGGCATCTTGCTAGTACACATCAACGCACTGTCAGGTAGACATTGGCATGGTTGAAGTGGTTGTGCTGGGTGTGTGTGAAGGAGTGCTTGTTGTTATTGCATCTCCCATCAGGCCTGGTCCTACATACACCATCCCACCAAGCCCAAACAGCCAATCTGGGACTATGCTTTACTTTAGTGAACAAACCGATCACTATGATCCTTCGGCCTCAGATACATATCACAACGGAGCATTTCTCTTAAACCACACGACCGCTTCTGTACCCACCATGCCTGTAATGCGCTAAGACCGCTAAGACCTTTAGGACCATAGGGCCTCACATATTACGAAGCGCACTTAGCATGCCTTCCTTTTAACGTGTTTTCCACCCATCGGTGGCTACGAGGACCTTTGTGCCTCGTATTTAATAAGGACTCTAACAAGTACTAACCAGGCCTCAGGGTATATGCAAACGCAACTCCGACTCCACAACACAATACCTGTCCTTCCGTGTCTGATTATATGATACACTGCACAACCGAAGTCGCCCCATTAATATTTAACGATATTGCACGATCATAATCAAACCATTGAGGGTCACATTAGTTAAACCATATGTACAACAAAGCAACAGGAAGGGGCTCATCTATGCCCCTCCCCTCTTGTCTTTCCAGTTCTGGGCGATCGCTACGGCGGGGCCTTCCTTCAAGCAACCGGTATGATACATAAAGAATAAACAATTGTAATAGGTATGTATACAGGAACATTTAATGATTTCCCCCCCCCCGCTCCCCCACTTTCTTTAGCCAGCATGTGTACTAAATAATATAGACCTGACTCACACCTCACCTCTCTTTACAGAACAAAATGTTCCTCCAAGTAAATGGATCGTGTCAGCGGATACTTCCATAAGTGAAATATGACTGCACTTCCTTGATACCAGGTGAGCAATCGCTAGCCACCTTGCTCTACATTTGGAGATCACTAACACACACATCAATCTGATACATGTCTTAAATTTACAGGCTGTCTGATGCTTTTCTGTCCTGATGAAGACCCGCAATAGATGCATACGAATCTCCACTACACCATAGGGTCAAAACGTCGACGTTCTAAGTTCAATTTGTCCGTGCAAAACCACAAATTCAATAAAGAAATTTGATACCCTGCTGTGGTCTATGTATTTATCTTTTGGACTTTTGTACATAATCTTGTTGTGTAAATATATGTAATATATGTTAGCACCAGTTATCACCAAACACAATAAGTCACTAATTGTCTCACCGCACTTGTTTTTGTGGACAGCCTTTTGCTATTATAATTGGTTCAAATAATTTAAAGAGCAAAAAAAGAATTGCATTCACTGTACTTCTCCTCTTATTGAGTAATATTGATGATGTGTTGTTTGTGTGTTTTACTCTCATTGAATGACCAATGTAAACATTTGCAGAATGTATTAAGTACAAGAGAAACTCAGGTTTCATGATTCCCGACAGAACCATTTTTTTGTTTTACTTTAGTGACTGGCAATGTACTTGCGAGATGTCTGACACTGGGGACTGGTGTCTGATGTGTGACCAACTCCCATCAGGGCCTTGTGATTCAACACCATGTGCCAGTGTCAGACCTCTTGCTGGTATATTTCCACTCACTCTCATGACAACAGGATCCCAGTGCTGCTGTTTGGGATTGGTGGGATGTGTGTGTGTATGGCATTGCCTGATGGGATTTGGAATAATGTAAAACAGTACCCCCCACATGGCACATCCACTTCATCTGTGCATATTGCTAACTGACAGTGAGTCGAGAATAGACTAGCAAGATGGCAGACACTGGAGACTGGTCTTTGAATCACAAAGCCATGATGTTCGTTGTGCTCAATTCAGACACCAGGGATCACAGTGAGCCATTTCGCTAGTACACCGCCCCTCACTGTCAGGTAGCTATAGGCCCACATGAGCTGTTTGGTTTGGGTGGGAGGAGGAGTGTTTGCACTGACTCCATCTTCCATCAGGCCCTGTACTGCACACACTCTTTCCACCGTGCACCAACATCACCCCTGGAACTATGCTTTAGTGAGAGTGAGTGAATATGTGCTGACAAAGATGGCTAACAAGTGTGCCTGGTGTTTGGAGCACAAGGCCCAGCTGGTAGTTGTGGTAACGTCAGACAACAGTGCCCAGTGTCATGCATCCTGCTACTACATTTTGAAACACTGTGGTTAAGCTTAGCTCCTGTTGGCCTGTTTGTGCTAGGTGAGAAGGTGTATGTTGGACAGGGCCTGACGTGAGTTGTAGCAATTCACAATACTCCTCATCCCGAACAGCCCAGCTGCATCCTCTGAGACTATAACTAACTGACAGTGAGGGGAAGTGTACTATCAAGGAGGTTGACGGTGCTGCATGGTGTTCAACTTGAATCCCAATCCCAACAAGGCCTTGTGCACCAAACACCATGCACCAGTGTCAGCCATCTTGCTGGTGCACTTCCATTCACTGTCAGGTAGCCATAGGTCCAGATTAAGTGGTTGTGCTGGGTGGGGGGGATGAGTGTTTGCCATTACTCCTACTCCCATCAGGCTCTGTCCTAAACACACTCTTCCCACCCAGAGAAACCTGACCACATGGCAGAATGGTTTCTTGATGGTGATTGGAAATAGATTATCAGGATGTGTAACACCTGTGCCTGGTGTCTGATTTGGCCTCAAATCCCAACAGAGCATTGGGCTCCACACACCTGTCCCCAGTGCCATAACTATTGCCAGTACAAATCCACTCACTCTGAGGTAAGCAGAGTTCCATGACTGCAGTTTGTGCTGTTTGGGAGAGGGAAGATTTGCCCTGACTACATCTTCCATCAGGCACTGTCCTCCACACACCTTTCCAGCCAGCCCAAACTGACCACCTGGAACTATGCATACCTCACAGTGAGCGGCAATGTCCTGCCAAGATGGCTGACACTGGTGCCTGCTGTACCAACCACAAGGCCGGTGTGAGTTGACAGGCATCACTGTCAGACATTTTTGCAGTTCACTTTCCCTCATTGTCAGGACACTACTCTTCCTAGTGGGCTGGTTAATTAGGGTGGGAAGGTGCCTGAGCCCATGCCGTAGTTGTAGTGACAGTATACACTCCTCCTCACACCCAGCACAACAAGCCCACCCATAACTGTGTTTCCCCAACAGTGATTGGGAATGTACTGTCACGATGTCTGGCACTGGTGACTGGTTTTGGAAGCACAGTGCCTCGATTAGAGTTGGCTTCAAGTTCAACAACATGCAGCAGTGTCAGCCATCTTGCTAGTCCATATTCACTGTGAGGGAGGCTTAGGCCCAGAGGAGTTAGCTGAGCTGGGTGGGAGGAGAATTTGCAATGGCTACCACTCACATCAGGCTTTGTCCTCCACACACCTTCACACCCATCCCAAGTAGCCTCTCTGAGACTCTGCTTTCCTGAGAGTGACTGACAATGAACTTGCAAGATGTCTGACACTGGGGACTGGTGTCTGATTTGTCCACAACTTCCAACAGTGCCTTAAACTCCAAACACCAGTCCCCAGTGTCAGCCATCTTGCCAGTATATTTACACTCACAATTAGGGACAGCATAATTCCTGGTGTGCTGTTTGAGCTGGGTGGGAAGGCGTGTGTAGAACAGGGCCTGATGGGAGATGTAGTCAGTGCAAACACTCTTTCTCCCACACAGCCCAAACAGCTCATCTGAGCCTTTGGCTACCTGACAGTGAATGTAAATATACATTCAATATGTCTGACACTGATTCCTATTGTTTGACTTGACTACAAATCCCATCAAGGCCTTCTGCTCCAGACAACATGCAGCAGTGTCACCCATCTTCCAAGTACATTTCCACTCACTGTCAGATAAGCATAATTCCAGGTGAGGAGGAGTGTTTACTGTCACTACAACTCCCATCAGGCCTGTGCCCACACCCACCTTACCAGCCATCACAAACAGCCTACCTGTGACTAAGCTTTCCTGAGAGTAAGTGGAAATGTGCTGACAAGATAGCTGACACTGGTGACTGATGTTTGGAGCACAAAGCCTTGCTGTGAGTTTGTAAGAACTATGAATATGCTAATAGTTTTATGCATTATCTTTGTCATTGCAGGTATGTTCTTTATTAGTATGATACACACATCCCATGCTCATTGACTATATATGTGTTTTCTCTAATGACAGTCATAAGTATAACTGTATCCTTTACAGTGATGTCTATAGTGGTGTAATTGGTAACATTATTGGAATGTGGAGTAGGTACTCACCAGACTCTGGTGCTCCTGGTATTCCATAGATGCCCTCCGGCAGAAGGATGTGAAGTGCACAGGTGGTGCAGTAGGGCCACTGCTAGTCTGCTAGCTTTGGACGTGTTCTTTCACTATCAGTTTTTTGACCCTCCTTCACATGTCATAGTACCTACTCCTGATATCATCCATTGTGCGCAGGACAGGTGCTTCAGTATTCATCTTGTTGACTATCCTGTCCCACATCCTATTTCTCTGGGGATGGGGTTCCGTTGAACTAGGTTCCCAAATAACTGTGGCTCTACTCTGACTACTTCATCTACAAGCACTTCCAACCCCTTCTCTGTAAAGCGTGGCTGCTTCCTTGGGGTTATGGTGAGGGTAAATGTGAAGGTGAAGGTGAGGGTAACTGTGAAGGTGAGTGTTAATATAAAACAGGGTGTGTTTGTAAGACGTTTTTTAAAGTTAAATCTGTGCAAGTTGTGTCGTGGGTGAAGTGTGAGTGTGTGAGGAAGAGAGGCATAGAGCTGAAATGTGAAGAATACGTTTTTGGGTGGTACCGCTGCTTGTTTTGACTATGTTTCTTATTTTCCAATTGCCATTTGTGACACAAATCGACATGGTTCAGTAACCGCTTTAGATGCATCACAATCTGCTCGTGGAGTAAACTGAGTCTGATATGTCCCCAGAATACCTATTCTTCAGCGTTTCGGTCTGATATGGCTTGTTTCAGGATGATTCGTGCGGATAGCTTTTCTACCTACTCAGTAGGAGTTTTACATGCAGTGCATCGTAATCCGTCTTTCAGATGGCTTGCTGTCTAGTCGTTTGGAAACCATTCCGGAAACAATTAGTTCAGGAGGCTTTCCGGACGAGATCGTAATCTGCCCTAAGTAGTAGCTTACTTGTGTAAGGATCTTCCCATAGAAATGACAGGAGAGATGGAGCTGGAGATTTACACCCATTGGTTAGTGAAAAGCATTTTGTAGTGCTTTAGTAGCGCTGCTTCAGTACTACTAAATGTACTACAAAGTGCAGTTTTGGATACGACCCTAAATGTGAATGTTTAACTCTCTGGCGTTCAATATATTTATTTAGTGCTCAGAAATTTTTCAGTTTTGATTTCCTTTCAAACATATGTATTACACAAAGATTTTCAGAAAGTGGTGTAGTTAGGCACAGATTTTACGCAAAGGAACAAATCAAACTATTACAATTCTGATAAGCTTTCAATCAGGACTAATGGGGTCATTAGGAGTTTGACAGAGTGTGATTATTTCATAAATCAGTGATTCAAGCAGTGTTGCTTCTGAACCCATTTTCCATGAAATTCACAGCTCCAGAGCTCTACTTACAATCAGTATAAGCATCAGAGTTATTCCTGCTGCATTGGCATAAACTCTTGACCTGGTGGTCCGCCAAATATTGGGCTTCAAGGTAACAGCAGCACTCCTTCTGCCTGTTGTACTGAAAGCGACTATTACTCACTTTGGAAGTTTGTAATTAGAAAAAAAGTGCTGCGTTGGTGCATCAAGCAGTGTGGTTTCTCAGCAGAGTTAAGTCCCGCCAATGAAGTCTCCACAGTGGCAGCACCCCTGAAACAAAAGGGCGTATTTATGAGAGGCTTGTGCTGCCGGTGCATCATTATTTATTACGTTCCGGTGGCGCAAACCTCCAATAATATCTATGGGGCCATGCAAAGACACTCTGTGCGGCATTGCATAGCCTCATAGATATGGAGAAAGACAAAGTAGTGCAAGTCATATTCTTCACACGCAATCTTCTTGCCAAGCAGACAAACCCATGGTTTCTGCTCTGGGAACAATTTTCACACCTAATCAGGCACTAGGGCAGCAAATGCTAATTGACGTATTGTAGATTCACACAGGAAAAGTGTAAGTTTTAAAGGTTACTTTTTATGTATATTTATCAGAAATCCATCATTGAATTAGATTATTAATCAATTATATAAATTGTGGCTTAATGGATACTCAAAATACTGCCCTTTACATGTGCCCCGCTGGTGTATAGCAGCTCTTGGATGATGTTTACTAGAGAGATGCTAAAGATGAAAAGATGCTAAATAAACAGTGTTGTAAGTCACGTGCAAGCCCATTTTCATTTTCCCTATGTTAGCATAAGCACGTTGCAGACTGTCCTCTGCTTTGCACATGTTACTCTACAGATACATTTTGCTTTGTGCCACAATGTACTTTCACACAGAACACGCTGCTGTTTTTGTGTTCTGTTCTTTACTGGGATTTAGTCTGAACATGTCGCCAAGGTGGAACAACAATGCCCCTTGTTATTCTGCTCTGGTTAAGCCCTAGCACCTAGACAAAACACATAAATACAACTGTTGTTTGGGAACATGTACTTTTTGTCATATAGGTATGCACAGATAGGTAACACACACTTGAAGAGGGACCTTTAAAAGGGAAAAGATCGTGACCGCACATGGGATGTAGTGCTTTCATCTGTGTATACTGAGGTGCAGGGTGTGCTGCTAACACCTCGAGATCTTCTGTTATATAATCATTTTGCTTCTGCAGAAGGGGAGGGAGATGAGGTAATACTGTTGTATTTAATAACAGCTCCATTTATGCTTAACGGACTACTTGCAGTGCTAATCGTATTTGCGTTAGGCATTTTCCTACTTGTTGTGGCACGTATACTGCATACTAGAGCATTAGGTGCTGGAGTATAGTGGGTGAGAAGACCTCTGCGATCCCACCAATTCCCCCAGGATTCAGTGGGGTGGGCTGCAGCAGGTGGGACTCAAGCCATAATTTCCGCCGTCGGTATTTGGTTCTGGCTAGATTTGAAAGTAATTCTGACGGGAATCCCTCCTACTTTGAGTCAGTAGAAACAGACAAAAAGAGGTGAAAGCTTACCTTTTTTGGGGCCCACAGGTCCCCCCTGTCCTGGCACACCTTTACCACGATGGGCCAGCACCCCATTTTGATGTACTTGAAGGTAAGTGTACGTAGTGTATGCGGGTCTGCAGTGCATGTTTTACGTATGTTGGCGGGGTGCAGTGCAGAATGTACAACATGGGGTCACCACACAAAACCTACATACACATATGGACACACCCAAAACATGTATGTGTTCTGCGTAAAAAATGAAATGTCACTTACTTTTCTCCCCACCACAACAGTTCCCCGATGACAGAACACTGCCAGCCCAACGTGAACATCCAAATTGGCTCCGCGGCACCCTGCAGCTAGGATGGCAAGGAAGGGTGGCTTGCCAGCACAGAAGACTGCAGGAGCAGCAGTCTTCTGTGTATCGTGTTTACATCTAAATATGGACAAGTACTGGAACTACCAAGATCTAAATCAAATTTAATTGACATGCATAACATTTTTACTTTACGACATCAGATTATATCAGTGCATTGAGAAATAATATTTTTTAAGTGATAGTTTTCAAACATGAAATGAGAAACATGAATTCTTCTCCCCACCCTGACAGCAATGCCAATAGTGAACTAAGGAGGCAAGTTAGTTGTTACGTTCACTCTTTGGGTGACCTGGGATTCTATTATACGAGTAAAACATTATAGTTTATTAAGTCAAAGACAGGAGAAGGCTGTGTAGAGCGCGTATCCTAAATTCATGTATTTCGAGGTCCTCGTATATGTGAAAATGAAGAAAAAGGAGGGAAAGTGAAATAAAAGTATTGCCTAGGATCACACAATTTAGTAAAGTGGAGAAGTCAGGATAAATCCCAGTGTTTCTGGTTTTGCATTGTTCAATTCAGCATCTAGATGTATATGCTTTCCTTCCCATACACCCACCTTGGCACCAATCCTCCCCCACGACCTAATCCTGCTGACATCACGGCAGCCACATCAATGCTTGCAAATACCCATGCTCTAGATTATTCAAAACCAAAATAACAATTAATTAGACAGTTCTAAATAGTGAAAATATTCTTTGAGGGCTGTTCGCTGTAGGAACATGCAAACCTTAAATTCCTTCATGCTCCGCTTTTAAATACTAGGCATCCTTCTTTGTGGCTTTCTAGGCCTACCTAATATTTAAAAGTAGGGTTCATTCAAATTTAAAGGGTTTATTTTGGCAGGGTTTTAATTTTATAAGCTACAACAGTCAGGATACACATGTAAGCAGGAAACAATGTCTTCCTTCTCAGTCTTGTGAATGCAGTTGGTGTGTTTCCTACCCCATGTATGATGGTATTATTGGAAAGTTAAATATTCAAACTAGGAATTTTGGGGCATATCAACAAGGGCTTTATCTCTGCTTTTTTGGCTTTAAAAGCCAAAAAAGGAGAGATAAAACTAGCACCCTATCAACAACAGGGTGCTAACACGCAAATTTGCATGTTAGCACCCTTTTACTCTACGCTTCCCCTTGCATCTCTAATGAGATGCAAAGGGGGCGTTCCAGAGTAAAATAATAGGAGAAATGTCGCTAAGCGACATTTCTCCTATTATCAAGAATGTCGCTAACCCTGTTAGAGACAAAAAAAGCAGCGCTAACCGCGGTTAACGCTGCTTTTTTACGTCTGGTATTTTTCAGACTTAGCCATGATATCCTATGGAAGAAGGATATCATGGCTAAGTTTGCCTGTCCCTATCAACAAGGTAACGTGAGACTATCGCTGGGTTTCCAGCGATAATCTCACGTTAGCCTGTTAGCGTGAGGATTTTTATCGCTATTGAGATAAGCGTTGCTAATAGCACGCTATCTCAGCGATAAAAATTCACGCTAGCCGGCGATAATTATCCTAGCGCTAAGTGCGCTTAGAGATAATTATCGCCGGTTGTTGTTGATATGCCCCTAGATGACTTTTAGGGTCAGAGCACACACACCGTGGACTGTTAACAGTGTTTGAGTGTGCAGAGATAAAATGAAGCAGCAAAATCAATCAGTAAAAAATGGAGGTGACAACGCAAAAAGAGAAACTTTTTTCATAAAGTCACTCTTTGATTGGGCCTAGGATAATTTTTATGTCCATTTCCCAAGCCCAGAGAAGTCAGATGCTTTTCTTCAGAGTTGGGCAATAATTAAAGGGATGCTAGAAAAACTGACATACTGTGCAGCTTTGGGAGAACCAGCATGATTTTCTTGTCCTGACACTAAGAACAATAGTTGAATTGCAGAATGTGTCTGGGTCAGTTTGTCTCTCGATGGTAACTGTGTGGGCAGACTTGCAGTAGAGTAGGTGCCTTGAAAAATTCTAAATAGCGAACATATTCATATTTTACTACTGCAAATACACAGGATGAGATCTGTTGTAAAGGGGACCTGCATCAGCTTAGGACAGCCTTTACAATAGCAAAAGCAGTATAATGTACACTTCAATGTCTAAAGAAAGCAATTGAGAGAAACCAAGGCTAACGAAAAACATGATAGAAGGTATAAAATCTAAGACAGAAAAAAGCCATATAAAATGTGACATGGGCACAGAAATACAAACCATAATCGGGGTATAGAGCTTCCCTCAGATGCCTGAACACTGATGTTCCAGCACTGATATGTACACTTCTGCATTCACAGGTCACAAAGACTATCAGTATTTATCTACGAAATGTGCTATGGATTAGGGGTGGGCGGAATTTGCGGAATTAACCTTCGCAAATTATCGCGAGAATGTTTAAAATTATCGCAAACAAGCAGAAATATCGCGAAGATGCGGAAGTTTTTTTCCGGCATGTTCGCGCGATTTTCTGCATGGTTGCGGGTCGCCAACTTACCCATGTGGCTGCTTGCGGGCGCGGCCATCTTGTTTTGAGTTGTTCTCGCGGTGCATGATCGCGAGAAGAAAGACGTGATCGCGCGACGCATGACGTCACTGCGGGCGCGAACTGTCGCGAGACAGCGCAAATGGCTAAAAACAATACAACATCTCATGGAGAACGCGACCGGATCAAGAAAACTTGTCGGCGAACGCAGGGATTCAGGTAAGGCGATCGCGCGCGCGCGAGAATGTATCATTTTACAGCGCGAGCAAGAAACAAATTATCGCCAAGCTGCGGAAACCGGAATTTTTGACATTTTCGCGCTCTCCGCGGAACGCAAAAATGTCAAATTATCGCAATTTCCGCGAACGGAACGAAATTTTTGCCCAGGCCTACTATGGATCACAAATATCTAATTAAACACTGGCCGAGTGTAATGTGAAATACCTATGTAAACCTTACACTTTTTCACAAGTAACACTTTACACTATGGGATTTGCATATATGTATGTGCGCTAGAAGTTCAAAACTTCCAACGCACATAGTGATTTTACTTGAAAAAAGGACTGAAGGTATCACATGACCACTTTCTTTCTAGGAATCACAGTGAAGAGAAGAATCACATACCTGCTTGGGGTAGAGCTTGAGGCATAAGTATTGCCTTCTTCAGTCTTTTCACTTCAAGTTCATGTAAAGGCACAGTGTCAAAACCAAATGTAGTATTCCACTGTTATAATATCACAGGGGATTCCAGGCTTTGCTAGGGCTCATAGTAAATTTGGGTGGGAAAGAGGAGGGTGGGGTGTGTGACAGTACACCACATGTAACACAATGCAGGAGGCTGAGCCCGGGGATGCCATGTAGTCTAAGACTCCCTCATGACTCCTCTATCCCTGTGTGGATGTTGAAAGCAGGGGTACGTTATTGCAAGGGAAAGCAGATACATAATATAAGATTGTAGCTGGGTAACCTTAAAAACAAGTATCTTTTTCTTGTCAGGATCCAGAGTGACATCATAGACGATTCAATCTTTGTTCTTGTTGTCTATTTGATGTCTCTCTGAACTCCTTGGTAGACATTCATTACCAACTATTACAGTAAGAAATTAAATTATTGTTGAAGGGGGTAGGAACTAACTTCAAAGAATATTCACTATAATTGTCAGGATGAAATACAAATATCACCAAATAACCCTGTACTTAACCCTCTGGTAGTTTAACACAAAAGCAGTCAAGCTTCACTTAGAGGCGATTTGTAAATTATGTATGCAGTACTGAAACAGTAATAAAGAGAAAACAGCACAAGAAAAATCCCAAAACAATTTAGGACAATAGAGGATTTTGTATTTCATAAAAGGATACCAAAATGAAAACATTCCAATAAGTGGAACCATAGTTATATATTATTAGAATTCAAGGTTAACAATGGCACCAAAATGCATTCAGCAGTTATCTGGCCACACTAGGCCAGGACAAAATCAAAAGTTAAGATCAGCCACAAAGGAGCACGGGTCAGATATAGGAACCAGGTTTGTCCGGGTGCAAAAAAGTTACCTTCAGACTTGGAGCCTGATTTAGATTTTGGCGAATGGGTTACTCTGCCACATTAGTGAATGATGTCCCATTCGCCAAAATATAAATCCCATAAAGTCCTATGTGATATATAATTTGGCAATGTAACAAAGTAACCCATCCACTGAAAACTAAATCTGGCCTTCAGTCTCTGGGATGGAAGTCGAAAATCCTCAGTGGGGCCAGGCAGCAAGCGCCATGTCAACAAATAGACACTGGATGAGGTCTCAGTGAAGCCAAGACTTTTGGCTGGAAAGCTTAGAGTTAGAATAATTAGAATTTTCCACCCAGAAGTAGGTCCTTGCCGGATGGAGCATTTTGCACCTTCCCCAGGTGAAGATTCATACCTTCGGACTTAGCGCCTAATTATGAGTTTGGTGGCCCATCGGACTGCCAAATCAGTGGTGGAAATGTGGTGGTAGTCGAAGACCACCGTACTGGCAGTCTGACCGTCGTATTACGACTACACTGGTGGGGTAGCGGTCTGAAGCCACAATATGCTTGGTGGTGCCTCTGCTGCACCACAAACCATATTATGAGTTTCCTCACCCCCAGTGGCCTCATGGCAGTGCTCATGACATGAAAATGCTGGCAGTGAGGAAACTAAGGGAGCCATCAGGGCCTGGGGATATATGTAGGAGGGCACATGTTGTGCACCCTTGTGTGCATGCACACCAGTTCCTGCATGGCATGTACTACAAGGTCTATGCCGTGCAAGAACTTGCTTTCGTGCTCCTTCAGTGCTGCACATATGAGCCTTTGATCTGCATTACCGCAGGACAACCGCCAGCCTGCCAGACCATGAAATGGCTCGTAATCTGGCGGGTGATTGGGGGTCGACTTTGGCAGTGTAGGAGTGGGTTACTGATATGGCAGCCCACTTCCACACTGCCAAAGTTGTAAGACCAGGGAAAGCCTGGTCTTAACTTGGCGCAAAAGGGAGACATGCTTTATTTCTCCTCGTTTTTGCTTTTTCGATGTGGGCTGCCTTGTGCAGCACACATAGAAAAAGAAAAATGCCTTGGTTTGTTTGTGTGTAGGAACGTGACCCTACCTGCACATAAACAATCCTTTAAAAAAATTACATTTTGTATCTTCCATGTGTGCTGCAGTAAGCAGCACCCATAGAAGTGGCAAAACAGCATTTAAAGATTGTTAATGTGCAAGAAGGGACACCTTCCTACATATAAACAATCTTCTCCTGCACGCAGACACCCTTGCACTATAGTGCACGGGTGCCGGCGTTGGCGCTACACTGCTAAGCGTGAAGTAGAGGAGATGCCATTGGCCGGTTATCGGTTTGTTACTGAGGGAACTGATAGAACTCATATTTACAGAACTACTTCTATTGGGACTATGGCTACTCCAGGATGTATGAGGGTGAAATATATATGAATACGTGGCCCGACTAGCTATTTCTTATACCGATAGTGTTGTTTTAAGCGGACGATAAAAGATGGATGTTCCGGCATCACAGTTAAGAAATTGTGTGTAGGTATGGTAAAAACTCAACAGTTTCATTAGTGATTGATTCTCTTCTATTTGCAACGTTACCCTGAAGAGGCCCCTGTTTTGGAGAAAAACGCGTTGGCTGCTTCTATTTGCCTGGCTACAGATATTGAATCAGAAAAAGAAAATAAAAGTCTATCTTGTTATATCTAGGATCTGTGGACTCACATTGTTGATATTGATATCATACACTTGTCTATATGACTCAATATATATTGCCTCTCATTGATTTGTTCAAAGTATTCCTTGTTTATGGCCATGTGGCAGTTGGCCATTTGATTTGGGCAATATTTTGAGAAAACGTGTTACTTATAAAGGTGACTATACTGGGTGGTGCAGTCATATATAACTAGCTGCAGTCTTCTGTTTCTAGTATACATAAACAATCTTGTTTATGCATATGGTGCGTGCCTGTGTTGGCGCTACACTGCTAAATGTAGCGCCAGCGCAGGGGGAGGCACAAGGCTGCACTATATCCTTTTAAATATGGTGCAGCCTTGTGTACCTGAAGTGGTGGAGTAAAGCAATAAGCCATGGCGGCTATCGCCTCACTCCACCACTTCTTTGTAAATATCCCCCTATGTTCCAACAAATTCTAGGAGAGATACATTTTGACACTAACCAAGGGTCCAGGACCTAGGGGCATCACTTGGTGGTCAAGACCCACTCCAGCATGGGCCTTTAGCAGGGTCCAGAGCAGGTCCAGTTTGAATTGGTCATCTCGGCAATTGCAGGAAAGGCCTCTGGGCAGCTTATTGTGTCCCTGTAGATCAAACAGGACGTCAGCCAACTGACCCTTCAAGTCACTTCTGCGGTCCTAGTTTTAAAGCAAACAAGTCAAATTTTCTTGCAGGACTCAGTCAGCAAGGTAATCTTTCTTTTGATTTTCACAAGTCCTGGAGTGTTCTTTGAGGGAAACTGGGGGTGCCACTTTTATGCCGGCCAGAGCTCTCTGTGCTTACCCTGAGGTGTAGTTAATATAATGTACAAACACTACCTTGGGGTTATTCCACACCATTTCTGGGATAGCTCCATCTTTCTACTGAGTTTGGAGCCAAGCTGACTATCAAGACAGAAGGGGGTAAATCTGGGTGTGAGCAACATATGCCAATGACAGGGTAACAAGTACATGAAGCTCAGGAAAGTGCTGGGAACTCCTCCCCACCCCCAAGGCTGTCCTGAACACATAAGAAAACCACCTCTCCACACCCATGCATTTTGTCTACTGAGTGCAAGCATTCCACACCTTACCACAGTGGAACCATTCACCAGTCAGGTGACACTGACTTTGGCAGGAAAATGACCACTTAGTAATATAAAAAATCTGACTTTACCATTGAGTTGGATTTTAAATTACTATTGAAAGAAGTCATTGAATCACTTTTCTAGCAGTTCCCAAACTGAAATTAAGCATTATAAAACACTGCATTGTTTCTCTATAGGAGAGCTAGACTTGCTAGGGTGAAAAAGAACTTTGGAGGTTTTACACTGCGAGGACATGTAAAACTTGAAATGTACCTGTCCTGCTTTTTAAATACCCTGTAGCCTTCCCTATGAGCATTTAGGGCCTTCCATAAGGCTGAATTATAAGTATTGGAAATGAAGGTTTAGACCTGGCACAGGGTTAACTTTGCCAGGTCGAACTGGCAGTTTAAAGCTGCCAACCCAGGCTGCAATTGGAGAACTGTAGACATTTTGAGAGTGCTACTTTAATGGATGACACAATGAGTAGCATTTTATTTAGAGGCCTTGGGTACATGTTGTGTATCTAGCTGGGTCTGGTGGCTTAGTGGATTAATGCGTCCCCTGCAGGGGCCAGTGTTCAACCTCATCTCATGTTCACTGGATCAAATCCTGATGGAACCACTTAGCTTTTCATCCTTCTGAGGTCGATAAAATGAGTACTGTTGGGTAACAATAAACATCTGTTATTCATTGAAAGTTAACTTTACAAATACACATGTTATACTAAGAACTTATAAGAACATTTAATGTGGCGGCGATTAGGTGTATGCAAATTTCATCATGTTCAAAAGGGTGAACATAAGCACTTTACCCCTGCTTCGCAGGGATAAAGTGCAGAGTCCTATAGCCCACACAATTGGGTTCAGCTACAAAAGACTAATTAATTCTGGAGGAATATCATGCAAAGGATGGTCATTTTCGAAAGTTACCCATCTACAAATTCTATATATTACAGTTTGGTAGTGACTTCAAAAATCACCTGTAATGGGAACATGAGATAGTTGTTCAATGGTATTATCTGATTGAGATAGAGTTGTGACCTTAGAATGCCTGATGTGACAAAATCAACTATCAGAAAACAATTGCAACTATGAAAATAGTAAACCTCCTTTTACTTTCTGAATTCTTTCACTGAAATGAGCAGTCATGAGCAGAAAAGTGTGATTTAGGCATCGACTGTCATGTTTGGCCTAGATATATAACATTAACAAAAAGAGGGATCTCTCTTCACTTTACCATTTTTGTTAACTATTTTCCTTGTTCTTTCAAATAAAGTAACTTACAGAAAATTGTATATCACATGGTTTTGCAAACAAATTACTGGCTTGATATGCAATATTTTATAGAGTAATTTGGCCTTCAGCCTTGTTTCTTCATATGGCATATGTGACATGCAATATCCTTATAATAGATGGCAGATTGTACTGTATCCCATAGTTATGATTTTTTGTGGGCATTACTAACTAGTTAAACTTTAATTTAAATGGATAGCCTTGAAGGTTCTACTGTGGTATGAGCATCATTATCAATATATATATTATGACTTGAATTATTTCTTTGTTACATTTTTAGCTTTTGTTGCCAAGAATAGATTGTATATGCAGTCTCATGTTTTAATTATATAAACTAAATATACAAATTGATTCTAAGGTCCAGCTGTACTAAAGCTTTTTGAATTCACAAAGGGCCCAATTTGCAAAATAAGCAAGTTTGTGCTTGCAAAAGCAAAGTGTGATTTTTGTTAACGTGTGACGGAAACACAATTTTAATTTAGGACTACATACTGAATTGGTATTTAAAAGGGGTGTGTTTAGGGCATCCCTTCCAAATACAGATTCAGAATGAGATGTAATATTAATGTGGAAACGCAAACAGGAAGAGGCTCCTTTGTGAATGTTGACAAAAACATTTTTAAGAAGTCCCATTATTTTAGCATGTCACGGAATTAAAATTTGTATTTTGTATACCAAAAGGTAATTTTGAGGTCCCATAGACTTAAACTTTGCAAATTGGAGCCTTTCAAATTGCAAAATGCCTTAGTACATCTGGCCCTAAATTAATCATTTATTGATCATCTGCCAAAGGTGGTCTTTATGCAAAGTGCTTCTGAATGATAGCGTAACGTATGTGCTCTTCTCTGAATCACAAATTTCATGCCTCAAATTATTTTGTGCTCTCAAAATAAAATCTTTCATCCATGAAATGCCTTTCCCATCACATATGTTTTTCAAGCAAAATGTGTCTTGCATAAAACAGATTGAAGCAAATTGCTCACACCTTCCTCCTCTGCTAATGTCCATAACGGTTATTTTCATGAGGAGCCACCTGTTTGTTTCAGCATATTTTTTAACGATTTTTAGTTAAGAAAAAAGAAGAAATATGTTATTGACTGATCTCTCGGATTTGGCCGGCTGGCTTCTCAAATTATCCTCTCATCAAAAATGGGAATCGTGCAGATGACCGGGTGGTACTTCGAATAAATAGGCAGTCGAATGAAACACCAAAACATCTCATTTGTATGATTACATTCCTACCGCAATTGAGAGTTGCAACTTTGCATTTATGGAAATCATCAAGGTATATGGTAGTCAATGTTTCATCCTGCAGGATATGAACTACAAATACGGGAACATCCACAATGAGGAGAATACTGCATGCCAGTAATATAAATGTCTCTGTCCACTTACATTAGCATTAAAAAACAGCATTGGCTATATAATTGATCTTTGCGTATAGCTGTCTCAAAAATTCTCCTCGTTGTGCCTCCCTCACGCCTCCTCTGGGGAGGCATAAGTATTTGGCACTCCATCAGATTTATGATTTCTCATAAATCTGGGGCACTGTCAAAAAGCCATGGATGTTGCTGGGAAGGCAACATCCATTACACGCCCCTTTAAGTCAGAAAAGTGCGTTAAAGGGATCAATATTTATCAGGCAGAAATAAGCAAAGAAAGAGGCTTAGTGCTGCCTGATAAATATCATGCAGGCTTCTGCACCAGGGAACGTCACAAAAAGTGACGTTCCTGATGACTTTTTAGACAAGTTTCCGACCAAAGGCGGTATAAATGAATGGACACCCAAACATCAAGGGAACACCCATAGCAGTACAATAAGTGAGCTGTGAATATTCTCTTCCAAACTAATATTTTGTTCAGGTAAACACACTAGTGAAACTTAGTAGTTCCTATTTTATTGCTGATATTATGTTACATTGATTTTAGTTTTTTCACAGCAATTAATTATCGGGATAGTTCACTGTATACACAGCTCAATTGTATATGGTGTTAATTATCACAGTTCCCCTTCAGTTCTATGCACATGGCAGCACACATGTAAAAAGCAAAAACAAGGAGAAATAATGCATTTCTCCTCATTTTTCCAAGTTAAGACCAGGATTTCCCTGGTCTTCATTTTTGGTGCTGCCTCCTATGTACGTTGCCCTTGTACATAGGGGGCAGCGTCCAAATCAATTGGTGTTACGGTGGAACGGCCCCCGCAACACCCACGGCCCACCCCTTGCACACTAACCATAGCGTGAAAGGGGGCCTTGTATACAAGGCAGCGTTAAGTCAAGTTAAGTGGCTTAACGCTGCCTTGTAAATAAGGCTAAGCCCCTATTGCCACCAAACCGTTGGAAAGAGCGATGTTGTGGTGGTGATAGTGGCTTGTACATATGCCCCATAGTCCCTTGGATCTTTCTACCCGTGAGCTCTTAGCTGCCCTCCCACGAGAGCCCACAGGCTCTGCATCAGTGTGCATCGATCAAGCCACCTCATTAAGTACGGAAGGTGAAAAAGTAATGAGACCCTTTGCAGCACTTTGCAGCACACCTTAATATTTGCTGCTAAACCACAAGAATACGGTGAAGAGTTGAATGTAAGAAAACACAGGCATACGGATGCCCACAGCACAGACAATCATTGGGACTTTAAACTGCGCCAATGCAGAGTTTATTTTAATTGGATCCAACCACAGTGCTTGCAGGGAACTGCCAGTCATAATATATTTTTCAGTTTCTTTGATTAAGCTCTGTTTTTACTCTGTCTTTGCAAAACATGTGCCTGTCAGTGCAATGCTGATGTCACAGTCCATGCCCCACTCTTGTCAACATTTGTATTCATTTTAAGTTTTGAGTTGTATTCCACTTTCATGCAATTCTTAATAGCATCATAAAGATTAAGCCTTTTATCAAAGTTAAAACAGAGCACCAGCAAGGAAAAGAAAAAGTATGTTAAGCACTAGCGTGAGGTCCCTTGCAGCATGTCCAATCCATGCTATGATTGTGCGTGAATATCCAGATGTAATGCCACGAGGATGTTTTAAAGCTCCCCATCTGAAATAATGTAGATAACATATGTCTCCAACTTTTCTACAGTATAACATTATCTCCAACAAACTATTGAACGTAAATGGATGGCACCCTTAAATTTCCCTTGCACACATTCTCATTCCGGCTGATAAGCAACACTTCTTCTGGATTGACACCCTTACATGGGTGGTTTGTTCTGTTATTGAGGTTATACCTCAGCACCATGACTGTGATAAGTTCTCTCTCTATGATAAGTAGCCACAATGCTATTGGCCTTTATTTAGCATTTCTACCAACATGCTTAACTTATTAAATCTCAATTTACTAGCTCATTCCCTGATAAAGGTAATAACTTAATTTGGGGTGAATTGGAAATCCCTTTTGATATTCCTACTAACTTGAATACATGCATTTAAGAGAGGTTTTCTCTATAATTTCCAGATGCCCCAGAATATCTTAATACATGAAGATGCACATATGTTAAACATAGTTTTCTCTGATAATTCACTTTGTAAGAGCACTCCTTCAACTGCTATCTCTTGGTCAGACCACCCAGCAATACCTTTCAGATGGGCCTGAACAGCTCTCATTTTTCAAAGCCAGCATCGTCAGCACCCAGGATGTTATATTACTGGAAAACCATAACTTTAATTCTGTCACAGATTGGCCTTCAAATATCTAAGCAGCATGCCTTTTCCATCATTACACGTAGGATCAGGAACAACATCTCTGTGTCCATTAGGACTGCCCCAACACTTCTTCAGGTTGGGAAAGAGTTGAAGATGCACCTCATTAAAGAACATTACAATGCATTAACATTCCAGAAACCGGATATTTCTCTTGTCACTCGTTGACTTAATGCTTCATGCATACATGCCATCTCAAGTTAAATGAGTATTGAAAGCAAAATAATTTTACCTGTAATTAGTTCCTGTACCTAGAATTCACAAATACATATTTGAGTCTATGGAAGAGCTTCAATAGATTCATGTTGCTAACAAAATTCTGACTTCCGCTGGTCATTGTGGAACACTGGGGGTCGATTCACAAAGGTAAACTTAAATCTTTGTGTAAGTTTACGATTTTTTACAATTCACAAAGACATTTTACAAGTAGCATCTTAACGACTGCGAAGTCTCTGCACTCATGGGGGAGACTCCACACATAAAAAATAGGCAGTCTTGAAAATACTACACGTACACTTCCTTAGCGAACTGCAAAAAATCATGAACTTACACAAAGTTGTGAGTTTATCTTTGTAAATCAGACCCTATAATTCTAACATCAAATACATTCATTTTTCCTGAGCAGCTGATGTAGACTATGATAAACTCGAGTGCTTCACTGTAACAATTCCTTCTTTAGCCTCACAACACCTCCCCCAGGTCACACCTTTAAACAGTGCTGGATTGACATGCAAGTGAGCTGCAATAAATTATTGGATTCAGATGCTGATTTGTTGCCAGCTAAGTTCCTGAATTTTACAAGACTACTGTAAATCCCTCTCCGTCGCCATAGTTCTTCCAGACTAAGGGCCTTATTTAGATCTTGGGAGATCGTGTCCCACAGTCACTTTTCTGTGGTCTTCCCACCTGCTGACTTGGTGGTCACCGTATTTAGATGTTGGCAATTGCATAGACGAAAAACTTCAGTGGGCTTACCTTCAGGATATTTCAACAGCATTGACAGCAGAATAGCCAAAAGTGGCTTTTGGAAGGGGGACCTCTAGTTTCTCCACAAGTCAATCACAATATGCCTTCCCGCTGACACAACTGTGGCAGGGAAACCTCCACACCTGAGTTGGTGCAATGGAATGCATATAAGACACAAATTCACTTCACCTTTACTCTTTCGATTCCTCCATGGATCCAATTCTAAATGTCCTGCCTCTGCTGCTGATTGCTGATCATGATGCAAATCAACACTGTCGTCATGTGAACCAAAGGTAATCACCACCATTATCTGTTATCTTTTTCACTTTGCTGTTCACATATGTTAAGGACTCTTTAATTATAAATTATTAAAATAATCATGCAAGCAATTGCATACCAATATGCAATGCATATGTCTCTAATGTTGATGTTCAAGACATTTAAAGCAACACACCTGTATAACCACATTGTGGTTATAAATGTGGTGTCAAACCGTCTTCCAGAAAAAGGACACTTGCACAAAAAAAGGATATCAAATCAAAAATCAAAAACTCATCATACAAGTGTGTGTTAATAAAAGTACAAAAGTTGTCACAATAAAAACATATGCATCATATATCATTGGGATAAGTGTAATGTACCATAATGTGGAAACTGCACTAGACAAGACTCGTACCTGGTAGATTACCTGGAAAATCAATGATAGTCCCAAATTTGAAGCACTCCACATATTGATCCATGTAACATTTTCCCTTGTGTAGTGCAAGCTTTGCATTGTGTACAATTTCAATTTGCACATAATATTACAAGATGCAATGCATATGTACATACATATCAGTAATCAACATGAAACAAAACACACCTGTGGTAAAATATCCTCTAATACTGTCTCAACATCTATACTTTTAGTGCAAGTGTCCACTACTATGTTGAATGACTGCACCGAAATTCAAATGACCATCATATACCATGTGAACCAGTGTCTGCACTTAGCATAGTAGACATTTAAAAATTGTGTAATATCTCCTGCCATCATGCTAATGAAAAATATATACTACACATTTTACACTGAAACATTGCTAGGAATCAAACAATTGCAAATGAAAATTAATTTGAAACACACCAAAGTATGTCTGGTATCTACAAAGGGAGAACACAGAAAGGGTAGTCTTTCAGAAAACGAATTGTCTATTGGATAATGCTTCTCTTTATTATGAGGACCCTTATTTACCCCTAGGTGACATGCTTCATCATAGGGCCCTCTCCTCACACCTGCACTGCAAGGTACCAGGTATGGGCTACAACTCTCCCTTGGAGAGGAGCAGAAGTGTTTTGTTTTTGATGAGCAGACATGTTTAAGTGCAGTGCAGAGTGCTAACTTGTTTCAACACAAATTGGGAAGGGAGAGTTAGGATACAACTGTCTCCTTGTAGGTGAAAACTCAATTTTATTCTGGTGCCTGCAGTAGACAGGATTAAAAAGGGAAGAATGACAAGGAGTTTCAAAATAATACTCATATTGAGTTAGGTCAACCTGTTTCTGCTCTGTGGAGACCCTGGAAGGGGCTCAGGGGCATTCACCAGAACCACAATTCTATTAGGCCTCAATTAGGAGTCTAGCGGTCTATGTACCACCAGACTCACAGGGGCATGGCAGTCTTCTGACTTCCTTATTACGACTCGGGTGGTGGGACCGTCATGGGACTGCTGATGCTGCCAGGGAACCGCTGTTTCCTGGAGGTGGCACGGCGGTCCTGAGGCTGCAATATGCTTGGTGGGATCACGGTGGTCCAATCAAGCATATTACAAGTTTCTTCTCTGCCAGGGTTTTCATGGTGGGCCTACAGGCCCCCTTGTACCTCACACCCTGTGTATGCACACAGGGGGGCACAAGATGTGCACCCTTATGTGCATGCACAACTTTTCCTGCATGGAATGGACTTTTGAGTCCATGCCGTGCAGGAACTGATTTTGGCGTTCCCATTACGGTGCCTGTTTTTAAAGGCACTACTGTGGGAATGCCCAAAAAAGACCACCTGACACTAGTTTAACTCGTAGTCTGGCAGGCAGACTGACCACGGGTTTGGCGGTTTGGTGGCGTGGCAGACCCGCTGCCACACCGTTAAAATGATAATCGGGTCCTCTGTGTCACTCTGCAATCAAAGTGTGAAAGAAAAGAATACCAGCCTTGTAAAGTAAGCCAGAAGATACCGAAGACCCACAGTATTGTACTCACTGGGTCCAGTTGCGTTCTCAAAATTACACTACTTTTCAGAGTGGCTCAATACCAGAAATAATAATCTGAATGTAGAAAGTATTCACTCCTGTTTCTAGATCTGCTCCTATACTCAAAGATTGGTGGCATCTTTTCAGCTTTATAAAAAACCGACAGCCCAAAACTCTCTTCTATCTTACAACATCTTTCACCCACATGCACTCCACAACAACCTCCCAGTGGGGCTGTTTCTCCGAATTAGAAGGAGTTACACAGAGCTGCAGAGGTACAAAAAACATGCAACATGAGGACCTCTTACAGAGACATTACCTACAAGATGTGATCCGAAGGGGTCCAAGAGAGCTAGAAATCATAGAGAGGCCCTTCTTGAAATAGCATCAATATGTACATCAGATAGACTGGTATGTGCTAGTACATTCAGCCATTTGACTGACATCATAAAGAAAGTCATCAACATAAACTGGCACATTCTAAATACGGATGAAGGTACCCTTGTCAAACCTCTGTTTGCCCTCAAGCATAGTAAAAACATTAAGAACTTGGTTGTCCACACAAGACCATTGCTATCTCTGGGAGAAAATCAGGACACATTTTGGTTCTTACCCCCATTCAAAGGACATTTCCACTATGGGTCTTGCTCTGTCTGCCAGCTGACACAAACCTTTAGGAAGACTATTTGGGAGTTACACAACCACATGAACTGTACCACGTGCAGAGTTATCTATCTCATCATGTGCCCTTGGTTAATGAAGTATGAGAGCATGACCACTCGCAACGTCAAAACAAGAGTGGTCGAACATCGTAGCTCCATCAGATGTAAGACATTTGAGTCCAAATAGACAAGACACCGTTTGATGACTCGACATACAGAAGAAGACATAAAATAGCTGGTCATAGATAAGTCAATGCTAAAGACTGTGATTCTTTGGACCCCAAGAGCACTGCAAAAGAATTTATCAAAAAAACGAAACAAACTTAATCTTAGCTTTCACTTTGTACACATTTTTATCATCTTCTAGTTCTAAACCATGAAACAAAGATATCTTTTGCTCATTCTAATACAGAGACTACTCCTGTAATCTAATTTCATGATCTTGATGCAATCTAAATTGCTGAATAGATCATATCACTCCATACAATATATTGCAAGTTGTTGTGAGTACAATTATTTTAACATTGAATAGCCCAATGTATTTCAGGATGCACTCCCTTCTTCAGGGAGGTGATTGTAACTAAAATAAAAACATACATTAACAATCTTAGAGTGGCACGACAGTACTCTATCAACGCAACAAACAGCTTATGGGTGTCACTTAATAAAGTTCCTTTAGTTGCATCTTTTCTTAGGCCTTTTTGGCCCAACAGATATAGCTGTGGCCTATAATCCATATTGTAAGCATTTTGAAGTGAAGGAGCATGTAGTCAGGAGAAGGCTGGAACTGAATAAGGTAGTTTTCCAAAGAAAAGCAGTTCAAATGGATGCGTTTTTGTTTTTTTAAAGATATATTTCATTGAATGCTGTCAGCAAGAAAGTGAATAAAATCAGTTAGTGTGTTTGATGCCTAAGCAAGAAGTCTTAATATTGTCTGTTGTTTAAGAAAAGAAATGGAATGCAGACATGGATATTCTTTTGAATTGGTGGAGTAAAGCACACCTGTGATGGAACAGAACTTAGTGTTCTTATAGTAAATTGATCAAATACCAAATGTGTACATGCACTTCTCTTCTAACACCCAAAAAACAGATTTAACAGTGACTATTACTAAGAAATGTGATTAAAGAAAACTCACATCAATGATGTGAATCAATACAAGCTAGATGAAACCACCAGTGAAGCAGTGTATCTTTAAAACCATCTTCCAAAATGTGTCCTAACCACTACCTGTGCCTCATGTTAATAAAGAAATTGTACCTCACTGACTTCTCAAGGTTTACGTGCTCTGTATGCTGAAAAATGACTTCACAAATGAAAACATAAGGAAAGTTATCTGAAACTGCTGTTAGAAGTGTCCCTATTTTCGAGACGGTTAAACAGTATTATATAAACCGGACCTACCTGACTGTAATTCGAATCAAGATCAAATGTTATCTTGGTCCTGCTTGTATCACAGCCTTCTCATTGTCATCACAATTAACGTGTCTCTTCACCAGAAAAATAATGCGCACCTCACCATCATTAATAGTTATACTGCGTCTGTAATATTGGAACAGAAACCCACCATGAATACCTCGCCAGTAATAATGCTAAAGCTGTAGGTAAGAAACGCCAGTTCAGCTTGAACCTTTCCTAGTGAAGATTCCTTCTGTAAACCTCAACTCTTCTGTGACGTGGGCACCGACCGCATTGCACCGCTTCTCCATTTGAATCATCAATGCGTAAACATTGAAAGAGGACTGAAACCAACAACATTCGTGACCATTCTAGACTGTTGGATCTGGCATATTGAAGCAAGAAATACTCAACCGACTATTGCTCTTATAAAAACTTCTGCCCAACAACAATAAAATGGAACAACTTGATTTTTATATCTAATCTGATGAGAGTTAAGAACCTATGTTCTCCGAACTGTGGTGTTTGTATTTACTAAAACCATGCATGGGATGATGGATTTCAATGTGTTTAGCCAACAACACTAGTTAATATACCATGCCCCTGGTGTGTTAAATTCCAATAGCATTCTCTGTTTGACCCTGCTCACTATTCATTTAACCTGATGATGCTGAGTTTAGATGACCATGCTGACCCTGAACTCATTCCTTCTCATTCTAAAGGCTGTGCTGTTTCCCACGGTAAACTCTTAAGCTCTTAAATTTAAACTTACTGCGTAATCAAAGAATGAATAAATGAGAAAATAGATACAAAATTAAAGTAAGATTTTTAGTGGAAACATTTGTGAAAAGATTAGTGAAGAAATATAGTGAAAAAAATAATATCTTAATCCATTAGTACCACAATTGAGAATCCAGATAAAAGTAGAAATAAATATGTAAGTGCATAATCCATGCAAAAGTACAAAATCAGTTAAACCTGTAAAGAAGAATTCTGTGTCGTTCTATGCTGCCAGAGTTATTGTCTTATAAAAAACAACTCATATCAATCTGGTCAGTAAGACCTTTCGGCACCATTGTGTCTAAATGCTTAATCCAGTAAATCTCTCTTTGGCATAACACCTGAGCATTGTTGCAGCCTGTATGTAACTTGACTGCTTCTAAGATTTGAAACTGCAACTGAGAGATCATGTGTTTGGAATACAACCAATGTACCACGAGTTTAGCATTTGTATTCTGATTGCGTATCATGCTACTATGCTCTGTAATACAGATTTTTACTTTATGTCCGGTTTTACCAATATATAGTAATCCACACGGGCATATTGTACCATATATTATGTTTTGTGTGTTGCAAGTTGACTAGTGACATCTTTTGATCACTTCTCCTGATCTGGGATGTGGAACACTATCACCAATTATCACATTGTTATAGTGCATGCAGTTGTAACATTGTTTTTGACCAGCCATGTTTGCTTTAGGTGTTGCCTTAGAAGTTTTTAATCTCTCTTTGGAATTCTGCTTTCTGATGAGTGCAAATATGGGTTTTTCTTTGAAGAGTCCCTTAAAATCTGGCTCATGTTGTATAAGTTCACAGCTCTGGTTAATGATTCTCTTGATGCTCTTAGATTGTGTTGAATATTTAGAAACATATGCTAGTCTCTTAGACTCTTTCCTCGTCTGTCAAGTGCCATGACTTTTTGTTCAGTGTCATCCAATACTTTAGATGGACATTTGCTTTGTAGAAATTTCTCTTTATGTTCTCTGATCGTCTTCTGGGCTATTTCTGGTTTAGAAGAGATTCTTCTGATCCTCAGAAACTGTGAGTATGGTAAATTATTAGGCATCTTTTCAGGATGAAAACTTTGATATAGTAGTATGTTGGTTCTGTCCGTCAAATTCTTGTGCACGCTTGGGCACAATCCCATTTCCTTTTTCTCAATCTTCACGTCCAAGAACGTTATTTCTGTCTTGCTAATGTTGCTTGGGAATTGTATTGTGCTGTCAATTTGGTTCAATTGTTGGACCTGCAAGCACAGGGTCTCAAAACTCCTCCTCCAAATTAAAAAGATGGCTTCGATAAACTGGTCATACATCACCAAATTGTTATTCCATGAAGGTTCATCAAGTATATTTTCTGCTTCAAATTTAGCCATGAAGATGTTAGCATAGGCCAGTGCCTCGGCAAATCACATTCGAAGATCCTATGAGTTGTAGATAAAATCTATCCTCTTATTGATAATAACTATGGTAGAGGCAAAAATGCAACAATTCTAGTAAAAAGACTATATGGGCCTTAATATTGGGTTGTTGTAACAATGCCCATTCTACTGCATCTATGCCTTCCTGATGGGGGATTGAGGTATACAGTGTTGTCACGTCAATTGTATTCAATATCCACTCTGCCAGGTCCTCAGTTGAAAGTTCACTCAATTTGTTTAAAAGGTTTGTGATATCCTTGATATAGGTGGTCCATTTTTGTACAAATGGTTGTAAAAGCGTGTCCAGATACTTGCCTATTGGTTCAAATACCGAATTACATCATGACACTATGGGGTCAAATGGTGGACTAAGCAAACTCTTGTGGACTTTAGGGAGCATGTGTAATTGTGGTCTTCTTTGAAAAGTTGTAGTTAAGAAAGATCTTGTAGAAGATGAAATCCATCCTAAATTCTCAGCTTTCTTTCACAACACTGTAAAGACTTCCATTATATCACCGATTGGATCCTTGTCCAATTGCATGTATGTCAATGTGTCACTAACATGTTTCTCCACCTTTAATGCGTATTGGTATTGTATATGCCCACAAATGTTGTTCCTTTTTCTATTACTTTCAATTGTTCCTCTTTTTGTAGTACTTTCAATTGTTCCTCTGTTAATGTTAGAAATGAAACATTGATAACTAAGCTTTGTCTTGACTCCATAAGTTCTTTCTTCTCTTTTCTTTTTCCTCTAGGTATTTTACTTTTGTTGTTGTTACTTTCGATGACGCTGTCATATTTGTTGGTTGTCCTGAGTTGTGTCCCGAGGACAAAAAAGACTTAGTGGAGGAGGATGCTGTCTCTGTATTTTGTGCCGTTGGTGTTGGTGTTGTCTTCTGTTGCTGAATGCTTGTTATCGGAGCTCTCACTGGATCAGTGTCTTTTTCCGATACAGTATACACTTCTCAGGATGTATTAGTTGTTCTTTTAAAATTCCTTCTTTGAGCATAAACCTCAGCCCATGTGTATACATCTCTTTTACACTTCTGCAGTTTACTCTCCTGTGTTTCTTTGGCATAAGTTTCCAATTTCCTGTTGATCTCTAATGTATTTATCCACACATTGTCCTCCATTCTTCGTTCTACATCTGTTTTATCATGTGAATTCCGTCTTCAAGTTCTTTGATGGTACGAGATAATTCTTCCACTAATATCAGAATCAAATCCAGTGATTATTGGTTTAAAATGGAATACCATTTCGCCATAAATTCTCTGTTGTATTGGAACCTATACAACATGGGTTTTATTGACAATAGTAGCCCTCGGTGATCCTCTTTACTTAGTGGTACTGGAGGCGTTGATTCAGTTCCCTTCTCATTCAGCACTCCAGCAGTTTTAATTGTTGCGTGGGTGAACCACCATGCCCATTAACCCTTTCGCTGTGGCGGGAATTCCGCCGCTGCGCTGGGGGGGGTTTGGGGGCAGCGCGGTGGCGCGGTGCTCATTACGGAACCACTCCGTCATGAGCCACGGTTGAGCTGTGCTCATGACGGAGTGGTTCCGTCATGACTCCGCCCACTTCGCTAATCGCCCGCACAGGCGGGGAATTAGCGCCGGGTGGGCGGCGCGGCCGCCAACGGCCGCAGCATGACGGAACCACTCCGTCATGAGCACACGGCAACCGTGGCTCATGATGGAGTGGTTCCGTCATGAGCAGGGGAGGGGTTAAATGTTGGTGTTTCTTCTCTCAGTGCATAAATCTCTGAAGCTTGTTCTTGAGCGTATGCTTTTGTGTTTGCTAGGTTTTCTGTTAAATTTGAAATCGATTCAAATGACATGCTTAAAGTTTAAATATCATAGATAGGCCCGCAGTGCACTAGTTATATAAATTTGAAGAACCCGTTGTTGTTTGGAGACATTATCCACAACAACGTTGAATCTTCAGGTTGAGGAGTCACATGAGTGAACTGAACAATAACATTCCATAGACTGCCTTGTGAATTCTAGGTCCAGTCAAACAGATACATTGACATCCTGCAAACTGGAAAAAAATAACATCCTGCAAACTGAAAAAAAGATACACTTCTGATTTCAACAATGTTTCAGTTTGACACTCATAGTATTAACATACACTGTAGAGGTTCCTGCATTGTTTGGCACACTTCAAATAGTTATTGTTTTATTGCCCTCTGTTCTGAGAAAATATGTTTTTTCTGATTTATAGCAAACTTAAGATAAAGCTGGATACTCCATGTGAACTCACATGTCTTACCTTTCTGGCCGTACTCCTCTTGCACTTTACATTGGAAACACAACACACAGTGTCAGAGTATTCTGACTGGAATAAAAAAAATTAGGAGGATTGCTACATATTTTAAAGCAGCTTAGATGTGATGTGTCTGTAAAACATTATTGGAAATTCCCGATTAATATATTATCCATTGTCTACATTTGCATTACTATCACGTAAATCACGGCACCTCAAGTGGTCGGGCTGTAATTCTCATGTACCCTGACATACAGGGTGTGAGCCAATAGGGTTACACTTCTTTATATGAACAAGCCTAGCATTGTGCATTCACTCTCACTGGGCAGGCTAACAGATATGTGGGGAGATATGGGTCACTGCAATTACATTGGATTGTTATGCTGCCATTCTGGGAGTGGCTTAGACACTGAGGCACAGCTAGCAATTTTCTGGCAGCCTCAGACTCTGATACACTTTTACGAAAGGTATGAGCTTGCATTTTGGGCACCTGTACTCCTTACATCCATACTCTTTTGGCCTCACACTCTCTGTCTACATGTACCACGCATTGAATACCTAATATATAGGGTACCGAGTGCTTCTACAATATTATACTATATTGTTATGGAGGATCACGCTACTACTATGTAGTTCACGGCGCCTTCAGTAGTCAAACTACAATTCCTATGCAATTTGATGTACTTTTTTTATATAAATGCAGCCCGGCGCTCCATATTCACTCGCAAAGGGCTTGCCAATTGAGGCGATCACGAAGTGGACTCCTGGGTATGTGGGTTGGTATGGGTTACATCAAGTATATTTTGTCATTTTGCCACCACCTTGGGAGGTAATGATACTCCAATGGCACATACACAGAGGCAAAGTTATAATTTTCCTGGCAGCCTCGAACCATTACACGGCTTGGTGATATGCATGAACCTGTATTGTGGTTAAATTTACATTATATGTCCACACTTACACGCCAGGCCTGCAGCTGTTTCATTACCATCACTAAGGAAACTTGATGTAGCTCATAAGATCGCCTATCAGCGCACTCCTGCTTTTATAACTTTTTACACTTTACCCTACGCCATTTAATTAGCTCCCACCATGTGCCATTAGATAATATTGCTTTTGGTGTTGGTCACTTTATTTACTCCCCTCACCAAGATATACAAGTGATTTTACTGAAGCAGATTTTCAATGTGTTGTCATATGTTTGAATGCTTTTTAAACTTTTTTTTGTTATGCTTCCTCATCTAGTGTGGAACTGGACCCTGTGATTGCAACACTGTGGGCCAGTCTTTCTGTATCTTCTGGCTTACTTTGATGAGGCCCTTCCAGGGTCTCCGCAGGACAGAAACATGTTGACCATACACATAGCTAACATCATTTACATTTTATTTGTATAGAAAACGTATTTATGTACAGTTGTAAAGAGTATATCATGTGTTTCCTAATTTCCATGATGTTAGTTTTCAATGTAGCACGTGTGATTCAAACATTTACATGGATACATCTCTCCATGCAAACCAATTAGAATCTAGGGCTTTAAACACTCAACACATAGTAATGTTGTTGTTTGTTAACATTGAAAAGTGCTTAGCAATCCCCACGATTTTTCTCTGTAACATATATGACAGTTCACACCAGTAACTACACTAATGGAAACCAAACAGTTTGACAGATTCCATATGCATTGCAGACATGTACCTTCTCCTCTGGTGAGCAATATAGCAGGCCATACCTGAAGAGGAACTCATGTGGCAGCAAATCCAGCTCCTCCGGTAAGAGGACAGTGGTCCTCTCACCTGCTCCACCTGCATCGTTGCTCTCAGAGAAGACTAGCAGCAGCAAAAGTGGAGGAGGTCTTGATGGCGGTAGTCTTAGTGGATAGGTGAGTTTTTTTCCAACCACCACATACATATAAGTGAAGTACGTGATTGGACACAGCCATTGGCCTTTTGTACATTACTTTCACCACCATTAGCCAATGTGATGTGAAAAGTATGTGGTGGTATTTTGTCAGGAAGGTCAAGTTCAGAGAAATTCAGGCCAAAGGTGTTAGTTGATCAAAGTTTGGAGGCATTGACTAGTGTGTTCTGTTACTTTGTTTAACTCTAAAAAAAACTGTGTCCTCCAAAGGTTGACTTTGAAAGGTTTCTATTATGCTCTTTGTGATTGGTAATCTTTTTGTTTTGATCTGTTTTAGGCTCCTTCACCATTTCATCTTCATTTGGACATTTCAAAGTTGTGATATGTGCATGTATATGGTGCTGTTCCCAAGTACAAGGGGAACCTGAATTGATCCTGGTAAAGACAGACACACACTTTTGGTGTACAAATCTTGTACCAAGGCAACATGCACTGTGATTGAATGGAAGATTTGAAGATTACATTGGACTTGTTCTTTGTCGTGTATTGGCACTAAAGCAATATGTGTGCCATCTGTTTAAACCACCTGTGGTAGTGGAGTCAAATCATGCTAATATCCCTTCACATTGGCATCATCTTCATTCCGTGAAAAGTGTATGTAGGTGTTTATGTGTCTCATCATTGTTGGACATACTTCACCAGGCTATTATGCCTTGCCTTGCCTCTGCTGTGTTGACCTGGTTGAGCGGGACCCGTTCTTCAGCCCCCAGAATCCACAGCAGCTTAGGAGCTGTCACCGCTGCACGGGCGCACCAGGAGTCACAGAAAAACGCACCTGGACTCTCACAGCATGGGACGCCCGATTCTTTTGCCTTGCCTTCCCTTTCCTCTGCTGTGTTGACCTGGTGGGGGGAGACTCGAACTTCAGCCCCCAGAATCCACCACAGCTTAGGAGCCACCATTGCTGCACGAGTGCGCCTGGACCCACCGGATGACTTTCTAGCAGACTAGCTGGGTGAGTCTTGCATGTTCCCCCTGCGCGCAGGTGCTGTCGCTGGGCTGCCCCAGCCTCTGTCTTTGGATGACTTTAGGTTTGGGGCCATTAGGTATATCTGCTACGCACCAAGCAACAAGTAGGAAAAGCGGGCCTAACGTATCAACAGAGTGGGCGGAGCTACCGACACAGCTGCATTTGGCCTTGGTTGACGGAGGACAAAGCAGGGTTGGGCTACCCAATATAGTCACATTTCACCTTCGTCTCCTTTGTTAGTCCACAAGCTTCAAGCTGATTACCTTCTGTCTGACTTATTGATTCTGTTTGGGACCAGGATTGCTATTAGATCTCTACTAGCAGACTAGCAAGAAACCAAGACTTTCACACCAATTTTTACCAACATCTATATCTAGGCGGTCACCTTGTTTTAAAATATTGCTGTTTGATTTTATTGGGAGACCCTCTTTCAAATTGTTAATCGATCTGTTGCTTGTGTTCGCTACCTTAGGTCCGTGCACAATCTATGCTTTGAGAGGATTTCTTGTAATATAACAGAGCTCACACTACGCAATACACATATAAGTTACATTTGAGACATAGAAGCATTGCTTATTATCACTTCCTAAGTCTCAAATAACAAACCACTTGGGGGCATATTATCAAGGACGGCGTTAAAATTATTGCCGGTTTAGCGGCAGAAAACTGCTGCTAAAGCGACAATAATGGGCTTGATAATATGCCCTGGAGAATTCCAATAGAAGCCCATGTTCACACCAGAACATGGAATTCTATTGGAATTGGTTTAGCAGTGGTTTTCTGCCGCTAAACCGGCGATCATTTTTAACGCTTTCCTTGATAATATGCCCCTTGGTGTTTCTACCATCTTCCTTAAGCTCCCCTTGTACTTATCTTTACTTATCTTTACATTCAATAAGCGTAACTTGTGCATTGTACTCAATACCCACGCATCCATGTGATAGTTGCGGCTGTTATCTAAATGCGCTTTTCAGACACTGCTGCAACATCCCCATGTCATTGACATGGGGAAAAGAAAATTGACCAACTGTGAGGGAGAGGGTGGGTCCCGAAATCGAGCATAAGCAAGCTGGCTCGAAAGTCCGCCTCCAATAACTGCGTCCTCGATCACATTGACGATCTAATAGTGGAATGCCAGGGAATCCTAGCTCCTGATACCTACGCTGCCGTACCAGGAAATCCTCATCTCCCAGATGAGTTATCTCATCCCCCTAGTCCTATTTCTAATCCTGAAAAACACATCCCCACTATGTTTAACAAGTGAAACACGCAGAGCATAAAAAAGTTGTGTAAGTTCTATTCATATGACAAACGTGGCAAAAAAATTTACACTCATGAAGCACAAGGCCAATGAATCATTGGTATACACATCCATGCATTGGATTCAAAAGGTGAGGGGTGCAGATCCATCATTAGGGAGGACATTTTATAGGCAAAGAGGCTATCACATCACTCCTCCCCAACAGATTCTATAGAATTACATCTTAGGGATGCAAACTTACTTAACAACCTTATAGCTCTAGAAGCAAGATTATGTTCTCCCACCCAAATGGGCATTAGACTAAAATACAACCCTTTCAGGACCGTACAGCAACTAAGACCCACTAGACAAGGAATCCCCGCTGGCTCAGACTCACCCTTAGCTATCAACGACTGACTGACAAGCAAACAGGCACTGAAAGGGTTTAACAACCCATTCAGCTTTAGGGAGTACACCCCCTAAAACGCATTTACTATCTTGGAATGCTGATGGCGTGAGGCCCAAGTTGGCACTCACCCACTGGACCCAGTATATAGAGCAATTTGACATCTGTCTCTTGCAGGAAACTTGGTCCATCACCCCTCTATTTATCCCCAGATATATCACTTATTGCCACCCAGCAGTCGCCAGTAGATCAGGACGACCTGCTGGGGGTTTATTAATCTGGGTAAAATTCAATTTACAATGTACCATCCGAGAACTAAAAATCAAAAGCCCTGACATTCTAGCAATTCATATCAGGTGTAGGAATGGCACAGGTCTTGATCTTTTTAATGTCTATGCTCGGAGTTCCAAGGCTGGATGTGGCTACCCCACCATCTTGGATTCGGAAAATTGCCTTGAGGAACTGGACCAGGAGACACCAGCAATAGAAGCAGGGGATTTTAATACCACCTTTGAACCCCTGGACCTCCAAGATGACAGTGATAAGGTGGACAAGATGTGGCACGTTCCTCCATTAGACCTCCCACTCAGCAAAAAACAGACTCGTACAGTGTTACAACTACAAGCAGTAACTCTTGAGTATCGGCTCATGGCCGCCAATGGCCTGACTATGTCCAATAGGATGGGGGAAAACACTTTCAATAGAACCATCAATGTAGGAAGGTGGAATCTGACTACATGGTTGCCCCCACTTTTTTTCCTGGTGTTTTGATGGTTTTTGACTTAGTTTGGCTGGGAACCTGCTATTCAGGTCCCCAGCCTATCTGCTTTCTCTTTTAAATAGATTCGTACTACCTTAGGTACACAACAGATTGGATTCAGAGGTGCCCTTATAAGTCCCTAGTATCTGATACCTATGGGTCTAGCCAGCGCTATATAAAACTCTTCAAATACATTAATGATATACTGTGTACCCAGGGCATAGGTACCCCAGAGGCCAACCAGGTGCTGCAGCATGTATTATGCCACCCCTGGGAAGCCCTCCAAAATGACACCACAGGACTGCTACTGCAGCCTGGGTAAGATGGTGCATCCACCCCTTACAGAGATATAGGTTCACTATATCTCACCTATCACTGCACAAATAAACCTATCAGTCACCCTTATGGCAGGCCTTATCAATCCTAAAGGCAGGGTGCTTGGTTGTGTATGAGAGTGTGCCCATGTATGAGCAGAGCCCCTCTGAAGCCTTTGGAATCTGTTCTCCGGGGTTGTCTGTGATGTAGCCTGACCATATACTCTTAAGTGCATTATAACCAAACGGCAAATGCTAACTTTGGACTGGCTGCACGGAAACATGTCGTGTTTGGTGTCAAACACCTTGGAATCATACCCCCACACCAGTAACTGGTGTGGACTGATGTGGGAGTATGATCCCACCCTTCTAGAGGGAGAGACATGACAGCACCGGTATACCCGGTACCAGCTTAAAATGGATGCTGCAGCCACAGACACAGGTCTGGCCTCCTGCTGCTGACTGAAACTCTGGCAAGGGAGGCCTAGACAATAGGTTTCCTATGTTTCCTGTCAAAGGGAGGTGTTACCACCTCCCAGACAGGCCTTAGTGGATTAGGGCTGGGTGGGAGCACTCCAGGAGTGCTTTCAAGCCCTGCACTGGGAGCACATTCGGTGTCCCTGTGCATAGTCCAGCTCAAACCGGTTGCCGGAGCTACCAGCCCCTGCTCTGGCATGAAACTGGACAAAGGAAATGGGTGTAGCCACCCTTCTTTCAAAACCCTCCCATTGGTGGGTCCCCAGAGTAAGTCCATCCCCTTCCTTGGGTATAAAGAAGGAACCCCTGTCATTAGGACTTTAGATATTCCTGGATGAAACTCTGAAACTGAATCCTGGACCTTCGATGATCTGTTCAACGCCAGATGACTGAAGCATCTCCCTCGGGGTAAAGGAGTTACTCCCCTGCTTAGCAGGCACCAAAGATGCATCTGTCCGGTCTGCATCTCTGAAGCTCCTGCCAGATGCCAAAGACTTTGCAACACCAGAGGTGGATTTCCAGAATTCCCAGAGACCAAACCGAGTCCCCAGCAAAGCTGAGACCCGTAGCCCTCGTGGGTACCATGGAACTGGAACCCCTGGACACCATGCACATTTTCTAGTGCAATAACTTCTCGATGTCCCTTGAGGCTGTGCATTAGGTTGCTTGTAGCCCAGACTCCAAGCAGTGAATCCACCGAAGATTGCTGGCCTGCCTACTCTGAGTGACCCGTGGGCCGCCATTTTGTGATTCCTCTTGAGGTCCCTTCGTGATCCTTTGTCTGTCAACATGTGAGTCCCTGAGAAGGGTAACTTTACTTTTATTTGGCTTTTCTGGTTGCTCCAGATGTGCCCTGACTCTCCAGTGCTTGGGGAGTCCCCAGGACCTTGCTGGTGCGCACCAAAGCATCTTTCTCCTTTATGTATGGGTTGCTGTTGCCAAGGCTTGCTGTGTCCAATCCGGGCATCGACGCTGCAGCACTCAACAACCTTTATGGGACAGCTCAATTCCAGCTCCTGGTTGTCCTCGATACCTCCTGGTCCTCATGGCTGAAGAGTAAAGGTTGACCTCTTTCACCTCTTTCACCTGAAACACCCAATATCGGTGGCCATTCGTCTATCGTGCCCCTGATCACTGGCAAGTGACCCAGACTCTGTCCCCTCTGCTTTCAGGTTCTTCACATCTCCAATCCAGGCTTGGTTCTCTTCTAACACTTCGCATCTTCCCGGCAGCAGCACATCTTCGCCAGCGACCATTGATAGCGATTACGCGACCCAACACCATTTGACACCTATGCACCCGGCTGCCCTGGGTGAGGTAACTCAAGTACTCCAGTGTTCCCGTGGGTGTCGAACCTAGAACTGTCTAAGTCCAAGAGGGTTTGGTCCTAGTCCATTTCTGAGTGTCCTTAAACTTTAAAAATCTAACCGCGACTTTCCCCATAGAAGTTAACGGGAGCTTGCGGCTGTGTTCTCACACTGCATACGGCCACCGTGGGTCCCCTATGTCACTACCTTGGGTGGTGCATTGGGGTCCCAACAATTCTACAGGCTCTAGGTCTAGTGTCTAGTCAAGTCGTGGTTCTTATACCACTTTCTTAGTATATGGTTTAATCCGCCCCTAGGGCCTAAAGTGTATTTGTGCTGATTTACTGTAATATTTGAAGTGTGACTTATGTGCTTTTGCATCTAGCCTCATAAAGAGACTAGAGGGGTGTGTTTAGTAATAAATACATTATATATATATATATATATATATATATATATTATCTACTGGCGGTCGCCAGTAGATAGTTATAGTTAGGACCGAGTTTCCATAGGAAATCTCAAAATTCTATTTTGAATAACTTTGGCGCCGATTGACGAATCTTCGCGAAATTTTCAAAACTAATGGGGCGCTCCGCTCCGCTCCGCTCCTACCCTGAAAGTCTCGGGGTGATTCGTCAAGCAGGGCCGAGAAAAAAGGGGGGTCCCAAAACACGTTTTCCCCATGGATTTTTCCATAGGGACTTTAGTCGCAGCTACAGCCCGAACGACTGAACAGAATTACGTGAAATTTGGCAGAGAGGTAGCCATAAGGTCCGTTTGGTGCCTTTTGCAGGTTTGGTGTAAATCTGTTCAGTATTTTCTGAGAAAATAGCATTTAAATCAATATATATATCTGTACGCGCGCAGCGGGCGCGCAGAGTGCGCGCACTCGACCGTCCGCGAGCGCACTTCTGATTGGTTGTTACATCTTAGTAAACATTCGAATCGGTCGAAACCAGGAAGTGTCGGTCGCCATTTTGTCTCTCGCACTGAGAGGGTGTTGAAACATAAAGGAGAAAAACATGTAAAGGGAGCAAGCTGAACAGTTCCTGACCCCCTAGCAGGGGTCCAGGGGTCCCAGGAGGTGCCCCTAGGGCAATTAAAAAAAATTAATTTTTTGGGGAAAATCGCCGAGTGCGCGAAGCGTGCGTGCACTATCGAAATGAAAAAAATTCAGCGAGGTTCGCGCAGCGTGCGTGCACGTTATATATGCTATAAAATAAAATTGCAATATCAACCCCCCCGTGTGCACATGCTGTGCGAAGCACAGTCTGTGTGCATGGCTTATTTCTTAATTAACAAAGTATATCACAACCCTTAACAACAAAGCGTATCATGTGTCCTCCTTGTGCGGACGGAGCGCGAAGTGCACCGTGCGTACATGGCCCATTAAGCGTAACGTGGGCGCGCAGTGCGCATAGCGCACTGCGTGCCCACCGTGCGTGCGTGCGTGCACGGCACTAACTGCGTAAAGTGGGCGCGAGGTGCGCAAAGTGCACTGCGTGCTCACCGTGCGCGCACAGAACGAACTGCGTGAAGTGGGCGCGCGGTGCGCAAAGCGCACCGCATGCCCACCGCGCGCACCGTGCGCGCACGGCAAGAACGGCGTAAAGTAACTTAGCATTTTAAAAAACGTACAAATTCATATTCTATTATGAAAATATGTGCAAAACACATTAGCAACAGCTTACTTCAAAGCAACAGGACATTGAGATTTAGTGAGTGTTTGTAAAGTGTAACTTACCAGACACTACTCCATCTGATATTCCTGTCAAACCATCAGGATGTAGGATCTGCAAGATCTTCTCCTCACAGAGCATGAGTTTTAAGGGGGGGCCTGGGATAACCACCATCAGTCCTGTTGGCCTCCAGGTGATGCTAGGAGGACAGGGAAAGCACCCTCCGCAACAGGTTGTTCCACCTCTTCCTAATTTCCTCCTGTGAGCAGGTTGTTAGCTACAGCATTCACTCTGTTGACTATTCTGGCCCACATGCCTTTTCTAAAATAGGGGTGTATTTTGGACTTGGGCTCCAGGGATTTTTGTGGCCTGGCATGTGCATCAAAATAATAACAAATACAAATTTTTACCACAAGGTGTAAAGTGAAAACAAATGAAGAGAACAGTAACAGGGCGAAAAACATGACTCAACTGGGAAGAGCTCTGCTGGCAACTGTCATGGTTCAGTGTAATGGCAAAGGATCATGGTCTGAAATTAATTGTGTTTTATAATGTGGTATGTAGGTATTTCGATTTGGGCAAGGGACATCAGATGTGTTCTACTTGCATCCATCCAATGGCCACAGTGCAGGTGCATTGTTGAGCATGTACCGCAATGGACTTAGTGTGTCTGGGAACCGCTGCTGGAAGACAATCATCACAATTGACTTTGCGGAGTACTAGGGACCGTTTCAGGGCAGAATGGCGGTAGACCGCCAAGGTCTAAATCAGGCCGTAAGTAATATTGACTTAGATGTTACCTCTCCTGATGGAACCCACCCTTGATTCTTGATTCTCAAAAAGCCACCCATGATTCTGAAAATAGTAGGTCTATTTCATATTGTATGTGGGCAAATTACTAGAATGTGTGGTATTTAAACCATGTTCAACATCTGTTGAATAAATTTAATTGAAATAAACATGGCAGTAGATCCTCGGAGATGCTGCTACACTATAACTGTTAAACATCTATCATTGGTTAAAAATATTAATCAATACATTACAATCAAGTGGGAAGACACTGTCATAATTAAACAAAATCCTTAGCAAATTGAATACAACAATGATTTTATGATGAAACAAATTTTGCAAAGGTTTATACAAACATGACAAGGTAAAGCAAAAACAATAAACTGAATAAAAGAAGAAAGCATTATCTCTTCAATAAAAATGATGATAAAAGCCTACATGTATCCTGTGAATCTTATTTTTTTTTTAATTAACAAAGTGACACATGCAGCCCCTACTTAATATCAGTATGACTCCTAACTTTTCATACTAAAACTTAGAACTGCTGAGAATTCTTTTGTTAAGCAGCAGCAAATATCTACAGAGAAAGGAAGCAACATTAGATTAAGAACATCTTCTTATGTTGTGCAGGACTATTTAGACCACACTAGGGCAAGATATTTAGTTCTCATACTGCACAAACCAGGACAAACAAAACAAAATGTGAATTGCATCTTGAAAACTGGCATTACTCAATTGACAACTGTGAGAGCCCTGCAACAATCTTTCTTCTTACCCAAGAGGTGTCACGCAATGAAAGTATGCCAAATTTAAAAATCCGTAAAAATCCACAGAGTAAACTTGCGTTGGTTTCCTTTCAAATAATATTGCATTACACAAAACTTAGAAAATTGTCAATTGATTTGAATCTTGAGATCTGCTGACAATGAATCAGGTTGCTTTGATAGCTCTAAATTTTCATCAGTTTTTTTAATTTATATGCTAAACATTTAACAGAACTACTTGCAAAACGTTCCCCAATTGCCATGTTTAGTTGAGGAGCAGCATCAAAATAGTGTCTTGATGATATAAAATCCTTTGCCAAGTCTCAAGAGTAAACTGTTCAGATACCGTTTTAATGGAATTTTCAGGTCTTAAAAACAGCCTATATGCTTAACATAAAGGGCCTCATGTAGGTAGCCAAATACCGGTCGGTAACGGCCGATTTTCGGTAAATATGCCGTTACCGACCGGTATTCAGACAAGTGAGATGTAGGAGTCCAAAAACCACTTTTCGGTAAATATGAGGCGGTAAATACCGATTCATATTTACCTAATTCTAAAATACCGATTCATATTTACCGAATACATTATTAACGAATCGGTAAATATGAAGTGGTAAATATGAAGTGGTAAAAATTGAAAATGACATGTAGGAGCAGTCGGTAATTAAGAAATCCAGGAAAATCGGTAAATAAGAGTCGGTAATTAACACGGATGGAAAGCAGGTGGTAACCATCAACAATGCATATAAGCAATCCCAAAATGCAACAGCGTGGACAACATGGCCGCCATGTACGTCATTGCAAGGCGCCTACGTCTACAGGCAGCAGGACTGAGGGTGTGGCGACGGGAGGAACAAATCTACAGACAGCGCATCACACTATTCCAGCTGACTGATGCAGAGATACATGAGAGGTACAGGCTACACCCCGAAACCATCATGGACTTAATCAGGGACCTTCACCCACTCCTGGACCAGCCAATCAGAAGGGCGCACGCCATACCCCCACATGTGCAGGTGCTCTGCAGCCTACATCTGTTGGCATCCGGCAGTTATCAGGTGGTGATAGCTGCGGTGGGTGGGGTATCCCAGAGTTGCCTGTCACGTTTCTTCAGGAAGTTCCTGGATGCCATGATGCAGAGAATGCACCACTACATCAGCTTCCCAAACACACAGGCTGCACTGCAGAAAACAAAAACAGACTTTTATCACATGGCACAGTTCCCCCATGTCATCGGCTGTATTGATGGTACACACATCCCAATCTGTCCTCCAGCTGACACAGAGCACATCTACAGGAACAGGAAGTCCACCCACTCCATCAATGTGCAGGTGATCTGTGATGCAGGGAACATCATCACAGATATTGTTGCAAAGTTTCCTGGGAGCACCCACGACTCTTACATCTTCCAGAATAGTGGGATCTACACACGACTGAGAGCCGGAGAATTCGGAGAGGGTTACCTGCTGGGTAAGTAACAGTGACGCCCCTTGAAACCTGCAAATCAGAGTGTATAGAGGCATGTAACTGATGGTTCCCTTTTACTCATCCAGGCGACAGTGCATATGCATGCCGTTCATTCATCCTCACTCCCTACCTACACCCAGCAACCCAGAGTGAGAGACGATACAACGTGGCCCACAAATCTACACGCAATGTGGTGGAGCGCACGTTTGGACTGCTGAAGAGCAGGTTCCGCTGCCTCCACAAGAGCGGAGGCGCACGCCAGTACAAACCCATCACCTGCTGCAAGATAATTGCCACTTGTGCAATGCTGCACAACCTTGCCACGAAAAAAGGTACAGATGTGGAACTAACATATTTTGAGGACAACGAGGATGAGTCAGGCCAGCCAGAGGGCAGCGCAGCTAGAGTGCCAACTGCAATCGATGGGAGAGAGAGACGGGCAGAGATCACATGCAACTATTTCTGAGTAAGTGAGGGGACACAGCGAGTCGTGAGAAGTCATGACGTAGTTTAATGTGGCACCACGCCATGAACACATGAACAGGCCAATCTGGCAATATGCCATCTATACAATGAGTATGTCCAGGGTTACGTCACCCAATGGCAAGTGGATATGCAGGGCCACATCAATGTTTGCGCATACGCGCTGCAGTGGTGGATTGCACGGCCTGTGCATCCTCACTAGAGCCAACCCCAAGCCGCCTGCTGCTCCTGCGTGCTTCGGGGACGGGGGGTGTGATGCTGCTGCTGGTGTCGATGCTCTCCGCAGCATCCCCTGCAGCAGTTGTCGACGCCTGACTTGTCAATAGCACCCCTAGTGCACTTGTCACCTGCACCATCCCCCGAGACAGGTCGCTGCAGCACTGTGTTAGGCCCTCCTGCATCGTCACAGAGCGCCGGCAAAGTAGGGAAGTCGCAGTTGCCAGACGGTTGAGTGCCCTGCTGGTAGTGTCCCTTCTCTGGCGTTCCCGGCGCCGTGCTTCGATGTCAGCATCTAATTTGCTGCACAACTGCTGGATTGACTGGGACATGTCCCGAATGCCCGCAGCCATGCCGCCAATGTTTGTGTCCATGTTGACTAAGCTTGTCCTCATCACCCGCATGTGCCTCTGGACTGACATTACTGCCTTTGATTGCAGGCACTGTTGCTTCAACATTTGGCCCTCGAGCCCCAAGAAGACACCATGGCCGTCAGTGGGTGCTGGTGGACTCTGGACACGCGACCTGCGGCGCCCTCTTGCTCCCGTCTGTGCTGCCTGTGATGTTTGGGGCACAGTGGGATGGCTCCCTTCCTGGGGCCCGGTGCGGTCTTCTGGGCCCATGCTGTCGTCTGACGAGGTGTCTAAGGCTCGTAGCCTGGCTGCTGGACGCCTCCTCATTCTCACACCTGCAAGCGGAGATGTGGCCGGTGAATCGAACATGAGTGGCGATGCTGGCTCTGGTGGTGGTGATGCTGGCTCTCGGTGAGGTGATGCTGGCTCTGTGTGCGGCGAGGCTGGCTGCGTAGGTGGTGCGGCTGCAAGTGGGCCTGCTCCCTGGTCTGCACTCGTGCTGGCTAGAGGTGATTTTTGTGGCCGGTGTGCCGTCTCCCCTGCAGCATGCCCTGTACTGCATGATGTCACATCTGTGGACAGAAAAACAACATTGGCTCAGTGTCCCCGAAGGGCTGCATTGCAAGCGTCACAATAAATCATTTCACTTTCCAATCTGTCCTCTGTCTCCTTGTGCCTCGAGTGCGTGACATGCCTTGTTGCCCTGTGACATTTACGTCATGGTTAGTGTTGCCCTGACTACATCTCCCGGAATGCATTGCCTGTCTGCACTGACACGTGTGGACTGCAGTGTGATTCTCGTGTCACAATGGGGGATGTGGGATAGGGGTAGGGGCGGCTACATTGCTGTGCTTTCGTCTTACCTTGGTGTGTTGCGGCTCTGGCAGAGCTGTCGGCGTCCCCAAGACCCACGACGCTCTCTTGCTCGAGTGTGGCCGCCACCAGCTCCTCCAGTTCGGTGAGGGCAGGTGCCCTGTTGGTTCCACCTCCGGTCTGGCTGGCCTCCTTCTGGATGTCGCCCATCTTCCTCTTGGTCACAATCCTCAGGTCATACCAGCGCTTTTTGAGGACCTCAATTTCCCTGTGGGTCACTCCCACAGCATTGACCTGCGCCTGGATGGCCAGCCATATGTTGCGCTTTTCGGCCTCAGGCACTTGCAGGGATTGCCTCCCAAACAGCTTCTGGTGCTGCTTCACCACCTCCTCCACCAGCACCTGGAGTTCCTTGGGGCTGAATTTGAGCTTCCTCCTCCTTTCCCCTCCGTCTTTCTGTGTGCTCTGGCTGGACATGCTGTTCGTTTCCCGCTCGCACATGCAACTGCTCCCTGCCTCTCCTCTGCACTCCGAGCCTCTCCAGGGTCGGCTAATTATGTACACCTGCCTGGGTGTGGCCACTTCGGCTAATTGTGTACACCTGCCTGGGTGTGGGCAGTTCCTGGTTGGGTGGGCTGTCGTTGCACAGGATTAGCTGTTTCGTCAAGTCATGTGATGTTATTTACCGAATCCGTACGTACCGATTCGGTATTTTCCGATTCGGTAGATACCACCTCGGTATTTTCCGAATCGGTAGATACCACCTCGGTATTTTCCCATTCGGTAATTATCACCTCGGTATTTACCGAATCGGTGAATTCCGATTCGTATTTACCGACTGTTACCGAATCGGTAACTGTTACCGAATTTTTACCTACATGTAACTTACCGATTCTAATTTACCGATTCGGTACGGCTCGGTATTTAAGAACCGGTAAAATTTATTTACCTACATGAGGCCCAAAATGTGAGCAAAGACTTTGAAAATATTGCTGGTTAAAGCAAATTCTAGTCTAATCATTCCAGTAGATGAAAACTGCCCTAAATCTACATATGATTTACATAATTTGGATTCAATGATTGCATAGTTGTTCACAGCAGATACTGAGTGTGACTCTACTGCATACAATACCATGGGTGAAATGTTTGCAGTATACCCCTTGGATAAAGAGGGGATATCCCTAGCTCCCACTTTATTAACATTTTTTTAGGCCTAATCCGGTCGCAATTGCTGCAGAGATTCCCACCTTGATATGGGGAGACCAAGATAAATGATTACAGATTCATCCATAAATAGTTTTAGGACCAACTATTTAAAGTTTAAATTCATTCTAAAACCACGGATGCCTACTTTTTACTCTGGCATACCCCATGATCATTATTTTCATTTTGCCTTTATTCACTATTAAATTATGATTATCAGAGTAGGTAGTACATATTGAAGTAAGGTCCATTATGATTATGTCATCTACATACATTAACGAAGAAAGTGTTTTTGAATCCAGCTTTAGTGGATGTGGGTTAGCTTTACTCATCCATTTGGGAAAGTCGGCTTAGTATAAAGATGCTGTTGATTCAAATAACATTTTGCATATGAAAATCATGGTCACAACTTCATTTGCTAAACTTTGGTGTTATGCAAGACAAGATATCACAGCAGCATTGATTTTACTAGCTCTGTCTTAGACCATCAGATTTCACTTGGTCGGGTGCCAGAGAGCCTGAGCGCAAGATGCCCACCAATTTGTGAGTCTCTGCAGGTCGGAACAATTTTTTGTGTTTATCTGTGGGCATCGGTGCTGTCTGTGGCAGCCGGGCAGGGGGTGCTCACCCTTTGGTGAGGAATGTGGAAGGACTGCATCAGAAACTGATTGGGCTCTGCAGACGATGCGGCTGACAGAGCGGAGGATTGTGGTCTCTGGCCTTTATAGAATGATATCCCCATTTATTTTCTATGGAATTGTAACAATGCTTACTATCTTGTGTTTATTAATTTTGCTGCTAGTATTGGCTCGTATACCGCATTATAGAGCACATTAGTTAAAATAAACATTTGAAACTATACAGTGTCTCTGGTTATTCTCATTGTGGACAAGTATGAGTGAGTGAACAAAAGAGTGTTCTTGCTCCCACGATTCCTGGGAGGATCTGAGTTACATGTTCTAGGATGTGCAATCATTGGTAGCTTCGCCGGAGAACGAATGACACAGTATAGCTCGTCGTATTGGGCTTCCGGGCACTAAGGTGGGTTTTTGGCACACCACTACACAGTGAGATCCTGGTTTCCTGTGCATAGTTCTGTATATGTGCAGAATTCCTGTAACAAAAGGACTGCAGTGTACTGATGGAGAGGCCGAGCTGGTGGATACGCTATGGAGCAGCTGTGAGCTGTAGGAGCTCGACAAGTGAGTGACCGTCGCAGCCACTTCTGGAACCTGGATAAGGGGCACTGAGAGGGCAAGATCCGGATCTGCTGCCTTGGCAGGGCAGCCGGCTGGTTTCCATTCAGACTAATTCAAAACCAGTGGGACGACCTTGCTGCCTGAGTCGGCCCGGGAAGTGGTTGTTGGTGTGGCTGTGTCCCCAGCCTTCTCGAGGTATAGAGAGGGGGCCGCCTTTTTATGGTGGCACCTTCGGTGCTACTGGGTGGTGCAGTGAGCCCTCAAGGGACATCTAGCTGATTAGCACCATTGAGTAGAGGAGATGCAGGGTGGCAAGGGAAACACTTTCCATTTGCCTGAAGTGTTGTCAAGACTGGAGAAGTACCTGTGAGGAGAGAAGTGAAAGAGCTTGGAACCTGACTGGTGGTCTTTGCAGATATTGTGGGAGGCAGACCCTGCTGAACTGAATTAAGGACCGCTTTGGGGGGTTTGTCAGTCTGCGCAGGGGGAGTTGCTATCTGGAGGCGGCCTAATATTACACCACTATTGATAAGATTGCTTCTAGTTGCCTGGAATTGGACTGTGTTGCCCCCTGTGGAGGTGTATATCCGATCACTGGACACTGCCATGCTTGGGGGGTGGCAGAATTGGAGTTTGGCGGGCCTCTTTAATTTTAGCCTGAATGGGCAAAACAGACACTAGACAAGCGAAGCTGCCCAGCATGAACTGATGAGTAAGTCACTCACTGATCCTGAGGATGAAGGGGTATCTTCTCAGGAATCTGATATATGTGCTATGTTTCTAGATCTTAAGCAGTCCCTCACAGTTATTAGCAGAAAATAGACTCTCTGGCTGATAGATTTCACCACCTAAAAGAAAATGTATCAAGTCACGATTAAAAAGTAAGGCAAATTGAGCAACTCACATCGACAGTGGATGATGATGGCAAAACAATGCAAGAAAAGCTGCTCCACATGGAAAAAGTGCTTGAGGTAATTCACAATTAGAATGAGGTTTTGGAGGCCAGATTAATGACGAATAACATCAGGATTATGGGGATTCCGGAGTCTACACTATAAACCCGATTGTGGGTTATGTGGAGGAAATGCTTTGGACTCTGTTTGGAGCGTTTCTGTCCGCAGCTTGCATAGTGGAGCGGCCACATAGATCACTAGGCCCACAGTCACCACCTGAGGTCCCTACTCGGCCCATTTTTGCCCTGCTCCTAAACTATAGGGATATGGTCTCTATACTCGAACTCGCTTGGGAACAGCAAGCAATTTCCTACAAAGGGAATGTTATATGTTTCTGTCCTGATTTCATGATTGCTGTCCAGGCTGTGCAGCAAGATATCCTACCAGTGAAAAAGGTCCCTCTAAAAAAACTGATGCAAAGTACTTTTTGTTATATCCTGCAAAGCTGTGCATCTTCCATGCTGGTAAGATTATATAGTTCAGTGATCCAAAAGCAGCTGCGAAGTTCAACAAGGGCATCCCACCGACTAAGACTGACTTGGGAATTGCTCTGGGCACTGATGAGGCCAGCCGAATGAGTGACAATGGCTAATGGAATTAGTTATGTTGCCCCTATTAAGTAACATTTTTAAGCGACACATGACCTCATTTGGATGAATGGGTTGAGACTTTCTTTGTTGTGCTCTCCTAATTATTGAAGTCTGTTATGCTTTGGATTGGGGGTTCCCCCTGCTTTATTTCAGTGGCCACTGCCCACCCTCTTGTTTACGCAGCCCAGTCATGCTTAGCTGGGATGTGGCGGGTGACTGGTAGTCCCTCTCGGGATGATTCCCATGTTGACCTACATTGCTTGCCTCTTTGGGCTGTTTTTGGGGTGGAGGTTTGTAATCAGCCCGCTTGGGGTTCTGTAATGGGTGGGGGGTGGAAGTTGTTGAGTATGTTTGTACCATTGCCTTTGTTTGTCCCTTTTCTATTTGCCTTCCCCTCTATCTCCTTTGGCTGCCCTACTCTATGCTAGTGTGGATGGGAGGACCTACGATATCTGCAACACAAGGGAGCTATCTCACCAAACATCTAGGGTGTTTCCATGGCGCTGCTGAAGAATATGACCTGTTATTTAGAAGGTTTGAATGATAGGAACAAGGCGGGGCTGGTTCTGGCTTCTCTATGGAGATATTGAGCAGATATTTGCTTTCTTCAAGAACTACACCTGACTAAACACACTAATATGCACTTGCAGGTGGGATGGATTGATAAACAGCATATAGTGAGCTACTCTAATTTCATGATTGGCAGCTATTCGCATTCAAAAGGGACTCCACTGGCATACACGAGTGGTCCAGTGTGACCAACAGGAAGATACGTTATGCTGGGTGGTACCTTAGAGGGGCACCCACTGAGACTCGTGTCTATTTACAGGCCCAATGCTGACCCTAATTTATTTGCTGAGCTCTGGAGACATGTGGATGCACTGGGAATGGGTGCAATTGTGCGTGTGGGGGATTTTAATGTTATTCTAGATCCATACCAAGACAGATCAGGTGAGTCCTGTCACCTTCATGCTTGGTCTGCTGCCTATTGGATAATGTGTTAATAGATGTTTGGAGGACTAGGGATGCGGCCAAATAAGTAGGAACCTGCATGTCCTTCACAAACTTCTCCTGGTCAGAGATAGATTATTGGCTTGCATCAAGGGATGTGGACGCTTGGGTGATTGCCGTATGGCATTTACCGAGAACCTTCTTGGATCACTTCCCAGTACTCCTTGAGCTCTCCAAACTGGGATTCCCAGGCCGGGCATTTACATGGCAGTTTCCACATGGAGCCCTAAGAGATCTGGTGTACTGTGAGGGGAATGCATAGCCAAGTAGGCAGGACTCCTTGTGCACTGGTGCTGGGTAATATGCCTTATGTGGCTAAATGGGGTGTCCTATGATGGCAGTGCAAACAACATAAACTTATGTTTACTTACTAGGATACTCTATTAAGTAGTCTACATGTCCGCATAGTCCTCAGAGAGGTAGCTCTCAGCATCACACATACCAACCCTTACCTTGTGATCTTAGTCTTAGGATATTGTGTATACTATGATACTTGCCTCTTTGGACCATATGCATCCGTGCAATGAGTCTGGCAGGAAAGGTGTTTGGACAGTAATGCACAGGTAGTTTACCCTTCAAAATGTCAAAATGTTGTGTTATGGGTCATGATATCTCACATCATATTCCATGTAGGATGGGCCTGGTCTACATGATGTAGAGGGCTGGCTCAGTCAATGTAGGTCATGACCAAGGTTGAGTTTAGTCCTCAGATTACCCCAAAAGTGTGTATCTATACTTTAGTTGTGCGAAGCATGTGACATGGACACATATAATATGTTGGCTCTTGATGAAGAGATGTGCTAGATGTCAACGTAATGTTTATCAAGCTGACAGTTATTCTCAAACTTCCAGTTACAATCTGTTTCTACATCGATTGTGTCCAGTCAGGTCAATGCCCCTCAGATGAAGGCCATCGCCTGTAAGGGGCAGACCCTAGGGGTCTACAACTGGTATAGTGCCCCCTGCAGGAAGAGGTGGGAGGACCTGCTGCTATGCACCCAGAAGATCGTGGAGGCCCAGCTGGGGAAGTCCTTCCAACATTGAAGGGGGCATGCGGCAGACCCTGACCACCTGATAGCAATTGAGGGCCCAACAGCAGCAGCAAGGGGGTGAGTCCTGGCGAGACTCATACATTACATATTCACAACTTTGAGTGTTACAGACAGGCATTTTACCAAACAGGCAAGATGAGTTGTAGTTAGTGCAAGTTTGGTAGTCAGTGTATGCTGCTATGCTGTGCCTATTGTTTTTCTGACCTAGAAGATAGCAGAGCCCTGTCCATATCCAATTCTCTCCTTTTGAGCAGACACCTGGCTGAATTAAGTGGGTAAGTATATCATGTTCTCAGTAAATCTGGGCGACAATTGTACCACATAGGCAACTGGTCTTGCTTGATGTACCCTCACTACTGTCTCTCATTTGATGGTGGCACTATTATTATTTTATCATCTCGAACGAACATGGCATAAAGCCATGGCTATTCATGTAGTAGCAGAATCTGTATTGTGGAATGCAGAATCTAAAGTATAGCACCCATATGTGCACCCAATGACCAGAGATTATTATATTGTACTCATTAGGCGCCTGAAAAATACGAATACTGCCCCCAAATTCTGCAATGACTAACATAATGGTATTCATATCGTTTCAAAACCGCCAGGGCTTAACAAACAAGATAAAAGACATTCCACAATTCCTTCTTAGCCTCTCAGCCTAACACGCTGATATTTATATTGTGTCAAAATCGCCAGAACTTCACAGACAAGTTAGGGGACATTATGTAGTTTCATTTAAGTCCCTATGCACAACCGCCACCTACCCGTTACCAAGGAATATCCTGTGTCCTTTCCTTGTACGGCAACTACCCGAGGGGAAACCCGGTCAGCTCCCGTCTCCTTATAGCCCTAAGCATCGTTCTCCGCGGTATTGCTATACTTTAGATTCTGCATTCCACAATACAGATTCTGTTACTACATGAATAGCCATGGCTTTATGCCATGTTCGATCGAGATGATAAAATAATTTTTTAACAACATAATGAGATTTATATATATCTGTAAATCGATTTACATATTGCACTCTATTTTATTGGTATGTGCATTTTGAAGATTGAGTCTGAGCTTCTTTTCCTTTTTTGTATGTGTTTTACTCTCAGAAAACTGTGATCTGAGGCAATACTCCCATAAAGGTGGAGGTAAATTAATATTACCCCTTAGGTGAGTGATGTGTTTTTCTTGTTTACATTTTAAATCACATGTGCGTTCCCGAGCAAAAAGCAGCGACAATATCACTCCACAACATTCTCAGCGACCAGTCATATCTGGAACAAGAACACAAAACAGGCGATAAGGCGTGTTAGCACCAGGAAATTAACACGTGCTCAGACCTGGTGCAAAGTCGGACCACAACCTGCGCCCGACAAGGGAGCACAGCCCACAGCCACACATGAAGAACAACAGATGCCCCCGAGCAACTGAACATGCAGCACGGACACCCAAGAGGGCCACAACACTCACCGACGCGACACCCAGGCCCGCAACACCCCCCCCAGGCCAACCCCCAACCCTGGACAAAGAAACTGCACACCAACACCACAAATCCCAAAACAAATATTTTGCCTGATGTCGTACAAGCAGGAAAATCAACATACGTGCGTGGCCAGAAAATGGACAGTCATGCAGCAATTCAATCATCAACACAAAACACCGTTCAAACAAAAGCCAAAACAACCATTCGGATGAGTCCAAGTGGGTCCTCACTGGACAATCTGTAGGACACAGCAAGGAAGACAAAATCCAAGAGAAGAAGGCGTGCCATGTGCCCAATAAATGAAAGAGAGGGAGGGAGAGAGCGAGGAAGAGAGACGGAGTGAGATTGCACAAGCAGCGCAATGCCTCTCAGGCACCTGGCTCCAAAGGTCAACATGTGTGTGTTTATTGCCATCCGAACACCATGAGCCCAAGGCCTTGTCCCAATCTCAGCGCCAAAGCCACATTGCAAGTAGTGTTCAGACAAACATCAGGGATGAAAGCTCCATTGTTCCAATGCAGAAGGCGGGAGGACACCTGCACCTCTGACCTTGGTCCAGAACGCAGCTGGAACACCCTGAGAGAGATGCCAAGGCAGATGGGGACGACTCCCACACCACGCATTGCGCAAATGAAGCATCCGACTTATCCACACCCCAAACACAGAAGCCCCTGCCTGAGGTGCACCCGCATGGGATGCCCTTGACACTCACGAAAATAGCAACCCATTCTCCCCAACGTTGCACACACATTCAAATCATTGCTCAGAGCTGTGGCATATCCTCAACACAACTGCCGCATTTCAGAATAGTGCCGGCTCTACGAGACACACCAACGCAATGGCAAGCCATCCCGGGCAAATACACAATCCCCATCATGTGGAACAGTACCGTGCACGTATGCTGCATTTACTGGGCTCACTGCCACTGGCAGTGCTGCGGATCAGTTACTGGCTGAGCATCCGCCTTGCCTACGTCACCTGCCTCCAGCCCTCGTTCCATTGCTTAACATTTGAGTGTCCCATGGATGTCTGCCTATCCAACACAACCGTAGATGAATTGGATTATGAGTCTGACTTGTGTCTGCGTGCCCTGTTGGATCATGAACAGGAGTGCAACCGAGACAGCGGTGCATGGGATGCCTTGACATACTGCGTATGTATTGGCAGTTGTGCATGAGAGGTTGCACAATTCTTTGTGTGCAGTGACCACATTGAGGCGCTCCCCTATTGGGCTGTGTTGCGGATTGGTGAAACGGTGTGGGCTGAGCACACCTGTCCATACCAGTTAATGGATTGGCTCACCCTGGTGTTCCTTGAACACGACAAGGATGACTATTGGAACACTTTGCACATGAAGCAGCACGGACATTCATGGACGAGTAACTACGTTCCTGCAGCCACATCGGATTATCACCCACAGCACAGGTCCCAAAAACTTGTTGCATCGTGGGGAATGCTCACATATCCCACCACAACAGAGGACATGTCTGCCTTTGTCAGGAATCTGGATACATGTGTGTGGAACTACGCGTGTGTACACACACCTGTGCAAGGTGATGCAGGTCCATGGTCGGAGCAACACAGCGTCGTTTGACAACGTTACCAATTCGGACACACTGCTGGGGGAGAGTACACACATGGCAATGTAGCAAGACATGTGAACCTGTCGGACCCTTTCACCTGATCACTGTCAGCAGAGCAGACAATCGGTGCACTCTGGTGGCAGAGCACTATGCAGAGCCCATGGGAAGTGAATCGTGCCCCCTCACACAGGGCAATGGGCAGACGCCAAACAACACATGACTCATCCAGCAAGGCAAGGTGGGTTGAGACCATTGCCATCCATGATGATTGTTGTCCATTTTTGCCTCACCATTTTCTGAACCTCGACATGCTCCCATGCTGCGTGTAAGTGTCTTAAGCATGTCCCTGCCTGTTGTTGCCGTTGCCTCGTCCGTACTGACACGCATATGCCAATAAGGTCTATGCCACTCCACTGGTGTCTAACTGTGATAAGTGTTGATTAGATTGTCCACTTGTTTGCTACAATGACCATCCTCCCTAAACAGGGAGGAACTGACTGGCGCATGTGCAATGGGGGTGGCTCCCCTTTGCAAGCTCCACCTATGTGAGCCAGACATTGTTTTGGGATAGTTGCTGGCCGACCTGTGCACTTATGTGACTTCAGCAATGTGAGTATGGTGTACAACCTCTGACCATGTGGAGCAATGTCATATATCATAACAGAATGTGTCTACTCAGATGTGTGTGAGTAGGTATGCGACTTGAAGTTCTGTTGTCACATGTGATGTAGGACACCACTCCTGGCCGGCTACCGATTTGGTCATTCCTACACACAGCCCTATTCAATACAAGGACGTGTGCCTACGTTGGGGGGTAGTGAGATTGTTGTTGATGTCCAATGGGGACACAGCTGGTACTCACCTTCACAGTCATCCAATTGAGTGTCTCAGGGATACACATGCACATGGATGTCAGTTACCAGGGTGTACCTTCATGTGCAATCATTGTCCCTACATCCAGGCAAACTTCCATACGTGAGTGAACATAGTCATGACACATCTGTGTGATTTAGAATGTTTTATTCACATTCAGGTGATTGACGGACATGGAGCTGTACATGGCCATCCAAGCCCACATTTCATGGAAGCCCAGTGGTGGGCCAACCAGAGTCTTTTGGGGATTGAAAAGTGAGTAGGAAGAGGGGGAGTGCAGTCGGCAGCAGGATTGCTGTGTAATTGTCCAGCAGTGAAGATATGGCAGTCCGTGTCGGGGTCCAGGTGAATGTCGCAGAGTGTTCTGAGGGTCAGTGGGAGGTATTGTCCCAGGGCATGATGCATAGGGCAGAACCAGGCAGGGACAGGCCATTTGGCAGTGATGGATGCTACTGCCTCCTTCCTCACACAGTAATTACCATCCCCATCTTACTCGCCTGATAAGCATTTTGTGTCTGGTGTGTGTGGCGGGGTAATGGCTGCATCACTGTGTGCCACTGACACATCAGACTGCGAAGGTGATGGGGCTGCATCACTGTGTGCCTCTGACACATCAGGGGTCGGAGCTGTGTGTGTTGATGTTCCCGCTTCAGTTATCTGTGACAGGCTCAGTGGCAGCAACGGCAAGATGATGAACTGCAGGGCATTGAAGTTCCCAGCTACTACTCGCTGGTGTCCAGCCATGGCAGCCATACTTTCAGCCTGCATCTGCTCCATGGTCTCCATTGACCTCCGCATGTGTGTCAACTCTGTGCTGTCCTCGCTGGTGCCTGTCTGATCAGACAGTTCTTTTATTCGATTAATGGCCCAAGGGCGGTCAGCCAAGGTCTGTGGTGGAGCATGGTGCGTACAGGGGATGTCTGATATGGACTGTACGTGGTCCCTGATGGAACTCAGACACCCACGTATGGCTGCCCAAGCTCAAAACACACCCATAGCTGTTCAGCCAACTCCACCTGGTAGCCCCACACACGCTGTTGGAACTCCATGTATTGGTCGGTGGGTCCTGGGAGACAGCCTTGGTGGTGTGTGTTTCCTGCCGTGTGGTCTGTGCAGGCGGTGGGATCACCTCGGGCAGCTGGCCTGCCCTGCTCCTGGGGATGGGGTACGGAGGCTGTCCATTATCCATTTGAGGGTGTCTTGACATATGTGCAGGTTGTCCTCTTCTTCATCAATGTTGGGAAGCGTGGTGTGCTCTGCAGGAGGTGTTATTTGTCCCTCTGCAATGTTAAGGGGAGATGCAGGTTAACAGAGTTACACATGTATGTTGAAGATTTGCAGATGTTTACATTCAGACAGCATGCCAATGTACATTGTGACTGTTTTGGTGGAGCTGGCTATTTGATGGCAGTCAGTGTGTTTTTCGACTAAATGACGGATGTGTGGTAGTACCCATACATTATCATCAGACAGTGTCAGGCAATGCCAGATGTGAGTAGACAGTTACTACACACGTGCAGGACCTGTTGTGAGCCCTGTCCTGTGGTGTTGCACTTCGTACCACATTGCCCTCATTGCTGATGTTCTGTGATTGCAATGTGTGTGCGCTGCATTGTGGGGGAGTTGACACTGCAGCTCTGATTTCATGTAGCCTTCTCCCTTTGAGGGGGGTGCCTTTGAATAGTGTGCTTTTCGGGGGTTGAATTGTTTTTGACTTGGGTCATGTGTGCTCTCGGACAGATATTGTGGCCTGGTGCATTGTTCGTCTGCTGTGTGTATTGTACTGCATGGGTTGTGGGTGCACGTGGATATGTCAGAGTGTGACCTGCTCCTTTACGGATGTGATCCGCACCCCCATGTCTAATCGTGGGCCATGTCATGTTTTTTGGCTGCTGCCATGCTATCGGGCATGCAGTGTCACTTGCAAGGTCAGTGTGGGTCACAGAGCCGCTGCTTTGCTGGATTCAGCACATGTGCATGGGTCGGCTATGATATTGGTGATATGGAGGGGGCCCCTTTGTGCACATTGTGGACAGAGGCCTACTTAGTGTTTCTATGTGTGCTGCAGTGTGCCAAGTCTATCAGCGACATGTTCCGTGATCATTGTGGGTGTGCAGTGTGCTGCACATAATTGTGAATGTGTGCCATTGTGCACATCTCCCCCCGTCCCCCCAGTCCCTGGTCGTTACTCACCCTGTTGGGTCAGGTCGTATTGAGCTGTGTCCAGGCCCCCAAATCCTGCCACCGTATCCACACTGCTGACTGTGGTCACCATTTCCTCCAGCTCATACAGCTCCTCTTGTTTCGTAGGACTCCTACCTCCAGTCACCGTTGCTGCCTTCCTGTTGGTGGAGAGTTTCTGTTTGGTTTGGCTGTGCACTTCATGCCAGCGCCTCTTGGCCTCCTCCATTGACCTATTTGACACTCCGACTGCATTGACGTTGGTGACGATGGCCTGCCATATTTCCGTTTGGGTTGCCAGTGCCGCAGTGGAGGTGCCGAACAGTTGTTGATGGTGTTCTATCACCTCCGTGACGATGATCCAGTCTTCTGGCGGACTGAACCCCGTCTTCCTCTTCCTCTTCTCCTTGCCCTTCCCTGAACACGGGGTTCCTTGGTGGCCCTCCGTGGAGCTTGTGGAGTTCAGCTTGTCCTCTGCACTCGGTCCGGGTGCATCGAAGGTGCTACGCAGTTTGAATTGGTTTTGGTGTTTTTTTTCTTTCTTTTATAGTGCATTTTCCAACCAGACGCATGGGATTTTCAGGCCTGTGGCTGGTTTTTGCTGATTTTTGTACCGCGATTGGCCTCATCGCATGATTTTTTGCTTTCACGTTTCGCATTTTTGCGGTATGGCGTTGATTTTCACGATGACATTTGACGCGTTATCTGGTGACTATTGCATTCTACCGGCGCGTTGTGAATACTTGGTTGGCACGGCGTAATTTTCCCGCAATAGGCTGCGATGTTGAGAGTTGCATAAAGCTACTCTTGAGGTAGTTCTTGTGAATATACCCCCTAGTGTTGACAAACTTGAGGAAGTTCTTGGCTTATGTAGCACTTGTGGCAAAATGCTGGTGTTAGCACATTGAGGGTTATTTTTTTGCATAAATGAGGTGATATTTAGGAGGCCACATTCATGACAAAGTTTTGGTCCTAACATATTAGAGATATTTGTTTTACATAAGGATCATCCGTGGTTTATAGATGGCACTAATGGCAACATTCTATCAGTGATATATTGTATGTAAATTTGGGACTAAAGGGGCTCCCATGGCATATGGGTAGCACCCATGACAATAAGCTAGACCGGCTCAATGGTGGCTATTTGTGGCCTATGGAGCACCTAGCACCTTTTAGAGAAAATTGTGTAATCATTAGGGCAGAGTCAGATTTAATTGGCCTTGCACACCATGAATTAATTGAATATTCAATGAGTGCTTTTTCAGTGCAAGTGTTTTATAACCAATTATGTGAAACTGGTCTCCTTTTTTCTAAACTGTTCTTGAGTGGAGACCACTGCCCCACCGAACCCTCCTTAGAAGATTTCAGACTCACTTGCTTTACTCACTACAATTCTGGGTAAGTATTACCGCCCGCCACTTTAAAAAATCACAAGCTGCTTCTCTAACAACAGAAGGTAAACAGTGAATATTTACTTTCTGCTACTTCCACTGGGATTTTTGACTAGGGCATTATGGTGCAGATCAGAGCTTTCGAATCACCTCTACTTCCACGGACGGAATGATTTCACAGTCACACACGCATACACACATCACACGCTGGTGGGGCCCATTACACCAACATTCCCCCTTTATCACTCTATCCGTGCCCTGTAAAGGAGAAACACCTTTCATATATGCTCTATCTAATCTGCCTGTACTATGAGGTCAATGCGACCAGCTAGTTGCTATAGATCTAACAAAATACATTTCAAAGAATACACAATAAAATCAATACACATGACCAGAAATAATCACCCGAGACAGAAATTCAAACAGATTGTTCATTTATCTAAAATTTGAAGAAAAGCCAATTAAATGCAAAATTCATTTCTCTCATATTTACCTATTCTGTCTTCGTCCTCTCCATCAGCATAGGGACCTCGCATCATCAGCTCGGGAAGAAGTGGCACTAGACCTCTCTAGTCCACTATTATTTATACTAAAATTTACATTCTATAAAGTAACATTTCTTTAATCAGAACGGATGAATGGCGGAAAAAAATGTCATCTTGGTACTTTTTCGATATTCTACGGGATGTTCTCACGCATAGATTGTCCCAAATAATGAATAGCAGAATTGAACGTCCATGACTAATTTGCTACTTTTTTGGATGTCTCTACTAGGTGAATTTGTTTCAAAAGTGGGTTCACATTGAGTTCGTATCAACTTTTCCGTCTTTCAGGGGCTTTTGGCAGATGTCCCAGACTTGTCATCATGCTTATGGCTTTTCAGTTCATCGGAGGTGCAAGGTCACAGGCAGAGCGAAGCCTTTCTGTAAATTTCCAGCAACTCCAATGCAGGCTGCGGGTGGTGGCCATTTTGTGGCAGGCCACAATGGACAACTTAAGCAAAAATAAACATAAAACAGAATTACTGCACGGAAATGATTATACAGTGTTATTCCCCTGCTAATACCCTTATGTGTGTGTATTTATCTAGCCATTTGCGACATCAAAAAGCCATTAATGCATATTAATTATAAGCGCAAACACAATAACATCACATAAGCAATATCGATTTCTGTCAATTTGCTCACCAACTTAGTTGACTTATTATTGTAGCCATGCAATAGCATTCCCACGTGTAATTCTCTTGTTAATAAGGTTGATTAGACATCATTTGACAAACTCTTAATACTTAATAATTAATCAGTAGTACTTTTAGTTATAACATGCGAAAATGAAACAGATATTCGGTTTTAGAGTAAAAACCCTGCTCCATCATTACACATTAGGTGTTGTATAATTAATACATTCAGCATCGCAATATGCGTTTTTCTGATTAAATAAAAACAAAAATGTTAAAAATAAACACTTCTGAACAAGTTTTCCCATGTTTCATCTTTAAGAAAAATGAAAAATGAAGTGTCTGAATAAAATCTTCACCTCTGTGCTTCACACAAGTGATAAGGCCTGACAAAAGACCTTACATCAAATTGTATTAACAGTAATTAATAATTTAGGCCACTAATTTAGAATATATTCAATATACAAGCTTCATCAAATGATACATGTGGACATACCTTCTATTGTTCTATTTATTTACTGTTTTATAGGGGAACATGACCCATTATGGCAGCAGAGCGCTTTACATGGATAGCACGTTGTATACAAGTATGAAATAGACAAAAACATAAGTAGGGATAAAAGGAAGTGAATACACCTGGGGAATAACAGGGTGTATACAATATTCAGATCATTATGCAGAGATAACCAGCAATTACATTTGTGGGAGTACCAGGTCAGAACAGAATAGATGGGGAAGCAGCAAACTTACCTGCTGTAGCCTGGTCCACTTGGTCCACGCCGCCACCACCACTGCCAGGAGTCCAAGGGAGCCATTGCCGTTGAGCATCAGCGGGCCCAATCTGCCGCATCGCTTCTGCGTCGCCGCCCCGGGACTCCAACTTCTGCCAGCCCCAGCGGCGGCGCGCTGATCTGACGCTGCGCCAGCGCCAGGAGGCGCCTAGAAATCACGCAGAGGCCGGCGGAGCGGGGGGAAGCAGCAAACTTACCTGCTGTAGCCTGGTCCACTTGGTCCACGCCGCCACCGCCACCGCCAGGAGTCCAAGGGAGCCATTGCCGTTGAGCATCAGCGGGCCCAATCTGCCGCATCGCTTCCGCGTCGCCGCCCCGGGACTCCAACTCCCGGCAGCCCCAGCGGCGGCGCGCTGATCTGACGCTGCGCCAGGAGGCGCCTACAAATCACGCAGAGGCCCGCGTCGTGGGACGTGCGCGGGACGCACCGGGCTAAGCCCGGGCAAAGGGCGGGCCCTCTGTGGCCCTCAGAGGCCAGAAGAGACAGGACTGGGCCACGGATTCTGTACGTATTCAATGCAGAACTTGTGCATTTATTATATGGTGCTTTGTAACGTGCATAACTGTAAGCGTTACCAGAAGCTAGCTGTTTGGTACAATTCCCGGTAAACGTGCTCTGTCTTAAGGATTTTTGTTACGGTTGTTAACATGGCCAAGGTCAAGACGAACAAACCCATCATGGGGGCTTGTTCCATGGAGAACTATCTTGTGCAAAAGGTGAACCAAATTAATAATACCCGTAGAGCTTCCTTAGGGCGAGGTAATGACTCTGTCGTATGTGCAGAGCTGCCCTCTCCCTTGGTGTTTGTAGCTCCCACAGACGGACAGGATGGGGGAAGTGGGGCTGTCGTAACTACTGAAGCACAAATACATGCAGATCAGACTGTAGATCACTTAGAATTAGTATCTGACTTAATAGAGGAAGAGACATCACTCTCATCGCCCCACCATAGACCAGTGAGACTGTGTAGGAAGGTACAAGCTAAGCGAGGGGGGAAGAACTGCAAGCTTAGAACAGGGAGGGGTAATAGAGTCTCTAATAGTGGGGTATTGCAAAAGGATTTAGAGGAGGGTAGTCGCATGGGTGGAACCAGCTCTAATATCGTCCCGGAACCACTCACTCTTCTACTTCACTCTCTGGAGGGAAAAATAGAGGCAAAAATTACTGAGCTTATGCAACCTTTGCTATCCAAATTAGACATAATGGCCTTGGAAGTGGAAAGATTAGGTGGGCTGCTAAAATCGCACCTGGTTGGAGCATCAGGTAAATCAGACGTAGCAAATAATAAACTAATCGTGGAGGATCTGGGAACAAGCAGAGGAAATTTACCAAATATTTTATTAAATAATAGGCAGAATAATAGGCAGAATGCATTGGCTGTTGCTGAATCTGTCCTATCGGATCCCAATATATCAACTATGCAGAACACCATTGTTACTGGAACTTCTGAGGGAAAGTTGGCTTACAGCCATGTAAAGAAAAGTCGTCATGTAAATCTTCCACCTGAATGTGCACCTTATGTGGCTGTACTCACAAATGTTCCACCCATTCAGCCCCACGCATATCAGGTGCCTGAGGAAAATCATGATTCATTAAAGAATAGGACGGTCTTTTGGCTTAATAAGAACTGTGGGTTTCCCGTTAAATTTGCCAATCAAATATTAACAACAAGAAGGGTGAGTTGGATCAGACCATCTAGTAAGGCAACAAATGGTGATTGTATTATCATCAATTTTAGGCATCCTCAACATGCTGCCACAGTTTTACTTAGAGCCGCTGCATTGGCCAACATACCTAATAGTATTTGTATACGCCCTCTGGGGATTTTTTTACTCCCATTTGATTAGAAATCCACCAACCCCTGGCCCTCTTAGATCACGTATACTCTCACAGTCACTGCCTCCTAATGGAGAATATGTACACAATGTGGGAATACAGAGAGATAATGGTTTTAATATTGTAACTCACAACAGATTTGATGCCCTTTCGGGATTAGAGTTATGTGACTGACATGAGGTATCTGTTGGGCAGGCAACTCGGAGTTCAGAGGTTTTGGAACGTATGGAGAGTATCTCGGCTGTCAGAAAATCAAATATTATAATTTCCTGGAATATTGCGGGTCTAGGTACTAAAATGAGGGACTGCAATTGGATTGAGTACATTAAGAAGTACCAAGTTATCTGTTTACAGGAAACTTGGTCAATCGATTGTAATTACTTCCTGGAAGGGTATAAGGCCTATTATGTCCCGGCAGTAGCAACTACTAGGGGCAGACCTAAAGGGGGCATGGTTGTGTTTATCTCTATAGTACTATGTTGTAAGGTACGGAGAATTATAACAAACCACACTGGCATCATTGGGTCAGTTTTAATAGGAGATAACTGTATGGCCGGCCTGGTCAATTTTTATAACGCCATTAACTGTAGCACTAACTCTAGTCAGATAGTAATACTGAATACTTTTATTAGTAACTCCATGAAGGATTGTATTCACAACCTCATGGTGGTGGGGGATTTTAATGTCCATCCCTGTGGAGACCCTCTTTTTAAAATGATTACGGAACTTAATTGCCCGTACTGTGAGAATTTCCATTTTGAGCACTCAACTGAGGGGGAACACCTCAATGATATGCTTGATGAGTTAGATTTAACACCTATGATGGCGTTGATGGCCCCGAATAAGTGCTTTGATACCCCAACATTTAAGGGGAATGGTAGGGCAACTTTTATAGATTTTATTCTGTTAACACCTGTAATGCAGTCTTTTGTGGGATTCTTCTCTATTGAAGCTAGTGAATTCAGTGACCATAATCCACTCACTGCTCTTATGAGGGGTCCACTGATAGTTAAAGAAAGAGTAGACTCCCTTATTGGTAGGGTGAACACCCCAGATGGCAGACGTCGACTGAGATGGTCCATGGTAACCCCTGATCGGTTGTACAACGAAATCAAAGTCACATGTGCTGACGAAATTACGTTATGCACGCAAGAGGGTGCACTCCCAAACATTGTCCTAAATGCTTTCAATTGTCTAGCGGTGAAGGTATCTCAGCTATTATCAGTACCTATAAAAAAATCGGATTTCAAAAAAGGTCCTAGGTGGTTTAATCAGGATTGTTCAAAAGCCGCCAGAAATCTAAGAGTAGCTTTGGCGTCTAAACCTAGGATAAAAGCTGATGTTCAGCAGTGTAGAAAGACCTACAAAAATATTATCGCAAGACATAAGGAATCTCTTAGGGAAGAGGCGTGGTCAGAGATCTTAGATCCTGCCACCCTTCAAAGTAGCACTGGATTCTGGGCCCTGATGAGGAAACCATTCTTGGCACAGGACCCGGGAGATGGCACTGAAAGCTATATATCTAAGGAGGAGTGGGAAGTGCACTTTAAGAAGTTATACTGTTGTACAGGGGACACGGATACGACTTCTGCCTGTAGCAATACCGGTGTACAGATTGTTTTTAACAGAGGTGAAGTTTTGGAGGGCATACAGGGTATCACAGGCGGGAAAGCTCTCGGCCCTGATGTGATTCCCCCTGATTTATTTAAATCTGATCCTAATTTTTGGGCACCCATCCTAGAGTCTGTTTTTAATGCTGCTGTAAAAGAAGGATGCCCACGATCATGGGGTGTTTCTACAATTGTCCCGGTCTTTAAAAAGGGTGACAAGGGTAGCCCACACTGCTATCGACCGATTTCTTTAATAGACTCTATGGTCAAGATCGTAGGAAGAATTGTACTGCAAAGACTGTCAGATTGGGTGGAGGAAAAGAATATTATGTCTCCCTCGCAGTATGGTTTTTGCAAAGGCCGTTCGACAATAACTCAATGCCTTAACCTCTTCCTGATCTTAAGCAAATATACCATAATACAGAAAGGTACCATTCATCTTGCCTTTATGGACTTGTCCTCCGCTTTCGACTGTGTCAATCGGGGAAAGCTGTGGCAGTCCATGAGGTTGAAAGGGGTTGATAGCGGTTTGGTTGATTTTCTGGTTGCCCTACACTGTAACACCAGTGCCAATGTGAGATACTCCCAGGATCTGAGTGTATCAAATAATTTTAGCATTGGAAAGGGTGTCTGGCAGGGTTGTATCCTGGCCCCTTTTCTTTTTAACTTTTATATTAACTACCTAGATGGTGTGTTACAGGATGTTTGTTCTGACTGCCCAAGAGTTGGCAGGCGTGAAATTCCAATACTTCTTTACGCAGATGATGCAGTACTTATATCTAGAACAGAGAGGGGACTTCAATCACTGTTAACAGTATTTAATTCATTTATGAGAGATAGAGACCTCTTGGTAAATAATACTAAATCCTTTGTATTACAAATTGGTCAGCAACCAAAAAAACCCTTCCTTTTTAGGATTGGTGAAGAAATAATCCCCCTAACTAAAACATTCTCCTATTTAGGAGTTCTCTTTGACACAAAATTAAACTGGGAACCTCATCTTGTAAGGAAAAAAGGAGAAATGGTGAGGGTTAATGCTTCTATTTTTAACTTTGCTACTAAACTGGGGGAAAAAACCTATTTGTGCTATGTTGAAATTGTACAATGCTAAGTCCATGGCAACTGCATCCTATGGCAGCGAAATTTGGGGGTATGTCAATGGAGAGCAATTACAGATTGTTGAAAATCGATTCATGAAGCGTCTTCTGTGTGTCCCCACTGGTACGGCTAACCTCGTTGTACACGAGGAGCTGGGGTCTCAATATCTATGTGATTTGCTTTCCCTACGCCCCTTGATGTTTTGGCTTAAATTATGGCTAAATGAGGACATACCCCTAACACATTTAATTGTGAAGGATTTCTTGTCACTGGACAAAGCATTGAGCTCTCCTTGGTTAAGCTACTTAAAATCAAACTTCGATAAACTCGGTCATCCCGAACTCTTTGCTAATCCACATCTAATTTCAATGGGAGATCTGGAGTCCATTAAACAAGCTTTTTTGCTGGATAGGAGGACTGTGAGAGAAGAAGTGGAGGTTCAGAAACCGAGTGTGAGGAAGTTTGCTATGCTAAAGACTACTGTGGCCATTGAGCCATATTTGGAAGGGTCTTTGACTTCACATGAGAAATTTTTACTGACCAGATTTAGGTTTAACCTGTTCCATCACCTGCTTATTCGACCCAAGTGTGATATTTTTAACAAATCGGCAGCGCCTTGCGGCTGCGACGGAAAGTCTCCGCAGGATATGCTGCATTTTATTTTTTTATGCAAATTTTATGAATTCCCACGTAAACAACATTTAGTGATTCTTTTAATAAAACTTGGTTTTAAACAAATCAGGCCGGCACTTTTGTATTTGCAGCTTTTGCACAGTGACAGTATCCTCCAACTCAAGGACTTTTTAAAATTATGTATTAGATTGAGAAAATGCCTGGACCAGTGAAACTATGTCCCATCTTTGTGTCTATATTGTCAAAGTACTCTTTTACTGCATTTGTACCTGATGAAATGGTTGGTTCTTCTGTGACAATGTATTGTATATTTTATGTGTCTTTTATGGTTAGCAAATAACCGAAATAAAGTTTTTATGATGATGATGAATAGATGGTAACCAGTCAGTGAAGAATCTAGCTGAAACAAAAAAATAAAGCAATTCTGCTGAGCGGTATGTGCAATGCATGATATATGGGAGGTACTTGCACATTAGGAAAGTTTTGGCTTTCTTTCTAAATATTGAATTCTTCTGATGAAAGACAGCAGTGAGTTCCAGATTCTTGGTGCAGCCCCAGAGAAGGCACTATTGTAAGTTTTTTCCTTTGGGAAGCGGGCTGTTCTGGAGCACAAAGTCTCTGGCGGACCGGGAGTTTCTGGCTCCTTCTGAGACCATGAAATTTGGGTGAGATGTGCAAGGGATTTAGTGTGTAGCATTTTGTGAATGATACATGCCAGCTTGAGTTGGATTCCGGCTTCAAGAGAAAGCCAGTTCAGCACCTTAAGGTGAGGTGAGATGTGGTCAAATTCTTTTGAGCCTGTTAAGAGTCTGGCGGCGGCATTGAGGCAAGCTTTTAGGGGGTGCCTTGGAGATCTTGGGCAGGTCAGAAAGGGTTGAGCATCGGATTCGATTCTGGATATAACTAATGCCTGGACTGCCATTTTTAGGCCTGAAGCATCATAGAAAGGTTTTACTTTCCTCAGGTAGCTCAGGTGAAACCTGGAAATTTTAGCCATCTAATTGATGTGGTCTTGCATATTCAGGTTGCTGCCTAGGGTTGTTCCAAGAGATTTGGCAGATTCTACAATGGTTGGTGTGTAGTTTAGTGCTGTGATCGACTTAGTCCATTCCCGAATGTCAGTGTTACTTTTAGGGAGGAAATTAGAAGGAACTCCATTTTTTGTGCATTTAGATTGAGCTGGTTGCAGGCAAGCCATTAGTCAGCTTTTGGTCCTCATTCAAAGAGTAGATCTCCTCTAGAGATGAGATTTTGATATAGATCTGAATATCATCAGCATACAGGTGGAAAGAGATGTTGGCGATACGTAGTAATTCAGCTAATGGCTCGGGGTAGAGATTAAAGAGGTTTGGGGAAAGAGTTGATAATTGGCAGACTCCGATCGTTATCAGGGAAGGAGCAGATAGGTTACTGTTGACTAAGATTCTCTGGGAACGGTTCTGGAGGAAGGATCTAAACCATTCAAGAACGGTTTGGGCCATGTCGTGTTGCAGCCACTATGCCTACCCACACAAGTGAGGTACCATTTTTATTGGGAGACCTGGGGAAATGCTGGGTGGTAGGAAAATTGTATCAGCCCAGTGATCCTACAACTTTCCCACACTGAAATGTGAGAAAAAATAGATTATTTGAACAAAATTTGAGGTTTACAGGGGATTCTGGGTAGGGAAATGTTGGGGGACCCACACAAGCCATACTGTAGTGAGGTTATGGATTCACTGTGTACATTGCTAAGTTAGCATAAGTTAGCATAAGTTAGTATAAGCTTGGCTGCCATGTTGCCGCTTTTACACACGTTTCTACATGCATTTGTTTTGCACAAACTCCTCTGCCTGTGCTCGCTCACATGAGAACAGTCTACCTTTCATTTCTCTTGCTGTGTTCTGAGGCTCTGTCCGCACAACGTGTTCAAGGTAAAAGAACAATGTGCTCCATTAATCTGCTGTTGGTTAGTCCCAAGCATGTTAGACATAATACTGCCACAGGTGCACTACCAAAAATCTGGTGCTTTTAATATTGCATTGTAGGCACGTTAAGATACTCAAAGAAAACCTTTCAGAGAAGAAGAGCTGTGTTTGTCCGGAGATGTAAATGTTTGCATCTAAACCAGGAGGTATGGGATCCTCCTGACAAAGCCCAGAGGTCTTCTATAATTATAATAAACTAGTTCCTAGCATGGGGAGGGTAACAAGGCACATTAGGCCTGTTTTCCACTAGGTTTATAAAATGATCTCCCCGTTCATATTTTATGGAATTGTAACAATGCACACTATATTGAATTTATGCCTTTTGCTGTTAGTTATGGCTCGTGTACTGCATTATAGAGCACCATAGTTAAAATAAACATTTTAAATTATACTGTGTCTCTGATTACTCATGTTGTGGACGAGTATGAGTAAGTTGATGAAAGAGTGTTCTTGCTCCCGCAATTACTGACAGAGTCTGAGTCACTTGTTCTAGGATGTCTAATAAATGGTAGCTTCTCTGTAGTATGGAGAATGAATGAGACACTATAGCAAGTCGGATAGGGGTTCCGGGCACTAAGGTGGGTTGTTCGTACACCACTATACACCGAGGTCCTCGTTTCCTGCGCATAGTTTTGTATATGTGCAGAATCAATGCAACAATACCTTGCTGGACTCCCCCAGGTGTCTAGTTTTCAGAAATGTGTGAGTTTGGTAGGTTTCCTTAGGTGACCACCAAGCCCGGGGCCAAAAACTCATGGGACCCCCCTTGCAAAACCAGGTTATTTTGTGATAGGTAATTTTGAAGTCGCCTCAAAAGGTTTTAGGCCCTTGCCTGTTGCGGGTACTTGACCCACCCACACAAGTGAGGTACCATTTTTCTCGGAAATCTTTGGGGAATGCGGGCTATTTGGATTCTGGATAACAGAACGTGGTGAGAGCCAGACAAGTCACCCCATTCTGGATTCCCCTGGGTGTCTTGTTTTAAAAAATGTATAGGTTTGCTAGGTTTCCCTAGGTGCCGGCAGAGCTAGGGTTAAAAATCTTCAGCTAGGCTCTTTGCAAAAAAAGGGTCCGTTTTCTCCATGAAAATGTGTTATGTCCACGTTGCGTTTTGGGCCGTTTCCTGTCATGGGCACTAGGTCTACCCACACAAGTGAGGTACCATTTTCCTCGGAAGACTTTGGGGAATGTGGGGTGGGTAGAATTTTGTGGATCCACACAGATTCTAGTACTTTCCACCACAGAAATGTGAGGAAAATGTGCTTTTTGACATATTTTGAGGTTTGCAAGGGATTCTGGGTAACAGAACCTAGTGAGAGCCACACAAGTCAACCCGTCCTGGATTTGCCAGCGTGTCAGTTTTTTAAAAATGTATAGGTTTGCTAGGTTTCCCTAGGTGCCAGCAGAGCTAGGGTTCAAAATCTACAGCTAGGCACTTTGCAAAACAAGGCTGTTTTCACCGTGAAAATGTGTTATGTCCATGTTGCATTTTGGTCCGTTTCTTGTCGTGGGCACTAGGCCTAACCACACAAGTGAGGTATCATTTTTCTCGGAAGACTTTGGGGAACGTGGGGAGGGTGGAATTTTGTGGATCCACACAGATTCCAGAACTTTCCACCACAGAAATATGAGGAAAATGTGTTTTTTTGACAAATTTTTAGGTTTGCAAGGGATTCTGGCTAACAGAACCTCTTTAGAACCAGTCAAGTCACCCCATCCTGGATTCCCCTTGGTGTCTAGTTTACAAAAATTTATAGGTTTGCTATGTTGCCCTAGTTGCCAGCAGAGCTAGGGTTCAAAATCTGCAGCTAGGCACTTTGCAAAAAAACGGTTCCTTTTTACTGTGAAAATGTTCTGTGTGTGTGTGTTGCGTTTTGGGCCGTTTCCTGTTGCGAGCACTAGGCCTACCCACACAAGTGAGGTACCATTTTTCTCAGAAGACATTGAGGAACGTCGAGTGGGTTGAATTTTGTGGATTTACGCAGATTCCCACCACATAAATGTGAGGAAAATTTGTTTTTTTGACAAATGTTTAGGGTTGCAAGGGATTCTGGGTAACAGAACCTGGTGAGAGCCAGTCAAGTCACCCCATCCTGGATTCCCCTGGGTGTCTAGTCTTCAAAAAGGAAATTTGAAAATGGGTTTTGGGCCGTTTCCTGTCACGGGCACTAGGTCTACCCACACAAGTGAGGTACCATTTTTCTCTGAAGAATTTGGGGAATGCGGGGTTGGTGGAATTTTGTGGATCCACGTAGATTCCAGAACTTTCCACCACAGAAATATGAGGAAAATTTGTTTTTTTGACAAAGTTTGAGGTTTGCAAGGGATTCTGGGTAACAGAACCTAGTGAGAGACAGACAAGTCACCCTATCATGGATTCACCAGTGTGTCATTTTTTTTTACATGTATAGGTTTGCTAAATTTCCCTGGGTGCCGGCAGAGCTAGGGTTCAAAATATATAACTAGTCACTTAGCAAAAAAAGGCTCAGTTTTCACAGTGAAAATGTGTTATATCCACGTTGTGTTTTGGGCCGTTTCTGGTCAGGGGACTAGACCTAACCACACAAGTGAGGTACCATTTTTCTCGGAAGAATTTGGGGAATGCGGGGTGGGTGGAATTTTGTGGATCCACACAGATTCCAGAACTTCCATCACAAAAATGTGAGGGAAATGTGTTTTTTTGGACAAATGTTTAGGTTTGCAAGGGATTCTGGGTAACAGAACCTCTTTAGAGTCAGTCAAGTCACCCCATCCTGGATTCCCCTGGGTATCTAGTTTTAAAAAATGTATAGGTTTGCTATGTTTCCCTAGGTGCTGACAGAGCTCGGGTTCAAAATCTACAACTAGGCACTTTGTAAAAACAGGGTCCGTTTCCAATGTGAAAATATGGTGTGTCCATGATGCGTTTTTGGCCGTTTTCTGTCATGGGCACTAGGCCTACACACACAAGTGAGGTAGCATTTTTCTCAGAAGACTTTGGTGAATGCGGGGTGGGGGAAATTCTGTGAATCCACACAGATTCCAGAACTTTCCACCACAGAAATGTGAGGAAAATGTGTTTTTCTTTACAAATTTTTAGGTTTGCAAGGGATTCTGGGTAATAGAGCCAGGTGAGAGCCAGTCAAGGCACCCCATCCTGGATTCCTCTGGGTGTCTCGTTTTCAAAAATATATAGGGTTGCTAGGTTTCCCTTGGTGTCGGCAGAGCTAAGGTTCAAAATCTACAGCTAGGCACTTTACAAAAAAATTGTCAGTTTTTACTGTAAAATAAAGTGTGTCCATGTTGCGTTTTGAGACGTTTCCTGTCGCGGGCACAAGGCCTACCCACACAAGTGAGGTACCATTTTTATTGGGAGACTTACGGTAACACAGAATTGTAGAGCAACTGTTATTACCTATTGACGCCTTCCAATGAAAGACAATTTATAAAAAAAGAAGTCATTTCGAAAAATGACCGATAATTCTCATGCTAGTATGGGTACTCACAATTTAGGAAATGTGCAAATATCTACTGTTTCCAAACTCTATATTTTGTTCCAATTTCAGAAATACATAGGTGTCTTCCATACCGATTTTTCCATGTATATATTTTCCCAAATTAATTCCTATATACCCGGTACATAATAAGAAACCATTGCAAGACGCTGCTCAGTTATTGGCTCTGGGTTCGTCGGGTTCTTGGTGAACCTACAAGTCCTATATATCCCCACAACCAGAAAGGCCCATTAAAAGCCTATTGATTACGACCTTTATGGACCACATTTACAGGATCCATCGCATATTATGAGTAAGTCCTCCACTATATCAGGCAATTTTTCACTTGCCAAACCTCTAAGCTTTCACGGCTTACTGACAGGCACCTTATTTTTATAGGTGTTCCTCACTCTCTTCTACTCATTGTATCTTGGAGCCGCGGAGCCCGTTCGACTTGACAACATTCAATTTTGTGAGGTCCCCCCTTATCCATTCACGGTAAATATAGTGACCAGTACTCTTCCATGTCACTGTCTTACTGTATTTATAAATGGATATGATGATCCATCCTTTTATCTTACGCACAGGTGCCCTGTCCCTCCCACTTCCACTTCAGTCCTGAGGAAGAGCCCATCAGTAAGGGTTAGAAGAACCTTCACTCATACAGGGGTCAAAACGTCGACACTTCATTGATGCCAGTTCCTTCAACAGTACTTGCTTTACTGTGAACTCTTGTGTTACATGGCAATGGAATTTATTGTATACATGTGTTATATATTATGACTAAAGTTTTTGACATTGAATAGATATGCCTAACAATTTGATTGTGATATCCATCACCACTTATACTTAATGTACCTCACAACCTCACTTGAGTCACTTTCCTTCCCCTTCCACTTATTCATCTGGGCACTCCAATGATGATTTTTAAATGCTTTTGCTCTAAAATGTCGCTCTTATAAACTGTAACATATGTTCAGTGTGATTAAACAACACTCTAGCATCAGTATAGTTATTCTTTGATTTTCCATTTTACTATTGTATGTTTTCCATTGACATGTTTTGATTTTATAATACTGGGACCACCATACTTTATACTGTCTTGCACCCAGGTCCCAGTGATTTTGGGTATACCCCTTCTTTGTAATCAAATAAATGTAAGGCATGAAGGTAACTCAGCTGATCAGAAGTTGCAGGTGACCCATTGACTCTGCACTGCGCACATGATGACTAATCCTAGATATACAACCAAGTTGTTTGTTCAACTGTATTCTATACAACTAGGCTTTGGAATGGTCAAATACACATAACTTCTACACTGTGTTGGCTTAAATGTTCTGAAGATGCCATGTTAATTTATGATTCCAAAATGCAACATATCGGCAAATCTAATGAGCGGCTCAATTGTACTACATGTTTTGAATGTCTCCAAATGTCTTGTTAACAACTTCAATACGACTATATTAACTCACAATAATACTCTCTACCTATTTTGTTTCTTCCTAGATCTCTACTTACTGTGACATAAATGATGTGGATGTACATACCACATTCCCACCAATAACAATATTCTCTATTTCTCAACAGGTCTATCTGGCAGAGCACCTGTCCAGAGATTGCTCACCCAGCAGACTCACCCTTCAGCCCAGGATCAAGCTCTAAGTGATGACAACACTCCTGGAGATGTGGACCTGTATGACCTTCCTGCCACACCTGGTCAACATGGGCTGGTCGACAACATGGGTCTCACTATGCTTCCCACCCCAACTGCAACAAAACAGCCAACCTCTGCCCCCCAACCTGTGTACCTATTACAATCGGTAATATCTTGTGCCTCCCAGTCCTGGATTCTGAGGTGGCAATCACTAACCCAGTCACTGAGAAGCCAGGACCCAGTGGGAGGGTGCAGCCTGGGAAAAGGGTACAGACCTGTGGGGTTAGGGGTCATGGAAGGGTAATTTAGGGCCCTCATCTCAGCAGCAGCCAATCCCTCTCACAAAAAGAGGGGACACCAACCTAAAAATCCAGGAGGTATGGAAGGCAAGACACCCACCACTGACAGTAAGAAACCTAGCACTTAAGGTCTTCCTGTATGTGCAACATACTCACTTTGTGGACTGTTCCTTGACACATTTGCATTTCTGATGGGAGTAGTATTTTGGACATCTCCAACTATAGTTTCATCCACCATGAGTGACTTCTTCACTTTTGGTTTTCCCTGTTTGATTTGGCACAATGTTTATTTTAAACTAGTTCACTGCAATAAATACACTAGTGACAAAGTAATTGCCTCCTGTAGTATCTCTCACTTCTAGTAATGTATATATACTCTCATGTGAACTGTTGAATGTCAACAATGTTTAACTCAGGATCATAGCCATGTTCTAGCCATCTCACACCAGTACACACATACAGGTGTCTGGTCTTATATTCTCTTTATTCCATTGCTCAAATCATAGGCTGACATGATGTCAGAAATTTAGCACTTCTGATATCACTCAAGTATACTATGTCATTTATGCCATTTTTATTTGCAGACCATAACAACATCGAAGGAGAGGACACAGCAGACAATTTCGTATACAATAGGCAACATAAATGTAGGTCTACATCCTCAGTTGGAGCCGTATTGCCTTACAAAAGGAATCTCACATAATTAAAACCAGTATACAGACACATGGCAGTACAACAGTTTCTGAACACAGGGTCATTCCAATCCATGTTTCTGCTTCTGGTAGAATGTCAGTGATGTGCCACAAGCACTATGGCCTGCATATAGTTCATACACAATATGGACTTGGGTACAGCACAACTTTGTGTTGGAGCACATGATCGCACAAATATTGGATTAGGATTAGGACCTCCACAGCATAAGGAACAAGTTCAATTGAACCCTCTTAACTTCCATCCTATCGCTGTCCAAGCTGTCTTGGTACATGTTTTGTACATTCAAAGTCTTTGACAGACATTATCAGGAACAATCCATGTCCACTTTGTACGTCAGAACAGCATCATATGCCTGCTAATGTCACAACTCTAAAATGTCCAAATGAAGATGTCATTGCGAAGATATTTAGAACAGACCAAAACAAAGAGGTTGGCTATGAAACCATACATATGATACAATTCACATAGTCAACTTCTAGAGAACACAGTCCAAGGCAAAATTCTAAGCTAAATGAACCAACCCTAATAAAAACAAACACCTTTCACCAGATCTTGCAATAGCTATATCTTCCTAGTATTTTCCATAAACATACTCCTCTCATCATCACAACAAGAATTGCTTTAAAAGTCAGAGTCATGACATCTCACAAGATGCTTACCTTCATGAGGAGAAGTTGTCGATGAGATCTTGACGCAAGTCAGCTCCTTCCTCTTCACCACTATCAACATCATTTGGCATTTCAGGTTTCTTACCCGGTGGTTTCTCATTGTCTCCATCCTCTGCAATTTAAGGGATTTTCCCATGCAGGGTGATGTTTTAGAGCATTCAACAGACCACAGTGATTTGACACACCTTTCCGTGTGAGTAGAGGAGGGCTCCCCTAGTCTTGTCCAGACATCTGAATCTGACCTACCATGTTTTTCCTTGAGCCTCATTGAAGCAGACTTCCACTGGCATTGTTGGATTCTTCAGCGGTGCCAACAACCAAGGACAGTTGGGATACGCTGCAACTCTTAGATGGAAGACAGGCAGAAGTGCAACGATGCATTACACACTTTCTGATTATATTACCTAACATTGCCAATGCACAATTAGGATAGATAAAACTTACCAACAAGCCAGGCCCTCTCCGGTAGCAGTTGTGAAATCAGCTGGGGTATGATGCTGGTCTGCAGTGAGAAGAAATTGTGGGCTGATCCTGGGAACGGAGCACAGACGTTTGAGATGTACAAGTCCAGAAAACAGACTACTTGCACATTGATAGAATGGAAGTGCTTCCGGTTACAGTACACTTGTTCCATGACTTGCACTGGCAGTGCACTAAAGCTATATTTGTGTCATAGGTGGCTTCAACCACATGTGCAAGGTGACAAATCCATAGAAATCCCCCTTCACATGGGCTAAATCCTCACATCGGGGGAATTGTATGTAGCTGTCAATGCGTTTCATCAATGCAGAAAGGACGTCTTTGAGTACACCACTGAACATTGATTGTTAGATACCACCAGATATAGCCACAGTGTGCTAGAAGGAACTTGTGTCCAGAAAATGTAACCCTGCCATAAGTCTCACTATTGGTGGAATAGATGTAGGATAAGTGATTTGGTGCAGTAGATCAGGCTCCAACTGATGACATTAATCCTGTATTGTTAGTCTGTTTAAAAAAACTTCTTCATTAAATGCCATTCTTCCAACGTCTGGAAGTGGGTGTGTAGGAAAGTAGGATCTGCTTCTTATGCTTACCCTCACTTTTTGTTTGATATTACACTGTTTTTGACTAGTATGAATGAGATCCTGTTACTCAGGACCCCAGTCTATCTGCTTTCTCCCTAAAATGTTATGTAATGTACTTAGGTACACTCCATATTGGATACTGGGGTACCCTTATCAGTCCCTAGTATATGGTCCACATGTTTGCAGGGCATAATTACCCCAGAGGCCTCCCATGGGCTGAAGCATGTATTATGCAACCCATGAGAGGCCATGCAATATGGAACCATAGGCCTGCCAATGCACCCTGTGTAAGATGGTGCATGCACCACTTACTTTAGATATAGGCTTACTATATGTATAGGTCACTAAACTGAAGCAGGCCTTGACAATCCAGAAGTCAGGGTGCTGGGTTTTACATGAGAGGGTGCCCCCTCATGAGCAGAGCACCCCTGCAGCCTTCAGAGACCATTCTCCCGAGCTGACGGTGACACAGCCAGACTAATATGAAGAGGTGCATTATATGCTCATGTAAAATGCTATCTCAAAACGGCTGCAACAAACCATGTTGTGTTGAAGCATACCTCCACACCGGTAACCGGTGTGGAGGGTATGATTCCACCCTTCAGAAACAAGCTTTGTGGGGTCCCTGGTCTTCCTGGTACCAGCCTTATTGACCCAGACAGCACAAAATGGTGGCTGCTGACCAGAGACACATTTCTGCTCTTCTGCTGCTGAGCCAAGCTCGAGCAGGGGAAGGCAGCACAATAGGCATCCTGTCACAGGGAGGTGTGACCACCTCCCAGACAGGATTTAGTGTATTAGAGCTGGGTGGGTGCACTTCCAAAGTGCCTGAAAGTCTGCACGAGGAGCAAATTTGGTGTCCCTGTGCATAGTCCAGTTCAAACCAGTCCTGGGAGCTGTTGGCTCCTGGTCTGGTGCGAAACTGGACAAAGGACATGAGAGTAACCACCCTCTTGTCCTGACCCTCCCCTGGGAGGGTCTGCTGACTCTGTCCAATCCTCTCCCATGGGTACACAAGGGCTTACCTGGCTGTGGGACCCTAGATTCGACATGGACAAGATTCTGATCAAGAAACCACTGACCTTTGACCGTCTGGACACTCTGGACTTCTCTAGCCTTCGACTGGGCCTGACTTGGTCTCCCTCTCCGTCCAAAGCATTGTCCATGCCTGTGCGCCATACAGGCTCTGTGTAGGACCGGTGGAGAACCAAGGACAACTGAAGTATCTCCTTTGGGGTGAAGGAGTCACTCCCTTGCATTTGTAGGCACCAAAACGCAACTGACTGGTCTGCTGATCCTGAGGTCCTGCAGACTCTGAAGGCTCCAGCAACACAGGAGGTGGGTTCCTACAATCCTTGAGATTGAGCTGCCCTCTCACTAAGTTTAAGGCCAGTATCCCTCGTGGAGACCGCATAACCCAAACACCTGTGCACCAAGTACATTTACAAGAGCATATGCTCGTTGGCGTTCCCCAACCATGTGCATGGGCTATCGATAGCCCGCAACCTCTGCGCACATTTCATACAAAGAACTTCAGCCTTCTCACACTCTGTGCCCGGCAAGCTGTTGTTTTGTGAAACTGCTAGAGGTCCCCTCGCGACTCTTGTGCCTTTGGCCTGTGGGTCCATTTGATGGACAACACTGATTTTCTTGTGCTCCCCTGATTTCTCCAGGCCTTCCCTGATTCCCCTTGCTGTGGTGAGCCTCCTGGTCCTTGCTGGGCCAGACTGTGACCCTCCTCGACCTTCTTCGTGGGTTGCCACTGCCAAGGCTTGTTGATGCTCCTGACGGGCAACGACCCTTTAGCACTCGGCATCCTTTGTGGGACATCTTGTATTTGGCTCCTGGTTGTCCTCGATGTCTTCTGGTCCCTGCAGCAGTAGAGCCAAGGTCTTCATCTTCACACCTGAGGCACCTGACATCGGTGGACATTCGTCTAACGAGCCCTTGGTCACTCCTGAGTGAACCAGACGGTGCCCTCTGCTTTCAGATTCCTTCCTTCAAGAATCAACCTGTGGGTTCTACCTGACACATTTCTTCTTTCCCTGGGATAGGTAGCTCTGGTACTTCAGTAGCCACTGGTGGGGTAGCTCTCCAACCTCCTATGTTCCAAAGGGTTTCCTCGTAATTCACTTGGAAGAGTCCTTAAACTTTAAAACTACAACCACAACTCTCCCATTGAATTGCAAGTACCATGAGGTTGTGTTCTCTCACTGCACCCATCCTCTGTGGGGTCCTTACTTTCCTTGGGTGGTTCCATGGGGTCCCAGCGCTTCGACATCCTCTAGACACTGTCTTGACTCGAGTCATGGTTCTTATACCACTATTTTAGTGTATGGTTTAGTCTCCCCCTGGAGCCCACTGTGTATTTGTCCTACTTATGATTTTTTTGTGCTACAGTGGAGTGTGATTTGTGTTTATCTGCGTGTAGCAGATACTGTGAGGTATTTAAGGTGTGTTATAATAATAAATATATATTCTTATAACTACTGTGTGGTTATCATTTCATTTAACCAATACAATAAGATTGCATTCTGGTAAAACAAGCTGCTTAACATTCCTTCAAGACTAAGCCTTAAGGCTGCTCTGCACAGCTACCACTTGGATAGCTTTCTAAGGTTATATTTGACCTCTTAAATCACCATAGGGGTTGTTTGGACTGGTGCAAGGTGCCCACTTTACCTAGTGGACATCATATACCAGACCAACGTCTCACAGTGTGGTACACTGGAGACTGTCATCTCCTCCCTTTCCCAGGGTAACTATGTGAGAAGTGGAAACAATTTAGAACATTGGTCACAGTATCCAGAGTAACATATATATTTATAAATATAAAAACAAGGCTTGGGGGTAAACTCTCCTCACGGATTTTGAGAACTTCGTGCACTCCCCAGAGGAGTGCAGAGTTCCTGAATTCCACCTTCCAGACTCAAAGCATTTTTTGTTTCCATTTGCACACTTGAGATTTATTTCAGCACTCACTCGCAAGGGACAAAATACTCTAGGGCCCCTAGGGCCACTAGCGAGCTCCTGCAAGACTTCAAACTCACTTGCACGGCTACTGATCACGATGACGGCAATGTTGTGCCAATCGCTGTCCCAAATGTATCCATCTCAGGTGGCTTTTGTGCTTGAGAAGCCTGTAGAGAGGCTTTCCAAGTGGACTTTTGTCTACAATAGATCATTCCTGTCTATCAGGCTCCTACCAGTGCATTGTCCATCTGCTGGTCACATTTCATTTGTATTTTGAACTAGAAGGATCATTCTCCTTGTCTGCTGCATAAATTCCATTAGATTTAAGGACTTTGCATTTGAGATTTAACAAGTAAGATCAAAAACTCTTGCATAAGGGTATTGTTTGTTTGATAGAGGGCATCCACCAGTATCTATTTGTACTTTAATTAGTTATTGTGGTGGGTGGCCTGTATTTTTTCAGTAGGGTCCTAGTCATATTTTACATTAAATTTTTCTTCTTTCATAAAGGTAAAATGTTCAATAGTTCAGTACATTTTCTCAATGGTTGTTGAATTTAAAATATTCATTGGTTTTACTATGTGGCTTAGTGTGCCAAAGGGCCATCCATTAGGTTCATGCCAGTGCTAATCATTAGTACATGATAGAACTGTTTCTGTGGTATATGTTGTTTTAAAACATCATTTAGGCTGGAATGGCATTAGATTAAATATACATTGTTGTTGGTTTTTCTTAGTTTTTCACTTTTTTGTGTACAAAAAGTGTATATGTGGGGTAATATTTGATGCCTTGGGAGGATCTTTATTGTACAAATGTATTAGCTCAGTTAATTTTTGTTTTTTCAGCATTACTGAATTAATGGCAGTGTTTTCCTCAGTGTTACCATGCCTTCTTTGTCTGTCCAGTTTGTGTGTGTGTTTGCCATAGGCCACCATTGTTGTCCATAGGCTTGAATGTGTTCTCTTTGTTCCCCATGCCTTTGTGATTACTGTTGTTGTTTGGCCATGTGGCTGGCAGTCCTTTTGTGCATTCAGCCAGTATGCTTTTGGCATAGGCCTCCATGCATTCTTTGTTCCAAATGTCTCCTTGCTCAGTGTTGTTTGAACATGTGGCACTGGCTCGCAGCCATTTTGTGCATTCAGCCAGGGTGCTTTCGCCACAGGCTTTCATGCCTTCTTTGTTCCCCATGCCTCCTTGCTCAGTGTTGTTGTTTGACCACATAGCACTGGCTATCAGCCATTTTGTGCATCCAGCCAGTGTACTTGTGCTATAGGCCGAGAAAGTAAAAGACACAAAATTGATGGCCGGAATGCAGAACAAATCAAAACATTCACCCCCAGTCAAGATCTGGGTTAAATTTATCAATCTTTTTCTCACCATGCGACCCCAGTTTAGATCTGACCATATGCAAATCAGTCTTGACCCTGTGCCTCATGGGGACAGTCCAGCCCGAACTGCCAATCCAGGTTCTCCATAGGCCAGTATGAGTTCTTTGTTCCCCATGCCTCCTTGCTCAGTGTGGTTGTTTGACCATGTGGGACTGATTGGCAGCCATTTTGGCATCCGTTCCCCATGCCTCCTTGCTCAGTGTTGTTGTTTGACAATGTGGCACTGTCTGGAAGCCATTTGGTCCATCCAGCCAGCATGCCTTTGCCATAGACTTGCATGGATGGATGTGACATCAGTGTAATAATATGCTTGAGGATCATTGTAGTATGTATATTAAGAATATGATTTTGACGAACAGTGCTTGTATATCACATGCAGTTTTTGCAGTTTTTCATTTTGCATCTCTCTGCCTCATAATAGGTTTTTTCTCATCCTCCCATAAAAACATTGGCAATTTTTGTAATTAAAGTTCATACTTTATATTTTTAATGTGTTATATTTAAAAAAGTTTGTTATTTTTTCTTATTTTTTTAAATGACATTTTAAATAAAATTCTAAACATTTTGATTTTTAATTATTTAGGTAATTGTTTTTTTTCATTTTGCCTCAGTCAATCCATTTATCCATCCATTTATCGGCCCATCCATTCATCCATCGAGCCATCCATCCATGCAGGCCTGCATCCATGCATTCATCCATCCACCATAAGTGTACAGTCGGGCAACAGCATTCAGGTTTTGTTTTTACTCATAACTTAAATTCCTCCTGGACACTCTGGCTGCGGTGCACTGAAGGCACATTAGCATCATACTTTTTTTAATGATTATTCCATTTCACCCTGTACCACATTCTCTGTCATACGCTCACAAACTTACTTGCATTTTTTAAATGATTATTATTCCATTTACCCATCCAGTTCCCAGAGTGCCACAGATGTCTCCGTTATTTACACAAAGAAAAGAGCTCGAGCTGTGTATTGTGTGCATTATCCTGATTGGGAATCACATTTTATGGTATGGTGTTGTGGTTTGACTTTAAAGTTGTTATTATTTATTACCTAAGTAACCAGCCACACTAATATTGCCTTTGTTTGTACTAACATCAAACTTTAACAATGTCAAGTTTCACTAAATGCTTTTCTTGCTTGTTTGCTTTTCGGTGCACAAGAGAAGAGACATCACCTGCAGTACTGACAAACGGAAGGCCTGTACAGTGACCTAACACGTCAGTCCTCCAATCTCTTCCATTTGTGCAGATTACTGCCACTTCCAACTGAGAGCTATAAGTTGGCACCAAAGAAAGTTGTTCAACAAAAGTGGTCAGTGAATAGAAGCAGCTTTCCACAAATGGCATGGCACTCGAAACCCTTTTCATACAATTTCAAGTGCCTGCTGCACAGGCCTCTGGGAGCAAAGCTGGGAGCAGCACTCCTTCATCAACAGCTCCCCTCCAACCTAAGCCCAGGACCATCTCTGTCAGTGAGCAGCCACAGCAATTATGGTGATGCCGACGAGCAGTGACGTTGAACTGGACTTGTCCCTTTCGCAAAGTAGTACCCAATCATTTCAGGAAACAGACCAAAGTGGACAGCAGTTGCAGCCAGTAATAGTAGATCTTCCTGCAGTTGGAGTAGTAGAAGAGGTTGAGCTTCCTGCAGATCTGGAACCTCCTCTTGTAAAATCATTGGCTCCCAGATCTTCAGCAAGGAAAAGAAAGGCTACTACTCTACCATCTTCGCCAATCACCACTCTGATGATGGTGAAACAGACTTGGAGTAGAGCCCAGCAGAGTCCAGGAGACGCCAGGTGAAGCAGTTCCTGAAAGCCTGCCTCACCTGGCTTAGAGTTATGTAAGGTGATATTGAGCAGGTGATAATGAGCAGGATGACGGCGACGAGCTAGTCATTGTGAAAGGTAACACAGAGGAGTCCGACATTGTTATTCAACATGCTCCGAGGGATGCGGCAGAGGTAGCACTAGCAACTCTCATATTTACAAAGCCCCAGCTAAAACCTGCGCCATCCCCTACCTGCAAAAAGTCAATCAACAACACGCCCACCTACCTCCAGTTCTTCTGAAGGCATTGGCAGTGGCACTGTAAAAAAGTACTTCTCCCCAGTGTGGGACTTTTTTACAGTAGAAAATAGGGGGAGAACATTGCAGTATGCACCATTTGCTACACAAATGTTCATCAAGGTAAGCCTGGTCCACCTCATGGCACTAGAGGCCAAACGAACCATATGAAAAAACTACGCAATCAAGTGGAAGGGGCACCTTAAAAAAATTACTTAATGTGGTCCTGACGGTGAGGAGAGCCGGGGAACTTCAGCTGCAAGTAAAATCACTGTGGGAGGTGATGAGAAAGAAGAGAGTGACATCCTCATGCAAATCAGCCCTGTCCCCAGCAGTACACCATCAGAGTCACCCATCTCATACACTTCACAATGGCACAAGAAGACTCAGATTGAGATGGAGACACCAAGATATACAATGAATGCCCCACCACGAAGCACATTGAATATCCCATCACCTACTTCTCAAAAGTCACATGTGTCAGTTGTCATCCTGGACATGATTACAAGAATGTTTAGGCAGGAGAGGCCCTATGATCTAAACCACCCAAGGACAGGTTTGTACAATTGGAAGCTGGATTTTGTTTTGCGCTGGACCTCCTTCTTTTTTCTTTTGTAGAAGAAGTAGGATTCTTAGAACTTGTGGCAGCCATCTGCCCAAAATGAACAGTTCCAAGTCGGACCTATTTTCCCAGAGTTGCTGCTCCAGCGCTGCAAAATGGTGCACTGGACAAGCTTTGCACCAAAGTGTTGTTCCCACTATCCACCGCTTTACAGACATATGCACCACTTGCCAGGTGACTGATTATATGTGCCTCACTGCACATTGGATCTCTTTTGCAGGGCTAATATAAAATATATCTACAAGTCTTGGCCCTGAAGAAAGTTTTAAGAGCGTTCATTGGCCTGCAACAGTTGGCATGTTCGCCATGGAGAATTACATACAGCTGTAACATCTTTGAGGAGTTTGACAGCTAGTTGTGTCTAAATGGCTGCGACCCAGAGGTTTCAGAATTGAATTTGTTGCACGGATAATGGCAGTAACATAGTCAAAGCCATTGTAGATGTGGCTATTTCAAGGTGCTGTGCCCATTGTATCAACTTGGTTGTGGAAGACTTTCCAAAAAAAGAAGACATAGTCAGCAACATACTAACCACCTGCAGAACAATCTGCACTCATTTCAGCCATTCTTCTAAAGACGTAAGCAGTTGTGGTTTATTCGGCGTGCTAATAGAGTACCAGTTAAAGCCCCAATACTGGAGATGATTTACAATGTTCGAGGTCTGAATGATGGGTGATCATTTTTTCCTGGAAGTGATTGGCCCTTTCACACTTAGACAAATTTACTTACAGGATACACTCCTTTTTTCTGGTTCTTCAGGACCAGAACAGTCACTCTAGTTAACAAACAAAAACCTTGTTCTTCAACAGCAGTGCATGGCATATCTTTCTTGCTTGGGTCATGACTGGGCTGGAGATACTCTGAGTCAGGAGAAGGGTGGAAGAACTCAAGGCGGGACGACCTCATCAACAGCTTGATGCACGAAGGTATCAACTTCAAAGGGAAACCATGACTCTGAGGCCTAATACTCAGCCATGTGGAATGGAGAGAGGTGCATTGATTTGTGAAATGCTGCTGAGTGTGCGAATGTTGCACTGGTGGCAAAAGTGAAACTCTGAATTTCTAGTGTTTTGCTCTGCCTCTGAGTCTTCTTGGTCCACTCTTCATGAAGCTTAACATCATTATGTCGTTCTCCCTGACTCTAAAATACAGTTTCTGTATTACAATCCAAAGGCCTTCTCATCTCCTGCATAAACGAAATGCAAAAGCTGAGCTCAACACCCCTGCTTACCTGCCTACCAGACCAGTCCAGATAGGGCGAGTCCACAAAATTCCACCAGGTCTGTCAAAGGGCAGACGTAGATGTTAAAAAGCTAAAGGCGGATCCCTGTGGGACTCCCGAGGTGAGTGTGAGGCAGACACTATGTTTGATGAGAAGACCTGAAAAGTGTGGTTCATCAGGAAGAAGGATAGCTATGCAAGCGTCGGACCTTGGAGGTCTAGTTGGGTCGGTCTTTCAGCAAGAATTTAATGGGACACTGTTTAGAATGCTGTGCTGAGATCTAATAAAATCAGTGCAGCTGTGCCACCTATATCCAGGAGCCACCTTAGATGTTCTGTAACTCCAAGAAGGTCAGACTCGGTGCTGTACCCAGCTCTGAAGTCTGACTGGGAGGGATGGAGAGCATCCTGGGTCTCCACAAATTAGGTAAGCTGGGCATTTACATGTTTTCCCAAGATCTTGTAGAGGATAGGTATCAATGAAATGGGCCTAAAATTGGACCAGTTGTCCAATTCCAAGTGGGGATTCTTTAGCAAGGGGAGAACCTTAGCATGCTTCCATGCTGTTGGAAGATGCCCCCTCATGTAAAGACAAGTTAAAAGGTTCTACCATCAGCTGCATGAGGTGCCTGCTCAATGCTCTGAATTTGGCCAGGGGGGGAGGGTCTAGCGGCAAGCCCAGTTTTATTAACTGCAGTATGTCCAGAACATGAGGATAATGCAATTGAGGGAGCAATCTAGTGGGCAGGCAGCCTGTCACTAAAGGATTTCTTTCGCAGGTAAAAGATAAAGTAAATTTGTATCTTGGACTATTACTTCCTGGCTGCGTATTCCCATATGTCAAAGTCAATTATTGTGATGCCATTAGGGTTAAGGGCATGTGGCACCACTTCCTGGAAAGAATAAGAGCCAAAGGTCATAATAGGTCACTTCCTGTGTCATTACGGTCAAGGGTGTGTGCTTTCAGTTAAGCTACTCCTGGCATTTTGGTTAATCGATGCCAATAAAGGTAAAGGTTACCCTTTTTAACTTTTGAAAAAATGTAATTTGAAAATGTCCCCTAAGCTCCCTTAAACAGGAGTTAGGCCTTAAAGAAATACATTTGTTGTGTTGTGTTTTTTGGCTATGCCCGCAGTGGTATTGCTATGGGCCCATAATTGAACATAGTGACATAGCTACTGAATTTTTAACAATTCACTTGCCTGTGCTAACAATAAGTGATTGACAGCAATTTCTAAGAAGCCCTTATAATATCTCCACATTTCCTATGATATTTTGCAGGTGTAATTTAATACTGACACAGCAGGTGCATTTATAAATCATCCCAAAATGCCAGTAAATCCATGTTGTTTACATAACACAAAATTAGGCAAACCTGGTGCATTTATTTAAAAAACAATTATCAGATATTTTTTAAAAATCTGCACAAGCACCCTGACAGTAGAGAGGATGAAGCATCATGAAGCATGCAGATAAAAACAATAAAACAATTACTAAGTTATTATTATGTATGTGAAATAGTAGTGAGACGATTCCTTTGATTGTAGACACTAAAAACACCACTGTACTGGCCTCTTTTGACATTAGGTCAAATATCTCATGGGAACAATGTTATAACTCATCTTAAAGGTTATTTCTATTCAAATGTGGCATGGTATTCACAAATGACACCTCATTTAACTATGCAGTCATCACATTAGAATTATATGTTGGTCAACATTTGTGAGAAAGTGGTTTATTTGTTGGGGTGGACTGGTGTTGGCCACAAGTCATAAAGTCACTATCTGGTTAGGCCAAAGGTTTCACTAATTTAAACCTTGGCTGAACCCCTGGTAGCTATGGCACAGAGTAGACAGGCTTAAATAAATGAAAATGTATAAAGCATTTAGATGTGCCAAAAAGATGAAAGCTTGCACACACAATACAATAATAATCTCACTCCAATGAGGCAACTGTGATTGAGCATGGGTCAGCTATATCAAGTAGATTGGACACGTTTGGACCTAGAAGTAGGGAAGTTTGAGAAACACTTCTAGGTCACAATCTGAAAAAGGACATTGTCATTTTTCTGAGTAAAATCTCTTCTCAAAGTGGAACGTACCTGAAATCAGTCTGAAGCCAGTTGGATACTTTTCATGGTCAGTCCACCTTGTAGATCCGAGGAAAACAAAGTTGTTGTCAGCTCCAATTATTCACAGGAATGTCACATTTGTGATATTCCTTGAGCAACCCAGGGTATCAGCCTCATGATCCTTAGATACCTTAATTTCCTTGAATTTCAAGAGGAAGGGGGTCCTTCTCACAGGTAACAAATACCAGGTGCAGCCGGTTTAGTCTGATTGGTATACTTTCACAGGTCTATCAGTGTTTTGAGGAAGTCTAGGTCGAGGTCCAGCTTTGTAGGATTCACCAGCCTGTGGGTGGGGGACACCATAAGACAGTCCTACATCCTCTATGACCAAGGGAGTGTAGGTTCTTAGGCCACCTTTGCTGTAATTCCTGCTCATTTTCCTACAAAGAGGCCCTAAATAAAATATGTTAGGACAAATGCAAGATGGTAAATCTCTTCAGCCACACTTGACTAGGGCCATGAGGTTGGGAGTGTTAGTGGGATGTAAACTATTAAAATTCTAGGAGCATATTCTCAAGGAGCTATCGCTGAGTTAAATGCACTTTAGCGCAGCCCAAGACTTCGATAAATTTATCACCCCATTCATAAACTGGTGCTAATAGCCCAGAGCACCAGTTTACCTGCGATAGCAGCCGCAAAAAACATCGCCACAGATGACCCTGGCAACTATCGCTAATGAGATGCAGAGTAGGTGTTCCCGTGCAAAAAGCCACAACAACACCACTCCACAACATTCGCAACGACCAGCCAGATCAGCGATAAGATCCCAAAATAGGCGATAAGGCACGTTAGCAGCAGGAAATTAACACCTGCTCTGACCTGGTGCAAAGTCGGACAACAACCGGCAAAAGACAAGGGAGCACAGCCCAGAGCCAAACATGAAGAACAACAGATGCACCCGGGATACTGAACATGCAGCCTGGAGCCCCAATAGGGCAACAACACCCACCACCACCACCCCCTGGACTCCCCCTGAACCACCCCGCCTCCTTCCCGGACCAACACTGAGGCAGCGCAGACAAAGACAGCGACTTGCTGAAAACACACCAACCTCACACACCCAACACCTGGTAATGTCATTGCCCACAACAGGCTCAAAAAGATAACTATCCTACGTATCCTGACCACCATTGCCCACAGGCCGATGGTACCAACACAGTGGACAACCAACATCCCTCAGCAGACAAAGCTGCTGGCTGTGCCGCACCTGTTGGCCGCTGGGACCTTCCAACCAACAACCGCCAGAGTCCGAGGAGTCTCACAGCCAGCCACATCCAAGCCCCCCAACTGTCTTGGATGCCATCATCAGCTTGGTACCACACTACCCATCCTTCCCCCACAGGTACAACTGTAGACCAAGCAAGGCATCAAAGCCACAGCTGAATTGTCTCATGTGTCAGGGGGCAATTGAATGCTATAATATCCTACTTGTGCCCCCTGGTCACACTGCACACAATATCCGCAACCGAAAGCACATGCATACCATCACTGTGCGGGCAATAGTGGACCACCCGGGAATCTCCACCAACCTCGATGCCAACCACCCATTCCGAGTGCATGAGTCCTACATCTTCCTACAGCCTATCATCACCCGGTGCTTCCTGGCTGGCACCTACGTAATGTGCTGCACGTTGGCAAGTACCAAATGAACACACCACACACCTCAACTCCACAACCATGCAACTCACAACACTGGGAATGCACACGTCACAAACTCACATACAACATGCCAAACAACATGCCCACCCACCAGACATGACAGCACAACTCACTCTGGCAAACTGGGCCAGCCATGCACATAAGCCATCAACTGCATGGCACCTCAGCCACAGGATAGCAGATTGTGGGAATAGGTGGGGACCAGGCATGTGCGAAGGAGGCAACTGACCAATGAATGACAATGTACACAATGCCAAGTGTGGTGTCGAAGCGATGGCCAGACTGCAGTATGCAGACCACACACATATCCATGTCGACATACACCGCTGGTGTATGCAGTGCAGTGGACAGTGGACTCAACCATGTGACCCCAGCCAGTGGAGAAGATCCCGGAAATGTAGCTTGTTACATCCCCCCTGTAAGCCTGAGCGGAATGGGCTGGCTAGGCATACACCAGGCACGTGTAGGGGTGTGAATAAAAAGCACTTAGCTCTGGGGTGGTCCTCTTCCGGAATGCCCAACGACTCTGCCAGGGCGGTGCCCCTCACACCGCCACGAGGCCGACACCGTTGCCATGAGCAGTGTTGCCTGCGTTCCTGTGCGCCTCCTGCCCACGGGCCGCAGGGCCCCGTACCAGTCCTGCCAGGCTCGGCGCACCCAGACCTCAATGGACACCTGCCGACACCGGCGTGTGTTGATGAGGGCCCATCACGTGCCGGTGCAAGCTCCAAGCCAGAGTGCCACGAAACTGGCAGCCTCCTCAGACCATCATGGCCTCCACGACACCGGCCTGCTGTACTCCCTTCTCGTTGAGGTACTCCACCTGCATGCACAGCGGTCTTGATTACACTATGGCAGAGAACATAAATTATGGTAGATTTTATCTCACTATACTCCCATCGATGTGGTGCCACCAAGTCTGTGCATAGCAGTCCATCCACAGGTGACCGTGGGCCCACGCAGACTACTGCCCTCAGGCCACGCTGTGTTCGAGTCGTTCGCACATGTGGGACTGAGTTTTGATTTGTCAATGGCAGAGTACATATCATTGCATGCAAGGAGAGGTGTAAGAAGATGACGCGTTTCAGTCCGGAGGGTAAACGGATCATCGTTATGGAGGCGATCAAACACTACAGACAACTGCCCTGGTGTCAATAACTCTGTGCATCGCAAAACAAAGACACATGGCTATGTGCCCTTGCTGACTGCTGCTGCAGGCGAGTAGGTCACACATTTGGGAATGAGTCTTGACCATACATTGTCTGAGTATGCACATTAATGCAAAGTTTACATCACTGTACTCCCTTCGATGTGGTGACCTCAAGTATGTGCCTGGCATCCCAACCACATGTGTCTGTTGGCCCTTGATGGCTACACCGTCGGCCTACACTGCGGTCCAGCAGGCCTCAAGCCAATCCAATCCAGTCCATACCAGGCAGGACACGTCATCACCGCTGACTGAACACCCGCTCAGCTCTGGTGCTTTTGCCTCCGTCAACCACAAGTCACACCCAAATGTCATGTCAATGTCGTGTGTTAGAGTTCCAGGAGGAGCTCGCTGAACCCCGTCTGGCCCGCGCTGACTGCTGCCTCAGGCCTCCACTGCAGTCGAGTAGGTCACGCTATTCAATTTCAGTCTCAAATTGTTTATGGTTGACTTGATGTCATTGTACAGGCCTCAACGCAGACTGCATCCCCTTTCAGCCCCGGTGCCACTAAGTCTGTTCCCTGAGACCCATGGACACTTTCTGGTTGAACTTTGGTGGCGACTGAGTCCATGGACTTGGGATTGTCGTCACCATCATGTCGGTGATACTGACTTTGTGGCTAAAATGATGCTGTGGCATTCCACTCGTCCATTTGCTGCTTCCGGACAGCTTCCATCCTCTGCATCATGCCCTGGAGGACACCTTCCACTGTACCACGCAACCCTCCACCACATACACCTCGGACATTGATGAGGACCCGCTCAGCTCACGTGGCCCATCTGACTGCACTGCAAGTCCCGTGGTGGGGTGCCTGAGCCGGCCGCAGTGCATTCGGGGCCACTAACTATGTGCTGGTCAGGTCCGGGACCCCTTCTTCTGAGATGTTGGATGGCCTCTGAGGCGATGGCCTTGGGGTCATCAACGTGAAGAACCAGAACCTTTTGGACCTGGCGGCGCAGGGTACGCCCTCTGTCTTCGGAGTTCACCTGCTTCGCTACACAGAGACACGGGACACTCTGTCGGCGTTAGAAGATTGGATTTATTTAGCTGCATCTAGTACAGTTATCCTAGAAGTACACAAAGTAGGTTCTCAGGAGACTGCCACTTCACTCTGTGGCGCATCAGATTAAATACTATACAATACATAATTATTAACAAGACACACGCCCCAAGCATAGAAGAAGAGAGCCAATAGGGTAAGTGGAAAAACAAAGCGGAACCAGTAAGAAAGGTTCGTAAATAGAAATATCAGATGACTCGAAGAGACCTCTCCTCCAACTGTGTTTGTCATCCCACCCCCGAACTAATTCATTAACAGATTATAACTAACTTGCAGGTGGTGAGATACGTTTGTGTGTATTGGAGGACAGTCATGACACAAGAGAATGCTAGCAGGAGACAGTGAAGGCCAGTCGATAAGATATGATCGGGAAAGAATAGTGTGAGCCTACAGATAGTTGAAACAGGGATTAGGAAAGCCAGACAAGGATTAGTGTACTCGGCTAGTCCAAACACCAGCTTCACAAATAAAGGCCGAGGACGTATTTCGACACCAAGCTACGGGAAAAGCAGAATAGACTTCGTACGCCGTGCTGCCTGAGTGATGGCAACACAAAATGGCGGCGGGTCACAAAATGGCGGGTCGATTCGATCGTGATCGAAAATCGAAGTTCCTCAGACCCTCCTTTTGCCAGAACTCAGGCAAGATAGACTCACGTTAATCTGAGTCCACATCAATAGCCATGAGATCATCAAGCTGTTGCTGTAACATCATCCTTATGTTTTCTGTTACTTGAGGTTTGGGTTTTGGGATGCACATGGTAGCACAAAGATCACAGATAGCGGGACCACAGTGCATACAAAGGCAACAAGAAAATTCAATAGTCAAGATTATTCCAAGGAATGTCAATGCTTTCCAACCCCATTTGGACAGTAGTCCCCAAAACCATTCCATTAAAGACCAATCTCCTTCGTCCTTATGAATAGACTCGGAGATTATGTGCAACTTGGAGATAGCTTGGTATACTGTTGGAGCGTCATTAGGAATGAAAATACAACAGCTTGACCTGATCAATTTACATACTCCACCACGATCGGCAAGAATAAAGTCTAAGGCAACTCGGTTTTGCAAGGTCATAAGTTCTGCCTGTAGTTCTGCCGTGATATTACTCAAGGCTCCTACAGTGATGTCTATTGTAGTCTCTACGACACGGACCAATTGCCTTATATTTCTGCTGTTGGTCATTGGACCCCAGAAGGGAAGAAAACCTTTAAGGAAATCTCCTCCTTCTTGTCCCGCGGTGTCTTGTGAATCAATAATTCCTCGGCTGAGACGAGTTTGGTGATAATTGGCAGAAGCAGTGTAAGTAGGAGGAAGAAGGAAAGCTATGTAGCAGGTACCAGAGAAATTCATGGGTAACCAAGTATAAGCTCTATCATAGCAAATTAAATAGGTGCCTTGAGATGGTACTAGAGGAGGCAAGTTTTGAGAGGAATAAATGTACGTGTAGGAGCAGTTACTCTTTAGTGCAGTATCAGAAGAGCGATCGTTTATTTTTAAGCAGAAGTTACCTTGATGCAGTATAGTCCAGATTGGTGAGGATTTCTCCTTTCCCATTTTATTATTAAGACTCGACATATATTGGGTGACGTTCCAATTGGTGTATGCTTTCCTTTCGTCGATGGAAATCTTGCTGTTCTCCATGATTTTAGCCATAACTACCATACCCTTAATCAAGGAACTATGACTAAAATCCGGATAATTAATTTGTGAAGCAACGGACCGTCTAAATTTGTTTTGATATGCATTGGAGAAAATGACAAAGAATGCCCAAGCAGAACCCTCATAAGAAAAAGGAAGAACTAGATATGGTATTCCTTTCTCAGTAGTATGTGGCATAAGCCCACATACCCAACAATCAGTTGTGTTAACCACTAATTGATACTGGTGCAATAGTTCGACAAAGGAATTGTTGTAATACTCGGTTCTTCTGACAAGTTCATGTGAAGGAAAAGTATGAAAGAGGTGTGGAGAGATAGTAGAAGAAGGCAAAGAGGAAGAAGGGGAGGTATTTCTTGGCTGCAACACATAAATTATCCAACCAATAATCGCCAAAGCAATACATAATCTTATAAAAACACATAGAGTTATACTATAATGACTGTACATTATTTTACAAGATGCTTTATTCATTTCATTTCTTCTCTCTTTATTACTTGGTGTAGTTTCCATTTTCACTAGTGGATGCTCACGGCAATCTTCCTCAATCACTGAAGTCACAATGCTCTACCGTCCTATGACACTGAGGATCCTGCAGACCTATTGTCACTACTCAGGTCGTGACCTAGACTCCTACCGTGACCCTGCAACCTAAACAGAACACTACACAAGGGAGAAGAAAGTCTTAATTGTTCTTTTGTCTGGGCCTGAGGTGGTAACACTCCTTCCCCAGAACATTCTGATCTCGAAACAATGTTCTTGGTTCAGTCGTATTCAAGCGACAATGCGATGGGATTGCTTCTCGTCGTCCTCTTTCTCAGACAATGTCCCATTCAGGTGTGCATCGCTAAAGGGTGCAAATCGTGGAACTGTTTCGCCTTCACAGTCACCAACCCCTCTACGAACCCACTGATCAAAAGGCAAAGGCAAAGGTACTTTCTTGCAATGCACACCGTGAATCCAATTTTTCTTTCCTTCAACTTTAACTGCTGTCCTTGTCGTTAGTAGGACCATTCGGGGCTCCCGCCATCTGGGTTCCAAATTCTTTTTCTTCTGAAAGTTTCGGGTGCGGACCCAGTCACCTGGTCGGATGGAATGACCTGGGTCTGTGGAAGCCTCCGGCAAAGCACTCTGAACCTGTCGATGACGGACATGCAATTTAGTTGTAAGGTCATGCAGATAGTCAATCAACATTGGATAGGGCAAGTCTGAGAACTTTTTAGGACGAGGTATTCCCCATACGTTGGCCGGACGGCCAAACACCACTTCGTAAGGGCTAAGTCCCAGACGAGAGTGTACTGCAGTTCTGGTGGATAGCAGAGCTAACGGCAAAGCATCAGGCCAATTAAGTCCTGTACTTGCTTGAATCTTCGCTAATTTCAACTTCAAGGTTCCATTATAACATTCTACTAATCCCGCTGACTGTGGGTGATTTGCCGCGTGGAACTTTTGCTTGATTCCAAGACCTGCACAAACTTTCTGCATGACTTGGTCAACAAATTCGCTCCCATTGTCACTCCAGACAATGCGCAGCAAACCAAACCTGGGAAAGAACTCTTTTAGAAGGATTTTAGCTGTGGATAAAGCTGTGTTATCTTTCAAAGGGTATGCTTCTATCCACCTCGAAAAGGCACATACTACCACCAGAACATATTTGAGGTTGTTGCATCGATCCATGTGAATGTAATCGATTTGCAACACCTCAAATGGATATGTCGGAGGAGCAAAATGACCTGCTGGAGTGGGGGTTCCCTTTCCTGGATTGTACATAAGACAAACAATACAATGCTTTACTACATTGTCTGCACATTTTGGGATATTCTCGTTTTGCCACACTGGGGCCAAAAGTTTACAAATGCCTTTTGCACTTAAGTGAGCTGGACCATGAGCCATAGTAACCACTGGGAGTACATAAGCATCCGGTAACAACCAACGTTGATGTTCGGAGAATTCTACCCAACAACCCATTTCATCTAACATTCCCGTACTTTCTCTCCACTTGCTCAACTCTCTTTCTGAAGGCTCTTTCTGAATCGCTTTCACGCTTTCCACTGTATTCTCACACATTCCTCTCTCTCTGACCCAATTCGCAGGACCTGCCATATACATTCGACTCGTTGAATCTCTCGCTGTTTTCTTTGCTATTTCATCAGCAAATGCATTTTCCCGTCCAACATCATCCGTAATCTTCTTGTGCGCACTGCACTTCACTATCGCTATTTGGATGGGTAAAGCAAGTGACTCAAGGAGATCAGTCACTAACTGGCCATGCTGTATCTTAGTGCCATGTGAAGTTAGGAAACCCCTCTCCCTCCAAAGACGCCCAAAATTTAACGCGACATCAAAGGCATACAGCCTGTCAGTGTACACGTTCACTCTTTTCCCTTTTGATAATACACAAGCTCTCGTCAGTGCTATCAACTCTGCTGCTTGCGCTGAATTGTGTCTAATGCAAGCAGTTTCCACAATCGTATGTAAGGTAGTTACAGCATAAGCTGAAACCGTATCTCCATTAGGCATCTTGAAACAAGAACCATCTACCCATAGAGTCCCATCCGGATTCTCTAACGGTGTGTCTCTCAGGTCAATTCTTCCTTTTGTCTCTTCCTCAGTACGGAAGAAACAATCATGCTGATCCTTAACACTCTCCTCATTTGGAAGGGGCAACAAAGTAGCTGGATTCAAGGTATTACATCGTTTGATGTTTACGTGACTAGCCAAGAGCGTCAGCTCATAACCAGTTAAACGTGCACTCGTGAGATGCTGTGTCTTCGTTCTGTTTAGCAAAGTATCCACTGCATGTGGCACCATGACAATGAGAGTGTTATCTAACACCATTCCAGCAGACTGTCGGATAGAAATTGCTGCGGCTGCTGTGGCTTTGAGACAACTGGGAAATGTCTTAGCTACAGGATCTAATGTGGCTGAAAAATAAGCACATAGCCGCTGTCTATCTCCAAATTGCTGCGTCAAGACTGACAACGCACAACCTTCTCTCTCGTGAACATACAGCGTAAAAGGCTTAGTGTAATCTGGGGTACCCAGTACAGGAGCAGAACACAGAGCAGTGCGTAAATCAGTGAAACTCCTTTGGCACTCATCAGTCCAAGGAAGGGGCTGAGGCGTAGCTTTTAAAGTGAGTGCCAACAAAGGTTTGGCAATCAATGAGAAGTTAGGGATCCACTGTTTACAATAAGAAGTGATACCCAGAAAGGCACGTACTTCCCTTTGTGTGGATGGTACAGACATTCGTGCAATCGCCTGAATTCGTTCTGGTGTCAATCGTCGTCCCTCCTTTGATAGGAGATGACCCAAGTAGGTAACCTCTCGACAAACATATTGCAGTTTGGAAGGTGAAACCTTGTGATTCAGCTTAAACAAGTGACGTAACAGTGCAACAGTGACATCTTTGCAGATATCTTCTGAATCAGCGGTGACTAACAAGTCGTCCATATATTGGATAAGAGCAGCACCAGACGGCAAGTGAAAAGTATCCAGATGACATTTCAAAGCTTGGCTGTAAATGGAGGGATTTTCACAGTATCCTTGGGGTGCGCGCTTAAACCGGAAGCTTCGGCCTCCAAGAGAGAAACCATAAATGTCCCTACTCTCTTCTGCAATAGGAAAACTGAAGAAGGCATTCTTTAGATCAATAACAGAAAACCAAGTCGCTGTGGAAGGTATCATAGTCAACAAGGCAGTGATATCTGGAACAACAGGAAATTGTGGAATCACAATTTTGTTTACTTCTCGCAGATCAATCACAAACCGGTACACAGGAGGCTGAGAAGGATCAGTACGTTTAAGAACAGAAAGAATAGGACTATTGCATGTATTACCTCTCGTTACTTCAACCACACCCTTCCGAATTAAGTCATGAATGATTTCTAAAAGCGCTTTTTCACCTTCAGCAGAGATTCTATATTGTGGGATGCGTGGTAATTCAACATTGGGCTTGAGAGTGACAACATAAGGCGGTATCTCAAGACAACCCACATCGTTCGGACCCGTGGCCCAAAGTGCTGTTGGAAGAGAAAGCAACTCAGGAGGAAACTGATCTTTAGACAGATACATTGGGGAGATCTACTTCTGACCTAGAAAAAGATGTGCGCCTGAAGGAGAACAATATATTGTAGCATGCATTCTTTTCAATAGGTCTAGACCCAACAGATTCTCACCACAACCATTCGGCGCCAGCGAATCCTACAGAAACAATCCTTAAGCCAGACAAAGGTGCCCCAGGGAGTTTAGAATGAATAATAGAACTTCTCATTGCTCCAGTATCTAGAAGAAATGGCTCTGATACACCCATTGTAGTGACGTTGACATAAGGACCATTTTGATCCACTGGGATTGGCACAACTCCCTTACTTTGTCCATGGCTGTCCTAGTTAGCATGAAGACTCTCATTCTCACCTTCAACATAATGATCTTCATTATAATACTGAGTAGATCTCACATTCTGCTGATCAAAGTAGTTCATGGAATTGGGAGAAGGAAGGGCACGCTGTTCTTGAGTTAACATACCTCGACCTCTACCTCTGTTTGCTGACTGGAGGCCAGCACGACCTCGTGGAGCAGATAATGCTCCATTGCGCTGCAATAAAACCGGACAACTACTCTTAAAATGACCTTCCTCTCTACAATAGGCACATTGATTAGGACCTAACAAAGGTCGCGGAATGTATGGCTCAGGTTTCTGATACAATCTCTGAAACTGCGGCGGCTGCTGAGTCTGAGGCTGAACATAACGTGGAGGATAGGCTTGCTGCAAGAGAACCTTCGTTTTTAAATCTTTTGTCTTTTTCTCTTGCTTTTCTTTTTCTTCTTTATCCCTATTCTCGTAATATTGTGCAGTAGCCAATATTTGGGCAGAAGAAGAAACAGCCCAAGAACTTTCTGAATCTTTTAATTTGTGTGACAGCTCGGGAAGCAAATTGAATACAAATTTGTCCACGAATAATCGCTGTCCACCCTCGGTAGCCATGTCCGGACCACTGTGATCGATAAATGTCTCCTCAAAACGAGTAAAGAAATCAGAGACACTTTCATCTTTCTTTTGTTTGCATGCTGCTAGCTTATCCCAATTCACTCTCAATGCAGGCATCATAGTTTTCATTAACGTAATGATTCTACCAGGAAGTTCCAAGATCAAAGCGTCAGGCTTTGCGCCACCCACTTGGTCTATATCTGTATCAGCTATAACATTCCAAGTAGCACCTAGTTCCTGTGCGTGATCCTCTCTACGAATCTTAGCCCATATTGTCTGTGGGACTACATTACCCATCAGCATATCAATATCTGCTAGATTCATAATACAAGCATCAATTGTCTGCGATAATTCTTTGTAATAACCTGCAGGGTTCTTACGAGGATCTGGTAGAGTCTGCTTAAGGGCCAAAACTTCAGACCTTTTCCAAGGCACATGTACCCATATACGGTGAAAATGAGCAGGAATAGCAGGGTTAGCACCTACAGCTGCAACTGCCTCCTTCCATACTGGAGGAACCTCCTTCATAGGATAATTTTTCGACGTCAGTTTAACCGACGGATCGGAATCAAGAAAGATCTGAGAGAACAATAAGGATCTATAAGAGATGAGTGTCCTTACAGCTTCCTCGACTTTGGAACCTACAATAAGTCCTTTTTCAAAATCGGCTTGAACATCTAGCAAATCTTGTGAGATCGGACTCGAACTCACATCTTCCCATTCTTTAATAAGAATATCGCACATTACATTAAAGACATACCTTTGCGTAGGCGCATTCCATTGCAAAAAGGTAGGCATAATATCAGACACACTATATTGTGGACCCTTCTTGATCCATCTTCGTGCAAGAGAATCTAGCTTCTCTTGTTCCTCAAAATCTGGAAACTGACTACGAGATTGTCTTCGAGCAAAAGCCGGAGACGCATTAAAAGCTCCAAAGAAAGGAGATAGAATACTAGTAACAGAATCTGTGAGACGCTTACGCACAGACGGTGAATTAGACATTAGAACTGGAGACAGAGTATTAGGAGAACTAACAGGAGAAGAACTAGAAATTACAGGAGGAGCAGAAGGCAAAGGAGAGCTAAGATCAGGAGATGAAGGCAAAGAAGTTGAGACTAATGGTAAAACCGGCAAGGGCGGTAATACTGGAGGAGGCAAATGCTGAAGAGCCGGAACTGGCGGAGGTACCACTAGCAGCTGAGCAGGCTGTAATGGCTGAGGTACATTGGCATTTTGCCCATAGGGCGGAGGCAACCTCAATAAATGGGACATTTGGGGATCTTCTTCTATATCTTTCTTATTATCAGAAGGTGAAACAGGCAACACTGGATAGCATTTATCTATCGACATACGATGTTGTCTTTCTGAAAATTCAGTTGCATTGTCAATTTCATCATTTTTGAACTGTTGGGCAGCTTGTATAATCGTCATACCCTGTGCTTTCCTAGCTCGTTTTGCTTGTTTGATTTCTTTCTGCTTGGCTTCCTTACGCCAAAGCCGAAGAGAGTCAAACAATGCCGGCCGGGCTTTTCTTTTGAAGAAAACTGTTTCTAAATTATCTAACACATCAGGGTCAAAACTACCATTTTCTGGCCATTTAAGTACACCATCTTTCTTTGTGTATCGAGTCCATGTCTCGTTAAAGGCAATGGGGCCGATACCATGTTTCGAGTAGAGCTCATATGTGGGAGTTCCAACCGAAGGAATCGGACAAGAGTCCTCAAGTCGGGAGTCCCTCTTACAACCAAGACAACAAATTCTTCCAAACTTAGTCAGACCAGGCATTTCGCAATGTCTCTGGACTGTTCACAAACTTCAAGGGAGTAAAACTCAGTTTACACAGCACAAATGCACTTACCCTCGACTTTAGTCCTTGCAATGACTAAATCTAAGAAACCTACATCAAACAAAGAACCAAAATTGTGGGCGCGACACACGAAAATACTTAACTTAACTAAGGACGTCTTCTTCCACCAACAGAGGCCCGTCTATCGTCTCGCTTTACCATACATCATCAAAGGAATGGGCCAAAGCAGGGCGGCAGTCAGGGCAGCGGTCGCCAGTAGCCGTCAGGAAGGAGTAACCGCACTGCAAAAGACCTTCGGACCACTTTCGACATACAGGGGTCGCTTAGTGTGGCTCGCGAACCCTCCGGAATTTACTTGCGAGGTTCCTCACGACCTTCGAGCAGAACCGGTACCACTGAAGCCGCCCTTCGTTGGGCACCAATTGAAGAACCAGAACCTTTTGGACCTGGCGGCGCAGGGTACGCCCTCTGTCTTCGGAGTTCACCTGCTTCGCTACACAGAGACACGGGACACTCTGTCAGCGTTAGAAGATTGGATTTATTTAGCTGCAGCTAGTACAGTTATCCTAGAAGTACACAAAGTAGGTTCTCAGGAGACTGCCACTTCACTCTGTGGCGCATCAGATTAAATACTATACAATACATAATTATTAACAAGACACACGCCCCAAGCACAGAAGAAGAGAGCCAATAGGGTAAGTGGAAAAACAAAGCAGAACCAGTAAGAAAGGTTCGTAAATAGAAATATCAGTTGACTCGAAGAGACCTCTCCTCCAACTGTGTTTGTCATACCACCCCGAACTAATTCATTAACAGATTATAACTAACTTGCAGGTGGTGAGATACGTTTGTGTGTATTGGAGGACAGTCATGACACAAGAGAATGCTAGCAGGAGACAGTGAAGGCCAGTCGATAAGATATGATCGGGAAAGAATAGTGTGAGCCTACAGATAGTTGAAACAGGGATTAGGAAAGCCAGACAAGGATTAGTGTACTCGGCTAGTCCAAACACCAGCTTCACAAATAAAGGCCGAGGACGTATTTCGACACCAAGCAATGGGAAAAGCAGAATAGACTTTGTTTGCCGTGCTGCCTGAGTGATGGCAACACAAAATGGTGGCGGGTCACAAAATGGCGGGTCGATTCGATCGTGATCGAAAATCGAAGTTCCTCAAACGCCATGTGTCTGTGGCCCTGCGCTGTCCTCTGCCTCCTGCCTCAATTGCCGCCCACCAAGGCTCACACATCAAATTGAGTCCTGACCAGCCCGGACGTCGTATCACCACAGGAGGCACACGCCACCACTGCCAGGACAAACTCCAACCACCAACTGCCAGTGTTGAAACGGTCGTACTGGCAGACTGAGGGAGTTGCCCGCACCTGTTGTGGATGCCATCTTCTGCCTGATCCCCTGCTCAGCGCTCCAGGTGCCACTAGCTCTGTGCACCATGAATCGTCATTTATTACTGTTTCGTTCATGTGCTGTGAAGAGCTCACACAGCAATGTCACCTCAGGTAGTGTGGGAGAACTGGGACGGCGATGAGGAAGATGATGCAGGTGTGACCCCCCCCACTGCAGCTGCATCATGAATGTCCAGAAGGGACACAATCCTAGACATTTTCTTCACATGAGCACGCTCAGCTCTTGGGACCCAACCGCAGCACACTGCAACTCACGGACACTTCTGTTTGTATGTTGGGTGACCTCTGTTTTTGCTCTGGCTCCCTCCATGTTGCTCAGCAGTTGACTCTGTTATGCAGGTGTTTTCTGTTTCCATTGCACTGGTGTCCACTGTTCAAGTTGTTGCCAGCACCAAGCACTCCGTGCGGGCTGCCTTGTACTCACCCCACACACATCCAGCACAGGCGTCACTGTACATGTGGTCCTGCCAATAAAAGGGCCTGGCGCACGTGCCCGTAGCAAGTTTAACATGATATCCGCGTGTGTCCCTGTCATCTTGTTTTATGCATGAGGGCCCTGGGCCCTAGGACATTACATTGTGCTGTGTACAGTGGATGCAGACATGTCACCGCAGGTAGTGGGTTAGAGCTTGGACATGTAGCTTTGACGTCACCCACACAATTCATAAGGGAAGTGGACTGTGCCATCATATGCAGAGCCAACGTGGGTGTGTGACTGATATGTGCATGCCCCTGGATGTGGTTCTGTACTGGAAATGTGCATCTGCATGTGTCTCTATGGCAGTGTGGGTTTCCTTTGTGGGGTGTAGGTGGTCCCTGAAGGGTAATAGACACCCACGTATGTGATCTAGTTCGCCTTCCATGGGTTCTGATTTCACCCGCACCTGTTGGGCCACCTCCTTTTGGCATTCTGACACCTGGCATTGGGGTGCCATGTGTGGGTCGGTGAAGTGTTGTGAGCCTGACATGCTTGTGGGTGCTTCATGCTGTGTGGTCTGTTGCAGGGGCTGGGTTCTCCTCTAAGTTGCTTGGCTGCCCTGGTTCTGGTGGTGGGTTGTTTGAGATGTCCATAGGCTGTTGTAGGGCGTCGGTGTTGAAGGTGTAGTGGTCCTCTCCGGCATCACTGATGTGTGGTCTTCTGTGGTCTGCTGGAGGTTTTGTGTGTCCCTCTGCAATGTGAAGGGGAGATGCATGTTGACATTGTGTTGACATGTGCACTGGCGCATTGGTCTTGTTTACATGCAGACTGTATGACAATGTACATTGTGACTGTTTTGGAGGTGCAGGATTTAGATGCGGGACGGTGTACATTTGGACTACATGGCGGGTGTGAGGTTTTATGCGTACATTTCCATTTCACAGTTTAAAACTCTGTCAGATGTAGTGGGCCTGTTTCTGCGCGTGTGTGGAGCCACTTGTGTCCTCTGTTCTGCAGTGTCGGGGTTGCACATTGTAACACATTGTCGTCAATGTGGATGTGCTGTAATTGCTATGTGTGTGTGCTGCAGTGTGCCACGGGATGAGGGACATGATCCAGGGTCATTGTGGGTGTGCAGTGTGCTCTGTTTATTTGTGCATGTGTGCCATTGTGCCCATCTCCCCCGTCCCCCCGTCCCTGGTCTTTACTCACACTGTTGATGTTGTGTCAGATCCTCCCGAGCTGTGTCCGCACTCCCGACTCCTTGCACAGTCCCCGCACTGTTGACTGTGGCCTCCGTTTCCTCCAGCTCCTCCTGTGGCGCAGGACTCCCACCTTCTGTCGCCATTGCTGCCTTCCTGTTAGCAGCGGCTTTGTGCCTGGTTTAGATTTTCACGTCATGCCAGCGCCTCTTGGCCTCCTCCATAGGCCTCCTCGACACTCCGGCTGCATTCAAGGTAGTCTGATTGTGGGTCAGTTGCTTGTTGTGTTCTGTCACCTCTGTGACGCTGGTCTTGTTTTCCTGCGGACTGCACCCGTCTTCTCCTTGGCCTTCCCCGACCCCATTGTTCCTTGCTGGTGGTCTGTGGGGCTGGTGGGGTTTGCGTTGGCCTCTGTGCTCGGTCAGGGTGCATCCATGTTGCTACCCACTTTGGCTTCTTTCTGGTGTGTTGTTTTTGTTGCTTTTATAGTGCATTTTCCCGCCAGATGCGTGGGTTTTGCAGGGCTGCCGCTGGTTTTCGCTGCTTTTTGTTTCGCGATTGGCCTCATCGCAGCTTTTTTGGCGTTCATGTTTCGCATTTTGGCAGTGTGGCGTTGATTTTAGCGTGGTCAGGTGACTCGTTATCTGGTGACTAGTGCACGGTACCGCCGTGTTGTAAATACCTGGTTAACACGGCTTAAATTTCCCGCGATGGACTGCAAATAATTAGGTTTCCTGGCAGCTCAGGAACTTTCTAAAAGTTACTTTTCCTTACTATTGATTTAATTGGGTTTTAATAACTATTAGAAATAACGGTTTAGATATTTTCCTAGCTGGTCTTATTCCTGAGATACCATATGTCCATTATTAGCATTTTAATCTCTACTCTGGTTTTCTACAGCTAGACATGCCACAGTGAACGAAGATGTTCAGTGTTGGGACATGGTAACATACATTTTCCACACAACCACATTTTAAATGCTGTGCACGCTACCTTGCAGGCTACACGACATACATAGGTGTGACTAACTAAAATTTCAATGAGAAGTTTTTACATGTAAAAAAAGGGTTATTTTAATGGATCGCACTGCAGGTTTAATCTGCTTCTGTCAGGCTACAATGGTAGGTCTGAAGGGATGTTTTCCCTGTCATAATGTGATCTGCAGTCCATAGGTGACAATTAACTTTCCATTCCATGGGTGTAGTTTTTGCACCATATACTATGGATTTATACAAGAATTAAAATTGTCAATCATGGATTAGACAACATGTTTTAGGAGACAGAGCACTTAAACTGGGCACTTGGGTCTTGACAGCAGTGCCACAGTGTGTAGAGTCTAAAAACTAGCAACAATAGGGGTGACCCCATAAAAAGGGGCATTTCCTCACAACATTATATTAAAAAAATAACAATAAGTACCAATAAAAAATGCAAGCAAACCTTAATATAATTACTCTGATACTGAAAACTGCCATTCTGACTGGAATAGCCATATGAAATGTGTTGATTTAGTATTAATTGTGCTCACATTTGCTAATGTAATGCATTATTGTTAAATTCAATAAGAAGTGTACTGTACTACTTTTAAGTAATCTTGCTTCATAAGCACAGACTAATGAAACACAGACACTTTTCTTGTAACACGCATACTTTACTCCGTGGGCATTTTATATTGTACAATAACATCACTCCAATGGTTGAGAGTCAGCAGTTTTTAATCTCCTTACCAAGGACATCCGCAGAACTAATTAAAATACAGCCTTCTGAAATGACATTTACAAACCGCTGGCTGTGATAAAAATATTGTTATTGAGCGGACTAATAAGTAGATTACTGACAACGTAATTGGCAGACTTTAGCACTTTGTGTTTAGTTATTGGTTTCTTTGTATAGGCATGTCAAATGTTGTTCTTAAACTCTATTAGAAGCCTAACAATCTAGCATTTAAAACGAACATTATAGATTGTAAACTCTTACTGTGGTATGGCTGTTTGTGTTGATTTTTATAGCAGCCAAAAACATAGTTTGCACTACAGAGTTAGGCAAATAAGGTACTATAGTATTTTTTCTTTGCCACGCATGATCATATGTTTTGCAGTTTACTGCTGGGCCTATGCAGAAAAGACGGAGCATTGGTTTTCGCTGTAGAATACTCATACATGCAAAAAAAAGAGCAGAATAGCACCATCTTATCACGCAAAAAGCACCTCAGTATAAATCAGCATCACCTGGGACATTTATGTGTTCTGCCCAAATACTCCACTATCTCCACCGAGTGCTAATTTTTTTTTTAAATAACGTCATAGAATATTGTTAGGTTGCACGTAATTGTTTGTGCTCTGAGGCAGCAAAATAGAGAAATTCCTTTGACATGCAAGGAAAACAGTCCCCATGCATTTGGGATATTTTTTTTTTGCTTTTTCACAAAATGGGGGTTTGTTTCTGAAAAGCAAAACAAGTTTCGAAAGCTTTATTCGACAGCATGTCATAAAAGCAAATACATCCTAACAGTTTCATAAATACTAAGATAAAATAGTTTAAAAATGCATTAAATCATTATGCTGGCGAATACATCAGATAAAAACATCATCGATGAATAAGAGATCATAATGATCAACATTAAATATAATCAATAGACATTTCTTGGTAGCAAAAACACTCATTAATCAGCTTCAGAGGATTTCAAAGTACGAAGGCGCAATATCCAAGCCCACCCCAAAAATTTAGCAACGGCAATTACCAAGCAGGGGGAGCAATCAGATTCGAAAATTCTTAAAGCTTCCTTATAGCTACGTGTACCCAAATTTAGGCATGCTGGTTTTATCCATCTGCGGCGGGGGACAACATAAAGCGGACACACAAACAACAAATGGCCGGCATCCTCAATCAAGTCTGGACAATGATGACATTTATTGTTCATTGGGAATGACCATTTGTGGGTAAAAGCTTTTACAGGGAGAGACCCTACTCTGAACTGGAAATACAATTTCCTGTCCATAGGGCTCTCTATAATGTCCCAATATGCCTCATAAGATGGTAAAAATTTTTGAATGCTGAACATGCTATATCATCATGGATATCCGCTAGGTACTCAGCTATATATCATAAGTGCACCAACCGCATCGACGGCTGCCCCTTTGGCACAGAGATGCCCATCAGGAGGTAGATATTTCTCAATAGGGGGTGTGTGGCACGAGTTCTTACTTTGACTCAGCTCGATGTCCGGCCTGCCACCTAGGCCTACATGATGCCCAGTGATTGAAAACTGAGACATTTTAAAGATATGTTCCACCCCTTTAGTCCACCCAGATCTTAAGCATTTAAACAGCTGGTTAATGGACCTTTACCATGAGTCAGTTTCATAACCTGAGGTTCACCCACGGAAATGTTCTGGTAATTGGACTGAGTATCTTTACTCCTAGTGTCTGCCTTTTAAGATAAGGCCACTGTGGTGCAGCTAGGGTAGCACTGGGTTGTTTAAATGTGGACATTTGTGGACACACATATGCGCGCTGCCAGGTTGAGACTACTGTTGCACACAGCTCGGTAATTGCACACAGTTAACATGAGGAACCCTGCCAGGTTAGGTGCCAACGAGAAGTACAGCTTAATATATTAGTTGGCATTAAAATAGAGGTCAGTAGGCTTTGCTGGAAAATCTTAGTGTCACTGTATTATACACATAGGTGAAATCTTTCTTAAAGTGCAGTTGTGCTCCACTTAGGCCTACACAGTCCAGCAAGGTGTATACATATACATCTTATGTGTTGTCCAATTGTCATAAAACTCTGGCTTAGCCCAGAATCAGATTTCATGCTTTTTCGTACTCCTGCTGGGCCAAGTTAATTACCCTGAACCCCAACTGAATAAACAAAGGTCTCCCCACACAAAGGGAGAAATTATCAGTGATTGACTCAGGTCTGAGGAAAATATGCATCTGCTAATTAGCTGTCACACTGCATATGTGTTGGAACAGCCCAGGCCCACTAAACAAAGGAGGAAGTCCTGACATTGGGAGCCACAACAGGAGGAGATGTTTTAGAGGGAAGGTATCTGTCAGTAATGTCAGCTAGGTTTGGAGTTGAGGCCCTCATAGGAGCTCTTCACATGGAAAACTTGGCAACTATATTGAATTGTTCCAGAATGCTGTTCAGGATGGTTGGACAGGACTGGAGGGATGATATAGCATCGGTGGTTTGGCAAGGAAGGCCTGGCATCTGGACCTTTTTCGTACACTTAAAAGCCCCACCAAAGGGAGAGACAGTAAATAATACCCAGGACATGAATGGCAACAACACCAGAATCATTGTCAGTTGGAAGGCCAAGGCACCTGTTGGCTCTAATGGTCTAAGTGCTCAATTTACAGCTGTCTCCTAGGACTAGAAGGTTCTTTCCGGGGTTAGTATCACTGGCCTCCTAATGTCCCCTGAGGACAGGTTGGGGGAAACGTGCTTCACTGACCCCCAGATGTCATGCAAGATTTCCAGGAGGCCATGAGGTTTGTGAAGGGCAAAGAAAATAAGAAGGCTGATGCAAAGAGCCAGTGTACACTGCTCCCCACTAAGTGCGCCCTTTTTGAGGCTAGGAGTCCTATTGAGTAAAATGATGCCAATATGCGGAAAATCAACCAAAAGGGGGGCAAGTTACATGCATTTAAAGATTACCCATTTTAGCATGCCCTGAATATTATTACCTCAAGAGCAGGGAAGTGCACCTGCTGGCTCCTGTGCAGGAAAAGGAGCAATGTTGGCAGGGCAGGGCAGGGAGCCAGCTAGGCAGCGTGGGAGTGGGCTCCTCACACTGACTGAATGTGAACTAAAGTATGTGGGTGCCCCGGTCCTACCCAATCCATTAAAAAAGGAGAAAATACTGAAAAATGATGTATGAGGCAGGACGTATAGGCAAAGCTACTGGCGCTGTTGGTCAAATCATGATCAACTTTTCTCGATTTAATCAGAAATCATAAAAGTATACATTTTATGAAAAGCACCAATAAACAATCCTAACCAATATAACATCAGTCTGTAAAATATATTTTTTCGTGCACTGCAAAACGTTATGCATATCATTTGCAACAGAGTATCAGACTGGCTGGGAACGTAACATTTGCAGATACAAAAAAACAGGATATCATTGTTTAAAATTCAGGTTTATAAAATCAGTATAATATAACGTTTCCTTCTATCCTTAAAAAGGTTGAAAACGATCACGGTATGTAAAGTGCTCTGAGTAGAAGTTTTATCACACAAGCCTTTCGATAGAGTTTTAGACCAGTCACTCGGAGCCAGAAATGTCACCAGGCGGTGAAAAGTATTTAATCTGAAGCGGGTCAGGACAGAATTATGTTGAGAATTATGAACCAACTTTAAATATGGTTGCAAGAAACAAAATGACGAGAGTCAATTGATTCCTAAGAACTCTCTGTTTGTTTAGTTTGATCGATAATCTCGCTTCCTCAAACAGTTCAAATCTTTCCTTGATACAGTCTGCAATGTTTCTGGCAGTCAAGAAATTCTGGGTGCCCCAGATCGTAGCAAACAAGGCATTTGGAGAAATGCTGTCAACATGAGGCAGTCCTGGTTCACCTTACTTGATTGAAAAGAGTGTCAAAACTGGTCCACGCTTTGTGCCACAGCAGGATGGGACAAGTTCATGCTATGTCAGCTAAAAATAACATCCCCAATTCTGAGTGGTAAACCTGAGACAAGCAGTTCTGGGGTACTGACAATGATGCTCTAAAAAAGAATTCTACACAATTTGGAGGTGATTGCTTTCACAAAGACCCCTAGCTCAGGCCCCATACAATGCTGTAGATACACACTTAGGGCCTGGTTTAGATCTTGGCGGATGGGTTACTCAGCCACATGAAATGAAATAACAGCATTTGTAGAGCACACAGCTACCTCTGGAGAGGGGCCATCGGGAAGATTAAGTGAGCTATTGCCCAGAGTCACATGGTTTGAACCATGAACCCCGTGGTCCAGAGTCAGGCACCCTGGACGCTGTGCCACACCACTTTCATTTGTTCACCTCAATGACAGATATCTCATCCACCGAAGTGTAAATCCCATTATATCTAATGGGATTTATGTTTCAGCAGACAGAATGCCTGTCACCGTTGTGACCGAGTAACCCGTCCACCAAGGTCTAAATCAGGCCCTTAGTCTTGTATATTGTTAAAATTTAATTGACCGGTTTTTTACCAAATTTGTGTGAAAAATTAGACAAAGCAGCAGCTGATTTTACCAAGTTATACATCCTAGTATTAATGGCAACCTACCATAACCCGCTCTGTGAAAACATAACCCACAGATATGAAAATGAAGTAACAACACTTAACTTGGCATTATTAATAAATAGATTGCAGACCCATGGGGGTCATAAGCATGGCATTGTCTGCATAGAGGTGGGCCGGAACTGGACGCTGCACAATTTGGGGTGGTCCTTACACCTTTTACCCAGCAGAATTCCCAAGATGTTAATGTATGGGGTAAACAAAAAGGGGTCATGAATGCATCCCTGTCACACCCCCTCTCCATAGCGAACAATGACATACATTCGACCTTCAGGCCATACAGGACTCTAGCTGTGCTTCCTGAATACAGGTCCATTGGAAAAAAAATTACAGCATGATCTGCTCAAAAATCTTCTAAAATGGACCACAGTTTAACATGAATAACGCAATAACATGTGGTTGATAGGTCTGCAAACACTAGGAACAAATTGCCTTTTCTGACCATTGTGCATTTGCCAATTAACAGGCTCAAATTTAAACACTCAATGGTCTCTAGGCATTTGCAGAAGCCGTATTAAATGTCCAAAAGTATCTCTTCACTTCCGGCCCACCCCTCCAACCTGTATAATTTAATACCTACTCACAACCTTTACCAGAAAGTCAAGTAAGGATTCTTGTGATCACTTTTATTGTAGTTCGGAATGATTAAGGACTCCAGTCAAGTACACAACAGCACTTCAACAGCACATGCTCCTATCACCACAGTTAAAATAGGCCCCATAACAAAATCTTCTCTTTGTAGAGGCCCACTGGAATTCCATCCAGGCCAGGGGCCTTGCCCTCCTTCCTGAGCATCAGAGCCCTATTTACCTCAGCAAGGGAGAAACTCAGATAAGTAGCCGATTCCACCACAGAAAGTGGTAGGGAAACCGCCTGCCAAAGTGACAGCGAACTGCGGTTAGAATAAAGTTTTGCATAATATGCCACCCACTCTGCTTCAGTGATAGCAATGTCAAGTGTGGTTCCCCCTCATCTCTCAGGAATAGGAAGTTAAGAACATGCCAGAAGGCTATACTATCTCTAACTGGGCTGGCGTCAATAAGTGACTCCCAAGTTTCAGCCTTTAAATAATTTTCCTTTCCTTTAATACCAATCTTTATTCTTATTTATGCATGTGCCCCTCTCTGGCATACCTAAACTTTATGTAGGGCAGTTTTAAGGTTCTTATGTGCCTTGGAACAGTGGGAATCAACCCATCCCCACTTAGAAGGTTTTGGCAGGGGGTTCTCATCCAGCAAAAGATTTTTGATCCCTCTAGAGATGTTAACAAAGGCACTCAAAATGGCATAAGGGTTAGTTTCTTTATCCAGGCAATTATAATAATCTTCTACCTGTTTCATAACCAATTTACTCAAAAAGTCAGTCGAGTTAATCTTCGACCAATATATTGAAAGACCATTTCTTGAAGATACTTTAATGATTCCTATATGTACATTAGCCATAGGCAGGTGGTTTGGCTAAGAGCTAAAATTTAGGCAAACACTCTGAGGATAAGGGTCCCTAAGGGCATTCAAATGCGTGGTAAAGTTGAAAAGAAAATGCCGTCCTCTAAAAAATGATCAAATATACTCAATTAACACATGCTTTATTTATTTTTTCGGAGTTTTATATAGAGCAAACCTGACCCGAAGGTATCAGGTATCAGAGAGATTTGCATGAGCACCAGTTGCTTTACACGAGGACACATACATTTTTTTGCCTTGAATCTCAGAATGTTGCGCGTCATTGCTGTGACTCGAACCCGGTTCCCCAGATTTGAGTTTGACCGCCCTAGCCGTTAGGCAACAACCTCTTACATTATTACCCCTACCATTAAACTTACAGTTAAAAGGAGCCACGGGGTACTTAGTTCATTAGCAAATGCCAGGTCATACTTATACACCATTTCATTTAGTTGATCCCCATATTCAGTGTGATTAACATATGTTTGATCTTGATCTCATATGGCTGTCATACCACATACCTTTTTTAAGGCATGGGACACAAACATATATAAAAAATCTCCAGCCAATATCATTATGTACTCCTTCTTCCTCCTACAGCACAAAGACATAAGATCATTTTCAACTGGCCTAGTACAATCAACATTTACCAGGTAGATGCATTATTATAAAACTTAACCAGACCAAGTTAAATTTGTGTAATAGATCCATTGCGATCATTTGATAAAAACTAGTAGAGGACCAGGTAGTTATCCTGGGATGTGGCAAGTAATTGGAAATCTAAATACTCAGGCTGCCTTTTGCTCTACCAGCACTACATACCACTGACGGTTGGCGGAAGGTTTTGGATCCATTGACATGAAAGGGTCAACTGCCCAGGTCTCCAGTACACACAAGATATGACAGTTGGATACAAAAGTTGTCCAATCTGGGTTTGCAACTCTACCACATAGACCTGCCGCATTCCAAAAGCGTGCACTATAAATTATGGTCTATAAAGTCTGCATCTTCCAAGGTGCCCGAAAAACAGCTCAGCGTATTACTAGAAAAAGGTATGCAAATAGACCAAGCCTCTAAACAATGTGTAGGACCCTCTACTAAAGATATATGATCATAATTTAGAGTGAGTTAATCTACCCCCTCAAGTTTCTCCAATGAGGAGACACAATAGTGGACTGCTGTAGGGGGGGTAATTATCCTGAAATTGCACAGATGATGGTCTTAGTAAGACACTATGGTGAGTGATGAGGGTGCAGGACAATAAAAATACGAAAGCACTAGTACAGAAACATAGTGAGATGAGAGTAGTGGATCACCCATTTGCTGTGGAATTGTCTCCATTAGGCTCAGTGATCTAAAACTCAAAACCATATATTCTCCTGGGAACCTTTTTAAACTCCTGCCAACCCAGCTCACTGTTTTCACCATCTTAATATCATCAAAAGCAGCCACCTTAGCCCTATTCTAGTAAACGCCCAATTTCAGGCTTTATTTCTTAGAGACTGCCAAGACTCAATAGATGTAGAAGTTAAGGGGAGGCCACTAGTTTATATGACAACATAGGTTTTAACTTCAGGGGGTGGATCAAGAAAACCTAGAGCACCAGAGGGTCTGGGCTCTATCACCTCCCTATTACTACATGTAGTAGGCGATGGGGGCAGAGACATATTGTGTGAAGCAGACAGATGACCAAAACCATTTGCAGAAATCTGTTCTACACTGCAGTGAGGAGAGATAGTGGGTGGAAGAGACATGACATTTCCTAATAACAAGTGTGAGTTGGCATTTAAATTAGCATTAGCATTAGAATTAGCTTTCAGTAAGTCTAGGCAACTAGTGGATGTAGTTTCCACATGCATCAATCTTTCCGCCAAAGAAACAGGAGCAGGCTTAACAAAAACTTCAAGAGCCTGTACAGTGTTGAGTAGCATTTTAACGTCATACTGCATCATCCCAGCAGTTGTTAATCTCATTTTTGCCCCTGCGGAGTTAGATTTCAGTTTGGAAGACAGTGCTGCCGAGATTTTGATGTCCCCCAATGTTGTGTCAGGAAGTTTAGAACGTGGTTCTGTGGTGTTCATGAGCTTCAAGGGAAGATATGGTATCGGTAATAGCTGGACCACTTGCAGCTCAGGCAGCTGAAACCTGGCCACTCTCAGCATGGCCAAGACTGCAAACAGGGCTCACTGTAACACAGTTAGTGGAAGAATCCTGCGAGAGAGCACTATTCACAGCAGTCAGGTCGAGCTGGTAAGAACTGATTTTCTCTTCCACTGCAGAAATCTCTTTGTTTAAAGCCCCTATAGCACCAGCTATATAACTTAAGATAGAAGAGTGAGTCTCACAGGATTAGATCTGTTTTGCCACAGCTGACAAATGCTTCCTCTTCCCCATGATGAGGTACAGAAAAGTAAAATGTCCCGAACAACAAGACTATGGGGCAGATTTACAAGAAAGTGATGCATCTGTACAGATGCGTCACTTTCCCTGCGCCACCCTTAGAAACACTTGCGCCACCATAGATGCACCATATTTACAATATGGCGCACTATGGTGCAAGGATTGACAGATGGATCAGAATTTCTGACGCATCTGTTGGCGGAAAAGTCATGAATTTGCTGGAGTCGTGTTGCAGGCATGACGCAACTCCAGGAATGCGTGTTGAGGCCTATTCCCACTACACTGCGTCACTACTTACGCCTGCTTGAAGCAGGCGTAAGGTTTTGACGCAGTAGCATCCTAAAAGTGGCGCCGTGAAATATTGTAGATTTCACGGAGTCACTTTTACGAGGCCTTCCTGCGTGGGAACGCCCACCCTGCATACATTATACCTGATGCAGGTATAATGCGACGCAGGGCTTTACAACGGGACGCATCTCCCTAGATGTACCACGTTGTAAATAGGCCGCATTGTTTGCGCCGCTGTTGTGTCAAAAAGTGACGCAACTGCAGCGCAAAAGTCACGCAAGGGGCTTGTAAATCTGCTCCTAAGAGAATAGGCCAAGCCTAGCCTCCTCTAGGCTCTGACAGGCGCAGATGGGCCCACCCATTGGCCCAGGCGTTGCCCAAGCCAGCCCACACGCGTCCAAAATGGTAAGACGCCCAGGTCCACTATAAAGCACTTGCGGTCAATCACAGGTGTAGGTGATGTTATGGGCCGCCTTTCAGCCCGCTGGACAATGAAGTCATCATCAGCCCTCAAGACCAATGTTGCCGCTCCCACGTGGCGTGACTCCCAGACATGCTATATAGTGCTTACATTCGATCACAGATGTAGGCGATGTCAGGACCCACCTCTCAGCCTGTTGGGCATTGTAGGTCATATCAGCATTCAAGACCAATATTGCCACTATCGCATGGGGGACACCCAGGCATGCTATATAGCGCTTATAGTCACAGGTGTAGGCGAGGTCAGGGGCCTCCTTCTCAGCCCCCCCGGACAATGTAGTCTATATCAGCACTCAAGACCAATCTGGGTGCTCCCGGGCGGCGTGACTCCCAGACGCGCTATACAGGACTTATGGTCATTCACAGATGTAGGCAATGTCAGAGGCTGCCTCTCAGCCCACTGGGCAATGTAGACTGTATAGGTGCTCAAGACCAATGCAGCTGCCCAGTTATTAATAAAATATACTTGTTATGTTGAGTACGACTAAATAATACCCTGTAAGGGCCTTTGTTTATGTTCCTTTTCTTCCTTGTAGGTAAAGGGGCACCACCAACCTACATAGACAATGTTGTGATGAGACTGCAGGGTGTGCAGCAGCTCCTCAGGAGGAATTAGGATAACATTGTGACCCTATGTTTCCTGGGTCATAAAATAGCTCGTAGAGCTTGAATATTTTCACACAGGTTCTTGAGTTTAGGAATCCCTAGTGTCCGGTCCTAATAATGCTTTTATGTTGCCCGAGTGTATAAAAGAAAGACTCAGACACATTGCATTCATTGTCAAATTTAAAGTAAAATAATTATAATTTTTGATAAACATTGCAATGGTTTAATGAACAATAATGAATGTGTTTTACCGTGCAGGTATTTGTTCCTCTAAGGTGGTGTCTCCTTGATATAAGCAATAGGGGTGTCCTGTATATTGATGTTCTACTTCACAAGGCCAATAGGCCCCTTAAATTTAGAGCTTGCATCTGGTATAGGTGGCATTAATTATGATTATGGGGTTCAGGTTCCAATATGTTGTCAAAAGCAGGCCTGGGCATAGTTCGCGGAGTTTACTACGGGGAACTTCACGAAGTTACAAAAAAAATCTGCGAAGTTCCATGAGTGGCAAAGTGCAGTGCGAACTGCAGTTTGTGCTGGTATTCTTGCAGTTTGTGTAGAAATTCCACGCGAGCGGCAGCTCGTGCTAGCGAACGTACCGTTCGCGATCGCAATCTTACAGTTCGCGATCGCGAGCGGGGAAATAACTCTGCTGCACATCGCGAAGCGGAGTTTTCTGCACTCCCACGAACCCCGCGGAGTGCACAAAACTCCGCAAACTCCACGAAAGGAGCGAAGTTCATCACCCAGGCCTAGTCAAAAGTGATGCTAGAATGTCACCAAAGGTATTTCCATCTGCCTGATGCATATATTTATGCATTAATGCATAGTATTTAGTATTTGTGTGTGCAATATATATGTATATATATATATATATATATATATATATATATATATATATATATATATATATATATATATATATATATATATATATATATATACGTTTTCACCAAGTACTCACAGGTACCGTTGCACTCCCGTCAGGAAAAAATCACCGCACAGAGTCCATCCGTCATTCAGTGAAAATAATCGTTTATTCTTTTCTTTTTATCAGTTTCCAGCCAGCAAATACCCTACGCGTTTCAGCGATACACTCGCCTTGGTCACGGGTAAACAAAACATTTTGCCAAGTGGTTTTTAACACGTTACGTATAACGTACCAACATAAATAACGGACTGTCATCCATAAGGTTAGGCTCCAGTAAATCGGCGGCCATCTTAAAGCAGTATTCTCTAACCAATAAAGTTTCTAACAAATCAAGTTTTTGATACAACATTGAGGGTAATAGTGTTAACAATAGAAATCTATTGCATCAAACTCTAAGAATTCTAAAATTAGAAATCTTGAACACAAATAATGTTATCCATCACCCCTACGAACATGGATATTATTAACAGTTACTGTTGAGAAGACGGAACGGAATGCGCCCCATTTCTTCACACTCAAGCACCCGTAAAATTATCTCTGCGTGTATTGTCAACAATAAGAGGAGAATTAATCAATTATATGAAGATGATCTGTTTGCATTTTCACAAAAAGGAAAGCATTGATTGTCCATGTGGACTATAATATATAAACTTTACTTTCGTACTTACCTGTATGAATTTACTATGATTTCACCCACTGGGGTTTAATGATGCTGCGAATAATTATATGTTTTTAATTGAAGAGAGGTCCCTTCCTAGATTACCCACTTGGGTAGAATAGCAGTATTCGAACATGTGACGTGACATGGATAGACGTTGTTATGAAATCAAGTTATGACAATCTGATCTTGAATGTGCACAGAATAATTACAAGGGTTGTAACATTATTCAGCCAATTGAGGATAATATAATTGATTAATTCTCCTCTTATTGTTGACAATACACGCAGAGATAATTTTACGGGTGCTTGAGTGTGAAGAAGCAGGTGAGGTCCTGGTGAGTCCTCCCATCGTGGATCGCTCGCTGCCTTGGCTACCTGCACTTGCTGCCCACCAAGGGCTGGCTCTGGAACCCGAGGCCGGACGCTGGGTGACAGCCTGGTATGAGCCGTGTCCCTGGTTCGGCGACGCCGCCTGGCTGCCTTGACCCTGCTGAAGGAATCTCATCACCATCCTTCGCAACTCGGGTTCGGCCGTGCCCCTCCCCCCAAGAGCTTCAACCATGATCCTGGCCCGCGCTTGCTCCCTGGCTGCCTCAAACCTATGGTGAAGAGTCCTCACATCCTTGGCAGCCCGGGAACGGTCATGCTCCACCCCTAAGGAGCTTCAGCTTCAACTGCAATGACACTGGATGGCAGCTGGGAGTCCGCAGTAGCCAGCTCCTGCTTTTGCCCAGAGGTGGGGTGGTCTCACATCTCTATCATCACGGGAAAGACTGGGCTCCTCCCCCCAGGAGTTTTCAACCGGAGGCTCTTCACTCTTTATTTACCGGCCACCACAATGTTTTCTCGACCGTTGGCATGGGGAATCGGACGGCCTGCTGAGCGCACCATCAACTGCAGGCAAGCGCAGGCTTCACACGTCTGGGTTGAACGCGTCTAACTCCTGCTGGGAGGCTGGCCCGATGAGCGGGGAGCTCACACCCTGCAAAGAGAGCCGTATTGTTAGCGCTGCACCGTTGTCAATATCGCGACCCAGCACTCACTTAGAGGAGGCTCGCGTGAGATATGACTCCTCCTGCCCCCATTAGTAGTCACACAATTTGGTTGTGAATCATATCAAAGTGAGCGCCGGTCCACACCAAACAAATTATGTACATATGAGTTTTTTGCGGGCTGGCACTGTTACTCCTTTAATTTTTTTTTATTACTCTCTCCTCCACTTTACCATACAAAATGGCAGCAGAATTTAAAAACATGGAGAAAAGACCACTCAGGGAAGGATCCTAGAAGACAGAGCCCTGTGACCCATCCCTATTAGATGAGATTGAATGGGACAATCAAAACAACAACACAATTTGAAACTATAACAGGATCCCCCCCCCCAGGACATCCCATTAATAGAAAGTGCCATAGGACTAAATATAAGCTATCTTCTACAGTAAATGGTGCGGCCATCTTGGACTGACCCACTCTCTATGGGTTGACCCCTAGAGGATTCAACGTCCCGACTCTTCTCTCCACAAATGCGCAGTTGAGAGATTTTCTTCTTACCAATATCTACCTCAACTACACTGTTCTTGCTTTATGACCCCTTTGCAGACCTGAGCCAGTCATACTCTACCCCCATTTGCCTCCCTACATCCCATGACCAGATACCTAACCTCACCTACTCATACATTCACCCCTCACTCATCAGTAATCTATCCATTCCCACTCCCTCCCCTACAGAATATTCCCCATCAATGCAACAGGACCAGACACCCTCATCCCCCATATGCTAGCTGCCCCCCTCATGTCACGCCCTACACTAATCTATTCCTTCCCATCACCCCCTTCACAGAACATTCCCCATCAAAGACATAATTCCACAACCATGCCTCTCCCAAACCCTACCTCCTCTGAACTGCACTCCGCTCCCATACTCTACCCTCCTCCCCCACCGCAACATCCTTTCACCCTATATCAACCTACCTCACGTAGTCCCCAGTACATGCCCTACCCACAATAACAGTGACAATTATATGATGGAACGCCTAGGACAACATACTCACACCATTAATTACCCCCTGACCCCACAAAAAAGCAGCCAAATGCTTTAAACATAAACTGTTAAATTCACACCCCGAAACACTAATCTCAGACCCATACTGGTCAACAAACAAAGTTTACTTATCTAATGACTTCATCTTCTACACTAAGCAAAGAGCCCAATGAAGGAAAGCGTTCCTCGCCATGCTCTTGATCTCTTCCACCATAAAAACTGCACATGGGTTCATGATCTCCATTATCCCCTCCCCAATTTACAAAGCCTCAGCAACAATCACCATTCATCATAATGGTATTGTCCGCATACAATCCTCGGACCATAGCCTAAACCTCCTAGACAACATTTTTCCGCTCATCAAGAATAAAGTAGCAAGACCCCATCCCCCCTCCCCTGCCGATCTCAATCTCAGTATGCCTACTAACTTCCCGCCTAAATACCCTCAAGACATCTCCCTCATATGACCCAATTGCCACAAACACCTATCTCAGACCCATCAGACACCCCTAACTCCAACTCTACCCCAACACCCTTAACATTCCCTCTACATTCAACACTCACTCAACTACACCACACTTACATCTGCCTCACTCCCAGAGAGATTATATACACTCTCTCAAGCACTCCTCCACCCCTAACACCATCAATACCGACACTGTCCCAACCACACCACCCATCCACCCATCTCTCACCCCTTTACCTCCTGACACTCAACCCCACACCCCTCTCCTGACAACCACACGACCTGCCCACACTACAACGACTCTGATTGCAATTCCCCCCTATCCTCATACATGGTCTAAGCACACCTCCCTTACCCACAATCCAAACATTATATGTGTCACCACTCATACCAGACCCCAGACTTGACGAGATATTACTATCACTAAAAGTCAAAGATGACATCCAAAACCTACATGACCGGATTCTACATGAACCCAAAGTCAAACGTGCTGAACAAGAATCTAACATCAACCTCCACAGTGACCACTCCTTACTCATTCAACAGTTAAACAAACGCACTTTTAACCATCAGCCCCTAACCTGGAAAACAGTACCCTACACCAATGCCTTAACCCGTCTGATCTGAAGGATTAATCATTTGTCGACTAAAGATATATTCTCCCTACTCCACTACAATGACTTCCCGCAGCTTATCCTCAGCACAGAGCACACAGTTAACTTACTTACACATTCCCTAATCCAAACCATCCCCTCCAATACTCACAGAGTTACAAAACACAATTCAAGAGGCATAGTTCACCATAACCTTATGCGAGTCCCCCTCACACAAAAACCCAGCTCAACCTCCAGTAAAGCTTGTCTTAAGTGCATACTTCTAAACTGTAGATCGGTCTCAAAACATGCAACCGAACCGATATAGCTGACCTCATACTCACCCATGAACCTGATCTACTAATACTGTACGGAAATCCTGGTTAAACAGGTCATCCACGCCCATCATCGATATACTGGTAACCCCCAACCATGTTATCACCAGACTTGATAGAAACGACAGGCCAGGGGGTGGTATAGCCTGCAAACATCAATGCAATCTATCAGTGAACCAATCTCACTCACCTGCACTATCCTCCTGTGAATACCTCTGTCTAGATATCACGAGCAACAACAACCAGTGTGTTCGCTTCACACTTTTTACCACCCACCAGGAGATAATCTCACCTTCATAGAGCAACTCATGGATATTATTTCTACAAATGCTGGACAACAAAATACTCAAATATTCCTCAGAGACCTCAATCTCCACTGGAATGACCTTAATGACCCAGCGGTCAATAGCCTTAAAGCTTTCCTCTCAGACCTTGACCTCACCCAAATGTGTAACAGCCCCACACATGATAAAGGCTCAATACTAGATTTAGTCATTTCCAAGGCAGATACCATACAGCTGGAAACGATCCTCCCATGTGATTGGTCTGACCACCACATCATCACATTCCTCATCAATGAACCAGTAAAATTACTCTCTGTCCAACCCACGAGAACTAAAATATGGAAGAGAAACCTAAAAAAGTTTGGTGCAGATTTAGCGAACCTCCAGCCCAAACATCTTACTCCCCCCTGAAGGCCTAGCAGATGTTCAAGATCTGACCAAACACTACTTTCACTCCATAAACCTGGTTCTAGACACAGTCGCTCATTTACAATGGAAGAGATGCTCCATAAAAGACTCTAAACAATGGTACAATGGCAGACTCAATTAGGACAGAAGATCCCTTAGATTAATTGAACGACGTTGGAGATCATCTCCTTCTTCCGAACACCTCACACTCCCAAGAACCATGAGAAATTCCTACTATAAAAAGATCAGACATGCAAAAGCAGTCTTTTTCAGTAATCAACTAGACCAAGCCAAGAACTGCCCAAAAAAACTATTCACACTAATCGAATCTCAATCAAAGGATACACCTCACCCCCCCCAAACTAACCCAAGCTGACTACCCAGCTGCGACAAATTTGTCTACTTCTTCACTATGAAGACATAAAACATAAAGACGGAATTGCTCAGTGACTTAATAACCCACAGTGACATCCACACGGAAAAAGCATCATCTCCCCAGGAGCCATACCTAAATGCTCACCAAAGCTTGACCTTAAAAACAATGCCTCCTGGTCCTCCTTCAACACTTACACCGATGAAAGCTATACTAAAAATACTCATGTCTCTCAATCCCTCCAACCACTTCACAGACTCCTTCCCCTCAAACTACATGAAGGATTACATTCCCCTGCCCCTATGAGCCAAGATTATAAATACCTCTCTCCTGCAAAGTACTATCCCAGAATTCCTTCAAACTGGACAGGTATCCTCCATCCTAAGGAAACCGACAGCAGACCCCTCGGATTTAAATAATTACCGCCCAATTTCCGACATTCCCACACTGGCCAAACTCTTAGAAAAACGTGCTAACATATAGCTTAACAACCACATTGACCACCTCAACCTGCTTAACCAATACCAATATGGCTTTCGGGCAGGGCACAGTACGGAAACAGCCACGACCCACATAATAGATGATGCACTAAAAATCCTTGATCAGAATGAAGCCTGTTTGCGGTTCTTGCTAGACCTATCTTCGACTTTTGACACCGTCAAACATGACAACTTGCTAAAACTCCTGAAACAAAGAATGGGATTATCTGGTACTGTTCTAAACTGGTTCAGCTCCTTCCTGCAAAATAGATCCTAAAGATTCAAGGTTAACCAATCATTGTCCAAGACTGTCCCAGTCACTTTAGGAGTACCACAAGTTTCTTTTCTCGCGCCTAAACTTTTCAACGTCTTTATGGAACCGCTAACTGATATTCTCAGCTCCCCTAATGTCCACTATCACATGTACGCAGATGATACATAAATATATTTAAAAATCCACTCCTTAGAGGACATTAAATCTTTCAACCTAACGCTACAGAAAACCAAAACCTGCCTGGCCGAAAACCATTTTTAACTAAACACTCTCAAAACCAAATTCCTCCTAATTGCTCCCCCTAACCAATCGATCATCATCCAAGACTGGGTGATACACCTAACAGCCCTCAACTTCCAACCCCTCATCATAGACTCAGAAAAATCGTCGGGAGTTACTCTTGACAAAAGCCTAAACATACAGAAACACGTCAGCACCTCAACAAAAGGAGCACACTTTCAAATGAACACCTTGAGAAGACTCAAACCCTTCCCGCAAATGTCTTCACAGTGGCAGGTCAAGCACAAGTAATTCCAAGAGTGAAATAATGGAGCGCTTACCTTTGCGGTCTCCCTAGAGCAATGATTGCCCCCCCTAAAAGCTTCAATCAACACAGCAGCTAGACTCATCACTGGCTCAAAAAGAAACTGTCACATCTCCCCTGAATTTAGTGCCCTCAACTGGCTACCATTCAAAGCTAGGCAGACCCTCTAGAAGGTCCAGTAACCTTCTGCTGAAACCACAACGATTCGCCAAGAAGAAAACTTATAACCGTGCCTTCTCGGGTATAGCGCCCAAGATTTGGAATGAACTTCCTTCAGAAACCAGACTTAACCCATCTTTTATCTCCTTCAAAAAAGAAGTGAAATCTATTCTCTTATTGAAATTCACTTGAACTTGTATATAACTAATAATACAATTGTGTGTTTTCACTGAACTGTTTGTTACTTGAACTTCGTATATAACTAATAATACAATTGTATGCTTTCACCGAACTGTTTGTTTCCAATAAATGCCTGTAAAGTTCTCTGATACCCGCAAGGGTCTTGTTCACGCTCTATAAAACCTTCAAAATAAATAAATGCACCTGCTCAATCCAAGTAAAATCCAGTTGAAGATTGTCAGCTGGAGTTGTCCTTGTTATTGATGTTGCAGGTAGCCCTCCCAGCACTTTCTAAATGTTGCTCATCAGGGAGTCCACTCCTTATTCTTTTATACAGGCAAAATCCTTTTGTTGTGAAGTGTAGTGAGTGCAGCAGGTGCAGTCCTTAAGAGTGCAGTCCTCTCTTGTACAGTCAAAGGGTACGACAGGGCATTCCTTCTTCTTGAGATGTATCCTGTGGGTCTTTAAATGGTCCACAACAACAGACTAGGGTCCAGAAGTTCTGACTTGACTCTTAATGCTTTGGGACAACAATTCCCACAATGCACTTGGTCAAATCCTTTAATGTCCAGGTGAAGTTGGTCAGCTGGTCGTGTCTTGATGGAGTTGATGCAGGCAACTTCTTCAAGCTCTTTTGTACCAGTTGCTTTCAGGAAGTCCACTCCTTACTCCTTTTGATGCCAGGCAAAGTCGTCTTTTGTAAAGCAGGCATAGTCCTTATCAGTGTAGTCCTCCTATGGTGCATACCTGGAGTCAGTAGGGCAGTCCTTCTTCTCTTGCTATTTCCAGGAAGGGATCTGAGTTGCCTGGCGGCTCTACCATATAAATCCAGGTTGGGTTCTGGGCTGGCAAGATGGGGGGTAACCTTGACCAATATGACAGAGGGTGCCACCCTCGGTGGTGACCACTTACCCTGAAGTTTGGTATTTTGTTTTGTCCCAGAAAGCATTGTTCCACAAACATCACAATGGAGAAACCCCCCCTGGAGATTCAGGTCTAGCTAAGCCCACCCACAGGTGTGACTACCTTTCCCCCACACGCCTCTTCCAGCTCCTCTCCTATTTCAAGTACTGGACTGCAATCTGGCTGGGGTGCAGAAGTGGGAGTGGGCTTGGTTACTGTTCTCATTGTCTTTATCCTTTTGAAGAGCAGTTTGGCTACCAAGCAGCCTTCCTGTCCTGGCATCTGCTGCTGCAGATCCCCTCCCACCAGATGTCTCCTTTGTCTCAGCCCAGGCCACTTCATACCTCATTAAGGCAGCTTGACTCAGCTTGTCAGAGGCGGGCCAATCAGAAGATGCTGCCACAGAGCTAAATTGGGTAATTTGAGGAAAGCAGTTCTATAACTGCTTTCCTACAATAGTTATAATACATCTAACCTTGGCTAATTGTTGGATTCATTACAACTGTTATTTTGACACTTTAAATTAATATTTTAGCTCACTCCTATCAAATGATAGACTTTATTAATGGTAAATAAACTATTCCTATGTTAGCCTATGGAGCTAATGTGCTACAATGGGTAACAAGCATTGGAAATACAATAGGTCTCACAATTGCTTGAGTTAGACCTATTAGCGATGTAAATGACAATGACTTTTACCAATGTAGTATGGAGTGGATGCATGTGGTTCCAGCAATGATGTTAAGAGACCTCCAGAAATGTTTGTATTCTTTGCAAGCATTTGGTTTGACTCTTATTTCAAGTTTTAGTTGAAGGGTCTCTGGCAGAGAATAAACATCACACAGTTGCTGTAACCCATCACAGAGTATATCCCAGAACTGAGGCCTGACAACCAGCAGGTTCACAAGCAGAATGCCTCAATAATAATTACATTAATCCATAGCATCACACTTGCCGAAGCATAATAAAAAGAGAACCAAACTTTTATGTAAATTGTTCTATAGAACTTGCATCCAAGTGATGTCCAAACAAACTTAGAATCTAAAATCACAAGTGTTTGAACTGTTTTTACCAGCTTTGCCCGCACCAGAGGAAACCAGAGGACTCCAGAGCCCAAGAGGAACCGCGGCAGGAGCCGCGTCATCTTCGCGCCATTCGGCGCATAAAAGCTGCTTTCGCCTCCCGCAGCGCGAGAGTGTTTGAACTGTTTTTACCTGCTTTGCCCACACCAGAGGATCCCAGAGGACTCCAGAGCCCAGGGGGAACCGCGGCAGGAGCCGTGTCATCTTCGCGCCAGCCGGCGCATAAAAGCTACTTTCGCCTCCCGCAGTGTGGGACGCGCGCGGGGACACCTGGGTGAAGCCCGGGCCAAGGGCGGACCCGTCTGAGCCAGTCTGAGACTGAAAGAGACTAGACTGGGCCACCCCTCTTTGGTTTGCACAGTAAACTCTTGTTCTACATCAACGGACGATTATTGAAGTTTGTTATTCAGAGGTTAAGAATTAGAAATATGAGTAAACGGAAGGTGGGAGCGGGGCTTGTGGGCACGCTTGATGCCTTTCTTTCAAGGGCAGAATCTGCATTAATGCACAAAATCCAAATTAAAGAACGTAGGTTATCATTCAAACCACGAATGGCCCGTGGCGCCTCCAACCTTACTGCACCCACCTTCCAATTGCTTCCTAACTGCACTAATGTTATAGCAACACAGTTCAGCCAGCCGCCTACGCTGCAATCTGATTTAGTGTTAATTACTTCATCCATTTCATCCAATTTGGATTGCTCTACTATGTTATCCACGGTTACTACTAGGGGTAAGAAGCATATCGGGGCTGCAGGTAATGAACCACCTTCGAAAAAAAGGAAAGGCCGAGGACCATCGAAGCCGATTCCCCCATCTACAAGAGCAGCTAAAAATAAGTTAGTTACAAAAAATGTGAGCTCACTGTCTAATGTTAACCCCGTAACTGTCACATGCCCCCTTACTGTTGGCGCTACTGGTGCTTATTCACTATCTGTGTGTAATATGGATGAGCTTTGTGCGCAGATAGAACTAAAATTGTTAGCTTTGGTTGATCCCCTCCTTAAGAAGTTATCTTCGATTGAAAATAGACTTACAAAAATAGAGCAGGGCATTTTTAGTAGCCCACTCGATAATATTAATGAGCAGAGGTGCTTGGTACTACAACGCAATTGGTGAGGGGAAACGTCTTAGCTCCAAAGGGGCTTCAAGCAAATAGTCAGTGCCCGCCATTAGTAACTCCCACAGAGACAGTATTGACTACAGAGCCCACACAACCCATTAATGCTCCCCAACTGTTGACATGTACCTCACAGCCAGGGACGAGTGGTCCTAGGGGCCGGCATTTAGAGCCTCATGCTGCCCAAGTCCAGAATTACCATTCTTTTCTCCATCTCCCCCCTTACACAGTTGTTATGGGTAATGTCCCAACGCTTTCATCTGATGCACACGAGCATTGGTCCACATTAAGAAATAAGGCTCTACACTTGCTGGGTAACAGGATTGGCTACAAAGAACATTTTTTTCCAAATTTAAAATGGTTCATGGAGTTCCCTGAGTTGGGAAAACTGACAAGTCTCTACCAGTTGACTGTGTCGTTCTAAGTTTTAGGTCGCCAAGTCTGGTCGAGTATATACTTGAGAGGGCAGGGAACTGCTTTATGAAGGAGGATGACATAAACATCTTTCCACTGGGTTTTTTCTAACAACCAACCAATACGCTCAGGGGTAGTGAGATGAGGGGGTTATTTAGAACATACAGGCCACATGATTTCCTGGTGACCACTAGTAATTGATTTGAAATCTGATCCTCCTTAGAGAATATAGATTGACTGGGACTTACAGCTAATTCCCCACTAGTTGGAACATCAGTCTCCAGGCGTCAAATGAGGATAGTCTTAGGACTGCGTATTGTTGACTCTGCTGTAATATCTGTAGCAGCCTCTGGAAGGAAAGTTGTAAACGTTAGCAGTCATGATATAGAAGGAGGAGAATGCCAATATCAGATGAAGCCTAAACATGGGGTTGGTTAGAATATCCCCCTCCACTCACCTATTGAAAGTCCCTACACTATATCTTGTACGCCTAGGTTGGCAACAGAGGTGAATGTCCATGTAATTAATTCCCAAGAAATTATCAGTAACACACCACCCAAGGGCAACCAAAGCCACATATGACCATAGCTTCATGGAACTTTGCAGGTTTATCCTCCAAATCCATCTCACCTGAGTGGTCATCATACATTGATAGGTATGATTTCTGGTTATTCCAGGAGACCTGGTCCCTGGATCAAATCTATCACCATGGCTATTTACATTTTTCAAAAGCTGCTTTGGGTGGGCCAAGAGGGAGACCTATAGGTGACCTGACCTGTTGGGTTAGACAGCAAGTGGGCATATCGGTGAAGGAAGTATTCATTGATGGTCCAGAAATCTTCACCATACGGATTACTATGGAGCATGGGCCCAATGTCCTGATCTTCAATATCTATTCAAGACGCCAGCCGGGTGGCAGGGGTTCAAGTGTGGTTACTGCCCTCGATAGTTACCTGGGAACTTCGAGGGGCATTTGTAACTTAATAATCGCTGGTGATTTTAATTGTAGCTTTGAGCCCCTGGAGCATGAGGATGGAAACCTTAGTGTAGAGGAGGACGCAGAGTGGAACATCCTGCAACTAGAACTATGTCACATTAAAAAATGGACAGAGGCTGCACTACAGCTAAAAGGGCTGTGTCTGGAAAGGGGTTTGAGGGCAGCTAATGGGCGAAAATAGTCAGATAAGAAGGGGGCTCATACCTTTGATAACAGCTCTACTAGTAGCTGAATAGATTACATCCTTCTCAATGTAGAATATTGGTCATCTGTTTTGGACATGGAGGTGCAGGTACGGACCGAAAGTGATCATAATCCGTTGGTCCTTCAAGTGCAAGCTAGCGTTTTTTTTTTTAATCCTCAAACCAGGGCTGTCGAATATGATACGGCTGAGGTCATGCTTACTAATAATACGAGGAGAGTTCAATTGGCTAGGATTATCGAAAATTAGGGAGCCCTGGACCAAATGAAAGATCTGGTTGCTTGTGCGACCACTACTCTTCTTAACTGTGATTCCCAGAAGGATATTAATTTTATTTTCCCCCAGGTCCACAATGACTTGTTCAAGCAAATGAAACACTTTTTTATTAAAAGTAGTAAACCAATGAATAAACCTTATGTAAAGGCGGCTTCTTGGTATAATAGCTCATGTAGACAGGCCTACAAGACCTTATCCAGGGCTATTAGATCTAAGGACATGGGTGATATCAAAAAGGCTAGAGTAAGGTATAAGAAAGCACAGCAACAAGCAAAGAAGGAGTGGGACGAGAACTACTGGCAAGATTTGACCACAGCCAGTAAGGAGAAAAATATGATCCAATTCTGGAATCTTGTAAAATGGGGCAGTGGAGTATCAAATCAGACACCAACAAACCATGTTGCCCCAGAGCATTGGGTTCTACACTATGAGGCTCAGTTCACTGCCAATAGTGGTAGTGACGATATTCCCTTGCGGCCTATTCCAACAACCACTCTGTGCTTTACCAGTTTAGAGGTCGAATTAGTGTTAAAATCGATCCCAAGAGGCAGGGCCCCAATCCCTTGTTGTATACCCGCCGACCTGTTTGCTTATGGTAAAGATCATTGGGTATCTTACATAAAGTTACTGGCTAACGCTATTGCTAGTGGTGCTCCCATTCCTGAAACGTGGTCAGGTGCTGAAATCATACTAATCTATAAAAAGGGTGACCGCTCGCTACCAGGCAATTATTGGTCAATAAGCCTTATTGATTCAATTTAGAAGATAGTTGCCAGGCTTGTTCTTGGTAGAATCCAGACCTGGATAGACGAGACAGATATTTTGACTCCTCTTCAGGCAGGGTTCTGACCACATACAAGCACCCTTGACAAGGTTTTTAGATTTGTGCTTATCTACTGGTGGGTGGTTATTATAGGAGGGGGTGCTATTTATGCGGCTTTTATTGATTTAAAATCCGCATTTGACTTAGTCCCCCACACGAAAATGTGGAACGCCTTTGTGGACATGGGGATGCCACTGGAATTTGTGGCTATTTTAGTAAAATTACACAGTTCAAACTATGCACAGGTACGTTGAGGAAAGCAGGGAAACGTTACAGAGAGGTTTCCGGTTTCTAAGGGGGTACGCCAGGGGTGCGTTTTAGCCCTAACCCTGTTCTCTTTGTTCATAAACAGAATAGTTCAGTATTTTTCCACTCACCCCACAGATGCCTCTGTGTTGGCTGGTATGAAGATACCGCTGCTCCTGTTCGCGGACGACACCCTAATAATATCAAAGACTCAACAGGGCTTGCAGGCCGCCCTGTCCCGCTTCAAGGTGTTCTGCCGCGACCATGAACTAGTGGTAAATGTGGAGAAAATGAAGTTTATGGTGCCCCACAAATCTAAAGTCATAACTGGGAGAGTGTACATGAATAATGTCCCTCTGGAGCAGACCGATGTTTTTACTTACTTGGGCATAACTCTGGGCAGGAAATTAAATTGGAAGCCGCAGATCGACATGCTGGCCTTACAATTTGCACAATTAGCTGGTGTATTGACCAGAGAGTTGAGGCATTCTCAGACTTAACCCATTGTCCCAGCTTTCAGGATTTATAACTCCAAAAGCAGCACCTCAATTTTATACGGTGCTGAACTTTGGGGTTTTGAGGATCTGACCTCACTGGTAATAGCTCTAAATAAATGTGTTAGAACACTAACTGGCCTCCCGCAATCAACCCCACTCCTGCCACTTTATCTTGCCTTAGGCTGTTATAGTATTGAGGACTCAGCACGTGTCAGACCTGTAGCATTTTGCAGAAGGCTCCGGACTACTCCAGAGTTATCTCTGTATGCCAAGGCTCTTCTTGAAGTCCGGGGGTTGGGCCTCACATATAAGATCTCTTGGTTTAAAAACATCAAAACAACCGTGTTAATATGGGGATGAGCTTTTTGTGGGATGACCCTACAGCTAATTTATTGCCAACTAAAAAAAACCTCAAGGAAGCGTATTGGAATATGGTTAAAACTAAGCGGTTCTCATCTATCACGTGGCCCACCCTCACTAAAGAATTCCTGGAGATCAAGTTCAAGACCAAGCTGGAAACCTATTGGGACCTTATTACTTGGCCAATAGACAGGAAACTGTATCATCAGTTCAGGGTGGGCTCGCTTCCCATAAGATCTCTTACCAGTAGCTGGCATCCGTCAACGGATGATAAATGCTTCTCATGCCCAACTGAAATTGAGACAATTGTGCATATCATGTTTGTATGTCCAGCTTGCAATCTACCTAGGATCAAATGGCTCAAACCCCTTTGCAGTGATATGGGTACAAGATTAGCGATGGAGGCCTTAAGGATCCTAAGGACAGATACCAAAGATTCGATAGTGGTCGCAGTAGCAAAATTCTTGAGCTGGATGTGGGTTATTTGCACAAATAAGATGACGGCATACTAACCCTGATAGTTTTACTCTTGAGGGCTGAGGGGACTTAGAGTGGGTATGTCGTCAAAATTATTTGCTTTTGTGATTTTGTCAATCTAAGACATGTTCATTAGCTGACCCCTAATTCATAATTGGTCCCTATATTACGGACCAACAAATGCAAATAACTGTACTGTTATAGCTCTAGTGTACTGTATACTTTTTATGTGTTTTTTACACTTTTTAAAACTTTTTTTATAATATCTTTTGATATCCTATGTATTAATGTTTTTTAACATATTTGTAATTATAATTGTGGTTTTTACAAAAGTCAGGTTGATTGCAGATCATATATTACAATCCAACTTTTATCTAAACAATTAATGTATTTTGTCTTTTATGATTTTGTAAATCAAAATAAAGACTTTATTGACTGACTGACTGACTGACTGACAAAAATCACAAACTATCCACATAAGCACCATGGAGGTCAGAAAAGTTGTGAATAAAAATAAATCAAGAAACCTGCATGACAAGAGGTTTCAAACTGCAACAACACCAGGCAAGGGCTGTTGTGCTTTATAAATTCTGATTGATTTGATTGACTGATTAACCCTCGGAGTATAACTTCCTCTAAAGGCATCTAAGTATTTGTTTTGGCACCAGAGTGCTGAGTGCATAGGAAAAGTGTGCACTTTGGGGGTTGTCTTCTAGAAATAAGGAGAAAGGTGAAAATGTGCTGCACTGTGTCCTATGAGAAGGAAAACAATGGGATGCAAATATAGAGACATATAATCTCCCCTTGTGAAGTAGGTATAGAATGCAGGTAGGCCCCAGCAGAGATCACCTGCACTTCATAGCTGATTAAGCAACATGTATATCTAAACTCCTCTGAGCTAATGCAAGAAAGGGCCACTGCCCCATCTGCCCACCTTGGGCGGTCCCCAACCCTACATCAAAAACAAAAGATCCCTAGCTTCTAGTGGGCATTTTGCCCCCTGTTTCCCCCCGGGGAAGTAGATTGGGGCTACTGCGGGGAAGGGGGCAGAAAGATTGGAATTTTGCTGGGGTTGGGAGCATTGACATACACAATTACACTAGCCTCCAGGACTTGTGCTATTTACATGCTATTAAACATGAGGGCATATAGAAACACTATGCTGTGTATGACTTTTGTGTTATCACTGATTTTATCCGGGATGTTTTCAATTATGCCATTTACCATGTCATAAGTGATGTGTCATGTGAGAGCATAAGCAGTTTTTGGTGAGAGAGTAAGTTATAGACAGCTCAGTAAACTATAAATGGTGAATTACAGAGTTTTTTTGTTTTTTAAATGTTGGGCCCCCTTAATCCAAACACTGTCGACTGATCCATTTCATGCATTTGTTTTCCTAGCTTAGACTATCTTCATAAACCTCTTTTTAATGTACTCAAGTATCTTAGCAAATGATCTCCTTATCACAAGATCTATTCTATTATGATTTGGACTGGAGAACTTTAGTTCTGCAGCTCTACCAAATCCTACAGATCCTTCACTGAATATTCAGAAATGTAGTGTGCTACATTCAATTGCTTGAGAGAGTCATGTGAATTGAATTTTTTGTTAGGAAAGTCTTAAGTGTGAAAGTCTAAAATAACCAATGCTGACATTTGATTGGCAGAAGAGCAATGGAGACACACAGGGTTGGATTCAATTGCTTAAATAGATGGAAGGTTGAGCAGAAATGGTAGAACAGTGTTAAAGAGGCAAAATGTGATGGAGAAACTCTTTATTAAGATAATCAGGCACAACTTCAACTCGCAGTGAGAGTGACCCGCAGGACCAGGACAAAAAGAGGTTCCAAATGCAATGGGGAAAACGGAAATGGAGAGACCGAGGGTAAACAGATATTAACACTGACAATATAAAGAGGGCATATGTGTAAAAGGAAGGTTACATTTGAAAGGATATGAATAAAATCATTTTTTTTAACAGAAGAAGGAAAGAGACATAGAAATCCAGCACAATACATAAAACTGTTCTCAATTATAGTTGAAGACATTAACTGGAAAACATAATTCTCGTGCCACCCCTGAGCTTGAAAACCACCTGGACTACATGAACATTCAGGCTGCTCGTAGAAGGTAGACACTGGTATTTCAATGCAAAATGTTAACTCTGAAAAGGAGGCACTGCATTTTGCAATTCTGTCCATGTTCCACACCCTGCCATATTTAAGTCTCACCACATTAGTGGTGACTTTAATTACTTTAAGTGGCTTGGAAAATTTACGCATACCACACTTCTTAGAGTCAGGAGCTTTAACCACCACCCAATCTCCCATATTACATCCTCTTTATTTTACCCCATGTGTGCTGTCATAGCTCCTTTTGTAGTCTTCTTGATGATCCTTGATACGCTTATTCACAATTCCTTGCTGGACCCATCTGGTTTCCCCACCACCCAGCCAATTGGGAAGCATTTTAGTGCCAGGCAGTCTACCCTTAAGCACCAAAAAAGGTGAAATGCTAGTAACAGAGTTGGGGGCAGTGTGATAGGACCACAGCAATTTTTTTATGGCAATATTTACTGATACCCCAGAGATTTGAACTAACTGCTTTTGGGCAATATAGAGCAATTTTAAGGTGTACAATAGATACGTTCTTTAGAAAATCATTCATCTCAACAGAGGTGAATTGAACACCATTATCTGTTATGAGGGAACTGGGTATACCTTCAATCGTGAAAGTGTATGACAATAAATCAATCATGTCACGGGTAGTAATATGATTGACCACTCTAACAACAATCCAGTGGGAATAGTAATCCATTAAACAACAATGAACTTGCCAGACCACTTTGAACCATTGAGAGGAACCATGATGTCTAGTCCTAATTTGTCCTATGGTTTGGATAGTACGTCACTGGGAAAAGGGGGGCCTTCCTAATGTACTTTCTTCTATCACTCATGGAGCATGTCAGGCTATCCACAATTTTCTCCCAGAGATCTCCTGGAGGAACAATTTTCTCACCTCTCATAATCATGTCCTTGTGAATATGCAAATCATGTCTCACCTCCCAATAACTGCGGATATCCTCATTTAAACAATTAGGTTTTGGTGGTACCCGTGAACAATATTGTCCCTTAAAGCAGAAAGAATGGCATAATTTTCTGAACACTCAATCTACTACTCCCTGGAGATACCAGGGCTGGTCACAGTCAAGATAGGTTCATCCACACTATCCTCATCCATACTACTACCACTCTCCATTGCAAGTCCCTTTTGGGGGTAACCGAGAAAGACAGTCTGTGACAGAATTCCTGTTCCCTGGAACAAAGTCTATTTTGAAGTTATAACTCCCCAAGTCGAGGAACCACTTGGCTATGCAAGGAGTACACTGCTCTCTTCCCTTGCTTGTGAAGATGTAAGTAAGAGGTTTGTAATTGGTTTTTAATGTGAAAGGAAGGCCCAACAAAAAAAATTTGAAGTGAGTAATAGTGCAGAAGAAAGCTAACACTTCTCTTTTGATGATGGAGTAATTCATCTCAGCATTCTTTAGGACCCTCGAAGCGAATGCCACAATTTTCTCTTCCCCTTCCAAAACTTGTACAAGAGATGCACCCAACCCCTTGTCACTGACATTCGAGTAAAGGAAGGTTTTATGTGTGGTGTCAAAATTACCTAAGGATGGTGTACCAATTATGGCTTGTTCTTTACTTTCAAATGCTTGAACACAGGGACCATCCCACACAAAATGAGCTCCTTTCGAAATAGCTGTCTTAAGCATACAGTGGATCTAGCAAAATTCTTCACAAACTTTGCTATATATTCTACTAAACCAATGAAAGAGTTTAGCTCATCTTTGGTTGTGGGTGGTGATGCCTCTTTAACTGCCACTACTAGGTCAAGTTCAGGTTTACTTACATCCTTGGAATATGATGACCAAGATAATCAACAGAATCCATGCCAAACTTGCATTTACCTAGTTTGATAGTTAGACCAGCATCTCGAAGAGTCACTCGAATGTTCCTCAGGGTACTGTCATGGTCATGCAAAGATGCTCCATACATTTATAAATCAAACTGAAAATAAAGTATATTGTTAATGTCCTTCAATAATTGGTGCATCACCCCTTGAAATACTGCTGCCACAGAAGCCAGGCTGAACAACCTTCCGCCAATCCTAAAGGCACCAAATGGAGTAATGAATGAAGTTATGGATTTAGACTCTAGATGAACTTCAATTTTGGTGATACCCTGAAGAGAGGTCAATCACACTAAAGAAACACACCTCCCCGATCATACTGATCATATAGTTTATCTTTGGTAAAGGTTACCAGTCAACCCAGATGTTGTGGTTCAAGTCTCTCAAATCGAGTCCAGTTCTCAACGGAGGAGGTTGGAAGGAGAGTATTGTCATCGCTGGAGTGAGATGGACCTGATGAGTGTGGCAGGTGGTCATTGCTGGAGGTTTACGTTGGTGGTCATTGAGGGCTGTCGATGCTGAAGCACGAAGTGCAGGTCTTGCATTGCTGGTCATCATCGCTGTGGCATAAAGATTCTGGTTCATTGGAGCTTTGCATTGGTGGTCAGTGCATGTGGCAAGATCTTGGCATGAATGGGCCTATTCAAGGTTGCAAAGAGCCTAAAACTTCAGGATTTCTCTCTTTCTTCTAGGAGGAGCTCAACTAATACCACACCAATGGTCCAGGACCTGAGATGCACCTCTTGGGGATAAACAACTCACTCCAGCAGCAGGGCACAGGCAGGTCAACTTGAAAGTCCAGGCGGCTCTAGTACAGCAATTCAGCTGGGCAGTTGCAGTGAGTCCTCTGGAACTTATTGCAACCCAGTATCTCCAAACAGGAGGTCAGTCAGCTGACCCTTGGAGTCACTTCAACCTGGGGAGAAGGGTGCATGTCCAGTCTTCCGTCTTAGATATCAGGGCAGGCCTTAAGCAGCAGGACAGTCCTTCTTCTGCAGTATCCACATGTCTAGAAGGGTTCTGAAGAGTGGGTCTGAGGTAGGCCTGGGCGGTAAACTTCGCTCCATTCACGGGGTTTGCAGAGTTTTTGGCATTCTGCACTCTGCGGAGCTTGCAGAGTGGAGAAAACTCCGCTTCGTGATGTGCAGCGGAGTTTTTTCCCCGCTCGCGATCGTGACCAGTAAGTTCGCCAATGTGAACTGTAAGTTCGTGAGCGCGAACTGCCGCTCGGTTAGAATTTCTACCCAAGCGGCAGGAATACCAGTTCGCACTGCACTCCGCTACTCGCGGAACTTCGCAGAGTTTTTTTGTAACTTCACGGAGTTCCACGTAGCAAAACCCCACTAACTATGCCCAGGCTTGGTCTGAGGCTCCCTATTTTATACCTGGTGCCCACTTTGAAGTGGATGTAACTTCTGGAGTCTTACCCGCACAGAAATGTCTGTGATTTCCTGCCTCGCTGTCCTGGTCCCAATCTGTCTTCAGTCACTATAAACAAGTTTGAAGTCCTTTGTGTGTGAGCTGGGGCAGTGTCTTTGAAGTAAAAGTGTGACAGGTGATAGCCCTGCCCCCTCATCAGCCAGGAAGGCTCATCCTGTCAACACTCAGACCCTCTACTATGTGGCTATCTGAGAGAAATAAACACATTCTAATTGCCAACTACACTGTAAGAAATTGGGTTACTGGTTGACTCGGGTGTGAGTCCTGGTAAAGCACCAACCACAATCCTCAACAGGGTAAGGCACAATAAACTCCAAATTAACCTGTGCTCAACCCCCTGGTAGCTTGGCACAAATAGGTCAGCCTTAACTAACAGGCAATGTACAAAGTATTTGTGCATCACTTCATAGAGCAAAACAGTTTAAACACCACACAAAAAGATCCCACAGCAGATTAGAAAAATAGAGCATAATCTACTAAATAAAACAGCACCCAAATGACAAAAATCCCCAAAATTAAATCATAGTTATGAATGTTTAAAGAATAAACTGTAAAATAGCCCCTAAAAACAGAAACCGGCAACCATGGCTATCTGGTTACACTGGACTGGGTCAAAATCAAAAGTTCAGACTGACCGCACATTAGTCCCGCTTAAGTTTTACCTTCTCAAGTTTTGTGTCAAGAGTCCTATTCGCGTTGGAGAGGGTCATCTATTTAGCGAGTTGGTAATAGGTTATGAACTCACAAAATAGGGTTTGTACATGTAAATAGGCTATTTAGTGGTCTCAAATGGCTGATTCTTTGTTTGTGACTGCTAAAACCTTTTGTACCTGTGGCCCATGGATAGAAAGAGATAGATATAGTTATTCACAGCTTTGAAGGACTGAGGTTCAATATTTAATTTATCAGCAATTCAAGCCTGCATCCTACTACAGAAACATAGAAACACACACAGTATGGGGAACATTTAAGGGAGGCTCAGGCAATGCTCACGGTTTGTTTATTAGAACAAAATCATTAATTAGGTAAACAAATCGCAAGGAACGCCTCTACATAATAAATGGTAACATCACAGTTAATGCATGAGACATTTTAGGGTGTCACCTTAAAACGTCTCATTCCCAAAACTGTGTGATTCTATGTTTCTGTAGTAGGATGCAGGCTTGTGTCCCACTGTCAGTATCTTCGTTTGTATATATCTTAAAGAATTGCTGATAAATTAAATTTTGAACGTCTGTCCGGCTGAACAAGTTTAACCAATACAGCACTGATTGGGTCTGTATTCATTGTTGTTTGTCTATCCCTATTTTCCAAGGGACCACTGTAGTGTAAAATAATTGATTCCCGAGGTCCCTGGCTCACTTTACTTGGGTCCCCTTGTTGTTTAAAAAGTCATTGTAGAGAATTGCAGTTCACAAAAACGCAGATCTGTGTTGACCATTTCTCAGCCCTCTATGCTGTTCTATCCAGAGCAGCTATACTATCTCTGAAGCATTTATACGAAAATACTGCAGATGATTCTCGCAGATCCAAAATTATGCAGTGCTCTCTGCATGAAACACTGAATGCAATAAAGACTCAGAACCCCTTCATCTATCTATCTATGAAGCACCTGTAGAGCGCACAGCTACCCATAGGCATCCCAGAGCTGATAGTGCACCAAAGAAACATCAGAAGAGATTTCCTTTGTTCCTCTATTAAAGGAAAATGTTCTGGAATAACCATATCTTGATCATTTCCCTGAAGGGAAGTAGCTCAATTACAGAACATAGAGAAAGAGGAAGGGTATTCTACAGCCTGGGCACATTATAAGAAACAGAACATCCTCCAAATCTTTTCCTTCTAACTTGGGGTACTTTGGCTAGGTGAACATTAGAGGAACGCAGGGTTCTTCAGAAATGGTAAGAGGAAAGCAGGGAGTGGCAAATCAGAGGCCCATTGTCTGAAAGTGGCCTATGGACAAGGCAGAGGGATTTAAATGTGGCCCTTTCAGCCACAGGGAGCCAATGAAGAGAATTCAGAGCTGGTCTTGTAGATTGATGCCTAGGTATGTTGCAAAGCATCCACACTGCATAATTCTGTACCACCTGAAGTTACCTTGCTGTGACCTTTGAGGATCCCAAAGAAAGGGAGTTACCATAGTCCAGGCAGGTGAGGCTAAGGGCCTGAACTAACCATAGTCCAGGCGGGAGAGGATAAGAGTCTGAACTATCAGCCTCTTTGCAGTGAAAGGAAGAAGACGAAGAATCTTCCGAAGCATTCTGCGCATGCCGTAGCAAGTGGCTGCAAGCTTCACTGGCTAATAGCCAGACTTGAAATATTTATCTAGCCGCATGCCAAGGTTCTTGATAACATTTTTAAGTGGTGGAGGAGGACCTGGACAGCTCGTCCAATCCAGTGTCATACCTGGTTCTAAGTTGTTGCCCAAGAGCATTAGCTCAGTTTTGTCCCCGTTAAGCTTGAGACAAGAACGTTCCATCCAGTTAGACACCTTCTCAAGGCAAACGCCTAGAGAACAAGGAGGAGAATCTTGGTTTTTGGTCAAGACTAGGACTAGTTGCATATCATCAGCATAAGTGACTATTGAGATGCCATAGGGAAGGACGATATATATTAAATGGAGTCGAGCTCAGGGAGGAACCCTGAGGTACTCCACATTTTAAAGGGAAAATATTAGATGTGCAACCTTCTTCAAAAAACCTGAAACATCCCCACTTTAAGGAAGACCTGTCCCCTAATTTGGGCCACGTACATTAACATACTTTCCAATGCTATTTTAGCTGGGGCAGACATTCCTGTCATCTGGATAAGTGCAGAGATCCTACCAGTTTACAAGAACTTACTATTAGCCTGTTGGACAATGCGCAAAAGGTATTTTGTGAGCCACTATTTTTTATACTTCGAGATTGGATTGTTGACAAATATATTTCTCCACCCTACAGGCTGGCTTTAGACCTAAAGTCAGTAGATCTGACAGGTCTTTCACTTCACAATAGAGCATTGGAAGAAACAGATATTACAGAACTAACGCTTATATGTGGCTTTATTTATTTGAGATCAGCCTTTGATGTGGTCCCTAGAGCATTCTATGAATGACTCTAAAAAAGATGGATATACTGAGTAATCTCATGGACATATTAGTGCATTTCCTACTGATAACTATGTCGAGGTTTGGTTGAGGGAACAAAGGCAAGGTGATGGATCAATTTGATATCCCAAGAAGTGTTAGGTAGGGCTGGGTATTAGCCCCCACATTGTTCTCACTTTATATAAGTGGTGTAAATAAACATTCAACTGATACAGTGAATGGCTCACCTAAATTGGGTGTCATTAAGATACTAGGCTGGTTGTTTGCAGATGATATGTTATTAGTATTACAAAAACCCTGTCGGCCTTTAAATTCTCTTGAACAAGATATTATATTTCTGCAAACAACGGGGCCTGCAGATAAATGATAGCAAAACAAAATACAGCTTTGGTTATTTGGAAGCGGGATTTCATTACAAGACCGGAGACTACATTATGCAATAACTTTTATTGCGCCGCTCAAGATGCAGCCCTTTAAAGTGTAACAAATACATCATAATAAGAACATTCCAAACAAGACAACAGAGTCCCATGGTAACCGCTAGACTTCCTCTTTTATTCGCTGCTGGTTATAAGCGGGATTTTCCCACATGCTGTCCTTTAACCCCCACATAACTTGAAAACTGACATTACTGTACAGTGACGCTGCTGTATTAAAAATCCACAATGCAACAATTTCAAGGGCAGTGACACCAGCCTTGCAAATATATTGCCTAAAACTCCAAGGAGACACACTATTGGGCTGATATCTAGGGTACCCAGAATGCATATGGTGTAATTATGAAAGAGAACACATTTGTTAGATCCCTTTCAAATTGACAGGCAAATACTCACTCTTTGTTATGAATCTGACCTAAAAGGGGTGAATGTATGACATTGTTCTGCATTCTGTCCATCAACTGTTGTTTTTGCATTTGTCACCCTGAGTGGGACGGGTATGCCCAGACGTGGGTCCTGTGCTCTCCATGCCACTGAAATCAAGCTATCCGGGGCTGAAGAGGGGTGAAACCCCAAAACCAATCCTAGGATGCTTGTTTCCAGTCCAGGGAGGACCTGGCTTGGCAGTTCGGGCTGGAATATTCCCATGAGGCACAGTGTCAAGACTGATTTGCATATGGCTGGGTCCAAACTGGAATGGCATGGTGAGCAAAAAAACAATGGATGTAGGCCCAGATCTCTGTACTGGGGTGAATGTATGACATTGTTCTGCATTCTGTCCATCAACTGTTGTGTTTGCATTTGTCACCCCGAGTGGGACTGGCATGCCCTGACATGGGTCCCGTGCTCTCCCTGCCACTGGAATCAAGCTATCCTGGCTGAAGAGGGGTGAAACCTCGAAACCGGTCCTAGGATGCTTGTTTCCAGTCCAGGGAGGACCTGGCTTGGCAGGTCGGGCTGGACTGCTCCCATGAGGCACAGGGTCAAGACTGATTTGCATATGGCTGAGTCCAAACTGGAATGGCATGGTGAGCAAAAAAAATGATGAATTTAGGCCCAGATCTCTGTACTGGGGTGAATGTATGACAATGTTCTGCATTCTGTCCATCAACTCTTGTTTTTGCTAAAGAGGATTTGCAGCAAAGCGAATCATAGGCCTCTGTCATATTGATGGAGGATCTGGCCCACCTCAGAATTGATTACCTACATGAATGACCTATTTGAGCTTATGCCAATGGACACGGATTATATCCTTCCATGGTCAAAATATGCACACAAAAAAAATGGATGTGTGTTCTGGGACAGCAATTCTTTCGGGACAATCTGAGCTGTATAAATTGGAGTTCAATTAACGTGCTGAAAGTCAAATATTGGTCTTTGAGATCAAAGAAATTGATTAAAGACTCAATGGATGGAGGATTAACAGATATATATTAGCATTTTAAGGATATATTTACATTTCAGCCATTTTATGATAATATACTCCTGGCCTCTGAAAACATTCTTTATATTAGATTTCCACCAGGCATGCTCCCATCAAACAGTTCTATTGCTAAATGATGTTAGGGCCCTACAGATGTGGCTTACTGTCCATTTTGTACCAATGTGACTGAAATTGTGGAGCTCTTTTCTTCTTCTGCCTTGCCTACTAACATATAAGGAGAAGATGGATCTGTCCATTATGTGTAGATCTTGTCGTAAGGAGATATTGGATGACACTAAGGATCTTTAAATCAGACTTGCGTACCATATTGACTTTGGCCTCAGTGGATTCTTAAATTGGTTGTGGTCCATAATGAAACAAAAGATGGACAAACAAATACAAGCTAAATAAATGCTGTATTGTAAACTGTCATCTTCAAGGGATCATAAAATTGTTATTATTAATTTTGTTCTGTTTTTATATACATATGTGCTGTTTTCATATGTGTGTTTTATGGGATTTCACCCGGAAAAATGTTGATTTACTGATATAGATATTTATATATGGGGATATCTAAATACATATCACCAATGAAAACAAACAGCACATATTTGTAACAAGCACCTTGCAGTGTTGGTGAAGCTTCGGAGAACAGCACTAACTCGGTTATGATCATACATGTCTACACACCCGATTCAGGTGGGAGATACCCATTTTGAAGCAAAAGAAGATTTATTTTAGCTCTATCCCACCTAAAACTGTCTCTGTTTTAATATAAATCAATGGGAAAAAACATGTCTTCAATTTTGCTCATATTCTTCAACTTTCCTGCTCTAAAACCTTAGCATGTATTAATATGCATAACATTTTCAGCCAATATACACTGACAGACACCCCCTGAATGCAATTAATAGGGGGAAGTTGATGAGCAGCAAACAAAAGAGTTCAATGCTTTCCAGATAACACATTGGTTCCTATTTCTAATAGATGCTGTCAGAAATTGGGTTTCTGGCTTAGGGGGTGTGAGCCCTACTCAAGTAACAGCCAAAATCTTTGTCAAGGTGAACCACAAAAAAGTCACTAAATTAACCTGTGCTTAACCTTTTCGTAGCTTGGCACCAAAGCAGTTAGGCTTAACTTGGAGGCAATGTGTGAAGTATTTATGCAGAACACAAACAGTAATAAAGTGAAAACACAAAACGCAAACAAATCCTGCACTAATTTAGAAAAATTTAATAAAATTTAATAAATTATTTGACACCAAATAATGACATTTCAATGAGCTGAATTTGAGATATGCAATTTTATAGAATTAAGATAAGTATTGTGCTTAAAAGCACAAAGCTTGAATCGTGGTTATCTGGTCATGCGAGACCAGGTGAAAGTCACAAGTTCAGGCTGCCAATGACAAAGCATGGGGCAGATACAGGTACCACATTAATCTCACTGAAAAAGATACCCTCTAAATTCTGGCTGGTGCGGCGAAAGCTCACCAAAGGCAATCCCATCTGCACCCTTCCGCGACCCGTTTGCGACCAGCGGTAGGGAACCTGGTCCTTCAACCCGCCTCGGCTAATACTCCAGCACCCTCCATGCTCTCAACCCTGGATGCAGCTACAACTACCAGCTTTCGACGCCGAGCAACACCCAAGGCCCGATCTCCTGTCAACACTGCTGCTGCCCTTCACCCACCTCCGCACCTCAGCAGCAGCCACCAGCCTAACATACATCACCACTCACAAACCACTCAAGTGCATCCTCCTCAACACGTGCTCCCTACACAAGCACACCATAGAAATCTGGGACCTCCTCAACACCCGTGTGCCCAAAGTTTCCTTTTTCACAGAAACCTATACCAATGCCATCTCCGCACCCAACATTGCCACCGCCTTTCCTGAGGGATACAAGATCCTCCTGAAAGACTGCCCCACCCGCCAAGGAAGTGGTGTCGCCATCGTCCACAAAAGCACCCTCTGCATGACAACCACCGGCCCGGACGACACTACAACACCAATGGAACATCTCCACTTCCAGATCCAGACCAACGCTAAAACAACTCTCCATGAAACCCGCATCTACAGACAACCGCCCCTTGTGCTCCTTTCACCGACACCATCGCCGATGTTATCGCACCCCACGCCCTCGCCTCCACTGACAACATCCTATTTGGAGACCTAAAATTTCACCTGGACAACCACGATGACCCCAACACCACCACCCTCCTAGAGAACCTCGCCAACAAAGGACCGAAGCAACTGATCATGGCCCCTCACGCATACAGTGGGATACACACTCGACCCTGTCTTAGCAGAAGGAAACAGCATCTCCTACAGCCACACCACAGAACTCCTCTGGACAGACCACCACTGCATCCACATCTCCTTCAGAAAACCCACAATACACAAGCACACCCACTGCCTACCCCATAGAAGCTGGAACAAAGTCACCGAAGACCAGCTCACCTTTGCCCTCATCAGCATCCCACCACCAATGACTCCAGATGGTAACACCACTGCACGCAACCTTAACCGCTGGATCACGAACTGCACCAAGACACTCGACCCCCTCAAGAAAGCCACAGGATGACACATCAAGAAAGCAAGGTGGTTCACCCCTGCACTCCAAGAATCCTAGCGCTCCTCCCCACGACTCAAAAAGACATGGAGGAGTGACAGAACCCTGGAAACACGCACCGCTTAGAAAGCAGCCACCACAGAACACCACCAACTCATCAAATCCACAATGAAGAAATTACTCCAAGACAGTATCCTCACCAACGCCCACAACACCAAAGAACTCTTTTCCATCATCAAGGAATTTGCCAAACACAACAGCAAAACAACAGATGTCCCACTCTCCCAAGACCTCTGCAACAGTCTCAGCACCTTTTTTCACCTCAAGATTAAGATGATCTATAACAACTTTGACAACCATGACTTCCGCACCACTCCACCTACCACTCCCAGCGACGCAACCCAGCAAACCCTGCTCACTTGAACCCTGCTCATGACAGGAGACATCGTAAAGACCATGAAGATCATCCACCTCGGAGCACCCTCCGACCCCTGTCCACCCCACATCTCCCACAGAGCCGTCATGGCCATCGCACCTGAACTATGCAAGATGATCAACTGCTCCCTCGAAACCACCACATTCCCCGACGAATGGAAACATGCCAAAGACAACCCCCTCCTGAAGAAACCATCTGCAGACCCGACGGACCTCAAGAACTTCAAGCCCATCTCCCTGCTTCCATTCCAAGCTTGGTCATCAAAAAGGCTGTCAACACCCAGCTAGTAAACTTCACCGAGGCCAACAATGTCCTGAACTTCTCTAAATCCAGATTCGGCAGCAACCACTGCACTGAGACCGCCCTACTCACTTCCACCGACAACATCCGCTCCCTCCTCAACCAGGGCCAAATGGCAGCCCATATCCTCCTGGACCTCTCAGCTGCATTCAACACCATCCCCCTTCTCCAACCGCACACCAACCACCAGACTCCACGATGCCAGCATCCACGGAAAGGCCCTTGCCTGGATATGCTCATTTCTCACAGGCAGAACTCAATGAGTCAGACTCCTGCCCTACCTCTCTGAACAAACAGAGACCAGATGCGGAGTGACCCAGGTATCCTTCCTCAGCCCCAGTATGTTCAACATCTACATCGCCCCTCTCGCAATCCTCTCCCTCACCAATGAACCCAACATCACCAGGCACAACTTCCAAGAAGGGATGAAAGCCATTGCCACCTTGATGGAGAAGAGCTGCCTGAAACTCAACTCTGAGAAAACAGAAGTCCTCATCCTTGGCTCTACCTCCTCTGCATGGGATGACACCTGGTGGCTCCCTGCCCTCAGATCCCCTAACACACTGAAAGACCACATACGAAACCTCAGCATAATACTTGACTCATCTCTCACGATGAACCACCAGATCAACGCCGTATCTTCGGCCTGCTTCAACACCCTCTGCATACTCCGAAAAATGTTCAGATGGATCCCATCCGAATCCAGAAAAATGGTCATGCATGCCCTCATCAGTAGTAGACTGGACTAAGGCAATGCTTGCTACGCCGGAATCAACAAGAAACTACTTTGCAAACTCCAGACCGTCCAGACTTCCCCCTCCACCTTCAGCAAGTCCCTACACTGCTCCAGTTCTGGAAGGACCTCAAGACCTGCCTCTTCGGACGACACTACAGAGCCACCCCCTTCCCCTAGCGCCTTGAGACCCTCGCAGGCGAGTAGCTGGGCTTTACCAACTTTAATTGATTGATGAATTGATTGGCTTAACTAGTTCTTGCTCCTCTGCTGAAATTACAGCCATACTGATTTTTGAAGGAATAGTGCTTTCTGGGAGAAGATTATGCAACACTTTGGAGGAAGTGGTTATGCTTTGGGCAGTTGTCCTGCACCTCATTGGACAGTAGTGCCTTCCTGCTTGATCCACGAGAACAGTGAATAAATATGTGAGAGGTGCAGAGCCTCTCAGATCTGTTGATTGAAACTAAGCAAAGAAGAAGGCTTGCCAAGCTGCTAATAGATTTGTATCATTAGGACCCTTCAAGAGGAATAGAGAGTAGATTTCCTGCAAGCTACAGGTTAATAGAGCTCACCTGCATCAACTCCACCAAGAGTACCTGCCTGGAGTGCATCCAGTGGACATTTAAGTGTTTTGGCCAGGTGCATTCGGGGAATTGTGGTCCCAAACTTTCCACACTTTCTTGGAGTTTTCAGACCCTTGGATTGTGTTTTGGACCCTCAAGAAGAAATTGAGAAAGAAGTTCCAGAAGTTTGGAGACGTTTGGCTCAACTTTGGGATACAACTACATAAGGTGACTGATTACGAGAAAGTATTTATTCTTTAACAATTCCAATCTCCAGTTCCCTACATTGGATTTTTGTCGTTTTGGTGTCATTTTAAAGACAAAACTATTTTTAAAAAACTGGTGTGGGATTTTTATTGTGTGTTATGTCTAAATTATTTTCTGAATTGGTGTATTTAAATGGTCTACATACCTGTCTCTAAAGTTAAACTTTCAGCTCGCAGCCAAGCTACCGAGGGTTGAGATTGAGAATAAATTGAGACCTATACTGATCCTAGACCATGTTAATGGCCTTATTGCCTGTGGTAGATGCATATTTACCACTACTAATAACCCAATTTCCAACAGGATCAGTCTGATTTCAAGTGGTAGGGAGTTCGAAATTATTGAAGCAATACCTGGGAAGGTTCTGTTGCAAGTTTTCTTGTTATGGAATTTCTGTGGTTTTAGCAACAAGGTACTGGTGCTTCTAGAGGATCTGCATTCGCCAGATAACTCAAATGTTTGTGACAAGTGCCTTGGGGTGTTGTAGTGTAAGGCTATATGGGTCATGCAGGAAACATTTAACCTTATCCTTGCCTCATTTGAGAGCCAGTTTGCGGATTTTAGATCAGGAGTGATGTGTTTGCTTCTTTTTGTTCAAGTGATGAGGTAAGAGAGGCCCTTAGAGACCCCAAATTGGATATAGAAAGGCCACATAGGTTTGCACTTCAATAGTCCAGCCTGAGAAATACTAGGGCTTGAACCGCTGCCTTGAAGTTGTCATGGGGGAGGCAGGGTTTTAATTTCCTTCAGTTGTTTATTTGGTAGTTTGCTCCTCTGTTGGTACTATTGATGTACTCGTGCATGTTCAGGTTCTTTTCAAGTGTTATTCCCAGAGATCTGAGGGAATCTGTTATGTGTGGTGAGCAGTTAAGAGCAGTTGGTTGCTTCATACATAATTCAATCTTTGGAGAATGCTTGGGTGGGACGATTAGGAGGAATTCAGTTTTGAGGGAATTTAGTTTAACCCCTTCGCCGCGGCACGAATTCCGCCGCGGCGCTGGGGGGGTTCGGGGTCAGCGTGGCGCCGCCATGCTCGTGACGGAACCACTCCGTCATGAGCCACGGGCGTGCTGTGCTCATGACGGAGTGGTTCCGTCACGACTCCGCCCACTCGCATTATTCGCCCGCACAGGCGGGGAATCAGCGCCGCGTGGGCGGAGCGGCCGCAACGGCCGCAGCATGACGGACCCACTCCATCATGAGCACACGGCGCCCGTGGCTCATGACGGAGTGGTTCCGTCATGAGCATGCAAGGGGTTAAAGTGGAGCAGGTCAATCAGCTTTGGGTTTTTTGTAAAGTTGTGTTGAGGGACCTAATATCTTCCAGGGAAGAGATGTTAAGGTACACTTGAGTTTCATCAGTACACATGATAATAAACGTTGGAAACTTTGAGAATTTAAGCTAGAGGCATTATGAATAGGTTAAAGAGAGGACCCTTGTGGAATCCCTATTGTGACCTATGTGGCATTGGACAGGGACTGGTTAACATTGATTCTTTGAGTTCTGTTGTGGAGAAACAAGGTGAACCAATTTAGGATGGACCTGATAGCCCCATCCTCCATTCAAGTATGTCTAGGAGACTATACATGTTTAACTGTATCAAAAGCTGACGGTACGTCTAGGAGAACAGAAGGCAGGATTCATTCTGATCCAGTGGCATACCTAACTTGAGGGGTCCCCCTGCAAGGTACCTGGAGGGCCCCCCTGCCAGACTCAATCAGGAGCTGTCCAGCTGGAGTACTGTGCTGAGAGGGCTCCCCTGGACCTTGGGGGTCCCCTGCACTACAAGGGCTGCGGGGACCTGTGTTACACCAGTGTTCTGATCCAGTAATTTTAGCACGTCTACCAGTTAAAGTTCTTCAAAAACCTAAGAGAATATTTAAATGAAAGAAAGGGATAATGTTCCATTGCATTCTTTGGAAATTCATAACTGGATATTTGATATTAAAACCTGATTATGAGCGAGCATTCTTGCTTCTCAAACGTCATTAGCAATATGTCTGCTCTAATATTGCTTCTCAGGCCGTAATTGCTGTCAGATACTGTCCTCACTTTAGCATAGCTTTCACCCCTACCTGAGTAATATAGCATTTCAACAGGCATAACGCCACTATAATAAGAACAGCAACCTGCTGCCACTGCATAAATGCACATACATAGCTGTTAATCTAAAATATCTCATTAATGCGAGAACGCCAACAGTATGTTCCTTAAAGAACTGCAGTTCTAGCCGTTTTAGCAAAATGGATTCCTCATCATCATAGCAAGCAGACTCTGCAGGTTCAGAGCTGTCACCCTTTAAAGCCTTCATGTCCGGGGCTGCTTCTTCCGGGGCACTCCCAGCGGTCTTTGAAGTGGGTCAGACTGAGCCGGAGCTGTTCTGAAATGGAGAGTGGCTACTTGCTCTAAGAACCAGGAGGGCTGTGAAATGACGATATTCAAGATGAGTTTTTGTGCATCTTTTATCTCTGAAAAGCTTGAATATGTTGTTTGTGGTACAGAAATACGAACCTCAAAATAAAAGCAAATTAATAGATACGAATGGAAGATCAACTGATTATACATAAACCATCAAGAGAAATAAGGGATAGAAGGGCACATAACATAATTACACTTTTAGATGGTGTTAGTGGCTAAAATTACTTTGTATTTCAAATAGTTGTAGATGGGATACGCTGCTTGCAGCAATCGTCTGAAAGGCATCATGGTAAATGTAGTCCTTAATAGGGGTGCTTCGCACAGTCACTCAGGGGTTGTCACACCCAGCGATTGATAATGTTGCACACGTGTTTCCTGCTTCATTGGTACTCATCAACAAGAAGCAATAACGTTTGGGGGTGCTTGTCATGCTGTTTCATTACATCAGATTTCGTATCAAAATAATCACGCAGGTGTAGTCCCAGTGTTTGTCAACCAGACAATTTGAACTGAGGGGGATGGGAGCACACTGTCTGCCTGCGTCAGTCCTCCCAAGGCACTTTGGTGAATGCTGTGCTCAACCGTGATGATACCCAGTCACTCAAGTCAAGTCAAGCAAGCTTTATTCGATTTCTTTTTTAGATAATCATAAACACTCAGTAATACACATCATTATAACCGCAAAGCAGAATATTGAAATGCAGATCATATGTACAATATATACATTTAGATTAAATTGTATTCTTGGTTACCTGTTTACATTAAAATAGTTTTTCTGCATATTAGTACACCTTTGAAAAGCCGTGTAAAACATGCACTTTCTAAAAATTGAAGGGCTATAAATGCAGGTCGGCATTGCCCAGGTACTCAAGTGTTTGCCATCCAGCGTTGACAAAGCCTTTGCTGGATATTCTTAGATGTCTGTTCCATGCTTTATCCATCTTTGGGGTGCCTGGGAAGCTGCTTTCAATATATCCGTGTCCGTATCACTTCAAGCACACAGGTTCATCCCCACAGCTTGTTAACCAAACAAATTGGGTGGGTGGGGGTTGGGGCGAACACACTGTTTGCCTCTCGGAAACAGTCCTTTAAAAGCAGTCCTGTGGAGGGATGGACGGAAATAATTTGTGGGAGGCTTGTCAGTTTTGTGAATGACAGTTTTTAATGAGCTTTATCCACAACAAAGGGAAAACCAAACTTCCAAGTAAACACACAAAAAATGTCCTTAGTAATAATCTCATGTTTTTTTAAAGATACCAGTAGTGTCTGGTAATGTAATTTCCTTTGTTCTCTCTTTGTCAGGTCCACCTCGGGACAAATCAGAACCTCACACCTCTGCACCATCGTCCTTTCACCACTGAGTGCTTTTTCCCTAAGTGACGTAGTTATTTTCACTGGGTTCCCTGTGCTCTTAGCTCGTTAAATAATGCTGTAGGCCCCCCTCACCAGCATTCAGCGGAATACAAACAAAAAGACCTTAGTCCTTATGATAGTTGGAGTTATAGCCCAGAACATAGAAGAGGCTAGCAGCGGGAGAAAGAAAGAAAGAAAGAAAGAAAGAAAGAAAGAAAGAAAGAAAGAAAGAAAGAAAGAAAGAAAGAAAGAAATTCACCTAGTACAGAGCTAACAGCCACTCACCCGGGTCCACCACTATCCTGATTGGTGGCCGGCCTCTCAGCAACTGTTGGTGGCTTCCACCAATCGTCTGCCCAAACGTCTTCCTCCTCATTGCTCTCCATGTCTCCTCCCCTCTCAGCATTCTCAGCATCGGGATGCTCGTCCCCCTCATGAGGCCACCTTCCCCAGGAGGAGTCTTCTTCCTGGTTTACCCAGTCTCCCATGACATTGGTCCTTTCTCCTCTCACTGTCCCACTGTTCCCCTCCTCTTTCTCATTGTGTTCTCACATCTTCTTTACTCTCTGCATCTTTTCATCTTCTCGTAGCTTTTTGTTTGCTTTTCTGCACCCCTCCCTTGTGAGGAGAGTGACTCATGTGTTACTCTCCATTCAGACTCCTACCAATCCCCTCCAGTGTGTGTGTCTGTTCATCTTTTCCATTGTTTTGTCTGTCTCCGTCCTATCTCCTCCCCTCTGTTAACTCTATCTCCCTTGTCTCTTTCTAGGTTTTGCCACTGCTCCTGATGTGACATTGTGGTACCCTGCATTCTTTTCCCAGGTAAGTGAACCAAGGCTTCCTGTGTCCCTTCACAAGTCTTCATCAGTGTTAATGCTCACAGTCACTCGGGTGGTCGCCACCTTGTAATGCTGAATAGTTTTTTCGCATGTGCTTCGAGTTTAATTGGTGCTGATCAGCAGGAAGCAACCACGTTTGGTAGTGCTTGGAAAGCGGCTTGCAATATATCATTTTCTGTACCACTCCAAACACACAGAGCATCAGCAAGGTTTGTCTAACAAAGGAATTTAAATAGTGGTTGAGAGGAGCACACTGCCTGCATTAAACTTCCCAAAGCATAATGGTAAATGTAGCCTTCCATATTGTTACTACTCACAATCACTCAAGTGTGTTGCCACCTGGTATCAGTACAGCCACTGCTGGATATGTTTGGATATGTGGTATCTGTTTAATTGACACTCATTAGCAAGAAGTAGTCTGAAAGAGCTCTGGGCCTTGCAACGTAATCTTTATTCAGGTCATCAGAGATTTTCTCCAATTGGCCATGTGGGCCTTTGTAGTTTGATGTGAAGCCAATGTGACTCCACAAGAAGGACCAAGGCTTGCAGAATATAATCTAAGGATTTTATTTTGGATTACCAATGAATCCAGTATATATGCAAGCCAATAATATATTCAATAAATGCAGCAAATAAGCTGAAATATTTCAGTATGTTTCATCCCAACAGAATGAGATACAGAACTGTGATAGCCACCAAAATAAAGAAATAGATTAATGCAAACAAGTATTCCATAAAGAAACATTCCTTCCCTCTTCTAAACATGCCATTTACAGAGTCATCTACCAAGGGTCACTATTTAAGAGGTATAGAAGGTGACAGCATGATCAGGCTTCAGTGTAAGTCTTAGTAAAAAGGAAATAGGAGTTTAGCATAAATCTTCACACTTTGCAAGAATAAGGAAAGCAGAGATGTCTGTATCTCTCAAAGCCTGAAGGGAATCTGCTATGTATAACTGTGAGAACACCAATTTAAAAGTAACAGAAGACTCAAAAATGTCTTATTTCCGTTCACACTACCAGGAACCAATCAAACTGTTTGTCAAGTGCATCTGCAACATGGCTTCAGTTTCTCGGCACATTGAACTGAGACTGTGGTTCTCAGCCTAAAACATCTCCCCATCCTGGTACATGATTAATTCTCCATGTTCACTTCCAGTTTTCCCTTCATGTCTCTCTATCAGCAATCTAATACAAACAATGATCCTTCCACTAGTTAAAGTAAATCATATTAAAGCAACTGCAAGGAAAAAAAGGAAGGTGCTGGCAAACAAAATTCATTTCATCTTATGCCTGCAGGCAGGTGTTACTTTAATTGAGAATTTAATATTCACTTTGAATGCGAGGTCATACATGTGCACATTTAACTTTCAGAATAAATGCAAAACATGAGTAAAAGAGTTCATGTTTATATATGCAATATAACTTTCAAAATAAATGCAACATATCTTGAAGTATAATTGTAAAATGTGAATAAAGAATACATACCTTCATGTTTAAACTCAACATTAATGCACACATTAATAAATCTATAGTATCTACAGTGATCACATTTCATGAATATGTTGAAATGCCTCCCATACAATAATGCATTAAGGCACACAGTGAATATAATGCCAAATGCACATTTATAATTGCATTTCTGTGACATGTTGGGGTGGAGTCTAAAGTACGCTGCTCGAAATCCAATTCAGGAGTACTTGTTATTTAATTAAATCAGGTTCTTTACCACTCCAAATGCATAGGTACATCTACAGGGTTTGTCAATCTAATAAATGTGAACCATGGGAAGGGTAACACACTGTTGTCCAGCATGCACCAGTCCCCCAACTTTAGTATAGTCAATGCAGTCCTTAGTAGTGTTGATACTCACATCCACTCAAATGTTTGCCATACAGTGTTGGTACAGCCTGTGAAGAATATTCTTAGATGGATGTTTTGTGCTTAATTAGCACTCATCTTCCAGGTGCTCTTCAGTTTGAGAGTGTTTGACAAGCTGCCTTCAGTATATCAGGTTCTGTGTGACTTCAGACATACAGGTGCGTCCCCAGAGGCCATCGAGCAAATACATTTAGACAGTAAGGAAAGAGAGCACACATCCTACCTATTTCCACCAGTCTTTCAAAGTCATTATGTTAAATTCAATTCTCAATAATGTTGATACCTACGGTCATTCAAGGGTCTGCCATTCACTGTTCTCATAGACAATGCTGGATATATTTTGGAGGTGTTTCATGGTAAATCAACACTCAGTAGCTAGAAGCAGTGCTTAATTTGTAAAATAAAACTGCCAGGACCCCTGTCAGGTGGCTACTTCAGTTTGTACCACCCATTGCTCCCACTAGCGCTGCCAATGACAGTACTATTAATACTCGCCATCAAACAAGTGTGACAATTCAGGCTTTAAATATATACTAAAATGCATAATATGTGTTGCCCAATCTATTCCTATAATTGCAAACAACAGGGACAACCCTAGGACCTGAACCAGGGGTAATTATCAATATAGTCCAAATAATGGTTCAAGTACACCACTTAGGAAAAAAGAAAAAGATTTTTAAAAGAAAAATATATATACTACCCAAATGTTGGGCTTCTACTACACACAATACCCATGTAAATATTTAAAGGGTTGAAACGTCATCGGCACCAATAATGTGGCTTCAATGAATGAGGATACCATTGTTTTTTTGTGTATTTTTGTTTTATTTAGAAACCTGTTTTTGTGATTTTCCCTCACCCACTATTTGTTTACACCTGTCAATGTTCACAACTGTAATACCGTTTGTGTAACTGTATGAGTGCCCCAATTATTATATTTAAATGTGTTCCTCCCCTTTTTTGATAACATTAAAATGTATTTGCTAAAATTGTAAAGATTATCTGTTCATGGGTATTGTGTGTAGTAGAGGCCCAATCTATTCCTATAGCTTTAAGTAGCTGGTATTAGTGATTTTAATATATATTTAATGTGACAGCTGTCATAGGAGATGGTGTTGACAATAAAGTGCTGGTGCTGAGCATCAGAAACCACCGGCTCATATTAAGCACTGGCTAAAAGAAATTCACTTTGGGGTTCTTGGCAAGTCATTCCCAGAGTATCAGGTTCCCTCCCAATCCAAGATTATTAGTGCATCCCATGGGGAAAGTCCCCAAGCAAATCATGGCATCAGATATTTGATTGAATCACCTTTTTTGATTTTATAAACTATTTTTCTTTTTTTCAAATTGTTTGCACCTTTTAAGGGCCTAAGGGAACACAGAATAGTATCTGGCAATATTGACAACTCTCACAGTTATGGAGATGAAGGACCTTTGCAAAGAGAAAAGTTGAAGTTGAACCACAATGCCAAGATGGTGGATTTTAAGAAGGCCTTCAAGGCCTAGTAGGAAGCATGCCAAGCAAAGATTGTCTGAAAAAGATACAAATCCAGAAGATGAAGGAGGAGGGGACAAACTGTCCCAACATGGATTCTTTGGTGCACCATCTAGGGCTAGAATTGAAGTGGGCTCTGCCAGCCCAAGCCACTCTGAACTGGCCATCTGCCAGTTGGAGCTCAGTGGCAAGCAAACAGAAAGGAAGTTGCAGACCAAACTGACAGTCCTAGACCTGGAAGGAAAATAAACTGACACTGAGAAGAAATTTACCTTGGAGGAAAAGAAGGCCAGGCTAGGGGTGATGCTCTGTAAATATGATGGCAACATTTCTTGGGAGAACCACCCACCCCTCACTTCCCCAAGGAATTGTGCATAGATTTGAGGTGAAGGATGACATTGAAAAATGGTTTGAATCGCATAAAATGGCATCAATAATGCACAGGGTAGGTGAACAGCACTAAGGAGCATTACTGTCAAACATAATACCAACACAGGGAAGGATACAGTCCTGACTCCTGGAGAAGGAATAGCTAACTTATACACTCACATGAAGGATGACCTTGTGCAGATGTTTGATCTCACATCTGAAGAGTATCAGAAAAAGTCCTGGAGCACACGCAAAAACAACAATCCTGCGTTTACTTTGTGCATGGCTCACTAAGCAATTCAATCACTTCTTCAGAAAGGTCACATCATCTAGTCATGAAGGATCACATCTTGAGTACTTGTCATTCAGAGCTACATCAGCATCAAGTAGACTCCAATACCCCAGGCAACTTGGTAAAACAGCTGACGTGTTGGTGCTCACTAGAGTATATATGAAGTCCCAGGGGTGTGAATTAAAAAAAAGGGGTTCAGATTCTCCTTAGGAGGAAGAGGGATGCAACCATGATAGAAAGAAGGTGATCTCATAAGGGTCTCAAACGTCTAAGTAAGAGAGGGGCTAGCATGCTTTTTCCAAATCTAAGCTGAAGGGTACACAGAAAGCAACATTTTGTGCCCATAAAGTCTGGAATGCTCTTGTGGAATCACAAAATGTGACATAAAAAGGGATACTGAGTCTGTTCTAGGAAGCCCAGCACTTGTGGGAAGTCCCAAGGTATTGCTAGTGTAGAACCTGAGGTGGAGGTTTGCCCTGCTGGGGAAACAAAGGTTGGGAATGAGGCCACCTTGGTCTCCCTGCGTGGGACCTATGTTGAATCCCTAGTCACATGACCTACCAGTGTGATTTAGTGTGGGTCAGTACAGGCAATGGCCAATCATCAATGTCGGGGATACACACAAGGGGGTAATAGGAGGAGATTTAAGGACCTGCATGAGTAAACTCCCCACTTGTAAGATTAAACATAAAAAGAGCCCATGGGTCCAAAACAGATGTCTGAGGGGCGTGCGGACCATGACAACCATGCATGGGAGGGGTATCTCTGTTAAGGACAGTTCCCCTCACACACCAGAGGTGTCATGCTTCATCATGGGTACCTCTTTGCATCAGGAGCCTAGTCTTGACACGGGCTACAACCCCCTCGCTGCGAGGGAGGAGCTCAGGGATGTTTTATATTGGTAAGGAGGGTTATTCTAAAACCCTATGTGAGCTTGGTGTGTTGTGGGTGAAGTGCAGTGCTAGAGTGAATGTGCTTAAAACTGACTACAAGGTTAGCTGTGACAAGCTTTATTCTGCTACCTTGTGACAGGATTAAAAACAGACACCTAGTGATGTAACTGCCGACATTAGAGACAGTTGCATTAGGGTGCGATCAACATGTTTCGGCCTTGGGAACTATCAAAGTGTCAAGGCTTTCATCAGGATCAAGTAAAAGCTACTGCAATCAGTGAATAAGTGCAACTATAAATAGGTGTGAAAATAACAACAACGGCGGTGTATAATACTGAACCAGTGGTCCTGTAGTTCAATAGATTCACCGATGCAAACTGTGATAAAACAAAGAGACAACATTTTGCGCTGTTTGTGTTATGACAAGAGAAGACATATATTGCATTGTTGTGCCACAGCACAACAGGCAACCACTGCAGTTAAATCACTTAACGTGGTCAAACCACTATATACACATGACAAGTGATTTAAGGATGCAGGACTCACCTACAAATGTTAGGAAGGTGTCCACATCTGTCCTGGGCTGTGAGCCAAAGCTACATATGCCAACCCAACCTAATGGAGACAGGTGGTGGCGTTAAGGTAAAGAAAAAAAGAGGAGAGATGGTTCAAAGTTGTAGTAGACGAGCCCCATAGTGCATGAGCAATCATCAGCATGCGTTGGTGAAAGAACATATGTGCAAAACTGACCTAAATGGCTGGTGTACACACTGCGCTGTGTGATGTATGTTGGTCAGTAAGCACTCAACAGTATGTCACAGAGAGTAGACAGACCGTGAGTGCCAGATAGAGCATGGATGGGGCTGAACCCTCAGAAGAATGGCTCAAGTGGAGCAACCCTGTCGGCTAGAACAATGAGGCATCAGGTTAACGTGACGTCAGTATACTATTGATGCCAAATGAAGGAAGAGAATTGCCATCATGAAAGCCCAAGCAGGCTCGTAAAGTGGAGTGACAAGCCAGCACCATGTGCACGTGTCAGCTACTATGCATCAAAGCGCTTGAGCTCGAGCGGACCCCCTGGACAGGGGGATCGGTGATGACTGCCTGTCCGGAGAGAATATAACTCACATGGAGCCTCAAAATAACAGCGGTCACGACTGCCTGCCCGGAGAGAGTATTACTCACGTGGCGGAATAACAGGGTTAAGGGGAGGAGATAAACTGGCCAAGAAGTGTCAAACTGGCTTGTAGGGAAGCCAGGACCTATATGAGGTAATGATCGTAATAGAGCTAAGCCGTGCCAACAAGTTTGACACGCCAGCAAGCAGGAAATGCAAAGCGAAAAATGCCAAGTGCAATGGGAAAAATGACCGGGGTCAAGGGGAGGCAAGTGAGCCTTTGGTATGTGGTGCAGTGTCGGCTGAAGCAGGGAACAGACTAAGCGATACTTACATACAGACATAGCGATACTTACCGCTCAGCATGAGCGTGGGTGCAGGGGTCATATGTCCAACCGACAGGGAGGAAACTCGTTCAAGTCAGTGCGCTTATGTGGCAAGTGTGTGTTGGACCTTTTGGGCAATAATTGGGGGTTAAGACATAATTTCCCAGAAGCCACCAGGTTCTACGGCAAATCCAGTTGGAGCTGGTCAGTTGCGATCAGCAGAGATTTAGGTCTTCTTGCTATTTTGTGATCCTGGAGCTTAACGGGAAGCTAGCTAACTAGCTGTTGGAGTCCACTCTTCTGTCCTGGTATACGTGGGGAGCAAGTCCAGACTTTGGGTTGTCTCTTTGGAGACTCAAAATGGGTATAACTTTATGGAAGTATCTATGTATTTATTTGTCTTCGGGAGTTTTGTAACAAACTGCAATGGAATGGGCATCCCTGTCAACGAGCAAGCATCTTTCTAAAGTCCCTAAAAGACTTTCTGAAAAAAATCTGCAAACCATGCCACACTTGCCACTGGATACCGGATAAGAAATAACCTGCGCAATTAATATAATTGAAAACTGTATTCAGTTTTACATCCACACCTAAATGTGGATGTCACTATCCTCTTCTTGTAGGTTTTCATTGGCTAATTTTAACTCTTTCTCACGTAACCTTTTCTTTCAAATGAAACCGTTGTACAGAATTATTTTATGTGGAATTCCCTAAGTGGTATGGTTTGTTTGAAGTTGTTTTATATTTATGGTTGAGTTGATAAATTAAGGAGGAAACCCCCAAAAGCAGAACTGAACCAACATTTTAGTAACAAAGAATAATCCTAACAAGGGTTACTGCAATATAAACTAACGCATTAATCAAAAGGTTCCTGTAAGAAAGGGCGCAACATAATAATGTTCAGCAGAGGTGATTTTTCTCCCTTGCCTCAAGCAATTTAGTTCTGGTATGTAAAAGAAGACCCCCGCAGCCCACAAGTTCTTAAGTGCTCTGTCCCACTGTAAAAAGCATGCCACATCAACGCATTACGAAGAAATGGAGGCCCCCTCTTGAGAAGACATTTAGCAAAGTGCTTCCTTGTTTTACTAAATGAAGACCTTTGACTCTAAGGAGTCTTTATTTAACCTTCCCTGAACGTTGAATGTAGCTAAAGCGAGAAAATGTTCTTTAGTGACGAAGAAATACTGGTACTAATTAGAGGAATATCAAAATATTATCTGATATTATTGCTACTAAAACAGGGTCCACTGACCTTAAAAGTGTTGTCCTTGAACACTTTGTTTAGTAATATAACTTTTAACGCCGTGCACATTGTCTCGCAGCCACATCGGAGAGCTAGGCGGTCTGAAACGCTGCCAGTCGCCTTAGATATCAGGGCTCCTTATTATGGGAGCAGTGAAGTCAGTTGTGGTTCTTATGCCCAGAGAAAATTGCTTCTCGAATTCAGGGAATGTAGTGGAACACATTTCTCCCAGCAGAAGAACGGTGATGGCAATCCTGGGGCTCTTGAATTACTGTGTGTTGTCCTCCAGGCTGCTTTTCTTGCCCAGGCGAAATTGTGGAAAGGGTTGCCAGAAAGGGGGGCAGACCAGTTCACAAATGCTCAATTGATCATTCAACAACATGGCTGCACTGTCCTACATGTGTTAATGCAACTAGAGAGTGATTCCTTATGTACATGGTTGGCAAAAAATGTGGTATGAGAAATGCACTCAAGTACATGGCAAACTGAATAAATCAAATCTGCTAAAATCTGAATCAAATGTGAATTGCCTGGCAATTGGAGATGTTTAGTTACTCTCAAATTTATGTTACATTATGTGTATTTGTGCGGAGCACTATCACCTGCAAGAGTATCCTGGTGCTGAGCAGGTGTGTGTGCCTAGCCCTGCCTGTGGTACGTTGGTTAACTGAAAATCCAGGTATTCAGTTTTTTGAAGAATTCAAGAAGAGGGCTTGGTGCTCTGACGTGGAGTGGGAGTTAGGAGAGATGTAAGGAAACTCCTTTCCTCCTAATCTGGCTCTGTGTATGTATGGGATGTGTGCGAGTAGAAGTCTTGCGGAGCAGAGGTGATTGGGTGTTTGGTAGGAGAAGAAGTGATACGTGGAGCCTAAGTTGTGTAGTGACTTGAATGTGTATTTCACAAGTTTGAAATGAGCTTTTTTCATGTATCAGGAGCCAGTAAAGCTCGTTGAGGTGTGGTGTGATGGGAGTTCTGCCAGGGAGGTTGAGGATGAGTCTGGCTACCAAGTTCTGGATGGATTGCATCTTCTACTGAGTTGCTTGGGGATTCTGGCACAGAGGATGGATGGATGCTACAGAAAAACAGTTTTTTTTTTTTGTAGCAGCATGTGCCCCGGTGCATTTGACTATGCTCACTCCCATTAGTACTGAGTAAGCAAGAGTTGATTAACCTAATAGGTTTGAGGTTTGTATGGCATGAGCAGCATAGATCCGTATGCCATAAAATCTTGAAACATATTGGCTTTGACAGTGCTTATTCTTTCTTTGATAAGCCAGCAATACAGGCTCCCTACTCTGAAATTTCAGGTTCCCCATATAATAATTGACACCTCTTGTTAATGCAGCCTTTTGAGCCTGCATCAGGTTGCACTCTGTAGTTTTCCCCTCAACATTGAAAGCATGGGCTAGAAATCACAGCACACAAAGACCTTCACTGTAAGTGGTTGGGATTTTTAATCCCACAGAATTACTGATAGCGGATATACTGGTAAATCTAGGGTTGGAGAAAATCCAGTGCATTACAAGTTGAACACTGAGGGGCATATTTACAAGGTCTGGCTCATCTCTGCAAATCAGCAGGGATGCGCCAGAATAGATGCGGCACACAGTTCTCCCCTTGCGCCACCACGGATGCGTCGCATTTACAATGCGGCGCACCGTGGCGCAAGGATAGGCAGATGCGTGTTGCGTCTTGTGGCGTAAGGGCGGCGCACTGCTGGAGTAGTGTCGCAAGCGTGATGGAACTCCTGCAATGCACAGGGGACGCCCATACTTAACGTGGTACGTCACTCCTTACGCCTGCTTGAAGCAGGCGTAAGGGTTTGACGAAGCGGCATCGTAAAACTGACTCAGTGAAATCTTGGAGATTTTACTGAGTCAGTTTTACGAGGCTTTCCTATTAAGGAACGCCCACATGAAGGTTTCATGTGGCGCAGTGCTTTACAATGTGACGCATCTGCCTAGATGTGTCACATAAATGTGCTTAGAAACTACGTTTAAGGACATTGGAAAGATCGATGAATAATTTTCAACTAGCATTTAGAGACGATGTGTCAGGTATAAGAGAATGTGCTTCAAGAAAACCAAGAAAGATCAAATAGATACATAAATAAAAGTTTCTCATTATCGGAGGTGATGGAAGAATATTTGTAGTAAGCAGGATAAGCAACTGCAAAGGAGATGTGAGCTTAAATGTCCAGTAAAAAGGAAGATTATTTCAAGTAAAAAAAAGATGGAATATCTCTCTCTTGGTCCATTGAGCTATATTAGAAATGGGGGTCTCTAGTTGGCAGAGGTAGGTACCTTTGTCCTAATAGGGACCCTTGCATCTAGTCAGGGTAAGGGGGCTACATTCCAAAAATAACCCCTTCTCACCCCCATGGTAGCTTGGCACGAGCAGACAGGCTTTATGTCAGAGGCAATATGTAAAGCATTTGTGAACACACACAGCAATATAGTGAAAACACTACAAATGGATACCACACCAGTTTAGAAAAATAAGTAATCTTTTCTGAACCAAACAAGTCCAAAACAACAAAAATCCACAATACAGTAATACAAAATATGACGTTCAAATGGATGAAATAGTTCAGTTCAAAGCACATTGCAGGTACATCACTTTTCACACAAAGTACCTTGGATGCGTCGCGCACACAAACAAAAAGGGCAGCAGTCAGTTCCTTTCACTCAGGGAAGGTGATGCGTCAGTTCTTTGCTCGGGGAAGGTGATGCGTCGGCTCTTTACTGCTGCGCAGGGGAGGTGATGAGTTTGTTCCTTACCGGAGAGGAGGTAATGCGTCAGTTTCTTACTGCATGAGGAGGTGATGCGTCGGTTTCTTACTATGTTCCCCAACGAGGCGACAGTCTTGGCACTTCGATGCACTGCGATGATCCAGGACAATGCGTGGGTTCTTGCAGCTGCACAGCAGGACTTGCGTCAGAATCGGTGTGGCGATCTCGGACTTCGGAGACCGGTGCACTCGATGTGGCGATTTCTCGAGCTGCGGCAGGCTCTGTGACAGTTCCTTCGTTGATGCGTCGGTACAGGTGTGGATGCATCACGCTTCTTGTTATTGCGTTGCTTTTCCAGCTCCCAAGAGCAAGAACAACATCCAGAGGCTACAGTCACCTCTTGGCAGGTCAGAACTCCCAGCATGGAAGTTCAGGGAAGCTGGGGGTGAAGTCTTTGTGTCCCGAGACTTCAGAACAGGAGGCAAGCTCTTCCTAAAGCCCTTGGAGATCATCCTCAAGCAGGGGACACAGCAAACAGCAAAGTCCTTTTCCCTTTTCTTGGCAGAAAGTAGCCACTGCAGGCCAACCTCAAACAGCAACCAGCAAAGGGGCAGTATTCCTCCTCAGTTTCCTCAGCTATTCTCCTTGGCAAAGGTTCCTCTTGATTTCTCAGAAGTGATCTAAAAGCCTGGGGTCTGGGCCCCTCTTTTTATACAGTAAATTTCTTTATTCTCTGTAGGCAGAGAGTATCTGTGCCCTGGCAAAACCAGTTATGTCCTCACTGGTGCAGCTTCCTGGCAGGAGCTGGACACAGCATTGTGGAAGGCAGACAAGGCCTATTCAGGTGAAAGGAAATCTCCTTCCCCTACTCTAAACGCAGTCCAGGTCTTTTCAGGCCAGCCCTGACTCATCCAGACTCTCTGGAGCCATGGCACCAACCCAGCCCCTGTCACTCCAAAGCCAGACGGTCAATACACATCCTAGCAGTGGCACACTGGATGGCTAAGCAAGAAAATACCTACTTTCTAAAAGTGGCATTTTCAAACACTGAATGCAAAAATCACCCTCACTAAAAGATGCATTTCAATGTTTTGAGTTCAGGGATACTAAACTTTATTTTCCTAACCTGTTCTCAGGGGTAGTTGTGTTTATAAGATGTTAGAAACAAACTTCCCATTCTATCCTATGGGAACAGGTAGCCTTGCAACAGTGAAAAAACAAAATTGGCAGTTTTTCACAATTAGGACATGCCACACACACCAGGGCATGCCCTACCTTTCACATACACTGCACCGTGCCCACAAGGGTACCTTGGGCCTACCTTTTGGGTGACTAACATGTAAGAAAAGAGAAGGTTAGGGACTGGCAAGTGGGTGCACTTGGCAGGTCGACATGGCAGTACTAGAGTGCACATAGGCTCTGCAGTGGTAGGCCAGAGGTACATTTACAGGCTGCCTATGTGGGTGGCACAATCAGTGCTGCAGGCTCCCTGGCAGCATTTGATTTTCAGGTCCTGGGCACACACAGTGCACTGTACTAGGGACAGACTAGTAAATCAAATATGCCAATCATGGAATCCAAAATCCAAGAGAAGGCCCTGGACTGGACCACATCCTTCCTCTCCGGCAGAACCCAGAGCGTCCGCCCCCCCCCCTTCTGCTCCAAAGCCACCGACATCATCTGCGTCGTACCCCAGGGCTTATCCCTGAGCCCGACGCTGTTCAACGTCTACATGGCCCCCCTTGCTCACGTCGCCCGCCAGCACAACCTCAACATCATCTCCTAAGCCGACGACACCCAGCTCATCCTCTCCCTCACCAAGGACCCGCACACTGCCAAAACCAACCTCCACGAGGGAATGAAGAGGCAGCTGACTGAAGCTGAACTTAGAAAAGACAGAGGTCCTCATCCTCGGATCCATCCCCTCAGCCTGGGACGACTCCTGGTGGCCGACGACGCTCGGAACAGCACCGACACTCACCGACCACGCACGCAACATAGGAATCATCCTCAACTCTTCCCTCTCCATGTCGAAACAGGTCAACGCCGTCTCCTCCTCCTGCTACAACACCCTCCGCATGCTCCACAGGATCTACAAGTGGATCACCACTGAGACAAGAAGAACGGTGACACAGGCCCTCGTCAACAGCAGGTTGGACTACGGCAACGCACTCTACGCAGGAATCCCGGCCAAACACCTGCGACGACTACAACGCATCCAAAACGCCTCCTCCCGACTGATCCTCAATGTCCCCCGCCGCAGCCACATCACCCCCCACCTGAGAGACCTACACTGGCTCCCCGTCGACAAGAGGATCACCTTCAAGGTGCTCACCCACGCTCACAAAGCACTCCACAACACCAGACCAGCCTACCTCAACAGCAGACTCAGCTTCTACACCTCCACCCGCCAGCTCCGCTCCGCCAGCCTCTCCCTCGCCGCCGTCCCCGTATCCAACGAACGACCTCCGGCTGCAGATCCTTATCCTTCCTCGCCGCCAAAACTTGGAACACCCTCCCTACCCACCTACGACAGACCCAAGACCTGCTCACCTTCAGAAGACTCCTCAGGACCTGGCTCTTCGAGCAGTAGCGGCACCCCTTGAGACCCTCACGGGTAATTAGCGAGCTTTATAAGTACAATAATTGATTGATAACAATAATTTACAAAGGGAGCACTTGCACTTTGGCACTGAACAGAAGTGGCAAAGTGCCCAAAGCATCTAGACCAGCAAAACGCAGTTCAACACACAGCAAAAACACAGGAGGTAAAGGCAAAAATACAGGGGAAACCCATGCCAATGAGTCCAGGTCTAACAAGCTACAACAAGATCTAAAATATGTGAACAAGTTAATGATTATCAGGGGCGATATGGCCAGGGAAAGTTGGGTAATTTATTTTCAGAGATCAATTAAATAGATTGTCAATTCAACATTAATCCACTAACACACACAAAACCCACTCTTGACATTTACCATATAGAAAAGTGCTGCCGTGTTTTAGCCTACCAAACTGTGCTGAGCTGTCCTGAACCGGCATTGGTGCACGCTGAGCCAGATATACCAGTCACTTTATTGACTTACACATTTACATACCGTTCGTTTTATTCAGGTAACCTTATTTACATTGAACTTCTTTCCACCGCATTCTTTTCATTCTTTTCATTTTTTTCATTTCTATGATTCCGTGACTACACCAACAGCTACAACATGGACCGTACAATTTATGAACGTTTCTGATTATGTACGCGTAGTATTATTGTGGTACGCATTACCGCACTCACAATGATGCAGTCTTTCTTCACATTCTATCACCACGTGATTTACCCGTAATCGTATTTTTAACACCCGGAAGTAATTAGTTTTTGAAACGGGATGAGAGGTCCCACAGCGGAACCCGACTGAACTCACGTTGCGGTAAGATTTAACATATGGCTGCCGTCTTCACGGTCTGTATAGCACTAACAACAACGTTCGAACTTCCCGTTTGCTAAATCGTAAATGAAACCATTTTTATTTCAGAAAGCATCGTTTACTTCTAATTATGTTGTGGAACTTCATGACATGCTGTTAGGATTTCAAGCAATCACTTAGAAAGGTCAGAAATCATTTGTTACCGTTTATTTCCCAACACCGTTTCACTTCACTGCACCGGAGTATTTGTTCTTCCATGAAAATCTCGCATGTATTTACTTTTTACCCCTCACAACTTTCTATGATTTCATGGGTATATCATCCGTCTTTTCTTTAAAGACCACTGCAACTGTTTAACTTCGTCAATACACACGTAATAGACGCACCGATTGAGTATGTTTACTGCAACCTAGCCCACGATTCATACACCCCTGTTGTCCGGTACTCTTCCCGCTCACAGCTTTTTGACATTCACAAAAAACTTTTTTGTTGCCAGCATGAAATCTTCAGAATATTTTTTATGATATTTGTTTTGTACCTCGCGATTTGAATAACGTTTTATGCTTTCAGAATGCAAGTCCCCTGACGAAGGGTTCGCCCGAAATGCATAGGGCTGAAACACAGGACAGAATATACAAGGATTGTTGAAAAGAACTTGTAAAATACTATGTGAGAAATAGCATGAATTTCACATGAATTTACCAAGAATTTGAATTAAAGAAAGTATTGAAACACACATTTTCACAGCCTGGAGCACCATTATTTGAAATTGCTAACATCGGAGTGCTGAGTAAGGGACGTTACTCCTACGGGAGATAACGCCTTCATTTCAAAACATCTTCACGTACAACACAAAACCGATTGGGAAAACATTCGGTACTTTGGGATTGCCACTGTGCCTGCAAATGAAAGAGGCGGGAACCGCACAATGAAATTGAGAAAACTAGAATCACGCCTCATTATTCGTTTTAAAACTAAGGCCCCGTTTGGTCTGAATGGGGATGAAGAGTTACATGTACATCTGTAACATATATGGCATTTGAACAATGGGTACTATACCCAATATTATTATCATTTTTCCCCCTACCTCTGTAATCAAAATGTTAACAAATAATCATTTTTGATCCAAGTTTGAATTTATACTAAAGTATGAATATGTTAATCACTTAAATATGGTACTATACCTGACTACAATTTGAATGATTATCGTACAAATTGGGGGTGCTAAAATGTCAACTATGCCTTTCAAATCCATTAACTATCTGAATTAAATGTGTTAAAACGAATAATGCGATTCTGAAAACTACAGATCCCAGAATGCCCTGCAAAGGCAAAAATCACTATATAAGGGTGAAACTGAAAAAAGACTCACTGAACCATGATAAAGAACATTTTTTGTTCGAAACGTTGGTGGTGGTGCCTGGTGGCGAAACTATGCTTAAATAAATAAGCTTTATTGAACTTATCACAATCTGGAGTGCGATGTAATTCTTGGTTTAACAGTATTATTTCGAGGTTTGTCTGACCTCGACATCAGCACCCGCTAGAAACGAGCGCACCAGCTGCAGACAGTTTGATGGAGAATATATATATATATATATATATATATATATTTTTTTTTACCTACTGGCAGTCGCCAGTAGGTAGTTAAAGTTAGGACCTATTTTCCAAAGGAAATCCGCAACATTCTATTTGGAATAACGTTGACGCCATTTGACGAATCTTCGCAAAATTTTCCAAACTTTTGGCCAGCTCCGGTCCGCTCCTATCCTGAAAATTTCACAGTGATTCATCAAGCGGGGGCCAAGAAAAAAAGGGGGTTTCCCCTTGCATTTTCCCATAGGATCTGTTGACGCAGCTACAGCCCGAACTGTTGAACAGAATTACACCAAATTTGGCAAAGAGGCAGTCCTCAGTTCAGATTCGTGCCTTTTGCTTAAATGGTGTAAATCCATTCAGTAGTTCCTGAGAAAATTAGAGTTAAAACGATAGATATATCTGGCCGGAGCCGAACCACACATCTCATTGTGAGATCTGATTGGCTGTCAGTACTTCATCCAAGAAGTGTTGGCAGCCATCTTGGGACCAATATACATGATAGCACCTCATTAAAAAGCATTGCAGTTAATAGAAGGTTTTAAGACTTTAGTTATATTATAAATCATTTGTTGATGGTACCATACTCATTTTAGGAATTGTGGTGTGTTCTAAGGTGATTTTACCATGTGAAAAAGCCTTCTGCTGGGATATCATGATTGAGAGAAAAATATTTTCTCATGCTTTTACCACAGAGGTTTGGAAGGTGATCTATAGGCTAAACTGAGAGCTTATTTTCTGTAAATTCACATTATCTTTTCTCAGTCATGTGAGAATGAAGTCTGACATTTTGATTGACTTCTCAAATCCTCTTCTATTTCATAAAAAAATTCTGACATGCAGACTGAAACATGCACTTTGAATACCAGCAGCAGACTTCCCTGGTGAGCAGTAGCTTTACTACAGTGATCTAATGAGAAACTAGAGTGCTAACATTCAGAATTTATGGCAAATGTGTGACACATCTGAATGCCTTCTTGATGGAACCAAAATAAAAAACAAAAAGTATTTCCTACTGAGGAGACTGCAGTAAATGAGGAAATTAGAAAACTTCATAGCAAATAAATCTCCCAAGATGGCCACCAGAGACAAAAGAGCCCAAATGTAGCCCAAATATCACCCAGATGTAGCCCAAGTATAGCCCAATGACGGAATGTCCCAGAGTGTTCTTAAGAGCAACTAGAGCGCTTACTGTCTTACTTATGACAAAAGTATGGCACACCTGAAGCCATCTTGATTGGAATAAATTGGTAACACTTAAAACATTTACTTTAAAAAGGAACACAATGAGGGGGTTCATTTTGCCATAGAAATTATGATTAGTGCTGAAGAAAGAAAAATTAGGGCACATTTTGAGTGACTTCTCAAATCCTCTTCTATTTGATTAAAAAATTCTGACATGTAGACTAAAACATGCACTTTGAATACCAGCAGCAGACTTTCGTGGTGAGTAGTAGCTTTACTACAGTGATCTAATGAGCAACTAGAGTGCTAACATTCATAATTTATGGCAAATGTGTGTCATATCTGAATACCTTCTTGATGGAATCAAAGTAAAAAACTGAAAGCATTTCCTACTGAGGAGACTGCAGTAAATGAGGAAATTAGGAAACTTCATAACAAATAAATCTCCCAAGATGGCCACCAGAGACAAAAGAGCCCAAATGCAGCACAAATATCACCCAGATGTAGCCCACATGTAGCCCAATGACAGAAGTGTGCAAAACACTTATTTTTTGTGTATTTGCAGTTTTATATAGTGCAGACTTGTCTGGTATTGGAGTGCTTTACATGAGCATTGGTTACATCACACAAGATCAAATTCATTTTGGTTGTAGGCATGGGGAGATTAAGTGATTTGACCAGAATCACAGAATGGTGAGCTGAAGCAGAAACTCCAACCTGGTTCCCCAGTTGCAAAGTCTGCAACTCTGGAAGTAACACCACATCCTCTCCCCTAGGTGCAACATTTAATCAAGTGGTCAACTGGATAAACAAACATAAAGATTACAAATAATTTAAAAGTTCTTTATCGCTATTTGAAAACTCAGAAAATATGTCCTCATTTTAGTTCTTTAGAGCACTAGCCATAATTTTGATGCAAATAAGACCCTCTCATATTTGTAATTTCTAAAGGAAATGCTCTAGGTATTACAGTTTTGATTACATCAAGATGACGTCAGGCGTTCCACACTTTTGTAATAAATATAGAATGTTAGCAATCTAGTTGTTCATTGGGAAACTGTTGAGAGGCAGAGGCCAGGGGCACAAACTCTGAAAATTGAAGGCAGGTAGGAGAGTGCAGAGGCAACAATTTGACCACACTGGGCAGGCAGGAAGGGCAGTGGCAGCACAACAGACTATGGAGGGCAGTGGAAAGGGGGGCAGGGGCAACAAACCAACAATACAAGACTGGCAAGAGAGGCTGTGGCAATATAATAGACCATTGTGGGCAGAAGGAAGAGGCAGTGGTAGTACAACTATACATGCCAACAGACCCGTTTCAGCCAGGAAACGTACAATGTTTTTAAGCTCAAATGGGCTTTATTTGATCTGTCTCCTGTCTACAATCTCCTCTTTTTCAATGTAACTCAAAGGGGAAAATCAATACCCCAGGTTTTTTTTTTAAATCTCCCTCTTACCAAGTTCAAAATGTTCGCAAGTATATTACATTGGATCATGGTAGGCAGGAGGAATTGGGGTAGGGACATGGACTCTGATAACACAGGACAGGAGGGACATGAAGAGGTGCACCAAACTGACCCTACAGGGCAGGCATCAGGGTTTTCAACAGCACAATACACCACAGAGGGCATGCAGGACGGGAGTGCAGCACAACAATCCATAGAAAGCAATAGGGGATGACAGGACCATGCACATGGACAACAGAGAATAGAGGGAAAAGAGGCAATGGTAGCTAGCTGACCATAATGGACAGACAGGAGAGAAAGCTGCAGCATAACAGACCATAAAGGGCAGGAGGGACGGATCAGGGGCCTTACAATGGAACAGACAAGCCAGGAGGGAGGGAGTAGGGGTCTGCACATGGAAACAGAGGGCTGGGGGCAAGGGAGCAGGGCAGGAGCAGCAAGATGACCATGGAGATCAGGCAGGATGGGCACTACAAACAAGACACACCATGGAGAGCAACAATGAGACTATGATGGCATACACACAGACCATGGAGGGAAGGTGGGAGGGGGTCAGGGGCAGCTAGCGGACCACACAGGGAAGGTGGGAGGGGCCATGGCAGCACAGAAAACCATGCATGGCAAGCTGGAGGGTTAGTGGCAGCACAATGGCTATGATGGGCAAGAAGGAGGGTGCAGGGGCATGCACAAAGGACCATGGAGGATAGAAGGGAGGGTCAGGACCTGGGCACAGACAAGAGAGTTCAGGGGAAGGAGCCTCACAACAGACCGCGCGGGGCAGACAGGAGGAGCAGTTGCAGCACACCAGACCAGTGAGGGCAGAAGGGTGTGGCAGTAAAATGGACCATGAAGGACAGAAGGAAGGGGATAGGGGCATGGCATGTGGACAGGCAGGGTGGAGGTGGCAGGGACAGGTTACAGTCATCTGACAATGCTAGGCAGGTGGGAGGGGAGTGGCAGCTCATCAGAACACTCAGAGTAAATAGGAGTGGCAGGTCCATGGAACATGGTGGGCAAAAAGGATGGAGCAGGGGCATGCACAAAGACATCGGAGGGCAGGGGGAAGGAGAATAAGGGCAGCAAGCTAAGCACAGCGACTAAGCAGGAGGTCAATGATGGGCCATAGAATTGGGCAATGGAGGGCAGGAGGAGTGGACTGGTACATCATGCTAAATGGAGGGCAGTGGCAGCACATCAGACCATGCATGGCAGGGGGGAGGAGGCTAATCCATGGATTCAGACAACAGAGGATAGGGAGGAGGTGGATGGGGCAGCAAGCTGACTGTTCAGAGAAGGTGGGTATGAGGAACTTTATTGTTTTTAATATGTGTGTCTGTGCGAACTACTTAAAATATGAACAAGTATGCAGCATAATCTCACTTTTATTCAGGAAGAAGAGGACGTTTGTGACTGTGACTCCGGGCTCACTTGGCAGAAGCACCCCCTGACCCTCCACCCCCCATAGCAAAATGTAATGCCCGTGAAAAGGGTAGGTGGACGCAGTGTTGTATAGAACATAGTCCTGAGAGCACAACTGAAAATGAAAACTAGATATAGTATATGGTATAAACTATGCACCAAAAAGTGTGAAATAAGATGAACCGGGGCGTGAAATATAATATGCAATACATTGTGTGCAATGACAGATTCATTGGAGAGCGCGAGATAGCACAGGCACTAGCGCGTGCTATGCGATATGCGCCTTGGAGTGTAATATGCACAGGGCAGTGTTGGGTAACCTAACTAGTCTCTAAAGTTGTAATATAAAATATGTGTTGGGGAGTGTAGCGTTGCATTTGCACTGTGACAAAGATATGGTTCCCAGATTGTAATATGTATGGCATAGCGCTGTGCGTTATAACATAGGCATCGAGGAAGGCACGTTAGATGGGGCAATATAACCTGTGCGAAGGCAAGTGTGGCATGACATATTCACGGGGTGGTGTTACAATGCACATGCGCTAGAGAGTGTCATAGCATATGCACTAGCTGGTGGAATACAACACAGAGGTGTGTGGCACTCGGCGGGCACTGGTGGGTGTAACACAGCATTGGGCTCAGACAGGAGCACGCTGTGACTCTCAAGTGAGGTTTGTCTCCTTTCCAGAGAGTAAAATAAAAAGTATTACACATCCAATGGTGGATGTGTGTTTTATTAACCGTGAGGGGGGTTTCTTGCATAGTTTGGTTGGATTTTTGTCGAATTCCCTTTGAATGGCTTGGTGTGCGTGTGTATTAAATGTGCCCGTCAATAGCTAACCATGTTTGTATAAATAAACGACAAGGGTGTCTACTTGGAGAGTACCCACCGGCGGGGGCGCCGGGATTAGGCACGGTAGGGCGTCAGACACGTCAGAGCTTCACTAGCGATGTAAATACATTACACGTGGATTCATTGTATGCATAGTCGCCTTTTAATGAATATCACACAAATCGTCATGGTGATAGGTACATACGGGTTGTCCAGCATGTGCTAGGTGTTTCTATAAATATATATATTTTTTAAATAATACAAAACAAAGGCCGGCCCCGGGGGATGGGGTCCCCGGGGCCATAAGTGGGCTGAGGAGGGGGGCAAGGCAGCCCCCCTCCTAAAGAATAAAAAAAAAAAAAGGCCATGACCTGGGGGTTGGGGTCCCCGGGCCGATTAAGGCCTTGGGAGGGCCAAATTAATTTTTTTCAACAAAAAATATTAGGGTGTAGGCCCTGGGGGATGGGGTCCCCAGGGCCAATAATTTTGAAAAAGAAGGAGGGCCACGCCCCCTCCTTGCAGCACTCTGCAAACGCGCCCCCTGGCCAGTTGTAAGTTGGGGAATTTATTTCCCTTCAATACTGAGGGTCCCTGAGGGCAAACTTCCAGTATGCGCCAGGGAGCTGCGTTGCAGACAGGTGTTTTGAGGCCACGCCCCTTTTTACACCTCTATGCAATGCAGCTCTGTGGCGCTTACTGGAGGTACCTAGTGGGCTAGTTTGACCCTAGGGACCCTTAGGGTTCAAGGGGGCTTAATCTCTCAACTTAGAACAGCCACAGTGCGCATTTACACAGTGGTGAAGGGAGGGGACGGGGCCTGAGGTGACGTGTGCAAACACGCCCTCTGGCACGTTTTAAGTTGGGGAAATAATTCCTGTTCAATCCTGAGGGACCCTGGGGGCCAACTAGCCCACCTGGTGCTTCCAGTAAGCGCCACTGATCTGCGTTGCAGAGAGGTGGTGCAGGCCGTGCTCCTTTTTACACCTCTCTGCAATGGCGCTTACTGGACGTACCGAGTGGGATATTTTGCCCCTAGGGACCCTCAGGATTCAAGGGGACTTAATCGCCCAACTTATAAGACGGCCACAGGGCATGTTTACACAGTGGGGATGGGAGGGGACGGGGCCTGAGGTGACGTGTGCAAACACGCCCTATGGCGAGTTTTAAGTTGGGGAAATAATTCCCCTTCAATCCTGAGGGCCCCTGGGGGCTAACTAGCCCACCAGGCGCTTCCAGTAAGTGCCACTGAGCTGCGTTGCAGAGAGGTGGTCCTGGCTGTGCCACTTTTTACACCTCTCTGCAACGCAGCTCTGTGGCGCTTACTGGAGGTACCTAGTGGGCTAGTTGGACCCTAGGGACCCTCAGGATTCAAATGAACTTAATCTCTCAACTAAAAACCGCCACAGGGCATGTTTACACAGTGGTGAAGGGAGGTGACGGGGCCTGGGTTAACGTGTGCAAACAAGCCCTGTGGCACGTTTTAAGTTGGGGAAATTATTCCCCTTCAATCCTGAGGGACCCTGGGGGCCAACTAGCCCACCAGGTGCCTCCAGTAAGCGCCACTGCGCTGCGTTGCAGACAGGTGGTCTAGACCATGCCCCTTTTTACATCTCTCTGCAACACAGCTCTGTGGCGTCTACTGGAGGTACCTAGTGGTCTAGTTGGACCCTAGGGACCCTCAGGATTCAAGGCGACTTAATCTCCCAACTTAAAATGGCCACAGGGCGTGTTTACACAGTGGGGAAGGGAGGCGACGTGGCCTGAGGTGACGTGTGCAAACACGCCCTGTGGCGCGTTTTAAGAGGTAGTTTTAATCCTCTGCCCTATTATATACTAGGGGCTTACAGAGGAGGTCCTGCTAATCACAGGGGGACTCCAACGCATCGTGTTCCCTAGTGTATGTAGGTGTTTTCACTGTATTCAGACATAGCACTGGCTCTATGACTGGTTAGTCAGACTCAGTTACCACCAGTATCTGTCTGAAAAAGTTGAGTGTACAGGATGATTTTGCAACAAGGCTTCTTTCTGCTCTTCTGTTTGTTCTTTCTGCACGTTATTCTTCTTTCTGCACTTTTCTTTGTCTTTGAGGACTTCTGTTGCTTCTTTCTGCATTTCTTTTTTTTCTTTCTGTGCATTTTTTCTTCTTTCTTCACATGTCCTATCTCTATAGGCATAGTTAGAAATTAGCATTTAAAAAACCTTTAAAATTCACTGAAAAATCCATAGGTTTCAGGCACGTTATAGTTAGGAATTAGCATTTAAAAAACTTTAGAAATTCACTGAAAAAAACATAGGTTTCACGGGCGTTATAGTTAGCTGGACTTTTCACTCGTACAAAACCATTGATATTCCCCTGTTATAGTTAGTTCAGCTAACTATAACTCACGTGCCCGCAATGCACTGCTGATGACGTCACATATTACATCACTCATGACATGGTCAGTGCCATCACTCATGACATGGAAGAGGTCTCTCCTCCCTAGTTGCGCAAGGTCATTCCCTCCCAGGTGAATCACCAAGACCTCGGAGTGCCATGCGGCGGTAGCGTGCAATTCTCTTAGGGTTGCCGCAAGCTGTTTCCTTCTCATCCAAGGACGTCCCCACCACTGGACACAAGTGTTGACTGGATTGCCCCTCGGTTTAAGACTGCCACGCAGCCACCAGGTGTGTATTTGGGAGACATATGAGTGGCCAACCACTATACCAGCCAGGGGCACCTCCCTGCTGAGGCAACAATCACATTGTCAGGTGGCACCGATCCCTGTGGATCCTTCTCCCCACTTTTCATATCTTTATTTTCTTTTACCATACCTGTGGCCGCACGTATGTCTTATAAGCTTTGGACTGCCACCTGCCCACAGCCTTGATCCCAGCCTCCGACATCCCTTGCTGTGCCGCCGATGTGGCAGCCCCAATCCTAAAGGAGTGTGATCTGAATTCTTAGATTGGGAGCACTGCCTTGGCTAAGGCCTGATGCATGACTGCTGTGAGCTAAAATTTATTCAGGAGCTTCCCATTTCTGTGCTTGAATAGTGGATATTTACCAGTGGGGCATATTGCCATGTACTCAAGAGGCAAACACAAGGAGATGATGGACGGAGTGCTGAAACTTTTCAAACACTCACCCCCAGTCACAGATCTGGATTGAATCCATCATCATTCTTTAGCTCACGTTGCCACCCCAGTTCAGACACAGCTATAATCAAATCAGTCTTGATCCTGTGCTTCATGGGAACAGTCCAGCCCAAACTGCCAAGTCATGTCTTCCCTGGACCAGAAACAAGCATCCTGGGACCAGTTTCGGGCTAACAGCCCTCATCAGCCAGGCTATCTTGAATCCAGTGGCAAAGTGAGCAAGGGACCCACGTCTGGGCATACCCTGCCAACTTAGGGCGAACTCAGCAAACACAAGGAGATGATGGACGGAGTGCTGAAACTTTTCAAACACTCACCCCCAGTCACAGATCTGGGTTGAATCCATCATCATTCTTTAGCTCACTTTGCCACCCCAGTTCAGACACAGCTATATACAAATCAGTCTTGACCCTGTGCCTCATGGGAACAGTCCAGCCAGAACTGCCAAATCATGGCTTTCCATGGACCGGAAACAAGCATCCTGGGACCAGTTATGGGCTAACAGCCCTCATCAGGCAGGCTAGCTTGCATCCAGTGGCAAAGTGAGCAAGGGACCCACATCTGGGCATACCCTGCCAGCTTAGGGCGAACACAGCAAACACAAGGATATGATGGACGGAGTGCTGAAACTTTTCAAACACTCACCCCCAGTCACAGATCTGGGTTGAATCCATCATCATTCTTTAGCTCACTTTGCCACCCCAGTTCAGATACAGCTATATGCAAATCAGTCTTGACCCTGTGCCTCATGGGAACAGTCCACCTGAACTGCCAAGCCATGTCTTCCCTGGACCGGAGACAAGCATCCTGGGACCGGTTTTGGGCTAACAGCCCTCATCAGCCAGGCTATCTTGAATCCATAGGCAAAGTGAGCAAGGAACCCACGTCTGGGCATACCCTGCCAACTTAGGGCGAACTCAGCAAACACAAGGAGATGATGGACGGAGTGCTGAAACTTTTCAAACACTCACCCCCAGTCACAGATCTGGGTTGAATCCATCATCATTCTTTAGCTCACTTTGCCACCCCAGTTCAGACACAGCTATATACAAATCAGTCTTGACCCTGTGCCTCATGGGAACAGTCCAGCCAGAACTGCCAAATCATGGCTTTCCATGGACCGGAAACAAGCATCCTGGGACCAGTTACGGGCTAACAGCCCTCATCAGGCAGGCTAGCTTGAATCCAGTGGCAAAGTGAGCAAGGGACCCACATCTGGGCATACCCTGCCAGCTTAGGGCGAACACAGCAAACACAAGGAGATGATGGACAGAGTGCTGAAACTTTTCAAACACTCACCCCCAGTCACAGATCTGGGTTGAATCCATCATAATTCTTTAGCTCACTTTGCCGCCCCAGTTCATACACAGCTTTGTGCAAATCAGTCTTGACCCTGTGCCTCATGGAAACAGTCCAGCCCGAACAGCCAAGCCTCTGTACTGGGGTGAATGTATGACATTGTTCTGCATTCTGTCCATCAACTTTTGTTTTTGCATTTGTCACCCCGAGTGGGACGGGTATGCCCAGACATGGGTCCTGTGTTCTCCATGCCACTGGAATCAATCTATCCTTGCTGAAGAGGGGTGAAACCCCCAAACCAGTCCTAGGATGCTTGTTTCCAGTCCAGGGAGGACCTGGCTTGGCAGTTCGGGCTGGACTGTTCCCATGAGGCACAGGGTCAAGACTGATTTGCATATGGCTGGGTTCAAACTGGAATGGCATGGTGAGAAAAAAAATAAGGGATTAAGGCCCAGATCTCTGTACTGGGCTGAATGTATGACATTGTTCTGCATTCTGTCCATCAACTGGGTATGCTGAGATGTGGGTCCCTTGCTATCCATGCCACTGGAATCAAGCTATCCTGGCTGAAGAGGGTTGAAACCCCGGAACCGGTCCTAGGATGCTTGTTTCCAGTCCAGGGAGGTTTCAACAAAAAAGTACTGGCACACTGTAGCAAAACTTCCTTGTTATTCTGGACTAGGTAGGAGGAAGTGTGCTTTATCACAGACCTCCAACACTCATTTATATTGTATGGAGACAGCCCATCCAGAATGCTACAAATTTAAACAAGCATTTGCAATGCAATAGGTCTCGCAATTACGCAAGTTTAAGCTATTGGCATTGTAAATGACTCCGCCTTTTATTTATGTTTTAAAAACAAAAATAAAAAGCATTGTTATTTCCATTGTTAATAGCTCAAACTCGCGTAAATGCGAGACCTATTGCATTGCAAATGCTTGATAAGACGAGCACCTGAAAAGGGCATATCTGATATCCGAGATGCAGGCAACAAACCTCTTTTGTGAGCCCGGAAAATGAGGACACAGCTGAATCCTCGTCAGGGGTACTAAGTGCTATATCATGCAATTAAGATATAGCAGGACAATACTGGAACCCTCGACCGCATGTGTCAGAGGGGGGCCCATCCTGATCTTAAATCTGAAGTCTGACGGTGTCACAGCCCCTGCTGCAGCGCCCAGTGTCTAACAGCACCGCGGCAGCCATGAAGCGCTGTAAATGAATGGACAGAAGAAACGCTCTAGCCTTTAAATCCTGTGCAAATAAAATATCCACCAAATGCAACAACCAACTCGATCCAGTAAATTAAATATCTTACTTTTTTTCCTCCGAAATTCGTTTGTTATAAAACTGTTTGCAGTAGTGCCTGTGGGGGCTGGGGGCACAGATCATACTCGCGGACTACGGACTGTCAGAGACCCAGAGCAATGGGGGTCATGGAGAGTAGGAGCGCTATCAGAAGATCAAAGAACAAGCTGCTGGGAGAGGGAATGGGAGGAGGACGGGCAGGGTGGACGCAACAAGCAGACTGTCTGGAAGCTGCAGGCAGAGAGCTTTGTGACTGAACCGAGCTCTTCACCTTATATAAGTATTTAGTTATGCAGCACAATATCCTTACTGCAACAACATTAACTGTTGCATGGCTAAACACTTATAATGTCTCAAAGGCGAGACCTATTGGCTATGCCAATGCTTGTTCTTTCTCTTGCTCTTATCTTAGTCTGTTGCAACCTCAGACCAAATTGGCCCCTGCATCTCAACCACACGCCTCTGAGCTGTGCTATATTGTAGTGAATAAACAAAGCAAGTGAACACCCACTGGGAGAAATTTCCGTAACATTCTGCACTTGAACTAGGGGTGGGCAAACAATTATGTTCCGCAAGCGGAGTTTTGCCGTTTTTTTCTCGCGCAAAAGAGAGAGAAATTGCATGCTAGACCACCTCCTGGAGAGATTTCTAAACGCGGGCGGTCGCGGCAGGTTGCTACCGCTCGCGTGGAGAAAGCTGCCGCTCGTGTTGAGGAAGCTGTAATTCGTGTAGAAAATCTACTCAAGATTCAGATAGAAGCAGTACCCTCTGATGCTACGCATGATGCTGTTCATGCTATTTTACAACGCAGGAGAAACTCCTGGTGCTAAAAATCAGCGCAAATAGCACGACGTAGCACACTCCGCTGCTCGCAGAACTCCGCGTAGCGAGGCAGAGTTTTTCGACACTTCGCAGAGCTCTGCATAGTGCGATTCAACAAACTCCGCCCAGGCCTAACTTGAACCTTGACTGGAGGGTTCAAATCCTGCCTTCTTCCACTGAACCAACAGCTATGTATTTGTGGGCAGCTCACTGTATCTTTCTGTGCCTCAAGTTGGACTAATGTCTGGAATTTCATAAAAAGTAAAACAAAATAAAGAAAACTGTACAACTATGCCTCGTAAAAAACTAACATAACACGAAATTGTCGCAGCACTAGTTAGCGCACTGCACTGACTGCTTCCGAATGTCCCTCACACTACATCCTGGTTTATACAATCTATTGTGCTACTGTTGTTGGTACAAGACCTCATGTCTGAGATGCTGTTCCTGCTGCAATAAAAATGTACGCTTTAAAGTTCTTGGCTGCTTCTAGGTGCAATGTCTGATCTGTCGCAAATACCTAAAATAAAACTATTGCTGTCACGTTGTGCCAGGGTGTGGCTAAATACCCCAAGGTTGTGCTCATCACCACAGTGACACTAGCACTAAGGTGCTGCAAAATTTGCCAGGGGTGCCACTCAAAGATCCCATAGGGCCTGTTAAATGAGCAAAAGGTGGCACTCAAAGATCCCATAGGGCCTGTTAAATGAGCAAGGGGTGGCACTCAACAAGTCATGATTCCATCCAATATTGTAGGGTAAATTCCTTGCCAAGTCTCCCAGGTCCATGCATGAGTGATGTCTTTTGGCTTTGAATTGTGGGACTTGTAGTATTGTTTATTCCATTATAAAACAGAACTACAAGTCCCAGAATTCCAAGCCAGAAAACATGGACTGGTGCAGCACATCGCGCATGGACCTGAGAAACTTGGCAGCTATGAGGGTATCACCCAATGCACCACAGTGCTACATAGTATGGAGGTGCTAAGGAGAAGCTTACAGAGCATTCCTGCACTTTTGACGCCTACAACTGAGCCATTCAGGGGGCAAGGAGGAGCATCTCTTGAACAGTCCTTGGGGATTACAAGTGATGCATCTCAATGCCAGACACTAAAGCACAACATTTGCACATCAACACCACTCATGACTAACAATCCCCTCAAAAACATGAAGACACAATGCACACTCAGCACCCAGCAACAAACCAGGGGTACAACAGGCCTCTCACATCACTGGATACTTACATTAACTCAGCACATAAGATTCGATACTCCAGAGATCAGAATATATGGTCTGCAATAATTATTGCCTATTACAAGTTTAACCCTGCAAAATGCGGCATAACATGCAGATTCTAGGGCATAAGGTGAGCCCATGGGTCCAACTGAGCGAAGCCGGGATGGTATTTGAAAGGGGTGAGGGGGTGGAGTGCAGCAGCAGACAAAAGAAACCCACACAGCATGAAGCGTGACACACATGTACCTAAAGTGCCCACACAGACAAAAACACAGTACAATGCCTGGTTGAGTGTGGGGGAAGCACTGCTGGAGTGAAAGCTCGGCGAAAGGGAATCACGCACCCCCTGGTGACGCCTACAAGCAGGAAGAAGGGATCGCAAGATAGCCCGCACAAAGGCCGGGCGCCGATGCGTTGTGGCTAGGAAGGTTAAAGAAAGGAGAATGCGGCGGGAGAGAAGCATGACTGATGGTGCCCGCAAGTTAAGGCCCTGCAGCCTATGCTGACCCTCCTGCAAGAGGCGAGAGTCCTCCCCCGTACATGAAGTGCCCACGTGGGTAGGTAAAAGGATGGCACCGATAGTGAAGCAGGCTAAGGGCACACCAGCGTGGTAAGTGGAAGTGGATAGAAAGCACGCTGCCTGTTAGTCTGTAGCACACCCCCGGTGTGGCCCAAAGTACTGTTAATAAAGCGTAGCGCAATTGGGTTGGGAGGAGGCCCAGAGTGGAGACCTCGGCTTGAGGAGCCTGAAAATGAAGAAACTCTGGGACAGCCATGCCACCATGGACACATCCGTGCCCTCGTCATCACTTACCTGCTTGCTCTGGGCTGTGCAGTGCTGGTAAGAGAAGGGGGCGATATGGCGTGTGCCATTCCGCTGTCCGTGAGTGCTGCTGGGTGTTGATGTGGCATTCAGCCAGCAGTAAAACTGGGCCTGCACTGGCCAGGGGCTACTCAGGGCTGCATCTGCACCAAATGCCCCCAGCAATCTGCCATTTATTCGCGTTTTCGTGTCTGGGACTGATCAATCGCTGCATCCACACAGGGGGAGGCTGTGCGGCCGGGAACCCCCCTCTCCGTCCCACATGAGGAACAACACCCGGGACCACTGGATAGCTTGAGGCTGGCGGACTGTCCCGACCCCCTCCCGCAGGTAAGGCCGGGGGAAGCGGCGCCGAGGATCCTGTCTGTGGTCGGCGGGATTAGAGCAGCCCGGGTCAGGGGCAGGAGAAGCGGAGGGCGTGGGAGAGGGAGTAGGAAGACACGGAGGGGAGATGTAAGGCGAGGGCGTGGGGGAGGAGGCAGATGTGGAGAGAGGGAGCAGTCAGGGCAAGGAGAGGTGAATGTACGCACAGGCAGGGAAAGGGGGACGTGAACGGGAGGAAGAGAGGGGAAGAAATGAAAGTGCAAGAAAACAAGAGAGAGAAGAGGAGGAAGACGAAGAAGGAAGGGAAGGCGAGTGAGAGCAGGGGAAGGGCGGTAAGGAAAGGTAGTGCCTAAGAGGTAAGCAGAGATAGGAAAGAAGTAGGGGTGAATGCAATAAAACGAAGAAGGACATGAGCTTCAGGATGCGAGGGGGGCAGAGAGAGAACAAGCTTTCGCCACTTCCCTCGGCCACGAAAGTGAAAGTGATCGCGCTGCCGAGGAAAGACACATGGCGCTGCGCGCGTGCACGTTCACGTGCACTGAAGCTTTAGGCCACGGCAGCACTTTGAAATTCCCAACTATAAAATGTCTCTCCGAGCCAGCGCAAGCGCTGGGGCTCAGCGAGACCTAATAAGCGGAAAAACTGAGGCAGTGGGTGCCGCTCTGACAATTTTTCTTCGAGTGAGGAATAGTCCAATGAAGGTGGCCTCTGGCAACATCCGTCGAGTTTCATTCAGCGTGCGAGAGGTTCATCGAAATTCAGTGTGTGGCCACTTTAAAATGGACTGTCTAGGCACTGTCGCTCCGTGTTTTTTAGGGAAGTTTGGTCAGGATATAGAAGGCATATCTCATCCTATTGCAGCTGAGCGAACACCCGCACTTTCACTTCGCCACCATTTTATTGACATTTCTAGCTCAGAGGATTGTGCACTAGCTGCAAATGTCTGTGTATGTGTGTGACCTACAACTCACAAGTTTTTATCTCAACAGGCTGACTCGACCTCTCACCTTTAAAGGTCAACACAATTTACACTCTCCCTTAAGATGCTTCTTAATAATACACGCCCCCTCAATATATGGTGCGAGCAGGGATGCCACTTAACCCCTTAGGTGACTTCACCATCATGGCTAAGTGAACTTTAATGGGCCAGTCAGCTTCTTGGGAGGATGAGAAAATTCAGGGAAGGTGAGGTAGCACCGCAGTGGGCAAAGTGCTACCAGTGGAGGTATTTGGGGACCCCTCACTTGACGGGTCAATGAGGTGATGGAAGGAGGGCGAGGTAGTAGAATTTAAGTCCACGGGACACCGGTGGGTCAGTGACGTACGTGGTTCCAAGGAGGGTGAGGTAGCCCATTTAGGTCCACGGGACACCTGCCTTGTTGGGCAATTGAGGTAGTCCCATGGAGAGTGAGGTGGTCCATTAAAAGATATGTGGCGTCTAGCATCCTGGCAGGGGTCCAGCCTAGCACATTACTCACCAAAGGGCCAACAGCCTGCTGCAAACAGTCTCCTGTCAGTCCATGTCAGTAACGCCACCCCAACCCCCGTTCATTATATAACAGCTTGATGAGATGAGGTCTTTTACACAATAGCCACGTTTATCTTAACGCGTGAATTTCAGTTGGCCCCGGAACCAGTACAATGAGATACCGTAGCTGTGAGTGTACAAAGTGCGCGGTGCTCGTGTAACTATGCCGGTTTTTTTTTTATATCAAGTAACTCTCCGTGTAAAAAAGTTTCGGTGTATTTCTGAGGTGTTCCGAATTTCAGCGGGGAGGATGGTGGGTGATTTATTACTACTTTGCCAGGGCCACACAGTTTGTGCAATTGGAGCTGCATGCACATTACTCACCAAAGGGCCAACAGCCTGCTGCAAACAGTCTCCTGTCAGTCCATGTCAGTAACGCCACCCCAACCCCCGTCCATTATATAACAGCTTGATGAGATGAGGTCTTTTACACAATAGCCACGTTTATCTTAACGCGTGAATTTCAGTTGGCCCCGGAACCAGTACAATGAGATACCGTAGCTGTGAGTGTACAAAGTGCGCGGTGCTCGTGTAACTATGCCGTTTTTTTTTTTTATATCAAGTAACTCTCCGTGTAAAAAAGTTTCGGTGTATTTCTGAGGTGTTCCGAATTTCAGCGGGGAGGATGGTGGGTGATTTATTACTACTTTGCCAGGGCCACACAGATTGTGCAATTGGAGCTGCATGGATTCTTAACTAAGGTGTCTGACTTTCACACTACGAAAACGTAAGCATCAGACCGCGTGCCCCAACAGCATGGGCTGTTTTTTTCCTTCATATGTAGGCATCGCCGCCAATAGTAGGGGTGAATGCAATAAAACGAAGAAGGACATGAGCTTCAGGATGCGAGGGGGGCAGAGAGAGAACAAGCTTTCGCCACTTTCCTCGGCCACGAAAGTGAAAGTGATCGCGCTGCCGAGGAAAGACACATGGCGCTGCGCGCGTGCACGTTCACGTGCACTGAAGCTTTAGGCCACGGCAGCACTTTGAAATTCCCAACTATAAAATGTCTCTCCGAGCCAGCGCAAGCGCTGGGGCTCAGCGAGACCTAAAAAATTTAAGTAGATAAGAAAAGTAAGAAGAAAGGAGAATGTGCAGTCAGTCCACAAAAAGATACACTCTACAGAAACCCTCAATAGTAACGAGGTGAAAAAATGTGTAGAGAGAGAGAGAGTACCTTACGTGCGCACCACCAGAGGAGCTACTGGTTGGTTCTCACCAGCTTGCCCACGTTTATTTCATCATCGGTCACTCTCTCTCAAGAAAAAAGTGTGCAGTGTCCAGTGGAAAAACACATAACACAAGACAGTGTAGTGTGAAAAACAAAAAAACACATAAATTGTGCAGACAACGACAGTAAAAAATGGTGAGGGTATATAGACTCACAAATGGTTGTTTTATTCTGGTTAGGAGTCTATCACCCTGTTTAAAAACACAGCATGTTGCATACCTTAATAATGACGGCCAACATGTTTCATTGCCAATAAAATTTGTGGCAAATTCATCAGGGCAAGAAGGGGTCAAGAATCACCTTCTTTGGACACACACCTTTAAAAGGACTGACAAACACAAACAGACAAACATACAGCATAATCAGTACGGAGAGGGATGAGTTCACTGACCATCCTGAAGATGGTGATGGTAACAAGATTTAATTCATTACCTAGTTGGGGCTATGGGCCCACATACCAGCCACCAACCATTCGCAGGGGCGTTCTAAACTTTTTACTATCGCCTTCCTGCTCGGCAAAGCACGACCGTCGTTGGTGCCTGCACCTGTGGAAACAAGTATAGACCATCTATACCTGATTTAATCCGGAAAACACTCTGTGTGTTTACTCTTCCTCGATCTCTAAAAGATCAATCACCTCGCTGTTTGGAAGTTCTACTCCGTCATTTGTCCTTACAACGAACTAACCCATTGAAATCTGATGTGTCACATCAGCACAACCCGTTACCAATATCGTTTTCACAGCTCGACTGACTTCAAGGATCACAACCGTCTTGTTCATACCAAGCTTAAAAAATGTGTAAAACCATGGTCTTTACGTACCGCAACAGCCACGCAACAACCAAAAGTGCAAACAGCGTTTTTCAGTAGCTCATCCACCCCCGGCTTACCCTGTCCCTTGTACAACCAGGCGGTACCTCAACACTGGAGCAACTAAACGCGCGACTGCGTCTATTTTCAAAGTGTAGCTCTGGCGTCATCTCGCGAGACTACGCGAGTCACCAGGTTGTATCGATCTACACTGGAGAATGCCGCGGCCATTTTGAAGTGGTCCAGGACCCCGATTTGAAGCCATTACGAACTCAAATGGAACGAACTACTCTGGCTACAGAGTAGTAGGTGATTATGCCATCTTGTTTAAAACATGAGCCCGAATCCATCAGGGTAGAATCCCATATGTGGAGGACGTGATCCTAATCCAAACCAGTCTGCAAGCAAATCTCTTCTGAAAAAGGACCGACATGGCAGCCATCTTGCCAGAGATCGATATAGTGTGTAATAAAAGGGGAGTCAGTCCGCGATTGATAACATTTGGGATAAATCAGGGAAAAATTAAGATTAATATTAACCAGCCTCCAGAATGCATAGTGGAGCGCATATGTGCACCATGCACATTTTTCATACAGCGCCCCCACCAATAACGCCAGGGAGAAACTAAACCCATGGCCCGTATGTCACCTGATGGGCACCCCGGGGAGAAGGTGAATCTCAACCAGATTATTACGGAACATGCGGAATCACTTTACCAGGGCTATACTACATTAAAAAAGGTTCATCAAGGGTGAGTGGAGGTAGTATATTCATAATTACATGATGAAGTACTCAGCTTGTTAATAACCACCTATCTGCTTACTTTGTTCCACTCAATTTGGTCATTAAGACCAATGGTGTCCCCCTTCTCAGTGAAGATCCAACGGGCCTCCTTCACGGCCAGTCTCTTGTCAATATCGCCCATGTCGCCCCAGACTTTCTCCAGAACAACCCACTTTAAAGATCTAAATTGATGTTGCTGGTCTTTATAGTGTTGAACCAGTCGAGTAGTGAGCTTGCCAGCCCTAATCGTGCTCAGATGTTCCTGTATGCGTACCTTGACCTTTCTAGATGTAAGACCAATGTAATGTAGTCCACATGGACATGTCAGTCTGTAAATTACATGGCAAGTATTACAATTGGTAAACTGACGGAGAGACCAGGTCCTCCCACTACCTAGTATGATCTCAGTTGTTTTCTCCGTCAGTTCGCATACTGAACAGCTCCCACAGGGATGGTGTCCTGGAGGTAGACTTACGTTCTTCTGAACATGGGCAGGTCTTGTATGCACCAGTCTGTCCTTAAGGTTTTGAGTCCTTTTGAATGCAAATCTAGGCTGGGGCATCTGAAAGTCACTGGTGGATAACAATGACCAATGTCGCTTGATTATTTGTCTGATCTTATTAGACAACGGGTCAAATGTAAGAACCACTGGCAAACTCTCCTTGGCTTCCTTCTTGTTCCTCTCCAGCAATGCCTCCCTAGGTGTATTGTGCGCCCTTTTACGGGCTCTGGTGATAATTTACTTAGGGTACGCACGTTGTTCCAATTTCATGCTCAGCACCTCTGATTGATGTAAATAATCAGATGTAGAGGAACAGTTTCTGCGGTATCTCAGAAACTGACCAACTGGGAGGTTGTCCCTCAGAGATCTGGGGTGGTACGACTGGTAGTGTAATAAGGAGTTTTTATCAGTGGGCTTGTGATGAACGCTGGTACTGAGTTTATCATCCACCACAGTGATATCAAGGTCGAGGTATGTGGCCGCCTCCCTACTGAACTGCCAGGTAAATTTCAAACAGATGTCAAGTGAATTCAGCCATTCCAGAAACTCACAGAGATGTTGTTGAGTGCCCCTCCAAATACATAGAACATCGTCTATATATCTCTTCCAGAGGCAGATGTGCCCCTGGAAGGGATTAGAGGGGTGGTCAAGGTAGTTTTCCTCGAATTGGCCGACGTAAATACACGCCAAGCTCGGCGCAAATGTAGCGCCCATCGATGTCCCCGAGATCTGTAAATACAGGGCATCCTTGTGACAGAAATAGTTACGGGTGAGGGCCAACTCCACACATTGCATGACAAAGGACTGGGGAGTGTCGTAAAACCACTCCTGGGCCCCCAGGGCGCGAGCTGCTGCCACCAGCGTCGCGTCCTGGGGGATGCTAGTATACAAGGACTCGATGTCAATGGTCACAAGTAACTGCTGGGAGGGATCAAAGTCCATTTCATTGATGATGTTAAGGATATCGGTAGTATCCTGCACATAAGACCGTTGGGTGATTACAGATTCCCTGAGGAAGAAATCAGAGAACTGGGAAAGAGGCGATGCCCGATACAATGGGGCGGCCTGGGGGTGGACGCTGGGCCTTATGAATCTTCGGCAGAATATAAAATGCCGGTGTCCTGGGGTTGATGTTGACGAGGAACTCCGCCTCTTTCGCAGTGATCCACTTCTTCTCCCGCGCCTGTGCCACAATGATGGTAATCTGTTGTAGCAGTTCAGCCGTGGGATCACGTGCAAGAGGACGGTAGTTCCTCCTGTCGCTCAACAACCTCAGAACTTCCGCCTCATAGTCGCTGGTATTCATAAGAACCACAGCGCCCCCTTTATCAGCAGATTTGATGGTGAGTGCAGTGTTATCTTGCAAGGATTTCACTGCAGCCCAATCTAATCTGCTCATGTTGTTATAGGTGTTGGCCTGTTCTGATTCCTCCAGAAGTCTGATCTCATTCAGAACCTTGTTCTCAAAAACTACCACCTCAGGACCAACTGAAGATAATGGTGGACAAAACTGGGAGGGACGGTGTAAATCCGTGGAAAAAACTGAAGCAGGAGTCTGTTCTTTATTTGCAAAGAATTTTTTGATCTTGATTTTTCTCACCATTTCATGGAGTTCGGTCCGGCATCTAAAAGAGTCATGTTTGGGGGTTGGAACATACCCAAGGCCGCGGTTCAGTACTTTCAATTGACCGGCTGTTAGTTCATGTCCTGATAGGTTCACAACAATGTTGTTCACATCTACATCGGGGCTCGACCTCGGCTGCGAGTTTGACGCGGGGAGAACATCTGCCAGTTCTGAGACTGGTTCTGTCTGGCTCTGCCCCGTCCCCTGTGACCTCCCACTCTGTTGCCTTGTTGAGCCTGGCCCAAAAAAGAACGAATCAGGGAGCCAAGTTCTTGATTGGCCTGAGGTTCTAAGTTGAATCTGACCTTCCCCTGGGCTGTAGGTGGAGCTGCCTCATCGTCCTCGCTAGAGGTGTTATCAAAGGTCCAATTACCCGGGGTTCTCCTAGGTTGTTGACGCCCCCCTCTCTGAAAACTAGATGGAGGAATACTTTCACTGCTCGCCTGATAGTGTTTATCATCCACATAAGGGAAAGCCCACTCATGTGTGTACCTCTCTAGGTTTCTTTTGAGTCCCTTAATTTTCTGATTGACTATATAGTTTTTATATTCGGTCAAGTCCTCTTGGATTCTTTGTAAATGATCCTTTGTATCAGTGAGTGTTGTGTCATTTTTTATTACCTCCTCTAGATCAAGAATCTCCTTCAATAGGGGAGGACCTGGCTTGGCAGTTCGGGTTGGACTGTTCCCATGAGGCACAGGGTCAAGACTGATTTGCAAACTGGAATGGCATGATGATCAAAAAAATGATGGATTAAGGCTCAGATCTCTGTACTGGGGTGAATGTATGACATTGTTCTGCATTCTGTCCATCAACTGTTGTTTTTGCATTTGTCACCCCGAGTGGGACGGGTATGCCCAGACGTGGGTCCTGTGCTCTCCATGCCACTGGACTCAAGCTATCCTGGCTGAAGAGGGGTGAAACCCCGAAACTGGTCCTAGGATGCTTGTTTCCAGTCCAGGGAGGACCTGGCTTGGCAGTTTGGACTAGACTGTTCCCTTGAGGCACAGGGTCAAGATTGATTTGCATATGGCTGGGTTCAAACTGGAATGGCATGGTGAGCAAAAAAACAATGTATTAAGGCCCAGATCTCTGTACTGGGGTGAATGTATGACATTGTTCTGCATTCTGCCCCTCAACTGTTGTTTTTGCATGTACTCAAGAGGCAGCAGACCGCAGAGTACCTTGGGTCCTCAATGCAATCCAACCATATCCATACCCCTCTGCCTGTCTGATCTGTTTTTGACCTTCTCAACATCAGCACTATCTTTTCTATTCCAGGTTTGACGTCAGCTGCCTGCAGGCATCTTACTGCTGGGCACTTTTTGATGGGGCCATGAGTTTACTGACCCTAAATGCCCCAAAGCATGCCGTTGCATACGCCGTCTTAAACAGCCTTGCCTCGATTGTGTTTCTAGCCACCTCACCCAGCTTGTCCACGAGCAGGGTCAATGTCCTCAAGTCCATGGGTCGCCGGGTGTCAGGTTACTTTCCTTCATTACGCTTCCATCCTTTCATTGCTGCCCCTATGTGATAGGTGGCTGTGGGGCCATGCCCTATGTATCTATGTATATCTTTGAAAATGTGCTATCGCTGACAGATGGGCCTGCGCCCATGGTTTGGACGTTTGTCTCCTGTATGCCCACTGTATAAAACGCTCCACTACCTTATTTGTCTCCCTTAGGTCTCCCAGTGTCTTAAGTCCCTCAACCTGCATCACAATTCCTGCATATTTCTTGTATCGTTTTGCCACTCCTGGGATGAGGGCCTGTTTGACTAGTTCTGACAAGTCTGTCCTGCCAGGACCCACAAATCCTCTGGTAAGGGGGTCATCCTCCATTCTGCCCCTGGGGCCAATTCCCTGAATTGGCCTCACCGTTTTCTCCACCGCTAGCTGTACTCCCAACTATCCTGCTAGGTTTTGAAATGCTGCCAGTGTGTCTCCACACTCCAGGGACCCGGCCCACCCCACAAACAGGAAGTCATTGAGGTAGTGTACTTTACCATCTTGAGGGTGACTTTCATGTAAGGCCCACTCTAGGAAGATGCTTAATTAACAACAATTGTTCACAATACGCACAGGACACCGAGCACCCTATCGGCATAGCCTCGATGTCTACTTTTGCAATGAGGGCCCCCCAACCCTTTGCCCTCACTAAGTCAATGGTGTCATCCACCATTGCATACCCAATCAAGCATGCATAAGGACTGATACCATCATTTACCGGGGAAAGATAGGTGATGAATGAGCCTGAACTGGCCTATCTCCTTCTTAGGCACCACTCCCAGGGGTGAGATCATCAGCCTTTTGGGCAGGGGGCTGTCAGGGGGCCCTCAATCTTTCCAAGCTTTCTCTCCTTTTCGATTTTCTGGTGAACCACCTCTGGGTGTCCCAAGGCTGCTTTCATGTTCTTTACATTGCCTTTGGATAAGGGGCCCTCAAATGGAATTATAACCCCATCTTTAAAACCCTTCACTATAGGGGCTGCATCTAATTTGTTGTGGTATCTGTTGGCTAGCCTCCTGAGCTGGTATGTGTTGATGGGGGTTCTGGCTAGCTGGAAACTGATACTTGTTTTTGTCTCCCCACAGCCCCTGGATCCCTGCTAGCTCTTCTTCTTTTTCTATTTCTTCTCCCTGCACTGTTTGCTGCACCTGCAACCTGACACTGGGTGTCCCCCCACAACCTGAACATATGTGTTGGAATTTGCATGACACCCCTAAGTGTATTTGTTGGTTTCCTATTTCCAACAGATAGCTGCTGGCCTGCTGGATGGTGAGGGTTTCCAGCTTCTGTGTGATGTAGGTCTATGGTACAGCTTCTTCCTCCCCTTCTAGAGGGGGTTCGAAAAGGACTGCTTTCCCCTTTCTGCCCATGTCCTGACCTACTTTGCGACCAGCATTTGTGAATGATTCCTGACACATCCTCCTCATTCCATTCCATTTTCAGGTGTGTCTGCATTTTTAATCCAAAACCTTTATCATACTCCAACAAGGTGTACCCTAGGAATTGCCTATGTGCCCCATGGATGTTGACTTCCTAGAGCCAGAGGTCCGCAGCACATTGGGGAATCTTTTCTACAATGATGCATGCCATAAATCTGAATGTATCCAGCCAATTGTCAAAGTTTCTTTCCTTCCTCTCCCTTCGCCTCACCCTCCGGTCTTTATATTTTTTATCACACACAGCCAAGTCCAACCCATCCAACTGTATGTCTAATAATGAAAAAATGTCATTAAATTCTTTCCTCAATATCCTTTCTTTGACTGCTAGCGGGGTGTGGCTTGCCAACCTGGTGGCTCTAGTGATCATTGATAGCTGTCCTGGTGATGGCCTTGTGTATGCCTCTGGAGCTTGACCTGCCCGAGTCAGGTTGCCCGCCCTGCTTGTGCTGTCCAAGGCTGCCAGGGGACGCTATTCCCTCATCAGATTTAATTAATTGCGTCCTTCCGGATTGCGCATAACTTGTAATACCGACCTTTGTCCGCGGTCTGGCTACCTATAGTAATGCTTTCTACTTCACGCATGTGTATTAAGCTGGACACATTCGTCATCAAACTCGTTTTCCATTATGTACTCTGATTGGTTCGATCTTTCCACGTTTGGATTTTTAAGCGAGTGGCTGACTGACCGCGGTACCTCCGGCTTCAGGCTCACTCTTACTCCGGCGCACCGACGGACAGGTAAGCCCCTCCAGACCTTTTCCTTGTATTGCGCATTTACAGCCCGTGTTTATACACCTGTGTCTTTCTCTTAGTGCTGTATTGTGAAGCTATATAATGATCTTTGTTCCATCTCTTTTGAAACACTGCCTATGCAAGTCATTGTGTGCGGACAGTACTAGGCTTTTTCTTCGGTTTGTGGTTTTGGCTTGATTTTAATCTTCTGTTGCCAAACAAACAACCTTTGAGTTGTGCACGTATATACATATTTATGTGTCACTTTGAATACAGTGTTTTTCACATATAGTACACTGTTGGTCTAGACTTATATTTTGTCTTGAATTCAAACATGTGCTCTGGTTGGACCATGTGTGTTTTTTCTATTGTTTATTTCTATAGTTGACGTCGATTTTCATCATTAATGTATAGATGCCAGTCTCCCCATATTGGTTTTAGTTTGTCTCATACATGCTCTGTATAGGGTGAACAGCAAAATTGGTGTGATAATTCCCCTTGAAATATGCATGATATGTTTTTCCTAAGAGTTGGTTATCACCGTATTATTCAGAGCGGTGTTCCTTTCCTGAGCGGTTGCCAGGGAGAGGTTGGTGAATCACCCAGTCTTCACGGGTGAGTTTACTTTATTTTTCTTTTCTTTTTGCAATTTTGGTTTTCTGCATTAGTATTATCGTTTTGCTAATACCCAGAAATTTACGTTTATGTTTAGGTGAAGAAGAAACACATTGGTTACGGACACATGAAGAGCCGTTGTGTGTCATTATATCCTTTTTTGTGTGTGTTTTCACAAAGTTGTATTTTTGCAGTAGCATGATCGGTCCTGATGAAAGCCTAGCCTCTGAAAAGGATATAAGGCTGAAACATGTTGACCAATAAATGTTATTCAATCACCACAGTTCATGATCTCTGACTGTTGGTGGACACTATTTTAATCCTGGTCGAGAACGATTGGTAATAAAGTCTTTTGACGTTCTTGAACTAGTTTTAACTTCACAGTTTTCTCCCAAATTTTATTTCCTTACTAGCACTGCACCCCTCACTCACACTAGTAGCTCATCACGTGTGGATTCCTTATATCCATTACAATATTTCAAAACATCCCTGAGCTCCTCCCTCTCAGAGAGGGAGTTGTAGCCCCCAGAGGAACTAGGTTCTTTCCTCTGGGAGGAGAATCCTAAATGATGAAGCATGTCACCTTTGGTGAGTGAGGGATTACGTCCTATATAGGGATATGCCCTTAGAAGTATCTATTGGGCTTAGATACTATTTGTGTTTCACCTTTCACACCCTTTTGCATTTTTCTTACATTGTTAGACCTCAGGGTTTTGTACTGTTGTTGATCTGAGTATTTGGGAATAAACCCTGTGTGGTCTCTAAACTTCCCTAGGACCCTCTGGCTTCGAACCGTTTTTTGTTATTGTGACGCTATTCCCTCACCTGTACCCTACATACTAAAGGAAGTAGCCTGATTCGGGTCACCCGGTCACTAATGACCACCTTTCAGCCTTCCATACAAAATAAAGAGACGGTCAGTCAGTAGAGAATATAAACCAATAACTGTTTATTCAAAGTACACTCAGAGCGGAGACCGGTCTGCCCAGGCGCTAGGAGTGCTGCAGAGGGACTAACATCAGCAAGCATAAAGAAACATTATGTACAATTCATAACCAATGAAGGCAGGCCCACAATGGAATTTTCAAGCAGATGCAGCAAAATAGTGAAGTACAAAGAGTAAGTTTCGATTCTGACACCGGACACACATTATCTACTATTCAAGGTTGTCCTGCCAATCCCTGCCACTGGACAAGTGGGAGAAGGCCTCTATCTAGAGGGAAAGGTATGTGCTAATAAAAAAGTGCATTCACTAGTGAAGCAAAACTCAACCTTGGAAACATGCAACTCAGCAGAGGCCTTTTCTCAGAAATAGCAAAGGATTGTTTTTATCATGATTCAAAATGGCACCTAAATAGAAAATGGTGCCACGAATGCTAACTTACATATACATAAATGAAATAATTTCTATTGTAACAATACCCTGGTCGTTTCACTGCTGACTTCACTCACGCCCATCCTGCTGCCCTTGCAATCGCTCCAGCCGTGAGCATCCTTCACCCACCAGATGCACTTGAACTCGGCAGAACAACTTCCTAGAGGCATGTGGCGGCCGTTCTTTTCGTTCCAAGGGATTACTCACCTGATTTATTCTGATGTTCAACCACCATGGAATTATGTAATTACGGTTTTTAATACCGTTGATGACTTCACAAGTGTGGTCCTCTTAAGTTGAATTCACCTCAATCCAGGGGAAAACACCGACCTGGCAATTACCATTCATTCTTCATTGACATGCCTGCAATGCCTGTGCGGCACCATGATTAGGTTGCCCTCTCTCGTCCTGAAGAAGACTCGCAGCGGAGGTTTAAGTCACCCTCTATGCACTAGCCGAGTCAAAACATCGACGCTCCCCACCCACACAGGGCCTGTACCGCATTCCTCCCTATATTCTGATGTTGCATTGATGCATTTACAAAGAAACTCTATAACATGGTGTAAATAATTTCTTTAGGATAGGCCATTCTGTACTGGTCTCTTTACCAGTCCGTTGCCATAATTATTGAAAAATGTGTACATTCTAAAACTAGTGACTTTCACCTATCACTATTCATCACGAGAACACCCATTGCTCACTCCCCCTCCTGAGCAACCTTATGCATCTTTCTAAATGTCAAATAATTTTGATCGAATTCAACTATATGGAATAAATATACTATAACTTAAATAACTTTTGGGTGCTTTTTCTTTTTGTTTAACATTGACTGTATGTTCTGAATAAATTCCTAGTTTTGGTATTAGGGTATGTAGTTGCATTTCTAAATGCTATTGATTACTAGTGTTTGACTGACATTGCGACACACGCAGGATATATCACTGGGGTGGCAACAGGTGGTGGGTCATACTTCTTGCGCCCCTTTTTCACCTCCTCCTTCTTCATTGCTTTCACTGAAGGTCTCTGTTGCTTCCTGGTTGCTGGCATACTGTTGGTGTCCATTGGTCCCCCTTTTTGCTGACTGCTCGGCTCTCCTTGTTAAGGTGCAGCTGCAGCCAGCTCATCCTGTGTACCTCAGATGCTGCCCTGATCTGTTGCAGCTGTTCTGCCAGTTCCCCTGGCTGGCCACCTGTGCTCTGGTTCTCCATGCTCATCTGTTGTGGCCGGGCCACCTGAATGCAATTTTTCTAGAGAAGCTGGGTTGTGTCACCCTCAAATCGGGCTGTCCATAGCCCCTTTGTCGTAAATAAAGTATTACGCACTCATAATTTCTATAGGTATCAATAGGATCATGCATAAAGCAAGAGGCTGAGTCCGTGGTATCAGGTTCAAAAGGGCTTTATTCCAATAACTCGAGTTATAGGGAGAATGGTTCCATCACCACAAGGGATCAGGAAGGGTCTTCTGCTCAGAATTCTCAAACTTTATTCACAGAGTACAGTATATATACATTCCATATTATACGTAAGCAGGAGCGCTGCAGGCAGAGCAAGAGAGAAAGAGATAAGAGCATGTGGGTGTGTAAGTAGGCGTGAAGGTGGGCGTCCATGTGGGCGTCCACGTGATGATCCTTGGTGAATGTCATAGGTGGGTGGATACCTGGAGGGGGTTGCGTGATCAGCTGGAACTTTACTGGAACTTTGCCTTACGTGTGCTCAACTTGAGCATGACGTGTAACTGACGTGGGGAAAGGCTGCTGTGCAATCGGGGAGTCTGGAAGAGAGGCCTTCAGTGTCAGGACGACCAGCACATCTTGTATTATCTGATATCTAAAGTCCGGAGCAGGGACTGATCTGTGACATAGGTTGCCCATCACCAAGAGCCGATGAGCTTCTATTTCTTTATTCACTGCGTGGGCCTTACATGGGGGCTATGGGCTTTTCACTGACGTGAGCTTTGCAATCACACAAAAGGAGACAGAAAGGCTAGGCTCTCTCCTTTGCATACGGGTTGTGTTTATTCCTCCTTATCCAGGCAGGAATGTGATTCAGTAGGAGTATGCTCAATACTGTCTCGGCACCCCGGACTGGGCCCCTTTGGCTGAGGCCCAAGTGTGCGAGGCCAAGGATACGCAGCTGCAGCTCTCAGAGCGTCTGAGGCCTGAAACCTCTTTTCGGCTCTGGCTGAGCCACAAAAATGGGCTTTCATGAAATGACACGAGTGCAGGAAATATGATGCAAAACGTGTAGGCCTTAATGCAGAGTTGTCGTCTCTCTCATGGGAGAGTTGATTGCAGGCCACGTTATAGCATAGGCATCATGGTTGACAGGCCATTGAGGGCAAATGCATGGCGTACATGCATGTAAACAAAAAACGTTTGGGGAACACATAGGGGACACATAGGCCTCATAATTTTTATTTCCTCATTCCCTCCTTGTCCCCTAGTGGACCCTTCATGCCACATCTATTCTCATGAGACAGTCGATCTGTTCTTGCAGCATTATTTTTCCATTTTCAATGCTTTGTCTATGGGGATGTGGAACACATGCAGTCGCACACAGGCCGCAATGGCCGGGCCACACTGCAGACATAGACAACAACTGAATACCATTAGTAGTATTAACCCACAGACGGTCAACACTTTCCATCCCCATGCCGATATTACTCCCCAGAGCCAACTGGACCAAGTCCACGTGCCTGGGTCTTGATGTATGCTTTGGGCGATCTTGTGGAGCCTTGTTATTGCTTTGTATACAGATGGTGCGTTATTAGGAATAAAAGAAATTATATGTAGCACGTCCCACCCCAGTCTAAGGGCAGCTGTACATAGGCTGTCTGGCCACAAATAAAGTAGGTGTGACGTGATGCTCTGAAATAGGACTTTCCTTTGTCTTTAAACTCTATTATAGTATTACACTCGCTGTGCCCCAAATGTTCTGAGCCTTCTTTTCTGACACATAAGTCCCCTCTCACTGGCAGGACTGTGATTGAGGATGGACCTACATTGTGTATGGGCTTGACATTCAACATTATAAAGTCGAGTGTTGCATTTCCTTGCAGATACTCTTCATTTTCTAGATCTGTACCTTTTCTTTGGGGAAGACCTTCTTCGTCTGGGAAACATGCTTCATTCATGACTTTATTCAAGTTACCCCATACCCAGTCACCCCTACACTCTTTGTCTTGACATTCTTTGGCATCACCGTTGATGGATGTCCTTAAGGCAAACCATGCTCCGCAAGAACCATTATGGGAGAACGGAAAAGGGAAAAGAGGCAACACTCCCTTCACCTTCTGATACGGGGGAAGTCAGCCACAGACCCAGCAGTCTGTAGCATTGCTAGTCTGATGTGAATGGTGCAGCATCTGAATAAAGGTATTGTTGCGCAGGGCAAGTCGATAGGATAGCTCATAGGATGGCAGATCACTAAATGTATGCTTTATGATATCATTAGTGGAGGAGTGTAAGAGTGAGGCAATAGGAGGAAAAATAGCATGTAGTATTAAGCTGATACATATTATCGTGATGCATAGAAGAGATAGAAAAATCAAGGTCACTATACATCTACTACGTAATATTTTACAGTATTTTCTTTTCATTTTGCTCTTTTTATCATTATCATTGTCCAAGATCTTATGCAAGCCAGAATACATGTTCAACCGCTTCACCACCTAGTGGACTTAATTGATCAAACGGGTTCTGACTTTTTAGATCTAAGTTTAGCTTTGTACTCCTGCTGAGGAGTCTCCTCTAGTAAAGGGGGCTCAAAGTCTGAAAAGTTTGTGTCCTTTTCAAAAGAATCGTTATTCCCGAAGTAGCGTTTACAATGATGAAGATGAACCCATCCTTTCCGTCCTTCGATTTTAACGGCTGTCCTCGTGGTTATTAACACTAACTTCGGCGCCTTCCACCTCGGCTCAAGAGGGCTCGATCTATCAAAGTTCCTTATTAGGACATAATCCCCAGGAGCGATGGAGTGTTATTTTAGTGACCTGGGTGTTGTCAGGGAAGGCGGCAGCAACCTGCGAACGACAAGAGAGTAGTGCAGACATCAAGGAAGCCAGGTAATCTGTCAGCATGTTACTATCAACATCAGTAATCTTTTTAGGCATCGGAGTGCCCCACATATTCGGTGGTCTACCGAAGACCACTTCGTAAGGAGATAAGCCTGTTCTAGAATGGGCTACCATTCGCATGTAAAAGAGGGCAACTGGCAGGGCTACCATCCAATCTACACCTTTTTCTGCACGAATCTTTGCTAGTTTTTTCTTTAAGGTCTGATTGTGTCTTTCTACAAGGCCTGCTGCTTCAGGATGTCGTACACAATGGAACTTCCAGGTATACCCTAACAGAAGGGACACCTGTTTCATGAGTTCAGAGGAGAAAGGCTGACCGTTGTCGGAATATACGACACGCGGTAGTCCATAACGTGGGAAAAACTCTCGCACCAATTGTCTGGCGGTAGTTACAGCAGTATAATCAGGGACTGGATAAGCTTCTGTCCACCTTGTCAGTGAACATACTACTACCAGGACATATTTGTAACCTCTACATCTGTCCATTTGGATATAATCCATCTGGAGGACTTCAAAAGGGTGGTCAGGTGGATGGAATCCACCTTGTTCCATCGGAATGCCTTTACCTGGATTGAATTGGCAACAGATCATACATGTTCTGACCTTTTGTTTCGCTGCTGCACGCAGGTGCTTGTTGAACCATATATTCTGTAAGCTGTCTAGCATTGCTTTCTCTCCTAAGTGCGCAGGACTATGTGCGGTATTTATGATCACTTGTACCATCGAATCAGGAAGAAACCACGTTGCTTTGCCCTTAGTCATCCAACCCTGATCAGTCAGTACCCCTCCTTGTTCCGACCATTTCTTTAATTCGTCTAGAGTAGCATGTGTCTGTATGTCTTGTACATCCCTGGAAGGATCCCTGACTGTCATGGCTTTGGTCATTGATGGTATCTGTGAGTTTGTCATGTCTAGTGGGGTCTGAGCTGTCTGTTTAGCAGTTCGGTCTGCCAGATCATTGCCTTGAGAAATGGTATCTGTAGCTTTAGTATGTGCTTTGCATTTCAGGATAGCTATGGCTGTCGGTAAATGAATCGCTACCAGAAGGGCTAGTATAAGGGGGCCATACTGTATCTTGGCCCCGTGAGAGGTCAAGAAACCTCTTTCTCTCCACAGTACTCCGAAATCATGCACTACCCCGAATGCGTATTGTGAATCGGTGTAAATGTTTACTCTCAAGTGCTTAGCTCTTATGCATGCTTGTGTCAGAGCGATGAGCTCTGCTGCTTGTGCTGACAGTATGTCTATTCTTTTAGTCTCTATTATTTCAGTAGCAGTGGTCACTGCATACACTGCCACTAATTCTCCCGCCCCCGTCCTCATGCATGAGCCGTCAACATAGAATGTTAGGTCAGGGTCTGGGAGTGCAACATCTGTCAAGTCTTGTCTTGGTTTAGTCACGGTATGTATCACTTCAACACAGTCATGTGGTGGAACGTTTTCTGTACTGGAGGGCAAAAGAGTAGCAGGATTCAGTATGTTGCATCGTCTGATCTCTATGTGTGGTTGAAATAACGTCAGAAAAAAACTGCTTTGTCCTAATCCTATTCACACAGACTAGTTAATGAAGAACTAGTCATTTCGCCTAAGTTTAGTAGAACAAAAAAAAACTGCCCACAACTAATTCCCCTGAAAGATCACAATAAAACATGAGAAAAGGGAAAAGCAACATACCTATTTCCTCGGCTTAATTTCTAAGGGGGCTAATTTAATTTCCAAGGGGCTTAATTTCTAAGGGGCTAGCGGGAAGCGAACCTCCTCAGGGGCCAGCAGGAAGCCAATATTCTCCTGGATTGAATTGGCCAATATTCTCCTCCTTCCCCCCGTTTTGACAGGAGGAAATCTGAAACAGATTTCACTGCTGTCAAACACTATCGATCCCTGTGTGCAGCAACTGGGCGTAAGCAAAATTATAGGAGATACACAGCGCATTTGAAATGGCGAGAAATCCTTCTAGCAAATGTACAAACCTCATTGTGTCAGCTAATAGGCTGGCCAAATGACATCTCATATGCAAATGTCCCTATTATATGAACCTACACCAACCTGAAGTCAATATTAATGCCAGGAGGCCATACTAGGAATGCTAACCTTCCTAAATATTTGGAAAACCAAGTTTAAGAACACTTATTAATGTTGATAATTTCATAATTAATAATTTATCTGCTAAAGAAACCAGTCATTTTGCAATAATTTCCACCTATACAATAAGCTGCATCCCTCGCCTTTCATATTCAAACGTCTCCCTTCAGAAGCCCAAACCCAATAGCCTAATTTAAAAACATGTCAACTTTTGGTGCCACCATTTACAAGAATGAGCTTACTAAAGGAAACTTGAAAAAGGAAATCCTGTCAGATATTTTCTCATTACCCAAAATACCGAGCCTCATTTGTGGAAACCCGTTTACAACATTCTAAAAGACAGAGTTGTCACTCTGGGGTGGCAGTCCTTATTTAAAACAGGCATTTCAAGTGTTAAGATGCGAGTGTACAGATCATAATGGTTCCTTAATGTCCAATCTGGAAACATATGACCGAGGCTGCCTGTCTATAAGAGAAGGGCAGTCATGTGACACATATTTTAGTTTTGCATAACTTTTTTTTTTTTTTTATTCATCTCCAATACCAATTAGACATACACTGATAATGTGTTGTCTGCTATTTTAACAACATGATAATGGTAATATCATGTCTGTGAAATTTAGTAATTGTGAACAAGTTCCAGCCAAGCGCTGCGCAAAGATTGACGTCATCACGACCATCTCTGTACCGCCCAGGAGAACTTGTATTAATGCTAAACAGACTGGTCAATATGATACAAAAACAAAACATATATAAAATACATATGCCAAGCCATCAGTATACCAAGCACAGAAAGCATAGACAAATTACAATAACATATATAAACGAGCAGTGATGCGCAGTTACCGTACCTACAGCTCAGAGGCGAACATTCTGGCCTGCTTAATTTGTCAGGCTTATAATCAATAACTGATTTTCCTTTCCTGCCTTACTCACCCCCCATCTGACAGAAGGTCATCTTAATGATGAGCAGCTGTCAGCTGGACTGACTGCGTTATTTCTGACACACAGGACCAGAAAAAATATTCAAAAATGAAAAACACACGAACATTTCTTTTTGGAAAGGTGTTATGCATCTATTTCAACACAATGTACCCTGATTTCCTATTTGAAGGCGCATATCTCATCTTTCTTCTCATACTTGTAACCTTTGGATTATTTTTCCAATCCAACTGGTGGCAACTTTGGGCCACAATTTCCATTGTGAAAATTGTCTGAATTTGAAAATCGTTTTTATATAGGCATATAGCCCTTAAAATTTCAAGCAAGAGCATCATTTTACTTTTTGTTCTAGAATCAATACAACAGTAGTTAAGAAAGAGAAACAACAGTCTTCCATAGAATAGAACAAGGAAACGCTTCTCGAGTTTCATTTCTCAGCTGCCCTGTCTTATCAGAGAAGCTAAAAATAGCCCCTCAGCGCGGCTTGAGCCTGGGCTGCCAGCCATCTGTTTTCTATCTACTCCTGGCCCTCAAGGCTCTCCGGCTGCAGGCATTACACAGATGTTATGTCAGAGAAGCTTTCTAAGCAGTGCCTGTGTTCTGCTCCTTTTCCGGCCCCCACCTTACTGGCTTCAAGGTCAGAATCTGTCTCCGATTTCTGTATCACATTCTGCTCTATTCAGCCCCCACCTTCTCCTCACTCTGAAGCTGTCAAAGACAAAAAGTCTTCTCAATTCCATATAAACTGCAATAATTCGCCCTATTGAAAGATCGTTTTTATGTACAATTTGTTCTCAGGGGGTCGTAATCTTATTTTTCTAATCTCAGTTTAGTAGAAACGCTCACTGTGAATAATGTACAGCACATAACTTACTAGTACAGGGCAGATATTGGGTAGTACTTCACACAATGGTACTTATTTTATCAACCTCTAATAGGTGGGAGTCTCTGCATGTTCAGCGTGAATCAGGACCCACAACCGTCTGGACCCAGCACATTGGCTCACTGAACCACCAAGAACACAAACCTGTATTCTTGAACAATTTGCAAATTCGAAATACCCACAGTTTTTCTCAAGCTAAACTTTTAACCGATCACTAATTATTTTTCGTTAACACTTTGTACATTAGGGGTGTCATCAAATCACAGGGGTTGCTCTTTTTCTAGCTACACCCCTCTCAATTTCCTTTTGACAACGTAATCAAATGTTGGACCATGTAAAAACCAGCTATGCGCTGTTCGTTTGGTGGGAGGCTCAAGAACGTTTGGGCTACTATATCATTATTATATGTATCGGGGTACTTGCGGTGGCACTCTAACTGGTCTTTCTACTGGGGCCACTCTTGCTAGTTCCTCTGAAAGGACGGGATAAATACCAGCAACGACAGTATTTCTTTCTCTTTCAGTCTGTTCTCTTTTTACCCGCTCCCCTTCCTCCTGTAACTTCTTTTCTTTGGCTTTTTCAGACTCCTGTCTACTTCTCTCTGCTTTGTGGAACACTTACTCTGTTCTTCTATGTCACTCCTTGCGCCAAAACTCAATGGCATCCTTCTGAGCAGGTCTACATTTTCTCTTCCATAGCTCTTCCTCTACCTTCATAATGCATTCCGCATCCCACGTTCACCGTGATAGGCCATCTATACTTTGGTGCCGATTACGATCCGGCAAAAACCGGGTACGAACCGTCGGACGGAGGCTTTTTTCCGTCCGACTCGTACCCGGTCGTAAAACTTTACAAACATGCAAGTACGATTCGCACGGAAACACCATTTCCGTGCGAGTCGTACAAAACACCGACCGACGAAAAGATACATACAAATGGGGTCCGGGGAATGCGCCGACGTGACGTCGGGACGCTCTCAGGCCGCGTTTCACGACCCAGGAATTACGATTCGAACCGACAGCAGACCGGACGGCAATATTTTTACGGCACCCAAAAAGTGCCGGAAAAGTGAAGTACGGCGCGAAACGACCAGAGTAGGTGGCCCGGTAAGCGCCGTACCCCCCCCAGCCCCCGCATGTACGCGCCGTACCCCCCCCAGCCCCCGCATGTACGCGCCGTACCCCCCGTGTATGTACACCCGAGTACGTGTCGAACCCCCCGTGTATGTACACCCGAGTACGTGTCGAACCCCCGTGTATGTACACCCGAGTATGTGTCGAACCCCCCGTGTATGTACACCTGAGTACGTGTCGAACCCCCCGTGTATGTACACCCGAGTACGTGTCGAACCCCCCGTGTATGTACACCCGAGTACGTGTCGAACCCCCGTGTATGTACACCCGAGTACGTGTCGAACCCCCCGTGTATGTACACCCGAGTACGTGTCGAACCCCCCGTGTATGTACACCCGAGTACGTGTCGAACCCCCCGTGTATGTACACCCGAGTACGTGTCGAACCCCCCGTGTATGTACACCCGAGTACGTGTCGAACCCCCCCATGTATGTACACTTGAGTACGTGTCGAACCCCCCGTGCATGTACACCCGAGTACGTGTCGAACCCCCCGTGTATGTACACCCGAGTACGTGTCGAACCCCCCGTGTATGTATACCCGAGTACGTGTCGAACCCCCCCGGTGTATGTACACCCGTGTACGTTCGAGTCGTACCCCCACCCGTGTATGTACGGTGCGTACCCCCAGCGCTTAAAGCCCATCCCCAGACCTGGAGTTGGGCCCGCGGACTTGCTGCTCCTGGCCCGATGCCGCAAATGGAGGGATCTCTGCTTCGTGAGGCTGTCAGAGGGTGAGGCTGTCAATGCACACATAAACAGATCAAACAGGACCCACCCTCTCCTTTTAAACCTTCTTCACCTATATCTCTTGACTTTGTGCTAGATGAAACACGGGCATTGCGTCCATTTGTTGAAGAAGCTAATATACGTATACAAAGTCTTGATGTCAAACAGTTTTTTATAGAAACAAGAGTTTCTCAACTGGAGCAACACGTTAGCGAAGTGCAAGATGAGGTATGGAAAATCTCAACCTTGGAAAAGGAAGTGGCAATGTTGAATGCGCATTCCGAATACTTGGAAGACAGAAACAGGAAGAACAACCTTCGCCTTTATGGTCTTCCAGAAGGTCTTGAAGACATAGATTCTGTTTCATTTTTTACTTCCTTTTTAACCCATTTAGTGGGTTTACCATCTGCCACAGTATTGAATATTCGGAGAGTTCACCAATTAGGCCAGTGTTCTCAATTTCCGGCTTCCTCACCTAAATCCAGAGGAGTTATTTTATACTTTTTGGGATTTACAGATCTACTGAAAGTGATCAATGCAGCAAAATAAAAAATAAAAATATTTTGTCAGGAGAGTAAAATTTGTATTCCTCGAGACGTCTCAAAAGCTACTGCAGCCAAGCAACAGGAATTTATAGATCTTCAACCTCAGCTTCCCTCTTTAGGTGCTCGCTTTGTACTATTCCACCCCTGTTTTTTAAAGGTGACTTTTCAGAACAAAACATTTTCTTATACTTCCCCTGCTGATTTTCAAGATTTTCTACGTCTTCATACGCCTACAGCATGGATACTTTGGGTCCCTCTGCAAGAGGAACGCAATACATTTGATCCTAAAACATTTTATTACAGATTCTTACATTTTGCATATGATATTTTATGATGTTCTTTGAGGTGTTTGACTTATTTTCCCTTATATTGTCTAACATCCTTCATTTTTACAGTTTCATTGTCTGTCTTTTTTACTACTCTGCTGTTCTGTTTTCCTCCATTCATCTGTCAGTGCATCTTCTTCCCTAGCTGAGCCGTGTAAACCCTATGCTGTCATTGACCTTCCTCCTACTGTTAATCCTTATCAGGTATGTTTCCACAATTTTCAACATTTGACATGTACTGTCTCTTCTTTCTGACTTTCCTCTTCCCATTTTTCTTTTGGTTTACCTTTTGGCCTTTTTTCCTTCTTTGTTCTTTATACCCTCCTAAATGTCTCCTTTTTTGTCCAGCTTCGTATCTTAGAAAAACATTTCTTTGTATATAGTTACTAGCTTTATCATTCATAGTTATCTCTTGGAATGTCAAGGGATTTATTATCTCAATAAAAAGGCAGCAAATTCTGTCTCATTTAACTAATAGAATCCTAATCTCATCCTTCTTTAAAAGACCCATCTATATGAATCTAAACCTTTGAAGCTTATGCTTGTATGGGTGGGCTCTATTTTTACCTCTCCTGCAAAAAAGAATGGTGTCATACTCCTTTGTCATAATAAGTTAAAGTTGGTGACTACTTTTTAAGAGTCTAACACAGAAGGCTTATGGCTAATAGTTAAACTCATTGTTAGTGAAACTCCCTTAACGATTTGTAACATTTTTACTCAAATTGATCACTAAAAACTGTTTACAACATGATGATCACTTTTTTATTCTGGGAGGTGTAAGAAAGTGGGTTTCTGTTGCAGTAACCCCCCCCCTTTTTTTTGCCTGATAGCTGATGCACTTTTCCTTGTTGTGCCCTGGGCTCCTGCCAATCAGGTGCCCAGGGCCTGTGTTCCTTCCCTAAAAACTGCCTAATAGCCAAAACCCAAATTGGCAAACCCTGGCCACATGTCAGCCCCTGGTAAATGGTACCCTAGGTACCCAGGGCCTTGTGACCAGGGAAGGCCTCTAAGGGCTGCAGCACTCATTGTGCCACCCTTAGAGGCCCTGTACCCTAACACACACACACTGCTCTTGCAGGCTGAGTGTCTGGATACAAGACAAAACAGAGAGTCGACATGGCACACATCCCTGTGTGCCATGCCCACAACCTACACTGCCCTGGCATACATCAGCCACCCCTCTAACTGGGTGCCCTATGCCAGTGGTGTGGGCACAGAGGCAGGAGCCCTGTGCCCCTGCAGTACCCAGGTCCATTCCTGAGTCCTGTAAGTGCAGTGCTGCCAGCTAAGAGTATATGGTGCTGGGAGCTTGTCAAACACGAACTCCACAGCACCATAATGGCAGCACTGAAGATTGAGAAGTTTGGTATCAAACTGCTCAGCACATTGAATACACACTGATGCCAGTGTGTGATTTAATGTACAAAGCACCACAGAGGGCATCTTAGAGAGGCCCCCTGAAACCTAAACCTACAATCCACGTCTGTTCTGAGGCTGCCTAGGCTGCCACACAGCAAACATGTTGCTGGACCCCTGGGTAGGAGAGCCCCTGCTCTCCTGGGTCTGCAACAATGCACATCCTGGGCGAGGTGCTAAATCTCCTCCCCCAGGATGGGCAGGGGGAAGCTTCAAAGGCATGCTGCCTCTGAGCTTCCCCAGGCCACTGCAACCCCCCCCACTCTGGCGGGAAGCTTGGCCGGAAACCCCAAATAAGGACAGGGGATGTGCCATGCTGCCAACCCCACCCCTCAGGTGGGGGAGGCAAGGTGAAGCACATCTCCGGGCTCTCGCCATCTTGAAGATGGGAAGCCCTGCCCAATCAGGACTAGGCTTCTGCCCCCCTCCCACAGGAGAGAGGCAGGATAGGGGGTGTACCCACCCCAGGACAGGGACCCATTGGCCCCAGCCCTTCACCTACCTGTAACGCCCCTAAATCTAGTATTTAGGGGCACCCTGAACCTTCCTTCCCCAGATTCCAGATTCCAAACTACAAAGAAGAGGAAGAAGAAAGAAGACCTGTCCTGCAGCTGCTAAAAAGAGGAAGACACCAACTGCTTTGGCCATAGCCCTACCGGCCTGTCGACCCTCAAACCTGCTCCTGCTCCAACCCGGCATCTCTTGTGGCCAGCAACCTCACAAACCCCGGAGGACTTGGCTACCTTTTGGCTCTAAGCCCCTGGGACTCCCATGAGTAGAGGCTCTACTCAAAACCTACCTCTGATCCCTGGCAGCACCCCGGAACCGCGAACCCAGCACACTCTGCCCCAGCCTAGCCTGGCCAGTGCCGGAGTGAGCAAAGACCCCGAGGACGACCCCACGGCGACTGTGACCCCGAGTCCGGCACCCAAGGACCTCCCTCGACACTCTGAAGAAGCCTGCAGCCTCAGAACAAGGTGCCCCCCCCACCGCGATCAACAGAGGGTAAGATTTCCCGACACCAAAAGGCACCCCTGCACGCGGCGCCCTGCGGCCCCCTGTGCCCAATCCCGGGGTACCTACCTATCCTCCAACTACCCAACTTACCTCTCGAAGTGGTGGTGGCACCTGAAGAGTCCTCGTCCCCGAGCTTGCAGTCTTTTTCTAAACCGGAGATTTCCCATTGAAATCAATTGAGCGCCCGAAGGCTCAAAAGCACTCTGCACCCAGCCGCCCGAGTGGCGCTGGCAGTCAAAACTCTACACCTACCTACTTCCCCACTTGCCCTGAGTAAGTGACCAGGAGCCCAGCTCCCACAGCCGCGTGGCTTGCCAGTCAGCAGCCACCAACCAAGGCCCCCCTATCCCTCATAGGATAACATTGGGCCTAACTCTCTCTGCACCCGGCCGCCCTAGAGCCGCTGAGGGTGAACCAACTGTACCTACCTGATCCTGGGGGACCCCAGAGTCTATGCCCAGAACCTCAACTCTGCCAGTCGAGTACTTACCCTTAAACCGCTAACTCTATTTTCCTCATAGGGTAACATTGACTGGCTTTTTCCTGGAATTTCTTCTAAGTATGGACTTTTCAAATCTTAAAATATTCACCAAAAATCAGCTGAGTAACGAAAACGAAATTAATCACCTGCTCTTAGGTGAGCTCCCAGTGCTGGATCTTGGTGCCCAGCACTGACTCTGAAAAATACTTACAACTGTACTTACCCGTAACCCAATTTTCTTCCATAGGAAACCATTGACTGTTTTTCTGTGAAATTTCTTCTAAGTGTCGATTTCTGCAATCTTTAAATATTCTTAAAAAATCGTATAATATCTGAAAACGTAATTACTTACCTGTTTTGGATAAAGGTCCCAGTACTGAGTCTAGGCAACCAGTTCTGGATTACAAAAGTAACGAGAACATACTGTACCTGCAACGTGAATTTTCTTCCATAGGGAATCATTGACTGTTTTCTTTGAAATATTTTCTGTCAACTTTTAAAATAGCTAAATATTGTTTAAAAATCATTATAGTAATTAAGTCGACTTTCATCACTTGATTCTGAGTACTGACCCAGGACTGAATCTAGGATCCAGTCCTGGAATTCCAAAAGTAATCCTAAAAGTAATCTGTGGCAAATAACATGAAACTTCCATTGAACTCAATGCATTATTGTGTTTAAAATAGTGTTGCCTATTGCAACCACTTGTAACTGTTTACAAAAGTCAATTACATATTGCAAAAGTATTTACATAAAGTATCTCATTCTGAGAAAGTATATTTTAATTCCAATTGTTGGTTCTAAAATAAAACAAGCATATATTTTTTTATATATAAACCATTGGCCTAGAGTTCAGTTATTGAGTGTGTGAGACCATTTGCTGACTGAGTGTGTACAACAAATGCTTTACACTGTCCTCTGATACTGCCTTACTGCTCGACCAAGCTACCACTTTAGAGAGTAAGGTTATATCTAACCTTAGCCTCTGTCAAACCCTTGGGGACTGTGGAGTCTGTACACCCTGTACCTATTTGGGAACAGTATATACAGAGACACTTTCTCACAGGAGGTGATTGTAATCAAATGATGAGTCCCTTTATTGATCGTCAATCTCTCGTTAAATTCATACCCCACAAGATGCATCAGCAAATTCATTCTCTACTGACTCAGCGCCTCCTTCTTGATACTTGGGGGCAGATTTATGTTGCACTTGCGCCACTTTTGCGCCGCCGTTGCGTCACTTTTGTGACGCAGCAGCGGCGCAAATCCTGCGCCATGGTGCGGGATATTTACAACGTGACGCATCTGGGAGATGCGTCACGTTGTAAAGCCCTGCGCCACATGTAGGCGTTCCAGGGCAGGTGGGGGCGTTCCGGCGCAGGAACGCCTCCTAAAAGTGGCTGAGTGAAATCTACAAGATTTCACTCAGTCACTTTTAGGCCCATGCTGCGTCAAAACCCTGCTCCTGCTTGAAGCAGGCGTAAGGATTGACGCAGCATTTTAAAGATAGGGCCCCCCAGATCATTGCTGGAGCTGCGTCGCGCTTGCGACGCAACTCCAGCAATGCGCCACTTTTCGGCACAGATGCGTCACGCATCTGTGCCGTTTTTACCCCATGGTGCGCCGCATTATAAATGCGGCGCATCCATGGTGGCGCAGCTGTGGCGCATAATAACTGGCGCATCCCTGCTGATATGCAGGGATGCGCCAGTCGTCATAAATCTGCCCCTAGGAGTTTATGTAATCCTTCTGCCATTGAATTTTCTTCATTTTCTCATAGGCACAATACAAGATCCATGGGAGGATCGAGTGAATGTTGTGCTAAGTCATATAAAGAAATGAGATAATGAAAAAGGGCTTCGTTTCTGCTGGAACAGTGCTTTCCCCCTTTTTTTTACTGATCTATCATTGCATGGTATCTTTGGTTAATGTTGCAGCTCTTGAAAGCCCTGTTGCTGGGGCAGCCATACACTTTATAAATCCTTTTAACATGACATTACATTACTAGGTTTATATTTTGAAAACAGTGCCCGTCAAATACATCAAGCTGATAAATTGTGTAAGTAGGTGATAGATTCCAAAATGCTTTTCCTTTGTCAGTTACTTGATGTTCAATTGTACGTTTCCAATCATCACAAGTGTTTCTTGTCAGTTAAATGCAGCTTGTCAGTTACATGCAGCTGGGAGTCATTTTAAAGGCTCTGCAAAAATACTACGTCTACTACATTGTAAATAACACTCTGAAGTGAATGTGACAGTCTGTCTGAGGATTAATACATTCGCTCTACTTATTCTGAACAGTATTTGAATGTTTTGATTTTAAGAAGATTATTATTTTGGGAAGAAAAATGTTGTGGCGTGAAAAGAAAAAAGACAGTAATAATAACTCAATTTTATCTAGAGTTTTTCTAGGCACAGTAACTTATGTTATTGTTACCCATTGTCATAAATGTATTGATTTTATATATTTTTAGAATGTCTAATTGGTGAACCACGAGCCTGGGCAAAGCTCGAATAAAGAAAGTATTGGGAGGCCTTCTGTTTGTACAGATTAAGTGAAAATAATTCCATTGCGGTCTGACAGAAAAGGCGAGATCATCATTGTGCCTTCCAGTTTATAAAACATTCAACAGTCTAGTGAGGTCAATCAAACTAATTGAGTTGGAACACGAGCAGAATATATCTATGTAGGACCAGTGCCCTTGCCCAGAATGGTCTTGTGGCAGATGCTGTCACTCTTGAACGCTGATTATGCGATTCTTTGAAGCATGGGGGTATGGTAAAATACACCATTAATCGGATAGCAGAAGATTGTTTGACAAAATAATTCTTCAACAGAGAGACATGATTTGAGTCTTCAGCTAGTGGACACATGATTCTTTTGAAGCATACATATGCGGTCATTAGGAAGTGATGAAATTGCTTCAGAAATATAGTAGCGAATCGTCACATTGGTAGGTTTACTCTGGCAAATGAACCTTACAACTTCATCCATATTTTTAAAAGCATGACTGAAAAGGGGAGGGAGACAAAGATGATGTCTGAGATTTCCCTACAATAAATTCACACATCCATTTAATTTTTTTATTTGAAAATATTAGAAGGTCCTGGTAGTGATTGTATTTAGTACGTGCCCCTTCTTCACAGATTAATTTTTGTTCATTTGAAACCATGCCGATGTGCCTGGTAGTGTAGGATTTCATCCTTCTTTTAGCAGCTTAGTGATGTCCCCCTACCTTGTCCTTTGACCATGGCCCTATTGACTTCTAATATGCATCTTGTTAGAGACTAGGGGGCCATATTTTACAACCCGGTGTGCAACATCGTGCAAGAACGACTCAAACCTTAAGTCATAATTTTGGCGCCACCCAAAGCCACTTTGCATGGTTTTGAGTGCCTCCAAATATATGGAGTAACACAACACAGCACACATCACTGCATTACTCTGCCGTGCATATGTATTCCATGGGTGTTGCATTGGTGTTCCCAAGCAACTTCGATATATTTTGTCTCATTCCCAGATTTACATGACCTTATAAAGCCTGAGAATGTGCCAAAAAGATACACCTCCCAAGAGGAGGCATAACAAGGATAAATGTGGGTATTTCTTCTAATTTATTGTGCTTTCTGTGTGTGCTGCATTCAGCAGCACACCAACGGCCTAATTTTCAAAAAATTGGTGTAGGGCAAGACTACAATGCTTTTTGCTGCATTGCCCTATGCTAAGGTTAAAAGTCAGGAATGCAGTGTATTTATGAGATACGGTGCATTCTTGTCCTTTCAACCAGCGCCGGTACACAATTTGGTGCCTAACGGTACCGCAGGCACCCTTGCACCTTTCTGGAAGGGTGTCTGTGTTGCAGGCAAGATTGTTTTTGTACAGGAAGGGCCCCCTTCTGGCACAAAAACAATCCAGAGGGGCTATTACTCGTAAGAGGTAAAAATGAGGAGAAATGAAAACATTACCCCTCGTTACACCTGCTCTGGGGGAGGCGTAAGGTTTTGGGGCTGCCCCATGTTTACTTGATTTTGAAAATTTGGAGCAGAGTGGCACCCATGGTTGCAAGGGTGCCTGTGAGGTGCTAGGCTGCCAAAAAGGCGCCAGTGCAAGGGAAAAGGAGAGGAATGCACCATATTGAATAAATACTGTGCATTCCTGACCTTTTCTTGCGATTCAGGGCAGCGCAGCAACTAGACTTGCTGCACAGCTGTGTGCCACAAAGTTCATAAATATGGCCCATGGGGCATAATTATGAGAGGCTTGCATCACATTTGCACCACAAAATGTGGTACATGTGCGATGCAAACCTCTAAGTCAGATTAATGAAACCATGCAAAGCCACTTTCTGTGGCTCTGAGTGGCCTCAAAAATCTGCTATAGCGCAACACAGTGTAAACCACTAAGTTGCTTTATTCTGCCTTGGGGTGACGTCCCATGGACTTTTTTATTTTGCAATTCTTTATTGAAAACCCAATTAAGTGGTACTTTTAAGCAATACACAATGTGAAATGGGGAAGAGGCAGGGGAGAGGGGATGTGGCTGGGGGAATCGAACAGAGCATACATCACATACATTGTCCTCACAAGTATTATACATTGGAAACAGGATACAATGGGTCCCGCTGGCCTGGAGTGGGGCACGTTACCTGAATAGTATCAGAAAGGAAGGTCCTATTCTCCCAGGCCAGAATGAGGTGGAGTGGAGGGAAGGGTAATGAATGCTATTGGCAGAGGGCTCATGCTAAGGGGAGGGTGGCATAGCTTGCAGCTTGATGAGATAGGGCATTTCTTAGGGTGTGGCTGGTCCAAAGGGGTGGGGGAGGGGGGAGCCAGAAAATGGGGGTGAGAGGAGGGGGATAATAGTGAGGAGGGAGTAGAAAAGAAGAGGAGGGTGGAGCTGAATATACAGAAGATTGGGGGAGTGTCGGACTCTGGGGGGTATCTGCAGTGGGCTGGTCGTGGAACTGCCATTCACCATTTTCACCACTGTGCTGTGTCGTGAAGGAAGGGTTTCCATGTCTGTAGGAATATCTCTGCTCTGTCCTGGAGGTTATATATGAAAGGATCATGGGTGGCTGCCTGAAACGTTACCGTCAGCCACTCCTCTTGTGAAGAGGTCATGGAGAAGTGCGAGTGGCATAGGATACATATCTTGGCTGTTGCCAGGGCAATGTGCAGGAGGCAGCACTGGGTGTGGGAGAGGTCCGGGAAGGCCCCCATATCATGCAGTAGAATCGAAAAGTGGGGGAGAGGGGTCCTGAGCATCAAGGTCTCTCCTGACACCGTCCCCATTGCATCCCAAAAGGGGTGGATCGAGGGGTAATCACATGGTACGTGCAGCAGATCACAGCGGTTGGCTGGGCACCACCAACATTTGGCATGCCAGGATTTTGGTGAAGGCCAGTGTGGGTGGGGGGACCACAGACAAGGGCACAGGATCACCACATCTGCCGTATAGGTGACAAAATGTCTGTCTCCTTCAGTTAAGTGTGGCATGAAGTCTACAATGCATACAAACCAAAGACAAGGTGTGTTTTCCAGTGTTCACTCTGTCACCTACTACTTAACTTCATCATTCTTTCCATCCCTGCCTACCCAAAAATGTAAATTGCATCTCGGTATTTGCCACATTTTTCTGCCCACATGACTCATATTTCATGGCTTCCATTTCGGATTTACAGTTTAATTTTTTTTCCCTCTGTCAAACTTTGTGACTAAGCAAAAGCATAGTACAAGATCAGTGACACAACCTTTCCATAGCTAAACCTCAACTATCTAGCCAAATCCCAATAACTTACCTTCCTATGGAGTAACTTTCCCAACTGCCAAGTGGAGGTATTTGTGGTTGAGTTTGTGATGTGGGAGAAAAGTATCTACACAAAAGAGAGGTAGAAATTGAGGATGTGATTTAATAATCTAGTGCAAGTGTCGTGCTCAGTACGAAAAAACTGCCCTCACTCACAAATTTGTGACATGCTTCATGATTGGGCTTGCTTACTAACACTCCAGTGCAGACCAACATCTGGGTTGGTGCAAAGGGAAGGGGAAGACAATACAAACATAGAAATAATGACGGGACCAACAAAACAAACAGTGTGCTGCTAGTGATTGTCAAAACTAGCTCGGGTATATCTGTGTTTACGCTTTATTCCTGGGCTAGCAGGCCAGGGTTAAAAACGAATAGGATGGTGGTGAAAGAAGATTATTAGTACCAGTTCACCCCTCCTTACTGCTGGTGTGTCAACATGTTTCAGATGATTTACCTTAGCCCTCAATAGAAGGTCTGGACGGCTTTTGTAGGTTTATTCAAGGGTATTTTCCTCTTCCATTTAGGGGATATGTTACACACACTTCTGTTGTATCTGTGGGTGTAAGAAATACCCTGGTGAGAAAAACTGTAAAAAAACCTGCCTCTGCAAGTCATTGGGTATATAAATCCTCTTATCTCCACTCGTATTTTACACTGCTACTACACAATCCTTCAAAAATTACATCCCTATTTACTCCTGCTTCTGATCTAATCAACCAAAAGTAAAAAAATAAATTAACAAATCAAGTATATTACATTCTCAGAATTACAATTCATGTGTATCTTCTGTACCTCACAGTACAACACAAGACAGAACACAGAGCCTGTGGGAAAACACCCCCATGACAGGTCATACTATATGTGGTTTGTGTGGTGTGTGTAATTTGACGAGAGACACGAAGAGCATAGATTTGGGACTGACATACCTGTGGGTACAGAAGAAAAGCACAAATTGTAATTCTGAGAATGTAATATACTTGATTGAATGCCCATGCAAAATGCTCTATATTGGTATGACAACCAGATAAGTAAAAATACGCCTCATGGAACATAGAAGTAACATATGATACCAGAAAACCGATACCAAATTCACCATACACTATCTGGAAAAACATCACTCGGTGGATGACATGTTCTGGACTGTGTTGCATAAACCTTCTATTTATGAGACCACACAGGACATCGAGAAACTGTTATTCCTGACGGAACAGAAGTGGGTATTTAGGCTTAGTTGTCATGAGACAGGCTTAAATGATGACATCCCTTGGAACTCATTGAATAGGTGACATTTCAGTCCCTATACCTGCAGTCTAACATTCTCAGTATCTAACATAGGAAGATACTATAACTCCCAGAATGCATGTGTCCTAAGAGGGTCGAATAGACATAATCATTTCTCACACGATATGAACAGATCAGACTCTTGGCCAAGGAAGGATCAAGAGCCCTAACTTTGCTAACAAATAAGTGAATGCATTGAAAAGGATTGGCTAGAACCAGAGATGGGCCACACAAGTTGTCAGTAAACACTTAGGGCCTGATTTCAATGTGGTTCAGAAGGCCTCCAAATCAGATTTGGCTTTCCCAAATCTGATTCGTAGCTCTTGCTTCCGACCGAATCGTACACAAGTCTGAACAAACAAGTACGATGCGAAGATCGCTTACGCGTCATCCGAATTGTTTTCGGGACCCAAACCTGTCCATACGACTCGTTTGTAGCGGAATTGTGCTGTGCAATGGAACCGAATTCCGACGAGCGAGTAAGATGCACCTTTCGGACAGCGGCTTCACCTCGGTCTCAGAAAGACAAAATGGCTGTCAGAATCGTACATCGGGCGCCGTTGCAGGCCCGCCTTCACCCGGGGCCCTCCAAATCTGTCACGGGTCCTCCGAATCTGTCACAGAGGTGTGCCCATGGGTCCCCCCCGATCCAGGCATGCACAGTGTGGCAGGCACCATGGGGTGCCCGCCACACGGTGTACGCTTTACCGCACCTACTCCTTTTTGCTATGGGAGCTTGTATTCGCGTCTGTACACAGGCTCCCGTAGAGTTCAATGGGAGTCCGAGCAAACCGAGTCCGTATTGTATTATAGTGTATTGTTTATGGCATTTATAAAGTGCAACAAACACCCTATGGGTACCCTGGCGCTGTAGAACGTGACACAAACCATCAAAAAACTAAGAAAGTAGACTCGCATTGACAGCACAGCCTGGGAAATGATCAGTTTCTAGGAAACAACCATGTTTTAATCCTTTTTCTAAACAGAGACAGAGTGTTGCAACGTCTAATATCAAGTGTTAATTCATTCCATAGTTTTGCAGCAGCAATACTGAAAGCCCTCCCTCCCATTCTACCCTTGTTGAACTTTGAGACTTTCGCCAAACAGCCGAAATCCTCCTCCGAAGGAAGCTCAAAATGATCTAAGAAACTCAAAATGGCAGTCCCTTCGTCTGTTAGTTTATCTACACAGAGTACCTTTCCTACATGATTGGACAGAGCGGCTACTCCACTAGTCATCTTTCCACCCCCTACTGGCGAATTAGATTTAAGGCTATTAATGATAGTGCTATTTTTTTCTTCAAAGAAACTTGCTAAACTGTCAAAGAGTTCTTGAGCTGGCTGAGTCTTATTTTGTAAGCACTTCGGGTTAATAATGTCCTCGACTATTTTAAAGATACTTTTAGATTTATTTGACAAGTTCATATTGGTCTCTGCAAAATACTTTGCTTTGGTCATAAAGTTTTCTTTTTATGCAAGGAAATGGCCCGTTTCCATGCAGTCTTATGCTCGTCTGCATAAAACTTCCTCCATTTTTTTTCTGCCTGTTTGCACTTCATTTTCAGGGTTTTCAATTTTTCATTAAACCACCTGGCAGAGGGTCTACTGCTTTTCTTACAATCTATCAGCGGTGCAATTTGATTAACTATTACAGTAATTTGAATACAGTAATCTGCATAATTCTCCTCCACTGACTTGGAAGTATCGAAAGCCCCTTTGAGTGCAAACGTTGGGGAGCACGTTGGCCTTCCTAATATCCCCTTCCAATCCCTCCTTAGGAAACTCCCAACTTCCCTATTATTTGGTGCTCTTCTTCTGGAGAGAGATGTCGAGAAGCTAACCATATAGTGATCAGTCCAGTCCACTGGGAGCACCTTCACATTCCCAGTGACCCCTTCCTCTCTAAAAACTAGGTCAAGTGTGTGCCCTCTTATGTGCGTCAGCTCTGTTACCCCTTGTGATAGACCAAGACATTCACATGATTGGACAAGGAAATTATAGCTCGTATCTAAACTCACGTATGACCATAGGTTGAAGTCCCCTACAATGAGCAATCTAGAGTGCGTGAGAGCCATATTATTGAGGACATCAGTCAGCCTCTGCAGTTTGGGTGAGCTGGCTGTTCCAGGAGGTCTGTAACAGACAATGCCATCCAGTAAATGCCCACTGGGATCCTTTAAGGAAAAACCTAGAAGCTCAAACACCTCCACTGTATCGATATCCAAAGGGACAAAGTCCCACCTATCTTTGAACAGGATACCAAACCCCCCGCCTCTGCCTGTGACTCTTGGTTTGTGAAATATCTTATCCTGGTTCTAGGGCAGAGTCGGGAAAGGTCCAGGTTTCAGTCATGAATAGAACATCGAGGTGATGTACTTCAGCAAGTAATTGAATCTCTAGGGAGTGTTTAGGGAGCGATCTGACATTTAAAAGACCACAGGCCAGTGCCTCCTGTCTAATAAAGTCTGACTTCGGTTGAGCGGTTTCCTCGAATCTGGGCAGACCCGTCTCACCACGCCTGGTATCACCTATCTTCCGCAATGCCTCACTGGAATAACAAAGTTTTCCAGCGACACAGACAGCATGGCTGGCGTTGAGCGTGGTCTGAGCGCGGAAGGGCGCAGACGGGCTTGCCTTTGGCACGCCTTTGGTGCGCTGCCGGCGCGCCCGCTTCGGGCGTCCATGCCAGCGTGACGTTTAAATAGCAGAATATACAAGGAAGACTAGCGCACTGACCGGAGAAGCAAAAAGATGGCGGGTCCGCTCTTGCAAACAGACACCGCCGGATCTGGTGCAAAATGCGCAAATGAGTCACAGGGTTTGTTTTAAAAGCACACAAGGTCAAGATTTGTTTTCAAAATGCCAAAATCACAATTTTAAAAACACTGGACACATACAATATTGCTTATAAAAAGAAAGTAAGCATACAGCTGCATTGTACTCACTCATTTGAACTCCCGGAGCACGTTTCACTCGGTAAGCCCTCTGGATCCAAGTTGTATGGAGGGCTTTCCTAGCGAGATCCGAATCGGGCCCCTTAGTGTGGAGTTACACATACCCTGTGGAATGCAGCATGCATTCCTTGATACACTCCTTGATAGACCCTGTGGGTTAGTGTAAATATGATTCCATGTGAGACTCACATACATACTAAGTAATACCATGATATACTATGTATTCCATATGTACAGCTAAAGGTACCTACTTCTGTGAGCATTGGATGACCATCTAGATATATCAAATTATGTTAGGTAAAGTGATTGATTATAAATCAACCATGATAGATACCATGTTTACAATATACATATGAGTGTACAAATATCCGTGCACAGTGGGTATCCATCTGGGTACATTGAAATATGTGAGGTAGTAAGACAGTTCTAAGCATGATCCTCGTTCTACATGTATTAAGAAACAAGTGTGATCAAAGATGACCAAACACGCACCATTTCAAGATGGTGCAACAGAAATTTCAGAATGAGAACACCAGGAAGCACACTCAAGGCTCCAGATAACTTAGATCCCATGGTTTGGGCATCCCCGCGTTATCGGGTAAGGTCCCGTAAAGCAGAGGAGACACGGGGTGAGACCGGTAGCTACACGGCACAAGGAGAGTGAAGCCGGGCAGCAGTCTCACCTTGATGAAGTAATGAGACAGGGGTGGGGGTTATTTTGCCGCTACACACCCTCCCCAGCAGACGGAGTAATAAGCATTTTCCACATCATTGAACTGTGTGCATAAGAGGTACTTAGAGTAAGAGTGATCATACGGGAAGAACGTTTACCAATCGAGGAGGGGACTGCCCAACTTGTTTTATCAGTTATACATGGCAAGTGAACGCCTTGCACAAACCATGTTAACAAGTTTTACATAATGGCTGGAACATTTACCTATCGAGGTGGGGGCAGCCCATCATTTTATCAGTTACACACTGTGAATGGACGCGGCTTGCAAACTGTGTTAATGAGCCCTACAAAGGACAAATACGCATGAGACAACAATACCAGCAAACAAATACCGTTGTATTCTAACTTTTTTATATTTCTACACTGTGTGTGATTACAGGGAGCCATAACTACTTCCACGCCACTTCGAGCACACTTACTGATGAAACTCGGTAAGTGTCTCTCACAAAGGCGAAGGCACCAGGACCAGACGGGTTGCCAGCGGAGCTATATAGAGCTCTAGCGGAAACCCTTGCCCCCGTGCTGCATAGACTGTTTCTTCATATATTTGAGAATGAATGGAAGGTTCCCCCGTCATGGAATGAAGCAACGGTGGCTTTGATTTTAAAACCATCTAAGCCTCCAAATCAATGTCACTTATATAGGCCTATTTCCCTACTTAATCTTGATTACAAGATTTTTGCCAAGATTTTGGCTGACAGATTGAATAGGGTCATAGGAGATCTACTACATAGCGACCAGAAAGGCTTTGTTAAAGGTAGGAGCATACAGGACCTGACTTATAACCTGGTGGGGGCCATCGATATAGCAACACTTCATAATTTGCCTTTGGCTATTGTTACTCTAGATGCCACAAAGGCATTTGATCATGTGAACTGGGGGTATCTAGCCCAGGTTTTAGACAGCTGCAATCTGGGCAAAAAATTTTGGAGAACAATTTTGTCAATTTATCAAAAGCCCATAGCTAGAATTTTGGTCAATGGTAATCTGTCGCCGGCTGTAACCATCAGAAGAGGGACAAGGCAGGGGTGTCCTTTGTCACCGCTGCTATTCAATCTTTATATAGAACCACTCGCGCAGAGGATCAGAAAGCAATCTTGCATAATCCCCTTTAGGTTTAGAAATTGGGAAAAGAAAGTATCACTCTATGCTGACGACATGATGATCTACACGTCAGATGCCGCAGCAGCTATCCCTTTAATTTAAAATATAGCTTCACAGTTTGGTCAAATTTCAGGGTATAAGATCAATCAGTCAAAGACAGAATGTATGGCATGGAATATGAATGTCCATCTTCCCATTTTGAAAAATGAGATAAGGTATCTGGGCATCAGAATCACTCAAAACATAGACCATATCCCTGAAACAAATCTACGCAGGGTAGACAAAGAAATTGCAGTCTCTTTAAAAAACTGGGCGTTTCTCCCTCTGACACTTATAGGTAGAGTCAACTTAGTGAAAAGGATGCTGCTACCTAAACTTATATTTCTATTCCAGAATATCCCTTTAGCATTTAAGGAGGAGGCTCTGAGGAAAACACAGGCCAAAATGAATTCTTTTATATGGGCCTGTAAGGGCAAAGGAATTTCCTGGAAAAAATTGCGAAGGAAGAAAAACAAAGGGGGATTATGTGCACCAGATTTAATCCTATATGCATGGGTGATATTAACAAGGGCGGGGAAGATGCTCTTGAGTCAGCCAGATGACACAGACATAGGCAGAATGTTTAAAGTATTGCTAGGGGAGTTAAAAGGAGCCGATCAAGCTTTTTTGTTCAAGTTTGGAGACCCGCGTTTCTTCAAAAAGGTTTGTCTAAAGATCTTAAGAGATATGGCGTCCATCTGGTATAAAGTTAGAAAGGCTACGAAAATCAGTTACCCAGGATCACCGGAGTGGACTAAAGACGCTTTGGCAATTCCTCTGAAAGAGGCGGGGCTTGATCAATGGGAACAGTTATTCCAGAGGGCTCCTTAATCTCTTGGGATGAGTTGAACAGTATGCTGGATTGCAGAATTTCAAAATTTAAATACCTACAAATAAGGAGCTGGAGCCGGGCAATCGGCACCCCGGCAGGCATTTCAAATGATTTGGAGACAGCACTACTCATGAATCCTTGGAATAAGAAAGAAATAGCAAATCTTTATTGGTTATTGATCGATATCACAGATGAAGATTTCACCTTACCACTCCAGCTCTGGGGAGACTTCTCGTTGGAACACAGCCCATCAGATATCTGGCAAGTATCCTATGATTTACTGCACTCTACTGTGTCAGCTGCCAATTTAAAGAGGAACCACATTTTTTCTCTTCACAGAGTTTACTGGTCTCCTCTCAGGCTGTCTAAGTTTTCAAAGGGAGCCATTCCCAGCTGCCCGAAATGTCAGCAGTAAAAAGCTGACGATATCCATATGTTCTTGGGGTGCCCAATGCTGCACACTTTCTGGGGAGCGGTTATGGAAGGTATGAAAGCAATGTTTAGCTGCGACTGCCAGGTGAGCATCTCTTTGGTATTTTTTTTAATTTTCCCGAACTATGACTTGCTTCCCTGGGATGTAAGCAAATTGTCTTTCTATTTGGTTCTCCTAGCGCGCAGAGAAATTTGCAAATCTTGGCTCAAGAAAACTTCTCCGACTTTTCTAGACTGGGTAAATGCCATCAAATATACAATAAAATTAGATAGAGCCATCTGGAAAAGGAAGAACGATTTCTGGCTGCCATGTATGGGCTGGCTTGATGTGCTGTGAATACAGAGATCCATCTGTCCTATGATATCGCCTTTGCACAGACGCAGTGCCTCTTGGATCAGTTTCAAGGGTTATCCAGTTAGAAAAATTGAATTGACTATTCAGGAGAGGCTCAGTGCAAAGAGCATCCATTAAGACCAGATCAACACTTGCTATCTGCTGGCGCTATACAATGTAGGGGTGGCCGCAGAAAGAGGAACGTCGATCTTGGATATATATAATGGCGTATGAGGACTAAAAAAAAGAAATTAAAAAAAAAAAGTGTCTCTCACAAAGTAGATTACTGAATAGTTTAAGTTTTATTTTTATGCATGATTAATTAAAACCGTTGCATACAATGCATTTAACAATACAATCAATCACATTGCATTAATACAATAAAAGTTTAAAAAGTTTAAAATGAAGCGCTTTTATGTGTACATAAAACTTTTAAGGTAATATAAAAAAAGCATGTGTCCCTAACACAGACAGCACTGAGTCTATTAGATGGCAGGTCAATAGGGAATTTCTTTTCTAAACTGGAGAGATGTTCCCTTGCGACAAGTAAGGCTACCTGTAGCAGCTGTTTTTAGCATCCAGGTTCCGTTGTGAGAGGCCGGTGTTACAAGGTGGCTCAACAGTTACCAAAGGTGTGACTATTGCAGGTTGGTTTTTCAGCTTTGTTGCTGTCAGAGCAAATTTTTTTAGGAGGCGGCAGTTTAGCTGTACTAAAGATGGATTGAAGCACAGCATAACTGCCTGCCTACAAGACCTGTCACCATACTGATTGAAGAATGACTTTAGAAACATTTTCCGTAGGTCTTTTAACTTCTCACAGATGCATATGATGTGGATTAGGTTCTCCATGCCGCTGGTGCACAAACGACAGGGCTGGTCTCCACCCCTTCTTTCCCAAGGTGGTAGAAGCGAGTTGATTACTCCGACTCCCAGGCGGAGCCTCAAGAATCTTTCCATGGTCGAAATATTTATACCTGCCTTGAGATAAGGTTGGGGTTTGAGGACATCATAATTGTTTAGCACAGCCCAACCATGAGCTCGTTTAGATAGCGCATTCTTGTCCTCTATGGATGATATTAGTCTTGTTGACTTGGTTGCTAATTTCGTAAAAGCTGGATGGCCCATTGGAGTGTTCCAGGCGTCTGTCAAGCCTAGTGTGTTAATGGACTCTTGAAGGTACACGTTGACGGTCAGCTTTCCAGAGCGTGAGAGCTCTACCCAAAGATGGTTGTTCAAAGACCCCACTTCAGCAGCACTTATTTTATGCCAGCTTTTTACAAAAGCCCCCTTTCTTTCTGTCACCTGGTTTTGAAGGCCGAATTCCAACCTGATTTGGGTCAGTGAAACATATTTGGGAAGCTGGAAGATCGCTCGATAGGCGGTTGCTATTGTGCTATCGAGAGTTACTGCGTCTCTGCCCATCAGTGATTCTGAATAGGCCTGAGTAGAAGGTCTTGATAATTTGTGATTTGAACACTTAGAAGTGGTTACAAACCCATGCATTAATGTACTCTACAATCAATGATTTGTTAAAAAATGTTTTAGGACCTTTGGTCGATTAGATCAGAAGCAAGATTTAGGGACACACAAACATTTGAGTCCCAGTGACCCTACATGGTGCATAGATGGAATATTGAATCAAAAATATCGACTTGCACAAATATCGAATTACAAATATCGGGGGTCAGAAATATCGACATACTGATTCTCGTGGTCAAGAATCTCGATTTTAGGTAATATCGATGTTAAAATATAGAAGTGTTAATATCATTTGCAAAAATATAGTTGTATTTTTTTTTGCATAAGAATTGTTTATATTTTTAATATATGTGTTACATTTTTATTAGTTATAACAAATCTTTGAATTTTGCATTTTTAGTTCCGTAGCGGGTTCTGAGTTTATAGAGGAATAAGGTGGGAGGTAATTCAATTATATTAAATGTATTGATTATTTTTTATTTATTAATATTTGTTTAATTGAGACGTTATAGTGTTAAATGTGTAAAGTAATTAATTAGTTAATAATTGGTTGTTAATTAATTTTAATTAATTAATTGGTAATTAATTATGGTAATTGTATAATTAATTTTAGGTGGGTGTTGTGGTGTTTATAGGTGTTAAGGGTGGGTAGTAATTTATTTTTAATTGATGAATTAATAATTGGATGTTGATTAATTTTACTTTTCCACTGTTTAGTTTCACCTGCATGGAAAATTCCACTGAGGGCGTGTTTTAGCCCTGTCACGAAATGTACATAATGTATCTCTATGCTTGTTGAATTCAGTCCCCTCTGCAGCACTCTTAGCGACTGGACAGACCGGGCTCCGCTCTGAGTGTATATTAATAAACAGATGTTGGTTTATATTCTCTACTGTCTGATTGAGTCTTCATTTGGTATGGAAGGCTGAGAGGTGGTCATTGGTAACTCTGGTTACCCTAATCAGGTCACTTCCTTCATTAGTACTACCTATCCTTGGACAGACATTGCTCTAATGCTCTGAACTATGATGATGTCTCTTACATCATGCCTGGTTGGGTAGTATGGCTGGTGTGGGCTACTGTTTAGTTAAGAAGTTCCTGGAACAATTGGCGTCGCTCTAACCACATTTGACCTGGCAAGTGTGTGAGACAGTTATGGTATAAATTACTAAATCGCATGTCAACAGATCACACAAAATGAGGGTACAGGGTTAGGGGTTTCGTGAATGGATGGGAAGAGGGAGTTAGTAAAAGGTGTGGAAAAGATCAACACAACATTCATGAAGTCAATGTGCAGCATATCACTTCTGTTGTGGATGAAGATGCCAGTTCAGTTACCGAATGCAAACAGTCCTTCAGCCCCAAAGTCCCAAGTTACCTAATTGTTATGTTACTTAGAGTTAAAAAGTACAAAAGAGGGAGAACCCACACTGTTCTAAACATCGTTATTGTTATGAAAAGAAACATGATACTTTATATAAATGCCAAAATGGACGATGCATCTGTATTCCTTCTTGGGTACAGGACTAAACCGGTCCAGTAAGTAGGAATGCTATGGAGCTTTCCTGCAGAAGAAGGTGAGAAGGCATGTGGAATGCAAAAAATATTATAGAGTCAAGGGAAGTTTCATGGTGGGTGAGGAGGATCAAGAGGGCAGAGTATAGGCTAGTGCAGCCATGTGCTACTAACTGAGAAGTGAGAATAATCCCTCTCCACCATTCCCAGACAAGTAGCTGCATAAACCTAGCTGATTATTCACACAAATATCAATAACATTTAGCTGTGTGCATCCATAATGTGACATGTGTCCAGTGACTGTCCTCCCAGACCACAACCACATAATTAGAGTTTGACATCGGAGCCACTACTTAGCATTTTTCTATTCCACACATCTTTTTCCAGTCCACTGAAGTAGGCCTCTTTGAGTAGTGTTGTTTTCTATTGAAATAGATGGACATTGTTCCTGGTAGTCCCGTCATGACTCTCATCCCAAATGACATAGACTTTTAGGGTTGATGAACAAGAAAAGTATAAGAATTGAGCATTTTGTGTAGTTTTTAGCGACTAAACTGACTGGTCTCAGGAAGAATCTGAAAAAAAAGAAGTGCATGAAAAGAGCATGTAACTAATTATAGTAGAACCTGGAAGCAAGGCAAGCATTCAGGCAGAATCATCCCCCATGCCCAAACATTTCAAATTAAGGCACCACATGATCACCAATAAGTCAATAGAGGTGCAATAGTTACCTGTTCCAAGCATGATGCACAATGCCCATTTGCCTATTGTATCTCTTTTACTATGGAAGTGACACATTCAAGGACAGTCTTGTGTAATGGTCATTACTGGTAGCCCAGCTAGGGGATGAAAAAAAGAAGAATAGAGATGGGAGACATTGTCTTCATGTCCTTTAAGTGAATAGAGGCTACTTGTATGCACACTTCATACATATCAAATGGGGCAGTGTAGGTCAGACATTAAAAATATAAATGTTGTTCTATTTATATTTTTTTCAAAGCAGATTGACTGCATATGTTTTTTGCAACAGAAGGAGTTATGGTTCAGCCTAGAGGAGGTGGAGAGGGCCCTTCACGCAAGTCAAGGAGGAAAGGCCCCGGGCCCTGACAGGGTTCCCATTGATATATTTAAATCAAACGTTCCCATGTGGGGGGCCCTGCTGGTGCAAGTACCTAATGCAAGTTACAGCACACATTTGTTATCTAATTGGGTACTGGCAACCATTGTGCCAATTTTTAAAAAGGGGAATATACAGGATCCAGGATGCTACAGACCAATATCCCTGCTAGATGCCATAACAAAAGTAGCAGGTAGAGTTCTACTTGAGCGTCTTCAGTACTGGGCCGAGGAGAACTCCATCCTGTCAGACTTGCAATATGGATTCCGGCCCGGCCTGGGGAACGTGGAGCAGGGTTTAAATCTCTCTCTGTTGGTTGGGAAATACACCAGGGCAAGGAATGGGCACCTGTTTTTCGCATTCGTGGATCTCACAGCCGCTTTTGACTGTGTGGTCCACGGTAAATTGTGGTCAATTTTAGAAGCTATGGGAGTCGATTTAAACATTATTTACTTTCTTAAACGTTTTTATTGTGATGCTAAGGCCTCTGTGCGTTATGGCACAAGGGGTGAATGCTCAGAAGCCTTCCCGATCAGGAGCGGAGTCAGACAGGGATGTGTCTTGGCTCCGTTCCTTTTTAATCTGTATATAAACGGGTTGGGGGAGGCGCTCCTGAACGACAATCAGGATTTCCCTACAGTAACGGGCCATCCGATTCCAGCTCTTTTGTACGCGGATGACGCGGTGCTGATGTACCGTACTCAAGTTGGCCTTCAGCGAGTCTTAAACAGCTTCTCCTATTTTATGAATCAGCTAGGCCTAAGGGTGAACACAACTAAAACCTTTATTATGCGTTGTGGTAAAGGCATCAAGAAACAAAAGGATATGTTTATGGGAGGCCCAAAAATCGGGGTCACTACAAAATTTTCGTACCTTGGTATTCTTTTTGCTTCTAATGATATATGGGTACAAGCAGTCTCTGCTAAAACATTGGCACTTGTACGCACCACTTCTGCTCTAATTGCCTTCTCAAGAAAACTGGGCAAAAGACCACTGGTGGAACTTTTAAAGCTCTACAAGACTAAATGTGTCTCAGTGGCAATTTATGAGAGTGGAGTCTGGTGATTTGCTGACCCTTTACCAATTCAAAGAATAAAAAACTTGTTTTTAAAATATATTTTATCTGTACCAAATAGCTGTGCCACAATTGTTTGTCATGCTGAATTAGGCCTGTCATTTATTTCTGACCTAATCAAGATTGAACCCGTGCTCTTGTGGCACAGATTGTGGCTTAAAGATGAGGCCAAACTGAATAGAGACTTCCTCTCAGACATTATGAAATTGAAGGGAGCAATGAGGATACCATGGCTTAAATATGTTTTTAACTTTTTAAACGACCTCGGCCACCCAGAATTTTTTACTAATCCTAGTACCCTCTGCACTATATCAAGGAAAGAACTAAAAAAAGAGGGTTTGGTTCTGTTAGAGTCTGACAGAATGACCACAGAGATTCTTGCATAACCAGTACTTTTAATATTCAACCTTATTTAATTATTGTTCAAAGTGCTTATGAAAGGTTTTTGCTGACCCGCTTTAGGATGGGAACTTTTCACCACCTTGTTACATTTCCCACAATGAACGATTGGTCTCAAAATCTTTCACCTTGCCCTTCTGATAACATTTCATTACAGACTACGATTCATGTTATTCTTTTCTGTAAATATTATTCTGTATTACGGACCACATTTTTAAAACCTATTTAAACAGTTTGGATTACGTCAATTCCGACCTGCCCTATTGGCCTTGCAATTACTTGACAATGAGTACAGAATTTATAGTGTAACTATTTTCTTGAAAAAAACTCTCTTATATGGGAAACAACTGTACAATATTTGATTAATTCTTATCAAAAGCTCCTTAAGTTTAATATTATTTTACTAACAAAATGTTTTTAATGAACAAGTGTAAAGACTTTTTTTCTTTTTATTGTGCTTTATGATTGTTTTGCTCAAACATTCAAATAAAGCTTTCTTGATTGATTGATTGATTGATTGACTACAAATGTAATGCAAGTTCTGTTGCGGGCTACTTAGTTAGGGAAATAGAGTTTGTTCTAAAATGTAGGGGGCTTGTCCAGAAATTCATCAGCTAACACATTTGTGTCTGATTAGTTGCCCTAATCCCCCTCCTGTACTGTTTCAGGAACAGTGCCAGCATTTTGGTATGAAGTGTTTGTTCCTTTTAGTCATGGTCAATATCTTCACGTTTTGAAGTGAGAGACTATGATAACAGCAGCAGCTACACTAAAAACACACTGGCTACCAGACAAGCCAGGTACTTTTTTGCCGGCCTGCTGAGCTCTGGTCATTGTCATATATTCCCATACCAAAAGACCAATGGGTTTTGATCCAGGTAGACCTGTTTTGGGTCATCCAGATAGCCTTGAACCATCCTCTGAATGGTCATTGGTGCTGCCACTTGCTCGACCTCTGTTGCCTGACCTTCCTCACTTGACTTAAGCCCTGCCACTTGAATCCAAGCAATTGCAGAGGTTGGGTTGGATTCTTCTGTTGCTGATGTTGATAGTGGTGATGTTATTGGCTGTGAGACAACAGCTCTGCCCTCTCTAGAGGTTAAAGGCTGCACACCATAACGTCTGCCAGAGCTTTTAACTCCTAGCCTTTTTTCTTCTAGTTCTCTCACTTGGTCAAAATCCCAAACCTTGTAAATTGAAACTATCCCTTATAAAAAAGGAATAAAAGTGGACAGTATTTTTTGTATACCATGGATCAAGGATTGTGACACATATGAGCTCTTTGGAGGACACGATCTCTTTTTCCAGCCTTGGATTAATGGCCAAGCCAAGGATTAAGCTCTGAACCAATTCATATTCTTCTTCATTCACACCAGCGAACATTTGTGCCACCTTTTTCCACTGGTCTTGTAACAGATGCAACAAGTAGATTGCTTGGCTCACCATACTGTTCTCCTTCCTGATGATTTCCTGTGTTAAAAGGAAATAACATGTGTGGCAGGAACTATTTGTCCACCTCCATTGTCATGCTTTTCCCAGTTGCATCCCCTCCACTTTGAAAGCCATAGTCGGTTGATCAGTCTGTGCTGCTCGAACAGACGTTGCAGCATGCAGTAGGTCGAGTATCAATGTGTTGCCACCTCCTGTACGAGGACTTTAACTGGTTCTCTCATAGCACGCTGAATGATCCTAAACTGCTTCTGGGCTGTAAAAGAATGACTAAAATGTGCGACGATTCTTTGGCAGGTGGCCAGTATTTTGCTGACTGCTTTGTTTTTTTAGAAAGTCATGCATAATCAGGTTTGTGCACCAAGCACAGAACGCTGAAATATTCACCATCTCCCATGGCCTTGACTATATTACTGCCATTGTCTGTGGCAACAAACCTAATTCTGAGACCTTTGGGTCAAAACCATTCAAACACCTTGGTGTTAAACTCTTTTAAGATGTTTACAGCTGTATGTGATTTATCCATGCTATTGTTGCACGTCACCAACTGCCCTTAAAACTTTCTTCAGTGCTGAGATTTGCAAATAGCTATTGCCATACCCCCACAGAGGAGATCCAGTGTACAGTGATAGACACATAATCAGTTGCTTGACAACTGGTCCACATGCCTGTCTTTAGGTGGATAGTCTGAACAGCACTCTGCTGCATAGCTTGGAAAACCAATTGCAGCACATCATGATTGAGTGCTGGAGCAACAATAGGTCCCGTTGGTATTCTTCCATTTTGAACAGGTGGCAGGCACAAATTCTAAATGTTGAACTCCTTTCACCAAAAAAAAGGGAGGAGGTCCAGAGCTAACATTTTATCCAACTTCCCATCATGCGAACATGCCATTGAGTGGTTCCATTTGTTAAACCCCTCTTGTCTTAACATTCCTGTAAGAGTAGCTTGGATTTTTGTCTTTGATGGTGCCACTGCCATAGGCAATTTCCAGAGAAACCAGGAGGTGGTAGACTCTCTTTGTGTCTGGCAGTAACTCACTTTATGCAGCGGTATTTGAGCCATGTGCCATCAGTATGCTGATGTGGGAGATGCTGGAACACTACAGGGGCTACACTTACAGCACGGCTGTTTTGTCTAATGCTTTCATTCTCTTCTTCCTCATGACCACCTTCTTCTATCACAGTGAACTGAGCTGCTTCTCCTCTCTCATCACCGCAACCAGCAACTCTCTTTTCAAGGCGCTCCTCCCACCAGATTGTGTGGTGTTTTTTCAGATGGGACATTTGGCCTCCAGTACTGTAGTGTAAACCTGACTCACCTCAACAAACGCTCACTTGGCAAACAGAACATATTGTAATGTTATACTCCTGCTTGCTAATCACATAAATGTCCCTGTTGGAATTGGCTGTTTTTGCAGGGTCTTCCCTGAACTTTTTTCCTGACCTGTTGTTGGTGGTTTATGACTCTGGACACTTTAGCACTGCTGTCCAGTGTAAAGTGTGTGTGCTCTCTGTGGTAAACATGGTAAGATTGGTCTACACCTGTTTGGCGTACCTAATTTACCTATCAGTCCCCATTAAAGTGGTAACTAATATACCCGGGCCAGTAAATTAAATGCTACTGGTGGTCTTGCAGCGCTTATTGAGCCACCCACCAAAGTAACCTTTCAAACCTATCTCAGGCCCCTGCCATTGCAAGGCCTGTGCACACAGTTTACTGCCGCTGTGCCGTGGCACGCAAAGTGGTTGCCAGGTCTGTGAGCCCCCTTTTACTGCATGTCAGTCACCCCTAAGGTAGGCCCTAGCTAGCCCTACGGGCAGGGTGCATTAAAGGTAAAAAGTAGGACATGTACCGTAAGTGTGTGACATGTCCTGGTAGTGAGAAATAGTCATTTTGGTTTCTCACTGCTGTGACGCTGCCCACTTGTAGGAATGCATTGGGGATTTTCTGATAAGTGTTTCAGTGGTAATTTATGATATGAGAGGAGTAGCGTGGACATGTTTGGTATGTTTGGAATAGTAATAATAAATGCTGTGTAATGGTGTGCGCAGATTTATTATCACTATTTTAGAAATGCCACTTTTATAAGTTGGCATTTCTGTGTGCTATGTGTCTCTGCCTGCCTGATGTGTATTGTATGTCTGGCTTGGGAGTGACAGGGGCTGGTGACGTGTGTGGCTCCAGGGAGGGCATGGTGAGTCTGTGCTAGGCTGAATAGTAGATCTGCGTTTGAAGTAGTGGGAGGAGTAGTCCCCTGACCCTGAATAGGTCAGTGCCTGCCTGGGTGAATGCTGGCTCTGCCTTCCTGTGGTGTGTCTGATGACTGACAAAGGGGAGTAGAAGCACTGTACACAAAGTGCTCCAGTACCCACAGAACCAGTTGGGAGTCGTTCTCCAAGCCCTGTGCCTGGGCAGAACAAAGGGAAATGAAGTACATATACTGGGGCTGTGACCCTATGTAAGGTGTGCTGTTGTGGGTGCTTGCTTGGACTTTCTGGGCCCCAGGAGAAACCGTCACAAGGGACTGCCCCTCTGCTGGAGGGCCTTGTGAACTGGCCTGCCTGGGCCCAGGTTTGCCTTTTTTGAGACTCTGATTCTAGCACCTTGTGAGCGCTGCACCTTTTTCTTGTTGCTCCAGGACAGGAAGAGTGCTGGTGCCCTGCAGTGCTAGGCTGCAAAGTTTCCTGAAGGGAATCCCAGTGTAGGAATTCCCCCGTGGTCCAGGGGTGAAGCGGGAGCCTACCCCGCATTTCTGTGCTTCAGGGAACAGAGTGGGAGCCCACCCTGCAAGGGTGTGCTCCAGAGGTGAAACACGCATTGTGGTGAAGCGGGAGCCCATCCCGCATTTTGGGTGCTACACAAGTGGAGAGGGAGCCTACCCTGCGTTTTCTGCACCCGGAGACGAAGCAGGAGCCCTCCCTGCATTCCTGTACCCTTGAGCCCCTGAGGTGGGCTTGTGTCGTGGCAGCACGTGACGGGCACTGTTCCCATTGCAGAAGTGAAGGGGGAACCCACCTCACACTTCTGGGTCGCAGAGAGGAGCCACCGCACCACAAATGACATGTGGCCAGTCAGGGAAACAGCCTGGATGAGGGCACGGCCAGAGGTGAGGAAGCGCGACCCGGAAGCCAGGCAGATCGTGCCTGGAGGAAGGCCGGCCGCTGTGTACCGGTGGGAGCCCCGTGTGTCAGGCCCAGAAGAGGAAATCCAGGCGGGAGCCTACCCCAACTTGGTGAGTGCCAGAAGAAGGAGAGCCCTATAAGTGGGGGCCTACAGAGGCACACTGTCGGTGCCTTCATCCTGAGGCAGAGACCGGAGGAGGCCGAGAGTAGCTAAGGAGACCCCGGTGAGTGGGGCCTGCCGAGGTACATTGTTGGTGCCTTTCCCCTGCCCAAGGAGACCAGAGGTATCTCCAGAGAGCCCTGTGAGTGGGGCTGAACTTGGGCACTGTTGGTGCCTCAGCGTGGCACTGGAGGAGCACCGGTGAAGGGGGCACATAGTTCCCAGAGTCCCATAGTGGGGCTTGAGAGGCACGGTGGTGCCAGTGCTCATTTTACATCAGCTGTACTGCGAGAGCGCAGGCAGCTGCAACAAGGGGGGACTGTTGTGATGATGAGGAAGGGGGGAGAGGCCCCCTTTCCCCTGTGCATTGCGCACATCTTCTCTGCTGCATTGGCAGCTGGAGGGCCTGGTGGAAGGTCCAGTGATTATTGCGCCCTGACTTTTGGGACAGAGGGCATTTGGGCCCCAGAGAAGGCCAATTAGCCTGGGGTCTTTTGGTGGCCTGGTGTTGGGTGAGGCCCCCAGATGATCTGTGCACCTCCCTATTGTTACTGGGGTGCACTGCTGGTTATAAGGTGATGCCTAATGCTATTGCATAATGTGTTTATGCCTAATGCTATTGAATAATGTGTTTATGCCTAATGTGATAATGCTGAGTTCATTATTTTACCAGTACCTACTGGTTGTGTTATTACTTGTGCTTTCTGATTGTTCTGACCGTGGCCCAATTGGCCCGGTCATGTATATAATCCCCTGTGAAATATTGCCCAGTGCCAGGTGGCACAGTGTACATTTGTGATTATGGTTCGAATGTGTTTGTGATAATACAAAGGCCATTTTTATATAACCTTGTGTGTAGGTTCTTTTGTGGTGTGCCTAGTGTGTCGCTGCTGTGTGTGTGTTGCACAAACACCTTACACATTGCCTCTGGGATAAGCCTGACTGCTTGTGCCAAGCTACCAAGGAGGTGAGCAGGGGTTATCTTCAGCGTGTCCCTTGCCCTGACTAGAGTGGTGGTTTCTGCCTGGCTTATGCGCTTGCCCTAGCCAACCAGAAATCCCATTTCTAACATTGGTTGTCAGCAGTGAGGATAGGATTTGCGTTTGCGCAGTACCACAGTAACGCATGATTGCACTACAAAACTCTGCATTTTAGATAATCAAATGTTTGGTGATTTGTTCTCCTAAATGTTCTATTCTCCTCAAATTGTCATTTTGTAATTGTGTTTACGCCTATGGCTCTTGTTTTACACTGTGGGTTGTGTATCTTGCCACAATGGGGTTAATCTATAATGAGGATGACCTTTTGGAGTACACTGAGAAAGAGTTAAAGAGTTTCTGCAGAGAAAGGGGATACCAATAGAAGGCAACTTTTGCAGAAAACTGTTCCTCTTTGAAGCAGCCCGGAGGGGAGGGTTCCTAGAGATCTTGGGGAACCCTGCAGACTACCCCTCCGCATACCTAAGTGGTGGTTTTGAGAGAGGCCCTGAAGAGTATGAAGGGGAGGAAGAAAATGATGGGCAGGGACATCAGTAGAAAGTGAGGACCGTGTAGAGAGGGAGTCCTTTGCTGGGGCAGTGCCGGGAGCAGTGCCCCATCCCTTTCCCTGTCCCCAAAGGAGTGGGTGGATAGGAGGGAAGAAAGGGAGCACCAGCTGGCTTTGGAAAAGCTCAGGTTAGAGCATGCCAAGGAGATAGAGCAGCTGAGTATGGAAGAGAAAAAGGCCTTATTGGCAGAGGAGTTGAGACTCAAGAAGCTGGTCCTTCAAGAAAAAAAGCTAGAGACTGAGAGGGTCTCACCGCAGGAGAGGATGGCAGAGGCAGAGAGGGCCTTCACGAGGGAAAAGCTAACTCTTGAGGATATGTCCCCAGAGTGTAGTTTTACTGGTCTGGATTCACCAGTGAGGGTGGGATTCAGTGGTGGCAGCAGAAGTGAGTCCAGTGTACGAAGTCCCACTCCTAGATCCCCGAGCATGGTACCTAGTTCCCAGGAAGAGAGTGTCACATCTGAAGAGTATAGGTTGAGGTTCAGGGGCAGTAGGAAACGGTCTCACCAGTCTTGGGAGGAGTTTGTGGATGAGTTTTGTAATGCACTGGAAGGTTGGGTGATGGGTAGCATGGCAAACAGATTTGAAGGGCTGTTCAATCTGATTGTCAGAGAGCACATGTTCAGATGTTGTTTTCCAGCACCTGGTACGCCAGCACCTGTTGGAGTGAGGGTTCACTCATCAGCCAGGCTATCTTGAACCCAGTGGCAAAGTGAGCAAGGGACCCGCGTCTGGGCATACCCTGCCAACTTGGGGCGAACAGATCAGTTGACTGGGGTGAGTATTTGATTTGCTCAAGCGCTCCATCCATCATACCCTTTGGTATCTCTTTGTTCGCCCTAAGTTGGCAAGGTATGCCCAGTTGTGGGTCCCTTGCTCACTTTGCCACTGGATTCAAGATAGCCTGGCTGGTGAGGGTTATGAACCCGAAACCGGTCCCAGGATGCTTGTTTCCAGTCCAGGGAAGACATGGCTCGGCAGTTCGGGCTGGACTGTTCCCATGAGGCACAGGGTCAGACTGATTTGAATATGGCCATGTCTGAACTGGGGTGGTGGAGTGAGCTAAAGAATGATGATGGATTAAATCCAGATCAGTCGACTGGGGTGAGTGTTTGATTTGCTCAAGCGCTCCGTCCATCATCCCCTTTGGTATCACTTTTAGAAGTTGGCATTTCTGTGTGCTATGTGTCTCTGCCTGCCTGATGTGTATTGCATGTCTGGCTCTGGAGTGACAGGGGCTGGTGAGGTGTGTGGCTCCAGGGAAGGCAGGGTGAGTCAGCACTAGGCTGAATACGAGATCTGCATTTGGAGTAGTGGGAGGAGTAGTTCCCTGACACTGAATAGATCTGTGCCTGCCTGGGTGAATGCTGGCTCCACCCCCCTGTGGAGTGTCTGATGACTGAGCCCCCACCTGACAAAGGGGAGTAGAAGCACTGTACACAAAGTGCTCTAGTACCCCCAGAACCAGTAGGACTGGTTATCCAAGCATTGTGCCAGGCAGAACAAAGGGAAATGAAGTATATATAGTGGGGCTGTTACCCCATGTAAGGTGTGCTGTGGTGGGTGCTTGCTTGGACCTGCTGGGGCCTAGGTGGAACTGCCACGAGAGACTCTCCTCTGTTGGAGGGCCCTGTGAGCTGGCCTGCCTGGGCCCAGCTTTGCCTTTTTGGGACTCTGATTCTAGCACCTCGTGAGAGCTGCACCTTTTTATTGTTGCTCCAGGACAGGAAGAGACCTGGTGCCCTGCAGCGCTGGGTTGTGAAGTTTCCTGATGGGTATCCCGGAGTGGGGATTCCCCCGTGGTCCAGGGGTGAAGTGGGAGCCTATCCCGCTTTTTTGTGCTTCACTGAACATAGCGGGAGCCCACCCCGCATGGTTGTACTCCAGGGGTGAAACGGGAGCCTACGCCGCATTGTGGTGAACCGTGAGCCCACCCCGCATTTTGGGTGCTACACATGTGGAGCAGGAGTCTACCCCACGTTTTCGGTGCCCAGAAATGAAGCGGGAGCCCACCCCGCATTCCTGTGCCCTTGAGCCCCTTAGGTGGGCTTGAATCGTGGCAGCGCATGACGGGCACTGGTCCCAGTGCAGAAGTGAAGCAGTAGTCCACCCCGCACTTGGCGTAAGGCCCCCAGAAGATGTGTGCACCTTCCTAGTGTTACTGGGGTGCACTGCTGGTTATTAGGCGATGCCTAATGCTATTGCATAATGGGTTTATGCCTAATGTTTTTATGCCAAATGTAATGCATAATGAGTTTAGGCCTTTTGAGATTGCATAATGTCTTTATGCCTAATGTGATAATGCTGAGTTTATTATTTCACCAGTAGCTACTGGTTGTGTCATTACTTGTTAAGTTATGTTATGTTATTTATACTAATAGAGCGCACGGTTACCCTAGGGTGTCCTGGCGCTAAGTACTGGTTACCTGGAGAAGCTGAGGGAATACTACTGAGAACAGAGCCATGTTTTCAGGCCCCTACGGAAGGAAAGGAGGTCTGGGGCATTTCTAAGCTGAAAAGGGAGTATGTTCCAAGCTCTGGAAGCGCAGAGAATAAAACTTCTACCTCCCCAATTAGTTTTTTTGAATGAGGCGACTTCTTGTTTGGCCCCAGTTGACCGTAATAGTCTACCTGGAACATACCATTGAAGTTTAAGAAACCCAGGTCCTATTTCATTAACGGCTTTAAAGACAAAACACAATGCCTTAAAGTGTGTTCTTTGCTTTACTGGGAGCCAGTGCAATTTTTTGAGTTCTCCCTTGACAGAGACAAACTTAGGTGTTCCGGACGGATGTATGTCGTTACAACGCACACTTTTACAACGCATGCACTTACAACGCATTTTTTACAACGCAACATCCACTACAACGCATTCCATTACATAGCATGACACTACAACGCATTTTTAAAAACTACCTTTACAACGCATACCATTAAAACGCATAATATTAAATTGCATTTAAGGTAAGTATTGGATAGTATAGGGGTAAAAATTACTATTCTAACTCCAGGGGGTGCAACAGTAGGGTAAGTGTTGGATTGCGTTGTAATGGTATGCGTTGTAAAGGTAGTATGCGATGTAATGGAATGCGTTGTAAAGGTAGTTTTTAAACATGCGTTGTAGTGTCATGCTATGTAATGGAATGCGTTGTAGTGGATGTTGCGTTGTAAAAATTTTGTTGTAAGTGTAGTGCGTTGTAATAGTTTCATTGTAAAGGTTGTTCACCGTACCGGACAGCATTCTAGCCGCCGCGTTCTGGACCAGTTGCAACCTGTTCATATGTTGTTTTTTAACATTAAGGTATAAGCTATTACAATAGTCCAGACGCAACATTATAAGTGCCGTCACCACTGTCTTAAGGTTGCTCTCAGGAAGGAAGAACTTAATTTTCCTGATTATTCTAAGAACTATAAACAAGCTGAGGTCACCATACTTACTTGGTCCCACATAGTAAGTTTGTCATCCACCAGAATTCCGAGATTTTTGACTTTTCTTGTCGGTACTGGACATAAGCCCAAGTCCACCGGCCACAATTCCGATGTCCACACAGGAAGATTGTTGCCAAATTTTAGGACCTCGGTCTTGGAGGAATTGAGTTTTAAATAATTGGAGGACATCCAGATCGAAATAGCGCTCATATAGTCATGGAAGCGATCCCCGCCTCCTTTTCGGCTCCTTCTGTCAGCGACAACACAATTTGTGTGTCGTCAGCGTAAGAGGTGAGCTGAAAACCAAAGGACCTGATGACTCCAGCCAGAGACACCACGTAAATGTTAAAAAGGGTAGGGCTGAGAGCTGAACCCTGTGGAACCCCACAAGAAAGTGAGAAAGGTTCCGAGGTGTTACCATCTAGGTCTACAGTTTGCGACCTGTCCGACAGAAAAGACTGTAACAATTTCCAAGCGGAGCCCTTTACACCAATTTCAGACAGTCGGTTCATCAATACCTTGTGATGGACCGTGTCAAAGGCCACGGATAGGTCCATTAGAATTGATACAGCATTTCCGCCCCTATCCACAGCCTCTCTAATTTCCTCCGTAGATTTTAACAGAGCCAGCTCAGAGCTATGCAAAGCTCTGAACCCATATTGTGATGGGTCCAGGGAATTATTGAGAGAAAGAAAAGCACTGAGTTGGATGTTCATTTCCTTTTCCAATATTTTGGCCGGAAAACGAAGCTTGGAGATCGGTCTATAACTATTAGGATCTTTAGGGTCCAGAGTATGTTTTTTCAGTAAAGGAAGGACAGAAGCTTTTTTCCACATTTTGGGAAATGTGCTGGATGACAAAACAGCATTGAGCAAAGGGGTGAGGCTGTTCCGCTTACTTTGGGGATTTGTTTAATAATCCATACTGGGCAAGGGTCACTAGGGGCTCCTGATTTAATCGAATTCAGCACTTTGAGAGTATCTGACCTCTCCAGAGATGAGAAGTGGTCAAGTGGCAATAAGGGACCAGTTTCGTCCACTTTCTTTGTATTAGAACTGATCAATCAATCAATCAATCAGTGACACTTATAAAGCGCGCTACGTACCCGTAGGGTCTCAAGGCGCTGGGGAGGGGGGGTGCCGCTACTGCTCGAACAGCCAGGTCTTCAGCTTCTTCCTGAAGGAGAGGTGGTCTTGGGTCAGGCGCAGGTCGGACGGGAGGGAGTTCCAGGTCTTGGCGGCCAGGTAGGAGAAGGACCTTCCTCCTGTAGTCGCTCTTCGGATGCGGGGGACGGCGGCGAGGGCGTGGTTGGCTGATCGGAGGTGGCGTTTGGGAGCGTAGAAGTTGACTCGGCTGTTGAGGTAGCTCGGGCCTTGGTCGTGTAGGGCTTTGTGTGCGTGGGTGAGGAGGCGGAAGGTGATTCTCTTGTTGATGGGGAGCCAGTGAAGGTCTCTCAGATGACCGGAGATGTGGCTGGATCGTGGGATGTCGAGGATGAGTCTGGCTGAGGCGTTTTGGATCCGCTGGAGTCTCTTCTGGAGCTTGGCGGTGGTCCCGGCGTAGAGGGCGTTGCCGTAGTCCAGTCGGCTGGTGACGAGGGCCTGGGTGACGGTCTTCCTGGTCTCTGAGGGGATCCACCAAAAGATCTTTCGTAGCATGCGTAGGATGTTGAAGCACGCCGAGGAGACGCTGTTGACTTGCCTGGTCATGGAGAGGGAGGAGTCCAGGATGAAGCCCAGGTTTCGTGCATGGTCTGTCGGTTTGGGCGCGGTGCCCAGGGCGGGAGGCCACCAGGAGTCGTCCCAGGCGGAGGGTGAAGAGCCCAGGATGAGGACCTCCGTCTTGTCCGAGTTCAGTTTCAGGCGGCTGGTCGTCATCCACTCGGCTACCTCTTTCATCCCTTCGTGCAGGTTGGCTCTGGCGGCGGCGGGGTTGTTGGTCAGGGAGAGGATCAGCTGGGTGTCGTCGGCGTAGGAGATGATGCTGAGGTGGTGTTTGCGTACGATGGCCGCGAGGGGGCTCATGTAGACGTTGAAGAGGGTGGGATCAATAAGGATCTGATCCTTATTGATCATATCGTTAAGAGACGAAAATATGATTTCTATTTTATGTCTAAAAAAGTCTGCAATTTTATTGCAGAATTCTGGATGAACTTTTCTCTTAGGAGTATTTGGGATTGACAGTCTTGTTATAGTTTTAAAATGTTCTTTTGAATTGGAATGTATCCAGGGCTATTTGCATTGAAAAAATACTCATTTTTTGCCTTTAGGAGTGATTGTTTATAGCCGACTATACACATTTTGTATCTTTCCTTGTCTACTTCTCCATAATCTTAGCGCCATGTACTTTCAGATTGCTTACAGACCAATTTTTTGGCTCTAAGCTCTTCAGATGGTTCTGACTGTGGCCCGATTGGCCCGGTCATGTATATAATCCCTGCAAAATATTGCCTAGTGCCAGGTGGCACAGTGTACATTTGTGATTATGGTTCTAATGTGTTTGTGATAATACAAAGGCTATTTTTATATAACCTTCTGTCGAGTTACTTTTGTGGTGTGCCTAGTGTGTCGCTTCTGGTTGTGTGTTGCGCAAACGCCTTACACATTGCTGCTGGGATAAGCCTGACTGCTCATGCCAAGCTACCAAGGGGGTTAGCAGGAGTTATCTTCAGCGTGTAACTTCCTCGCCCTAACTAGACTGGTGGTTTCTGCCTGGCTTAGGCGCCTGCCCTAGCCAACCATAAATCCCATTTCGAACAGTCCCAAATTGTGCAGGATAACCTTTTTAAAATGCCAATGCCGAAAGAACTGGAGGTATGGGCTGCACTGTTTGCTTCTCTGTAGGACGTTCTTCGACTGTGGTAGTGGCGGATGCAGGTCTCATTGGGGGTCTTACAAATAGAACCGCATCCCTCTGGGCAGGCTGAATAGGAGTTATCTCAGCATCCTTTGAGCTGCCCTCCATAATGACAATCACTGGCTCATCATCACTGACACTTTCCACAATTCAAATGCTTTCAGGAACCTTACTTTCCCCTTACCTCATGTTGGTATGGGACTTGGCTGGGGTACATTCCATGTCCAGATCATCAGAAGTGGGGCTTGTGGGAGATCATGGAGTACACAGTTTTTTCTTGCTGGAGATCATGAAGCCAATGATTAAAGAGCAATATCTTGCTCGGCATGAAGCTCATCCTCCTTTTCTGCTCCTATTACAAGAAGAACTGTTGCTAGCTGTGGCTCCTGTTGTGAACTTTACTGTGATGCTAGGGTACTTTGTAGCTGAGACAAATCCAGTTCAGACTCACTGTTCGTCACCATGACTTCAGTGGCTACATCATTGAAATACATGGCCTTTGGTTCAGGTTGTGGTGGTGCCATTAATGCAGGAGTGCTGGTCCCAGCCTTTTGCTGCTTAGAGTAGGTTGCCCCTTTTTTCCTGAAAAGGTGAAGAGAGGCACACCACTGGTGACAATCTTCTGCTTTTCCTCCTCACTGGTCACTTCCTTTGCATGAGCACCCTTTTTTAAGGCCATCTTCAAGTTCTTACTTCTTGAAGTTGGCACTTTTCAGCACAAGCAGAAGCCATAGAGGAATCAGGTGGTGTCTCTGCTGGCCTTCTGTCTGGCTGTACTGTGTGTGATATCTCTTGTGCATCTAAAAGCAAACAAACAGGAAAAAAACAGTCAAACATGATATTTGCATTTTAAATCTACAGGCGATATAGTTTAATGAGGCCATTACAAATAATTAACAATAGTGTATATTTATTCCAAACCTTGAATGAACATAATATTTCAATAGCACACAGACAGAAAAGCTTACTTTATGTGCTTCTAAAGTCTATGATGTATGCGCTTATGACACCTATGTTAGGCAGGCAGTGCAGGGGAAAATGAAACTAGTCTTAAAAAATGTATTACTTGTGTGCATCTATGGCCTATGAGACCCCATTGGCAGGCAGGTGGTGCAGGAGAAAATTTAATAATTCTTAAAAGCAATTATTGTTGGTGTGCTGGAATCATTCTTTAAGATATTTATATTGTGGATATGCACCTATGGCCTATAAGACACATATGGCAGGCAGTGGGTGCAATAAAAAATCAAATCATTGGAAAAAATAATTGCTGGCGTCTCCCTAGGGACTATGTGAAATCCTATGGGAGGCAAGCAAGCGTAGGGGTAACTGGAAAAAATGCATTAAAAACACTGTACTGCAATCATCCTCAAGCTCATTAAGCTCCTTTCAGGGAAAAAGAAAAAATGAACAAAGTGCAGCATAGGCCTCTTCATCAATGTCCCTAGAAACGGCTTTGAAAAATGGACGAAAAGGATTTAACACAGTGGCTACGCAAAATGGCCAATGGTCACATAAATCAATCAATTAATCAGTGGATATCAGTAGCTCGGCTAGTCAACCGGAATGGCATCCAGGCGCTGGTATGGCCTGGAGGCCCAGTCAAACAGCCATGTCTTTAGTGCAATTCGGACTTTCGGAAGAGAGGCAGAGGTCTGTAGCTGTGGTGGGAGGTTGTTTCCATGTCTTTGCTGTGAGGTAGGAAAAAGAGCAACCTCTGCTTCTGCTTCAGTGGATGCGGGGTGTGGGCGAGGGAGCGGGACACAGAGCTTAGCTGTTTGTAAGGTTGGTAGAAGCTCATGCGGTGGTTGATGTAGGTGGGTCCCTGGTTGTAAAGTGCTTTGTAAGCATGGATCATCAGCTTGAATTGGCACAGTGGGAGGAAGCAGGTGAAGGTGATAGCATTGAACTGGGACTTCATGGTAAGTTTGCTGTCCAGGATGATGCTGAGGATACTGGCCTGTCCAGTAGGTGAGTGAGATGGTTCTAGTGCAGAGGGCCACCAGAAGTTGTTCCAGGGAGTACTGTCACTGACTAACATCAGTACTTATGTTTTTGTCCATGTTGAACTTCGGACAGTTTTCCTCTATCCGTCTGGTGATGCTTGACTGTGGAAGTTGGTTCTGGTGTTGGTGTGGGTCTTTGGAGAGGGAGAGGATGAGTTGGGTGTTGTCTGCATATGATATGATGTTCAGTCTGTGGTATCTGACGATGTTGGCCGGAGATCATGTAGATGTTGAAGAGGGTGGGACTGAAGGATGAGCCCTGGGGACACCACATATGATGTCTTTGAGTTTGGAGGTGAACGGTGGCAGATGGATCTTCTGTGCTCTTCCGGTTAGAAAGGAGGCTAGCCATTTAAGTGGTTCTCCTTGGATTCTAATGTGGTGAAGACTGGTGATCGGTGTGTGGTGTGATATGTTGTCGGAGGCCGCAGAGAGGTCGAGGAGGATCAGTGCTGCCATATCTCCCCAGTCAAGGAGGGTTTGGATGTCATTTGTAGCTGCAATCATAGCGGTCTTGGTGCTGTGGTTATTGCTGAATCCAGACTTAGAGGTGTCAAGGAGGGGGTCATGCCCCAGATAGTAAGTGAGTTGCTTTTTGATGGCTTTCTCCAGGTCATTGGCTGGTAAGAGTGGCAGGTAGATAGGGGGTAGATTTTGACTTGCCTGGGGTTGGCTGATGGCTTCTTGAGTAGTGGTTTGACCTTGGCGTGTTTCTAGTCTTTGGGGAAGGTGGCCGTGGATGGTGAGGTGTTGAACAGGGTGGAGAGTATGCAGCTTATTCTGTGGCTTCCGAGGTTGAAGATGTGGTGGGGTAATGGTCAGGGGGAGCATCTAAGTAAACAGAGTTCATGGTGGCGGTGGTGTCCTGGGGATGAGCTGGTTCCATGTGGTCATTAGGTGGTCTGTACAGGTTGTGGTGATGGAGTGAGGTTTGATGAAATGAAATCTGTAGACATGGGCTCAGGTTTGAAGTTTCTGTAGATGGTGGTGATTTTATCATGGAAGAAGTCAGCAAAACTGCCGCATAGTTCTGCATGAGCGGGAGATGCTCTTTTCTGTGGTTGCTGGATTGAATAAATCCCTGATAATGTTAAAGAGCTCTTTTCTGTGGTTGGAGCTGGAATTGATGCGGATTGTTAGGGTATTTCTTCTTCCCCCTCAGCAGATAGTGGTAAGGGTTGAGGGATGTTGTGATGGCGGTCCTGTCTGTGGTGTTCTTGCTTGCACACCATCTTCTTTCCATACGCTTACAGGCATGTTTTGATGTTCTCAGTTCTTCGGTGTACCATCTGGCCTATTTGGTAGATTATTTTTGCCCATTGGTCTTGACTGGTGCGATGCCATTGGTGCAGTTGGTTATCCAGGTGTTAAAGTTCTTGAAATTCTGGTTCAAGTTTGCGGCTACATCCCGTTGGAAGTGTTGAGGTTGTTGGTCCATTATGTCTCTGATACTTTGTTCCAGATCTGGTGGGGGTGTTGGGTAGCATGAGGGTTGAGGAACTAGTGATAGAGATGCTGAAATGGATGATGGAGTGGTTGGTCCATGTGAGTTTGGTGACGTGGCTGTACTTGACTCATTTACTGGTGGTGAAGATGGGGTGTAGCGTATGTCCTGGGGTGTGAGTGGGGTCATTGATGGGTTGTGTGAGACCAATGTTGTGCATGCTGTTAGGAGGTTGGCGGTGTTGTAATCATTGAGGTCACTGCGGTGGAAATTTAGATCATTGCGGAAGAGGTCTTGGTGAGGAGGACAAGGTTGGGCAGAGGGTGGTGATACGCTCACACACATCAGTGGTGTGCTTGCAGAGTAAGAGTATGTTGAGGATGTGGATGCATGCAAGCTGCTGAGATGCAGGTTTGGTGTGTCTGATGGTAGGTGACGTGCTGGTGGGTGCGTTGATGTAGTAGGTGAAGCGCAGTAGCTGTGGTTGCTATGATGGCCGAGACCCACAGAGCAGAGTTTGGCAGCGGTGCAGTTGTGGAGGGGTAAGGGGCCAGTGTTCCTGTCACTGGGCGTGGTCCAGGCATAGACGGTCACAGACAGGCTTGTCAGTGGCCTGGCTATGCTGCAGCCCCCATTAAGTAGGACCTGGGAGGTGGAAGGGGTGCTGGATGGTGGTCGTTGCTAGTGGGAGGCAGGAAAGGCATGAGGCAGAAAGCAGCAACAGAAATGCAGGAGAGCATGACATTGGGGAAAGTGCAAGGCATATAGACACTAAGTGGATATTAGTGAAATAGGCAAAATAGGCAAAGAGAAAAAAGAGGATATTTGAGACAGAAGAAAAAGAGGAGATGAATACAGGAGGAATAAGAAGCCAAAAGACAGAGGAGAGAGCACAAAATTAAGGAGGAGAAGGCAGCCAGCAGCGGAGGGTGAAGTGATGGCTCACAGCTTCTCCGTAGTCTGAAAGAGAGGGGGTGATCTGGGCCATGAAGAACCGATCAATAGGGTTACCCAGTGGCCCATTAAGTAGGTCCGTTGAAGTGGAAGGGGCACTATATGGTGGTGGGCAGGGTTAGTGGGCGGCAGGAAAGGAGTGAGGAAGCAGAAGCAGAAATGGGGAGAGCAAGAAATGGGGAACAACACAGCAACAAGAAACTAGGCATGAACATGAAGGCCACTGGCAAGAGCAAACTGGCTACACAAAATTGCTTCCCTGCACCATGGAATGGAGAAAAATATAGGCCTAGAACAAAGACAAATGAAGGCCTATGGCAGACCCATACACAAACACACACACACTGGCCACACAAAAACAAGCACTTTTTCCCCCCGAAGTTTTATATAGCGCGAACTTGACCCGAAATCAGGTATCAGAGCGCTTTACATGAGCACCAGTTGCATTACATGAGGACACATTCATTTTTGTTAGGCACGGGGAGAATAAGTGATTTGTCCAGAATCACAGGATGTTGAACTTCGTGGTCCAAGACTTGAACCCGGTTCCCCAGATTTGAAGTCCTCCGCCCTAACCATCAGGCTACATCCTCTCCCCACTTGGCCAGCAAAGAAAGGCAGCATGGTGAGCAAAAAAGAAAACACTACCATTATTTCAGTAATGCTAGGGTGATCAGATGTCCTGGATTTGCCCAGACAGTCCCGGTTTTTCAAGAGCTGTCCCAGTATCCCAACAATTTTCATATAAATAAACGGCTCATGTTCTCACTGTCCCTCTCTTTAGATTAGGGATAAGAGCTTTGTTTAAAAGAATCTCCTACTGTGCTTCCTCATCTCATTCAGGCAACACAGTAGGATTTAGTGAGGAGGGAAATTAACCCCTTCAGAGTTCATCACCCGAGGCAAGAATCACAAAGCTGTTCATGCAACACACACCAGTTTGGCTGAAGAAGCCTTTAATGCATTTTTATAACATGAACATTAAAGGCTCCATCGGCCATGCTGGGGTTTGACATATATATACCAGTGATACCAAAGGGGATAATGGACAGAGCGCTTGAGCAAATCAAACACTCACCCTCAGTCAACTGATCTGGGTTTAATCCATCATCATTCTTTAGCTCACTCCACCACCCCAGTTCAGACATGGCCATATGAAAATCAGGCTGACCCTGTGCCTCATGGGAACAGTCCAGCCTGAACTGCCAAGCCATGTCTTCCCTGGACCGGAAACAAGCATTCTGGGACCGGTTTCGGCTTCATAACCATCGTCAGCCAGGCTATCTTGAATCCAGTGGCAAAGTGAGCAAGGGACCCACGTCTAGGCATACCCTGCCAACTTAGGGCGAACAAAGCGATACCAAAGGGGATAATGGACAGAGCGCTTGAGCAAATCAAACACTCACCCCCAGTCAACTGATCTGGGTTTAATCCATCATCCTTCTTTAGCTCACTCCACCACCCTAGGTCAGACATGGCCATATGCAAATCAGTCTGACCCTGTGCCTCATGGGAACAGTGCAGCCCAAACTGCCAAGCCATGTCTTCCCTGGACCGGAAACAAGCATCCTGGGACCGGTTTCGGGTTCATATTAACCCTCGCCAGCCAGGCTATCTTGAATCCAGTAGCAAAGTGAGCAAGGGACCCACGTCTGGGCATACCCTGCCAACTTATGGCGAACAAAGCGATACCAAAGGGGATAATGGACGGAGCGCTTTAGCAAATCAAACACTCACCCCCAGTCAACTGATCTGGGTTTAATCCATCATCATTCTTTAGCTCACTCCACCACCCCAGTTCAGACATGGCCATATGAAAATCAGTCTGACCCTGTGCCTCATGGGAACAGTCCAGCCCGAACTGCCAAGCCATGTCTTCCCTGGACTGGAAACAAGCATCCTGGGACCGGTTTCGGGTTCATAACCCTCATCAGCCAGGCTATCTTGAATACAGTGGCAAAGAGAGCAAGGGATCCACGTCTGGGCATACCCTGCCAACTTAGGGCGAACAAAGCGATACCAAAGGGGATAATGGACAGAGCGCTTGAGCAAATCAAACACTCACCACTGGAGTAAAGCCATCCTGGCTGAAGAGGGGTGAAACCCCGAAACCAGTCCTAGGATGCTTGATTCCGGTCCAGGGAAGACATGGCTTGGCAGTTCGGGCTGGACTGTTCCCATGAGGCACAGGGTGAAGACTGATTTGCATATGGCCATGCCTGAACTGGGGTGGCGTGGTGAGCAAAATAACGATGGATTAAACCCAGATCTGTGAATGGAAGTGAATGTTTTGCCAATGTGCAACATTCTGTCCATCATCTTGTATGTCTTGCTGTTCGCCCTATCTGGGAAGGGTATGCCTAGACGTGGGTCCCATGCTCACTACGCCACTGGAGTCAAGCTATCCTGGCTGAAGAGGGGTGAAACCCCGAAACCAGTCCTAGGATGCTTGATTCCGGTCCAGGGGAGACATGGCTTGGCAGTTCGGGCTGGAGTGTTCCCATGAGGCACAGGGTCAAGACTGATTTGCATATGGCCATGTCTGAACTGGGGTGGCGTGGTGAGCAAAATGACGATGGATTAAACCCAGATCTGTGACTGGGGGTGAATGTTTTGCCCCTGTGAAACATTCCGTCCATCATCTTGTGTGTTTTGCTATTTGCCCTATCTAGGAAGGGTATGCCTAGACGTGGGTCCTGTGCTCACTACGCCACTGGAGTCAAGCTATCCTGGCTGAAGAGGGGTAAAACCCCGAAACCGGTCCTAGGATGCTTGATTCCGGTCCAGGGAAGACATGGCTTGGCAGTTCGGGCTGGACTGTTCCCATGAGGCAAAGTGTCAAGACTGATTTGCATATGGCCATGTCTGAACTGGGGTGGCGTGGTGAGCAAAATAACGATGGATTAAACCTACATCTGTGACTGGGTGTAAATGTTTTGCCAATGTGCAACATTCCATCCATCATCTTGTGTGATTTGCTGTTCACCCTATCTGGGAAGGGTATGCCCAGACGTGGGTCCCGTGCTCACTACGCCACTGGAGTCAAGCAATCCTGGCTGAAGAGGGGTGAAACCCCAAAACCGGTCCTAGGATGCTTGATTCTGGTCCATGGAAGACATGGTTTGGCAGTTCGAGCTGGACTGTTCCCATGAGGCACAGGGTCAAGACTGATTTGCATATGGCCATGTCTGAACTGGGGTGGCGTGGTGAGCAAAATAACGATGGATTAAACCCAGATCGGTGACTGAGGGTGAATGTTTTGCCAATGTGCAACATTCCGTCCATCATCTTGTGTGTTTTGCTGTGTGCCCTATCTGAGAAGGGTATGCCCAGACGTGGGTCCCGTGCTCACTACGCCACTGGAGTCAAGCTATCCTGGCTGAGGAGGGGTGAAACCCCAAAACCGGTCCTAGGATGATTGATTCCGGTCCAGGGATGACATGGCTTGGCAGTTCGGGCTGGACTGTTCCTATGAGGCACAGGATCAAGACTGATTTGCATATGGCCATGTCTGAACTGGGGTGGCGTGGTGAGCAAAAAAACGATGGATTAAACCCAGATCTGTGACTGGGGGTGAATGTTTTGCCAATGTGCAACATTCCGTCCATCATCTTGTGTGCTTTACTGTTCGCCCTATCTGGGAAGGGTATGCCCAGATGTGGGTCCCGTGCTCACTACGCCACTGGAGTCAAGCTATCCTGGCTGAAGAGGGGTGAAACCCCGAAACCAGTCCTAGGATGCTTGATTCCGGTCCAGGGAAGACATGGCTTGGCAGTTCGGGCTGGACTGTGCCCATGAGGCACAGGGTCAAGACTGATTTGCATATGTCCATGTCTGAACTGGGGTGGCATGGTGAGCAAAATGACGATGGATAAAACGCAGATCTGTGACTGGGGGTGAATGTTTTGCCACTGTGCGACATTCCGTCCATCATCTTGTGTGTTTTGCTATTCGCCCTATCTGGGAAGGGTATGCCCAGACGTGGGTCCCGTGCTCACTACACCAGTGGAGTCAAGCTATCCTGGCTGAAGAGGGGTGAAACCCCGAAACCGGTCCTAGGATGCTTGATTCCGGTCCAGGGAAGACATGGCTTGGCAGTTCGGGCTGGACTGTTCCCATGAGGCACAGGGTCAAGACTGATTTGCATATGGCCATGTCTGAACTGGGGTGGCGTGGTGACCAAAATAACGATGGATTAAACCTACATCTGTGACTGGGGGTGAATGTTTTGCCAATGTGCAACATTCCGTCCATCATCTTGTGTGTTTTGCTGTTCGCCCTATCTGGGAAGTGTATGCCCAGACGTGGGTCCCGTGCTCACTACGCCACTGGAGTCAAGCTATCCTGGCTGAAGAGGATGAAACCCCGAAACTGGTCCTAGGATGCTTGATTCCGGTCGAGGGGAGACATGGCTTGGCAGTTCGGGCTGGAGTGTCCCCATGAGGCACAGGGTCAAGACTGATTTGCATATGGCCATGTCTGAACTGGGGTGGCGTGGTGAGCAAAATGACGATGGATTAAACCCAGATCTGTGAATGGAGGTGAATGTTTTGCCAATGTGCAACATTCCGTCCATCATCTTGTATGTCTTGCTGTTCGCCCTATCTGGGAAGGGTATGCCCAGACGTGGGTCCCATGCTCACTACGCCACTGGAGTCAAGCTATCCTGGCTGAAGAGGGGTGAAACCCCGAAACCAGTCCTAGGATGCTTGATTCCGGTCCAGGGGAGACATGGCTTGGCAGTTCGGGCTGGAGTGTTCCCATGAGGCACAGGGTCAAGACTGATTTGCATATGGCCATGTCTGAACTGGGGTGGCGTGGTGAGCAAAATGACGATGGATTAAACCTACATCTGTGACTGGGGGTAAATGTTTTGCGAATGTGCAACATTCCATCCATCATCTTGTGTGATTTGCTGTTCACCCTATCTGGGAAGGGTATGCCCAGACGTGGGTCCCGTGCTCACTACGCCACTGGAGTCAAGCTATCCTGGCTGAAGAGGGGTGAAACCCCGAAACCGGTCCTAGGATGCTTGATTCCGGTCCATGGAAGACATGGTTTGGCAGTTCGAGCTGGACTGTTCCCATGAGGCACAGGGTCAAGACTGATTTGCATATGGCCATGTCTGAACTGGGGTGGCGTGGTGAGCAAAATAACGATGGATTAAACCCAGATCTGTGACTGAGGGTGAATGTTTTGCCAATGTGCAACATTCCGTCCATCATCTTGTGTGTTTTGCTGTGTGCCCTATCTGAGAAGGGTATGCCCAGACGTGGGTCCCGTGCTCACTACGCCACTGGAGTCAAGCTATCCTGGCTGAGGAGGGGTGAAACCCCGAAACCGGTCCTAGGATGATTGATTCCGGTCCAGGGATGACATGGCTTGGCAGTTCGGGCTGGACTGTTCCTATGAGGCACAGGATCAAGACTGATTTGCATATGGCCATGTCTGAACTGGGGTGGCGTGGTGAGCAAAAAGACGATGGATTAAACCCAGATCTGTGACTGGGGGTGAATGTTTTGCCAATGTGCAACATTCCGTCCATCATCTTGTGTGCTTTACTGTTCGCCCTATCTGGGAAGGGTATGCCCAGATGTGGGTCCCGTGCTCACTACGCCACTGGAGTCAAGCTATCCTGGCTGAAGAGGGGTGAAACCCCGAAACCAGTCCTAGGATGCTTGATTCCGGTCCAGGGAAGACATGGCTTGGCAGTTCGGGCTGGACTGTGCCCATGAGGCACAGGGTCAAGACTGATTTGCATATGGCCATGTCTGAACTGGGGTGGCATGGTGAGCAAAATGACGATGGGTAAAACGCAGATCTGTTACTGGGGGTGAATGTTTTGCCACTGTGCGACATTCCGTCCATCATCTTGTGTGTTTTGCTATTCGCCCTATCTGGGAAGGGTATGCCCAGACGTGGGTCCCGTGCTCACTACACCAGTGGAGTCAAGCTATCCTGGCTGAAGAGGGGTGAAACCCCGAAACCGGTCCTAGGATGCTTGATTCCGGTCCAGGGAAGACATGGCTTGGCAGTTCGGGCTGGACTGTTCCCATGAGGCACAGGGTCAAGACTGATTTGCATATGGCCATGTCTGAACTGGGGTGGCGTGGTGACCAAAATAACGATGGATTAAACCTACATCTGTGACTGGGGGTGAATGTTTTGCCAATGTGCAACATTCCGTCCATCATCTTGTGTGTTTTGCTGTTCGCCCTATCTGGGAAGTTTATGCCCAGACGTGGGTCCCGTGCTCACTACGCCACTGGAGTCAAGCTATCCTGGCTGAAGAGGATGAAACCCCGAAACTGGTCCTAGGATGCTTGATTCCGGTCCAGGGAAGACATGGCTTGGCAGTCCGGCCTGGACTGTTCCCATGAGGCACAGGGTCAAGACTGATTTGCATATGGCCATGTTTGAACAGGGGTGGCGTGGTGAGCAAAATAACGATGGATTAAACCCAGATCTGTGACTGGGGGTGAATGTTTTGCCAATGTGCAACATTCCATCCATCATCTTGTGTGCTTTACTGTTCGCCCTATCTGTGAAGGGTATGCCCAGATGTGGGTCCCGTGCTCACTACGCCACTGGAGTCAAGCTATCCTGGCTGAAGAGGGGTGAAACCCCGAAACCAGTCCTAGGATGCTTGATTCCGGTCCAGGGAAGACATGGCTTGGCAGTTCGGGCTGGACTGTTCCCATGAGGCACAGGGTCAAGACTGATTTGCATATGGCCATGTCTGAACTGAGGTGGCGTGGTTAGCAAAATGACGATGGATTAAACCCAGATCTGTGACTGGGGGTGAATGTTTTGCCACTGTGCAACATTCCGTCCATCATCTTGTGTGTTTTGCTATTTGCCCTATCTGGGAAGGGTATGCCCAGACGTGGGTCCCGTGCTCACTACGCCACTGGAGTCAAGCTATCCTGGCTGAAGAGGGGTGAAACCCCGAAACCGGTCCTAGGATGCTTGATTCCGGTCCAGTGAAGACATGGCTTGGCAGTTCGGGCTGGACTGTTCCCATGAGGCACAGGGTCAAGACTGATTTGCATATGGCCATGTCTGAACTGGGGTGGCGTGGTGAGCAAAATAACGATGGATTAAACCCACATCTGTGACTGGGGGTGAATGTTTTGCCAATGTGCAACATTCCGTCCATCATCTTGTGTGTTTTGCTGTTCGCCCTATCTGGGAAGGGTATGCCCAGACGTGGGTCCCGTGCTCACTACGCCACTGGAGTCAAGCTATCCTGGCTTAAGAGGGGTGAAACCCCGAAACCGGTCCTAGGATGCTTGATTCCGGTCCATGGATGACATAGTTTGGCAGTTCGGCCTGGACTGTTCCCATGAGGCACAGGGTCAAGACTGATTTGCATATGGCCATGTCTAAACTGGGGTGGCGTGGTGAGCAAAATAACAATGGATTAAACTCAGATCTGTGACTGGGGGTGAATGTTTTGCCAATGTGCAACATTCCGTCCATCATCTTGTGTGTTTTGCTGATCGCCCTATCTGGGAAGGGTATGCCCAGACGTGGGTCCCGTGCTCACTACACCACTGGAGTCAAGCTATCCTGGCTTAAGAGGGGTGAAACCCCGAAACCAGTCCTAGGATGCTTGATTCCGGTCCATGGAAGACATAGTTTGGCAGTTCGGCCTGGACTGTTCCCATGAGGCACAGGGTCAAGACTGATTTGCATATGGCCATGTCTGAACTGGGGTGGCGTGGTGAGCAAAATGACGATGGATTAAACCCAGATCTGTGACTGGGGGTGAATGTTTTGCCACTGTGCAACATTCCGTCCATCATCTTGTGTGTTTTGCTATTCGCCCTATCTGGGAAGGGTATGCCCAGACGTGGGTCCCGTGCTCACTACGCCACTGGAGTCAAGCTATCCTGGCTGAAGAGGGGTGAAACCCCGAAACCGGTCCTAGGAATCTTGATTCCGGTCCAGGGAAGACATGGTTTGGCAGTTCGGGCTGGACTATTCCCATGAGGCACAGGGTCAAGACTGATTTGCATATGGCCATGTCTGAACTGGGCTGGCGTGGTGAGCAAAATAACGATGGATTAAACCCAGATCTGTGACTGGGGGTGAATGTTTTGCCAATGTGCAACATTCCGTCCATCATCTTGTGTGTTTTGCTGTTCGCTCTATCTGGGAAGGGTATGCCCAGACGTGCGTCCCGTGCTCACTACGCCACTGGAGTCAAGCTATCCTGGCTGAAGAGGGGTGGAACCCCGAAACCAGTCCTAGGATGCTTGATTCCGGTCCAGGAAAGACATGGCTTGGCAGTTCGGACTGGACTGTTCCCATGAGGCACAGGGTCAAGACTGATTTCATATGGCCATGTCTGAACTGGGGTTATGTTATGTTATGTTAAAATGGTATTTATAGAGCGCACGGCTACTCAAAAAGAGTGTCCCGGCGCTTTTATTTACCGTAAACTAAAAAATGCAAACACAGCATAGTAAAAGAAAAGAGTAACACAATCAAAAAGAGAAGCAACCATCAATGCAGGCCCTACTGAATAAACAGCCAGGATTTAAGATCCTTTCTAAAAGCAAGTAAGCTAGTAGCTCCCCGCAGTTTGAGAGGCAAAGAGTTCCACAACTGTGGCGCCAGTAGGCCAAAGGAACGACCTCCCAGGCGCGCTCTCAATACTCGCGGGACGGAAGCCAAAAACAGACGTTCTGATCTCAGAGAACGCGCCGGTCGATAGAAGGCAATTCTCTTTTGGAGATACTTAGCTCCCATCGCATGTAGAGCCTTAAAAGTCAGGGTCAGAGCCTTAAAGGCAATCCGCTTGCGGATTGGAAGCCAGTGCAGGGTCTGGAGCAGGCCCGCAGCACTGACACGTCTGTTCAGGCCAAAAATCGCTCTCGCCGCAGCATTCTGCACAACTTGAAGCCGCTGTAGCAGGTAGTCTGGCAGGCCCAGGTACAGAACGTTGGAATAATCTAACCTGGAACCTATCAGTGCCTGCACAGTCAGCCTCCTGTGCTCTTCCGATAAAAGGGGAAGAAACCTCCGTAACATCCTCAGGAGGCCGAAGCAAAAGCCCGACACCCCCAAGATCTGAGACTTCATAGTCAACCCATTGTCCATCTTAACCCCCAAGTTCTTAGCCAATTGGGATGAGCATGTAGGGGGGAAGATATTGGCAGGCCACCAAGCCTGCCAGTCTGGCTCCGTGTCGCACCCAAAGAAAAGTACCTCGGACTTATCGGAATTGCACTTGAGGCTGTTCAGCTGGAACCATTGAAACACAGCCCCAAGGCAATCCCGGATACTCTTCCCATCAAAGTCTCCTCCTCTCTTACACGAGAAGAGGAGCTGGGTGTCGTCTGCATAGGATACGATCCGGGCCCCAAACGACTCCGCCAACGCCGCCAGAGGGGTCATGAAGATATTAAAAAGGGTCGGGCTCAAAATAGAGCCCTGAGGGACCCCGACTCCCAGAGGCGGCATCTCGGCGGAATCGGGCGAGGCCCAGACCGTTTGCCGGCGGCCTGTTAGGAAGGAGGAAAACCAACTGAGCACCGTCCCCCGCAGTCCAATCTCATAGAGTCTTAGGAGAAGACCATCATGGGGGACGGTGTCAAAAGCCGCCGACAGATCCAGCATCACCAGCATGACTTTGCCCCCAGTGTCCAGAACCCCTTTAATGGTTTCTGGGACCTCGAGGAGCGCAGTCTCCGTACTAAGATTTGGACGAAAACCCGACTGAGTGGCATGCAGAATCTCATTCGACTCTAGAAAGTTGGACAGCACCGTCTGCACGTGCTTTTCAACAACTTTCGTCAGAGCCGGCAGCAGGGAGATAGGCCGGTAGTTGACTGGGGCCTTTGGATCAAGACCAGGCTTTTTGAGCAGCGGGATGACCATTGCATGCTTCCAAGCCTGCGGAACCACTCCCTGGCTCAGCGAGAGATTCAGTAACGGGTTAGCCAATGGGTTGACCACCTCGGCCAGTTTTGCCAGAATCTTAGCGGGGCATGGGTCCAAGGGCGAGCCCGATTTCAAGTTGCCCAGAAATGCTAAAGAGGCGGGCGCAGATAAGGGTGGAAATATGTCCAGCGTCAAACCTGGCAAAGCAGAGGACGATCGAATAGCCCCAGGATTAATTCGCTCCACGGATACAGTTGATTGGAAAGAATCCTGTATGAGTTGGATCTTGCTAGTAAAGAAACTAGCGAGATCAGAGGCCCAAGAATCAGAGGGTCTCTCTTCAGAGATGTTAGTCCGTGGGGAAATAAATTCTTTAACTATAGAAAAGATCTCCTTGCAGGAGTTTGAGGCGGCCTCTATCCTCTCTGCCAGGTAGGCTTTCTTGCTCAGGCGGATATCTCGATGGTACTCCTTAACCAAGCTCTTATAAGACATCTTGGCATCCGAGTCATATTTTACTCGCCAGGCCCTTTCAGCTACCTTGCATTGCTGCCGCCTAGCCGACAATGCTACGGAAAACCAAGGGGTGGAGACTCGTTTGGGAGTAAGACGAGGAGCCAGTTCCGGGGCCAAATCGTTAAGCCTGTCAGAAAGCCATGCCTGTAAGGACTCCAGATCCTTCGACAGGTCACCAGAGAGAGGGCAGGGGTGATCCAGGGCCGCCTGAGCCAGCATCTCAGGGGTCACTCGATGGTACGCCCTATGGGTACGACCATGCTGCTGTAGGGCGGCATGAGCAATATAACGATGGATTAAACCCAGATCTGTGACTGGGGGTGAATGTTTTGCCAATGTGCAACATTCCGTCCATCATCTTGTGTGTTTTGCTGTTCGCCCTATCTGGGAATGGTATGCCCAGACGTGGGTCCCGTGCTCACTACGCCACTGGAGTGAAGCTATCCTGGCTGAAGAGGGGTGAAACCCCGAAACCGGTCCTAGGATGCTTGATTCCAGTCCAGGGAAGACATAGCTTGGCAGTTCAGGCTGGACTGTGCCCATGAGGCACAGGGTCAAGACTGATTTGCATATGGCCAGGTCTGAACTGGGGTGGCATGGTGAGAAAATGATGATGGATAAAACGCAGATCTGTGACTGGGGGTGAATGTTTTGCCACTGTGCGACATTCCGTCCATCATCTTGTGTGTTTTGCTATTCGCCCTATCTGGGAAGGGTATGCCCAGACGTGGGTCCCGTGCTCACTACACCACTGGAGTCAAGCTATCCTGGCTGAAGAAGGGTGAAACCCCGAAACCGGTCCTAGGATGCTTGATTCCAGTCCAGGGAAGACATCGCTTGGCAGTTCCGGCTGGACTGTTCCCATGAGGCACAGGGTCAAGACTGATTTGCATATGGCCATGTCTGAACTGGGGTGGCGTGGTGAGCAAAATGACGATGGATTAAACCCAGATCTGTGACTGGGGGTGAATGTTTTGCCACTGTGCAACATTCCGTCTATCATCTTGTGTGCTTTGCTATTCGCCCTATCTGGGAAGGGTATGCCCAGACGTGGGTCCCGTGCTCACTACACCAGTGGAGTCAAGCTATCCTGGCTGAAGAGGGGTGAAACCCCGAAACCGGTCCTAGGATGCTTGATTCTGGTCTAGGGAAGACATGGCTTGGCAGTTCGGGCTGGACTGTTCCCATGAGGCACAGGGTCAAGACTGATTTGCATATGGCCATGTCTGAACTGGGGTGGCGTGGTGACCAAAATAACGATGGATTAAACCTACATCTGTGACTGGGGGTGAATGTTTTGCCAATGTGCAACATTCCGTCCATCATCTTGTGTGTTTTGTTGTTCGACCTATCTGGGAAGTGTATGCCCAGACGTTTTGTTGTTCGACCTATCTGGGAAGTGTATGCCCAGACGTGGGTCCCGTGCTCACTACGCCACTGGAGTCAAGCTATCCTGGCTGAAGAGGATGAAACCCCGAAACTGGTCCTAGGATGCTTGATTCCGGTCCAGGGAAGACATGGCTTGGAAGTTCGGCCTGGCCTGTTCCCATGAGGCACAGGGTCAAGACTGATTTGCATATGGCCATGTTTGAACAGGGGTGGCGTGGTGAGCAAAATAACGATGGATTAAACCCAGATCTGTGACTGGGGGTGAATGTTTTGCCAATGTGCAACATTCCGTCCATCATCTTGTGTGCTTTACTGTTCGCCCTATCTGTGAAGGGTATGCCCAGATGTGGGTCCCGTGCTCACTACGCCACTGGAGTCAAGCTATCCTGGCTGAAGAGGGGTGAAACCCCGAAACCAGTCCTAGGATGCTTGATTCCGGTCCAGGGAAGACATGGCTTGGCAGTTCGGGCTGGACTGTTCCCATGAGGCACAGGGTCAAGACTGATTTGCATATGGCCATGTCTGAACTGGGGTGGCGTGGTGAGCAAAATGACGATGGATTAAACCCAGATCTGTGACTGGGGGTGAATGTTTTGCCACTGTGCAACATTCCGTCCATCATCTTGTGTGTTTTGCTATTCGCCCTATCTGGGAAGGGTATGCCCTGACGTGGGTCCCGTGCTCACTACGCCACTGGAGTCAAGCTATCCTGGCTGAAGAGGGGTGAAACCCCGAAACCGGTCCTAGGATGCTTGATTCCGGTCCAGGGAAGATATGGCTTGGCAGTTCGGGCTGGACTGTTCCCATGAGGCACAGGGTCAAGACTGATTTGCATATGGCCATGTCTGAACTGGGGTGGCGTGGTGAGCAAAATAACGATGGATTAAACCCACATCTGTGACTGGGGGTGAATGTTTTGCCAATGTGCAACATTCCGTCCATCATCTTGTGTGTTTTGCTGTTCGCCCTATCTGGGAAGGGTATGCCCAGACGTGGGTCCCGTGCTCACTACGCCACTGGAGTCAAGCTATCCTGGCTTAAGAGGGGTGAAACCCCGAAACCGGTCCTAGGATGCTTGATTCCGGTCCATGGAAGACATAGTTTGGCAGTTCGGCCTGGACTGTTCCCATGAGGCACAGGGTCAAGACTGATTTGCATATGGCCATGTCTGAACTGAGGTGGCGTGGTGAGCAAAATGACGATGGATTAAACCCAGATCTGTGACTGGGGGTGAATGTTTTGCCACTGTGCAACATTCCGTCCATCATCTTGTGTGTTTTGCTATTCGCCCTATCTGGGAAGGGTATGCCCAGACGTGGGTCCCGTGCTCACTACGCCACTGGAGTCAAGCTATCCTGGCTGAAGAGGGGTGAAACCCCGAAACCGGTCCTAGGAATCTTGATTCCGGTCCAGGGAAGACATGGTTTGGCAGTTCGGGCTGGACTATTCCCATGAGGCACAGGGTCAAGACTGATTTGCATATGGCCATGTCTGAACTGGGGTGGCGTGGTGAGCAAAATAACGATGGATTAAACCCAGATCTGTGACTGGGGGTGAATGTTTTGCCAATGTGCAACATTCCGTCCATCATCTTGTGTGTTTTGCTGTTCGCTCTATCTGGGAAGGGTATGCCCAGACGTGCGTCCCGTGCTCACTACGCCACTGGAGTCAAGCTATCCTGGCTGAAGAGGGGTGGAACCCCGAAACCGGTCCTAGGATGCTTGATTCCGGTCCAGGAAAGACATGGCTTGGCAGTTCGGACTGGACTGTTCCCATGAGGCACAGGGTCAAGACTGATTTCATATGGCCATGTCTGAACTGGGGTGGCGTGGTGAGCAATATAACGATGGATTAAACCCAGATCTGTGACTGGGGGTGAATGTTTTGCCAATGTGCAACATTCCGTCCATCATCTTGTGTGTTTTGCTGTTCGCCCTATCTGGGAATGGTATGCCCAGACGTGGGTCCCGTGCTCACTACGCCACTGGAGTGAAACTATCCTGGCTGAAGAGGGGTGAAACCCCGAAACCGGTCCTAGGATGCTTGATTCCGGTCCAGGGAAGACATAGCTTGGCAGTTCAGGCTGGACTGTTCCCATGAGGCACAGGGTCAAGACTGATTTGCATATGGCCATGTCTGAACTGGGGTGGCGTGGTGAGCAAAATAACGATGGATCAAACCCAGATCTGTGACTGGGGGTGAATGTTTTGCCAATGTGCAACATTCCGTCCATCATCTTGTGTGTTTTGCTGATCGCCCTATCTGGGAAGGGTATGCCCAAACGTGGGTCCCGTGCTCACTACGCCACTGGAGTCAAGCTATCCTGGCTTAAGAGGGGTGAAACCCCGAAACCGGTCCTAGGATGCTTGATTCCGGTCCATGGAAGACATAGTTTGGCAGTTCGGCCTGGACTGTTCCCATGAGGCACAGGGTCAAGACTGATTTGCATATGGCCATGTCTGAACTGGGGTGGCGTGGTGAGCAAAATGACAATGGATTAAACCCAGATCTGTGACTGGGGGTGAATGTTTTGCCACTGTGCAACATTCCGTCCATCATCTTGTGTGTTTTGCTATTCGCCCTATCTGGGAAGGGTATGCCCAGACGTGGGTCCCGTGCTCACTACGCCACTGGAGTCAAGCTATCCTGGCTGAAGAGGGGTGAAACCCCGAAACCGGTCCTAGGATGCTTGATTCCGGTCCAGGGAAGACATGGTTTGGCAGTTCGGGCTGGACTATTCCCATGAGGCACAGGGTCAAGACTGATTTGCATATGGCCATGTCTGAACTGGGGTGGCGTGGTGAGCAAAATAACGATGGATTAAACCCAGACCTGTGACTGGGGGTGAATGTTTTGCCAATGTGCAACATTCCGTCCATCATCTTGTGTGTTTTGCTGTTCGCCCTATCTGGGAATGGTATGCCCAGACGTGGGTCCCGTGCTCACTACGCCACTGGAGTGAAGCTATCCTGGCTGAAGAGGGGTGAAACCCCGAAACCGGTCCTAGGATGCTTGATTCCGGTCCAGGGAAGACATAGCTTGGCAGTTCAGGCTGGACAGTTCCCATGAGGCACAGGGTCAAGACTGATTTGCATATGGCCATGTCTGAACTGGGGTGGCGTGGTGAGCAAAATAACGATGGATCAAACCCAGATCTGTGACTGGGGGTAAATGTTTTGCCAATGTGCAACATTCTGTCCCTCATCTTGTGTGTTTTGCTGTTTGCCCTATCTGGGAAGAGTATGCCCAGACGTGGGTCCCGTGCTCACTACACCACTGGAGTCAAGCTATCCTGGCTGAAGAGGGGTGAAACCCCGAAGCCGGTCCTAGGATGCTTGATTCTGGTCCAGGGAAGACATGCCTTGGCAGTTCGGGCTGGACTGTTCCCATGAGGCATAGGGTCAAGACTGATTTGCATATGGCTATATCTGAACTGGGGTGGCGTGGTGAGCAAAATAACGATGGATTAAACCCAGATCGGTGACTGGGGGTAAATGTTTTGCCAATGTGCAACATTCTGTCCATCATCTTGTGTGTTTTGTTGTTCGCCCTATCTGGGAAGGGTATGCCCAGACGTGGGTCACGTGCTCACTACGTCACTGGAGTCAACCTATCCTGGCTGAAGAGGGTTGAAACCCCGAAACCGGTCCTAGGATGCTTGATTCTGGTCCAGGGAAGACATGGCTTGGCAGTTCGGGCTGGACTGTTCCCATGAGGCACAGGGTCAAGACTGATTTGCATATGGCCATGTCTGAACTGGGGTGGCGTGGTGAGCAAAATAACGATGGATTAAACTCAGATCTGTGACTGGGGGTGAATGTTTTGCCAATGTGCAACATTCCGTCCATCATCTTGTGTGTTTTGCTGATCGCCCTATCTGGGAAGGGTATGCCCAGACGTGGGTCCCGTGCTCACTACGCCACTGGAGTCAAGCTATCCTGGCTGAGGAGGGGTGAAACCCCGAAACCGGTCCTAGGATGATTGATTCCGGTCCAGGGATGACATGGCTTGGCAGTTCGGGCTGGACTGTTCCTATGAGGCACAGGATCAAGACTGATTTGCATATGGCCATGTCTGAACTGGGGTGGCGTGGTGAGCAAAAAGACGATGGATTAAACCCAGATCTGTGACTGGGGGTGAATGTTTTGCCACTGTGCAACATTCCGTCCATCATCTTGTGTGTTTTGCTATTCGCCCTATCTGGGAAGGGTATGCCCAGACGTGGGTCCCGTGCTCACTACGCCACTGGAGGCAAGCTATCCTGGCTGAAGAGGGGTGAAACCCCGAAACCGGTCCTAGGAATCTTGATTCCGGTCCAGGGAAGACATGGTTTGGCAGTTCGGGCTGGACTATTCCCATGAGGCACAGGGTCATGACTGATTTGCATATGGCCATGTCTGAACTGGGCTGGCGTGGTGAGCAAAATAACGATGGATTAAACCCAGATCTGTGACTGGGGGTGAATGTTTTGCCAATGTGCAACATTCCGTCCATCATCTTGTGTGTTTTGCTGTTCGCCCTATCTGGGAATGGTATGCCCAGACGTGAGTCCCGTGCTCACTACGCCACTGGAGTGAAGCTATCCTGGCTGAAGAGGGGTGAAACCCCGAAACCGGTCCTAGGATGCTTGATTCCAGTCCAGGGAAGACATAGCTTGACAGTTCAGGCTGGACTGTGCCCATGAGGCACAGGGTCAAGACTGATTTGCATATGGCCATGTCTGAACTGGGGTGGCGTGGTGAGCAAAATGACGATGGATTAAACCCAGATCTGTGACTGGGGGTGAATGTTTTGCCACTGTGCAACATTCCGTCCATCATCTTGTGTGTTTTGCTATTCGCCCTATCTGGGAAGGGTATGCCCAGACGTGGGTCCCGTGCTCACTACGCCACTGGAGTCAAGCTATCCTGGCTGAAGAGGGGTGAAACCCCGAAACCGGTCCTAGGAATCTTGATTCCGGTCCAGGGAAGACATGGTTTGGCAGTTCGGGCTGGACTATTCCCATGAGGCACAGGGTCAAGACTGATTTGCATATGGCCATGTCTGAACTGGGCTGGCGTGGTGAGCAAAATAACAATGGATTAAACCCAGATCTGTGACTGGGGGTGAATGTTTTGCCAATGTGCAACATTCCGTCCATCATCTTGTGTGTTTTGCTGTTCGCTCTATCTGGGAAGGGTATGCCCAGACGTGCGTCCCGTGCTCACTACGCCACTGGAGTCAAGCTATCCTGGCTGAAGAGGGGTGGAACCCCGAAACCGGTCCTAGGATGCTTGATTCCGGTCCAGGAAAGACATGGCTTGGCAGTTCGGACTGGACTGTTCCCATGAGGCACAGGGTCAAGACTGATTTCATATGGCCATGTCTGAACTGGGGTGGCGTGGTGAGCAATATAACGATGGATTAAACCCAGATCTGTGACTGGGGGTGAATGTTTTGCCAATGTGCAACATTCCGTCCATCATCTTGTGTGTTTTGCTGTTCGCCCTATCTGGGAATGGTATGCCCAGACGTGGGTCCCGTGCTCACTACGCCACTGGAGTGAAGCTATCCTGGCTGAAGAGGGGTGAAACCCCGAAACCGGTCCTAGGATGCTTGATTCCAGTCCAGGGAAGACATAGCTTGGCAGTTCAGGCTGGACTGTGCCCATGAGGCACAGGGTCAAGACTGATTTGCATATGGCCATGTCTGAACTGGGGTGGCATGGTGAGAAAATGATGATGGATAAAACGCAGATCTGTGACTGGGGGTGAATGTTTTGCCACTGTGCAACATTCCGTCTATCATCTTGTGTGCTTTGCTATTCGCCCTATCTGGGAAGGGTATGCCCAGATGTGGGTCCCGTGCTCACTACACCAGTGGAGTCAAGCTATCCTGGCTGAAGAGGGGTGAAACCCCGAAACCGGTCCTAGGATGCTTGATTCTGGTCCAGGGAAGACATGGCTTTGCAGTTCGGGCTGGACTGTTCCCATGAGGCACAGGGTCAAGACTGATTTGCATATGGCCATGTCTGAACTGGGGTGGCGTGGTGACCAAAATAACGATGGATTAAACCTACATCTGTGACTGGGGGTGAATGTTTTGCCAATGTGCAACATTCCGTCCATCATCTTGTGTGTTTTGCTGTTCGACCTATCTGGGAAGTGTATGCCCAGACGTGGGTCCCGTGCTCACTACGCCACTGGAGTCAAGCTATCCTGGCTGAAGAGGATGAAACCCCGAAACTGGTCCTAGAATGCTTGATTCCGGTCCAGGGAAGACATGGCTTGGCAGTTCGGCCTGGACTGTTCCCATGAGGCACAGGGTCAAGACTGATTTGCATATGGCCATGTTTGAACAGGGGTGGCGTGGTGAGCAAAATAACGATGGATTAAACCCAGATCTGTGACTGGGGGTGAATGTTTTGCCACTGTGCAACATTCCGTCCATCATCTTGTGTGTTTTGCTATTCGCCCTATCTGGGAAGGGTATGCCCAGACGTGGGTCCCGTGCTCACTACGCCACTGGAGTCAAGCTATCCTGGCTGAAGAGGGGTGAAACCCCGAAACCGGTCCTAGGATGCTTGATTCCGGTCCAGGGAAGACATGGCTTGGCAGTTCGGGCTGGACTGTTCCCATGAGGCACAGGGTCAAGACTGATTTGCATATGGCCATGTCTGAACTGGGGTGGCGTGGTGAGCAAAATAACGATGGATTAAACCCACATCTGTGACTGGGGGTGAATGTTTTGCCAATGTGCAACATTCCGTCCATCATCTTGTGTGTTTTGCTGTTCGCCCTATCTGGGAAGGGTATGCCCAGACGTGGGTCCCGTGCTCACTACGCCACTGGAGTCAAGCTATCCTGGCTTAAGAGGGGTGAAACCCCGAAACCGGTCCTAGGATGCTTGATTCCGGTCCATGGAAGACATAGTTTGGCAGTTCGGCCTGGACTGTTCCCATGAGGCACAGGGTCAAGACTGATTTGCATATGGCCATGTCTGAACTGAGGTGGCGTGGTGAGCAAAATGACGATGGATTAAACCCAGATCTGTGACTGGGGGTGAATGTTTTGCCACTGTGCAACATTCCGTCCATCATCTTGTGTGTTTTGCTATTCGCCCTATCTGGGAAGGGTATGCCCAGACGTGGGTCCCGTGCTCACTACGCCACTGGAGTCAAGCTATCCTGGCTGAAGAGGGGTAAAACCCCGAAACCGGTCCTAGGAATCTTGATTCCGGTCCAGGGAAGACATGGTTTGGCAGTTCGGGCTGGACTATTCCCATGAGGCACAGGGTCAAGACTGATTTGCATATGGCCATGTCTGAACTGGGGTGGCGTGGTGAGCAAAATAACGATGGATTCAACCCAGATCTGTGACTGGGGGTGAATGTTTTCCCAATGTGCAACATTCCGTCCATCATCTTGTGTGTTTTGCTGTTCGCTCTATCTGGGAAGGGTATGCCCAGACGTGCGTCCCGTGCTCACTACGCCACTGGAGTCAAGCTATCCTGGCTTAAGAGGGGTGAAACCCCGAAACCGGTCCTAGGATGCTTGATTCCGGTCCAGGGAAGACATAGCTTGGCAGTTCAGGCTGGACTGTTCCCATGAGGCACAGGGTCAAGACTGATTTGCATATGGCCATGTCTGAACTGGGGTGGCGTGGTGAGCAAAATAACGATGGATCAAACCCAGATCTGTGACTGGGGGTGAATGTTTTGCCAATGTGCAACATTCCGTCCATCATCTTGTGTGTTTTGCTGATCGCCCTATCTGGGAAGGGTATGCCCAGACGTGGGTCCCGTGCTCACTACGCCACTGGAGTCAAGCTATCCTGGCTTAAGAGGGGTGAAACCCCGAAACCGGTCCTAGGATGCTTGATTCCGGTCCATGGAAGACAGAGTTTGGCAGTTCGGCCTGGACTGTTCCCATGAGGCACAGGGTCAAGACTGATTTGCATATGGCCATGTCTGAACTGGGGTGGCGTGGTGAGCAAAATGACAATGGATTAAACCCAGATCTGTGACTGGGGGTGAATGTTTTGCCACTGTGCAACATTCCGTCCATCATCTTGTGTGTTTTGCTATTCGCCCTATCTGGGAAGGGTATGCCCAGACGTGGGTCCCGTGCTCACTACGCCACTGGAGTCAAGCTATCCTGGCTGAAGAGGGGTGAAACCCCGAAACCGGTCCTAGGATGCTTGATTCCGGTCCAGGGAAGACATGGTTTGGCAGTTCGGGCTGGACTATTCCCATGAGGCACAGGGTCAAGACTGATTTGCATATGGCCATGTCTGAACTGGGGTGGCGTGGTGAGCAAAATAACGATGGATTAAACCCAGATCTGTGACTGGGGGTGAATGTTTTGCCAATGTGCAACATTCCGTCCATCATCTTGTGTGTTTTGCTGTTCGCTCTATCTGGGAAGGGTATGCCCAGACGTGCGTCCCGTGCTCACTACGCCACTGGAGTCAAGCTATCCTGGCTGAAGAGGGGTGGAACCCCGAAACCGGTCCTAGGATGCTTGATTCCGGTCCAGGAAAGACATGGCTTGGGAGTTCGGACTGGACTGTTCCCATGAGGCACAGGGTCAAGACTGATTGCATATGGCCATGTCTGAACTGGGGTGGCGTGGTGAGCAATATAACGATGGATTAAACCCAGATCTGTGACTGGGGGTGAATGTTTTGCCAATGTGCAACATTCCGTCCATCATCTTGTGTGTTTTGCTGTTCGCTCTATCTGGGAAGGGTATGCCCAGACGTGCGTCCCGTGCTCACTACGCCACTGGAGTCAAGGTATCCTGGCTGAAGAGGGGTGGAACCCCGAAACCGGTCCTAGGATGCTTGATTCCGGTCCAGGAAAGACATGGCTTGGCAGTTCGGACTGGACTGTTCCCATGAGGCACAGGGTCAAGACTGATTTCATATGGCCATGTCTGAACTGGGGTGGCGTGGTGAGCAATATAACGATGGATTAAACCCAGATCTGTGACTGGGGGTGAATGTTTTGCCAATGTGCAACATTCCGTCCATCATCTTGTGTGTTTTGCTGTTCGCCCTATCTGGGAATGGTATGCCCAGACGTGGGTCCCGTGCTCACTACGCCACTGGAGTGAAGCTATCCTGGCTGAAGAGGGGTGAAACCCCGAAACCGGTCCTAGGATGCTTGATTCCGGTCCAGGGAAGACATAGCTTGGCAGTTCAGGCTGGACTGTTCCCATGAGGCACAGGGTCAAGACTGATTTGCATATGGCCATGTCTGATCTGGGGTGGCGTGGTGAGCAAAATAACGATGGATCAAACCCAGATCTGTGACTGGGGGTGAATGTTTTGCCAATGTGCAACATTCCGTCCATCATCTTGTGTGTTTTGCTGATCGCCCTATCTGGGAAGGGTATGCCCAGACGTGGGTCCCGTGCTCACTACGCCACTGGAGTCAAGCTATCCTGGCTTAAGAGGGGTGAAACCCCGAAACCGGTCCTAGGATGCTTGATTCCGGTCCATGGAAGACATAGTTTGGCAGTTCGGCCTGGACTGTTCCCATGAGGCACAGGGTCAAGACTGATTTGCATATGGCCATGTCTGAACTGGGGTGGCGTGGTGAGCAAAATGACAATGGATTAAACCCAGATCTGTGACTGGGGGTGAATGTTTTGCCACTGTGCAACATTCCGTCCATCATCTTGTGTGTTTTGCTATTCGCCCTATCTGGGAAGGGTATGCCCAGACGTGGGTCCCGTGCTCACTACGCCACTGGAGTCAAGCTATCCTGGCTGAAGAGGGGTGAAACCCCGAAACCGGTCCTAGGATGCTTGATTCCGGTCCAGGGAAGACATGGTTTGGCAGTTCGGGCTGGACTATTCCCATGAGGCACAGGGTCAAGACTGATTTGCATATGGCCATGTCTGAACTGGGGTGGCGTGGTGAGCAAAATAACGATGGATTAAACCCAGATCTGTGACTGGGGGTGAATGTTTTGCCAATGTGCAACATTCCGTCCATCATCTTGTGTGTTTTGCTGTTCGCTCTATCTGGGAAGGGTATGCCCAGACGTGCGTCCCGTGCTCACTACGCCACTGGAGTCAAGCTATCCTGGCTGAAGAGGGGTGAAACCCCGAAACCGGTCCTAGGAATCTTGATTCCGGTCCAGGGAAGACATGGTTTGGCAGTTCGGGCTGGACTATTCCCATGAGGCACAGGGTCAAGACTGATTTGCATATGGCCATGTCTGAACTGGGGTGGCGTGGTGAGCAAAATAACGATGGATCAAACCCAGATCTGTGACTGGGGGTAAATGTTTTGCCAATGTGCAACATTCTGTCCCTCATCTTGTGTGTTTTGCTGTTTGCCCTATCTGGGAAGAGTATGCCCAGACGTGGGTCCCGTGCTCACTACACCACTGGAGTCAAGCTATCCTGGCTGAAGAGGGGTGAAACCCCGAAGCCGGTCCTAGGATGCTTGATTCTGGTCCAGGGAAGACATGCCTTGGCAGTTCGGGCTGGACTGTTCCCATGAGGCACAGGGTCAAGACTGATTTGCATATGGCCATGTCTGAACTGGGGTGGCGTGGTGACCAAAATAACGATGGATTAAACCTACATCTGTGACTGGGGGTGAATGTTTTGCCAATGTGCAACATTCCGTCCATCATCTTGTGTGTTTTGCTGTTCACCCTATCTGGGAAGGGTATGCCCAGACGTGGGTCCCGTGCTCACTACGCCACTGGAGTCAGGCTATCCTGGCTGAAGAGGGGTGAAACCCCGAAACCGGTCCTAGGATGCTTGATTCCGGTCCATGGAAGACATGGTTTGGCAGTTCGAGCTGGACTGTTCCCATGAGGCACAGGGTCAAGACTGATTTGCATATGGCCATGTCTGAACTGGGGTGGCGTGGTGAGCAAAATAACGATGGATTAAACCCAGATCTGTGACTGAGGGTGAATGTTTTGCCAATGTGCAACATTCCGTCCATCATCTTGTGTGTTTTGCTGTGTGCCCTATCTGAGAAGGGTATGCCCAGACGTGGGTCCCGTGCTCACTACGCCACTGGAGTCAAGCTATCCTGGCTGAGGAGGGGTGAAACCCCGAAACCGGTCCTAGGATGATTGATTCCGGTCCAGGGATGACATGGCTTGGCAGTTCGGGCTGGACTGTTCCTATGAGGCACAGGATCAAGACTGATTTGCATATGGCCATGTCTGAACTGGGGTGGCGTGGTGAGCAAAAAGACGATGGATTAAACCCAGATCTGTGACTGGGGGTGAATGTTTTGCCACTGTGCAACATTCCGTCCATCATCTTGTGTGTTTTGCTATTCGCCCTATCTGGGAAGGGTATGCCCAGACGTGGGTCCCGTGCTCACTACGCCACTGGAGGCAAGCTATCCTGGCTGAAGAGGGGTGAAACCCCGAAACCGGTCCTAGGAATCTTGATTCCGGTCCAGGGAAGACATGGTTTGGCAGTTCGGGCTGGACTATTCCCATGAGGCACAGGGTCATGACTGATTTGCATATGGCCATGTCTGAACTGGGCTGGCGTGGTGAGCAAAATAACGATGGATTAAACCCAGATCTGTGCCTGGGGGTGAATGTTTTGCCAATGTGCAACATTCCGTCCATCATCTTGTGTGTTTTGCTGTTCGCCCTATCTGGGAATGGTATGCCCAGACGTGAGTCCCGTGCTCACTACGCCACTGGAGTGAAGCTATCCTGGCTGAAGAGGGGTGAAACCCCGAAACCGGTCCTAGGATGCTTGATTCCAGTCCAGGGAAGACATAGCTTGACAGTTCAGGCTGGACTGTGCCCATGAGGCACAGGGTCAAGACTGATTTGCATATGGCCATGTCTGAACTGGGGTGGCATGGTGAGAAAATGATGATGGATAAAACGCAGATCTGTGACTGGGGGTGAATGTTTTGCCACTGTGCGACATTCCGTCCATCATCTTGTGTGTTTTGCTATTCGCCCTATCTGGGAAGGGTATGCCCAGACGTGGGTCCCGTGCTCACTACACCACTGGAGTCAAGCTATCCTGGCTGAAGAGGGGTGAAACCCCGAAACCGGTCCTAGGATGCTTGATTCCAGTCCAGGGAAGACATCGCTTGGCAGTTCCGGCTGGACTGTTCCCATGAGGCACAGGGTCAAGACTGATTTGCATATGGCCATGTCTGAACTGGGGTGGCGTGGTGAGCAAAATGACGATGGATTAAACCCAGATCTGTGACTGGGGGTGAATATTTTGCCACTGTGCAACATTCCGTCTATCATCTTGTGTGCTTTGCTATTCGCCCTATCTGGGAAGGGTATGCCCAGACGTGGGTCCCGTGCTCACTACACCAGTGGAGTCAAGCTATCCTGGCTGAAGAGGGGTGAAACCCCGAAACCGGTCCTAGGATGCTTGATTCTGGTCCAGGGAAGACATGGCTTGGCAGTTCGGGCTGGACTGTTCCCATGAGGCACAGGGTCAAGACTGATTTGCATATGGCCATGTCTGAACTGGGGTGGCGTGGTGAGCAAAATGACGATGGATTAAACCCAGATCTGTGACTGGGGGTGAATGTTTTGCCACTGTGCAACATTCCGTCCATCATCTTGTGTGTTTTGCTATTCGCCCTATCTGGGAAGGGTATGCCCAGACGTGGGTCCCGTGCTCACTACGCCACTGGAGTCAAGCTATCCTGGCTGAAGAGGGGTGAAACCCCGAAACCGGTCCTAGGATGCTTGATTCCGGTCCAGGGAAGACATGGCTTGGCAGTTCGGGCTGGACTGTTCCCATGAGGCACAGGGTCAAGACTGATTTGCATATGGCCATGTCTGAACTGGGGTGGCGTGGTGAGCAAAATAACGATGGATTAAACCCAGATCTGTGACTGGGGGTGAATGTTTTGCCAATGTGCAACATTCCGTCCATCATCTTGTGTGTTTTGCTGTTCGCCCTATCTGGGAAGGGTATGCCCAGACGTGGGTCCCGTGCTCACTACGCCACTGGAGTCAAGCTATCCTGGCTTAAGAGGGGTGAAACCCCGAAACCGGTCCTAGGATGCTTGATTCCGGTCCATGGAAGACATAGTTTGGCAGTTCGGCCTGGACTGTTCCCATGAGGCACAGGGTCAAGACTGATTTGCATATGGCCATGTCTGAACTGAGGTGGCGTGGTGAGCAAAATGACGATGGATTAAACCCAGATCTGTGACTGGGGGTGAATGTTTTGCCACTGTGCAACATTCCGTCCATCATCTTGTGTGTTTTGCTATTCGCCCTATCTGGGAAGGGTATGCCCAGACGTGGGTCCCGTGCTCACTACGCCACTGGAGTCAAGCTATCCTGGCTGAAGAGGGGTGAAACCCCGAAACCGGTCCTAGGAATCTTGATTCCGGTCCAGGGAAGACATGGTTTGGCAGTTCGGGCTGGACTATTCCCATGAGGCACAGGGTCAAGACTGATTTGCATATGGCCATGTCTGAACTGGGGTGGCGTGGTGAGCAAAATAACGATGGATTAAACCCAGATCTGTGACTGGGGGTGAATGTTTTGCCAATGTGCAACATTCCGTCCATCATCTTGTGTGTTTTGCTGTTCGCTCTATCTGGGAAGGGTATGCCCAGACGTGCGTCCCGTGCTCACTACGCCACTGGAGTCAAGCTATCCTGGCTGAAGAGGGGTGGAACCCCGAAACCGGTCCTAGGATGCTTGATTCCGGTCCAGGAAAGACATGGCTTGGCAGTTCGGACTGGACTGTTCCCATGAGGCACAGGGTCAAGACTGATTTCATATGGCCATGTCTGAACTGGGGTGGCGTGGTGAGCAATATAACGATGGATTAAACCCAGATCTGTGACTGGGGGTGAATGTTTTGCCAATGTGCAACATTCCGTCCATCATCTTGTGTGTTTTGCTGTTCGCCCTATCTGGGAATGGTATGCCCAGACGTGGGTCCCGTGCTCACTACGCCACTGGAGTGAAACTATCCTGGCTGAAGAGGGGTGAAACCCCGAAACCGGTCCTAGGATGCTTGATTCCGGTCCAGGGAAGACATAGCTTGGCAGTTCAGGCTGGACTGTTCCCATGAGGCACAGGGTCAAGACTGATTTGCATATGGCCATTTCTGAACTGGGGTGGCGTGGTGAGCAAAATAACGATGGATTAAACCCAGATCTGTGACTGGGGGTGAATGTTTTGCCACTGTGCAACATTCCGTCCATCATCTTGTGTGTTTTGCTATTCGCCCTATCCGGCAAGGGTATGCCCAGACGTGGGTCCTGTGCTCACTACGCCACTGGAGTCAAGCTATCCTGGCTGAAGAGGGGTACAACCCCGAAACCGGTCCTAGGATGCTTGATTCCGGTCCAGGGAAGACATGGCTTGGCAGTTCGGGCTGGACTGTTCCCATGAGGCACAGGGTCAAGACTGATTTGCATATGGCCATGTCTGAACTGGGGTGGCGTGGTGAGCAAAATAACGATGGATTAAACCCACATCTGTGACTCGGGGTGAATGATTTGCCAATGTGCAACATTCCGTCCATCATCTTGTGTGTTTTGCTGTTCGCCCTATCTGGGAAGGGTATGCCCAGACGTGGGTCCCGTGCTCACTACGCCACTGGAGTCAAGCTATCCTGGCTTAAGAGGGGTGAAACCCCGAAACCGGTCCTAGGATGCTTGATTCCAGTCCATGGAAGACATAGTTTGGCAGTTCGGCCTGGACTGTTCCCATAAGGCACAGGGTCAAGACTGATTTGCATATGGCCATGTCTGAACTGAGGTGGCGTGGTGAGCAAAATGACGATGGATTAAACCCAGATCTGTGACTGCGGGTGAATGTTTTGCCACTGTGCAACATTCCGTCCATCATCTTTTGTGTTTTGCTATTCGCCCTATCTGGGAAGGGTATGCCCAGACGTGGGTCCCGTGCTCACTACGCCACTGGAGTCAAGCTATCCTGGCTGAAGAGGGGTGAAACCCCGAAACCGGTCCTAGGAATCTTGATTCCGGTCCAGGGAAGACATGGTTTGGCAGTTCGGGCTGGACTATTCCCATGAGGCACAGGGTCAAGACTGATTTGCATATGGCCATGTCTGAACTGGGGTGGCGTGGTGAGCAAAATAACGATGGATTAAACCCAGATCTGTGACTGGGGGTGAATGTTTTCCCAATGTGCAACATTCCGTCCATCATCTTGTGTGTTTTGCTGTTCGCTCTATCTGGGAAGGGTATGCCCAGACGTGCGTCCCGTGCTCACTACGCCACTGGAGTCAAGCTATCCTGGCTTAAGAGGGGTGAAACCCCGAAACCGGTCCTAGGATGCTTGATTCCGGTCCAGGGAAGACATAGCTTGGCAGTTCAGGCTGGACTGTTCCCATGAGGCACAGGGTCAAGACTGATTTGCATATGGCCATGTCTGAACTGGGGTGGCGTGGTGAGCAAAATAACGATGGATCAAACCCAGATCTGTGACTGGGGGTGAATGTTTTGCCAATGTGCAACATTCCGTCCATCATCTTGTGTGTTTTGCTGATCGCCCTATCTGGGAAGGGTATGCCCAGACGTGGGTCCCGTGCTCACTACGCCACTGGAGTCAAGCTATCCTGGCTTAAGAGGGGTGAAACCCCGAAACCGGTCCTAGGATGCTTGATTCCGGTCCATGGAAGACATAGTTTGGCAGTTCGGCCTGGACTGTTCCCATGAGGCACAGGGTCAAGACTGATTTGCATATGGCCATGTCTGAACTGGGGTGGCGTGGTGAGCAAAATGACAATGGATTAAACCCAGATCTGTGACTGGGGGTGAATGTTTTGCCACTGTGCAACATTCCGTCCATCATCTTGTGTGTTTTGCTATTCGCCCTATCTGGGATGGGTATGCCCAGACGTGGGTCCCGTGCTCACTACGCCACTGGAGTCAAGCTATCCTGGCTGAAGAGGGGTGAAACCCCGAAACCGGTCCTAGGATGCTTGATTCCGGTCCAGGGAAGACATGGTTTGGCAGTTCGGGCTGGACTATTCCCATGAGGCACAGGGTCAAGACTGATTTGCATATGGCCATGTCTGAACTGGGGTGGCGTGGTGAGCAAAATAACGATGGATTAAACCCAGATCTGTGACTGGGGGTGAATGTTTTGCCAATGTGCAACATTCCGTCCATCATCTTGTGTGTTTTGCTGTTCGCTCTATCTGGGAAGGGTATGCCCAGACGTGCGTCCCGTGCTCACTACGCCACTGGAGTCAAGCTATCCTGGCTGAAGAGGGGTGGAACCCCGAAACCGGTCCTAGGATGCTTGATTCCGGTCCAGGAAAGACATGGCTTGGGAGTTCGGACTGGACTGTTCCCATGAGGCACAGGGTCAAGACTGATTGCATATGGCCATGTCTGAACTGGGGTGGCGTGGTGAGCAATATAACGATGGATTAAACCCAGATCTGTGACTGGGGGTGAATGTTTTGCCAATGTGCAACATTCCGTCCATCATCTTGTGTGTTTTGCTGTTCGCTCTATCTGGGAAGGGTATGCCCAGACGTGCGTCCCGTGCTCACTACGCCACTGGAGTCAAGGTATCCTGGCTGAAGAGGGGTGGAACCCCGAAACCGGTCCTAGGATGCTTGATTCCGGTCCAGGAAAGACATGGCTTGGCAGTTCGGACTGGACTGTTCCCATGAGGCACAGGGTCAAGACTGATTTCATATGGCCATGTCTGAACTGGGGTGGCGTGGTGAGCAATATAACGATGGATTAAACCCAGATCTGTGACTGGGGGTGAATGTTTTGCCAATGTGCAACATTCCGTCCATCATCTTGTGTGTTTTGCTGTTCGCCCTATCTGGGAATGGTATGCCCAGACGTGGGTCCCGTGCTCACTACGCCACTGGAGTGAAGCTATCCTGGCTGAAGAGGGGTGAAACCCCGAAACCGGTCCTAGGATGCTTGATTCCGGTCCAGGGAAGACATAGCTTGGCAGTTCAGGCTGGACTGTTCCCATGAGGCACAGGGTCAAGACTGATTTGCATATGGCCATGTCTGAACTGGGGTGGCGTGGTGAGCAAAATAACGATGGATCAAACCCAGATCTGTGACTGGGGGTGAATGTTTTGCCAATGTGCAACATTCCGTCCATCATCTTGTGTGTTTTGCTGATCGCCCTATCTGGGAAGGGTATGCCCAGACGTGGGTCCCGTGCTCACTACGCCACTGGAGTCAAGCTATCCTGGCTTAAGAGGGGTGAAACCCCGAAACCGGTCCTAGGATGCTTGATTCCGGTCCATGGAAGACATAGTTTGGCAGTTCGGCCTGGACTGTTCCCATGAGGCACAGGGTCAAGACTGATTTGCATATGGCCATGTCTGAACTGGGGTGGCGTGGTGAGCAAAATGACAATGGATTAAACCCAGATCTGTGACTGGGGGTGAATGTTTTGCCACTGTGCAACATTCCGTCCATCATCTTGTGTGTTTTGCTATTCGCCCTATCTGGGAAGGGTATGCCCAGACGTGGGTCCCGTGCTCACTACGCCACTGGAGTCAAGCTATCCTGGCTGAAGAGGGGTGAAACCCCGAAACCGGTCCTAGGATGCTTGATTCCGGTCCAGGGAAGACATGGTTTGGCAGTTCGGGCTGGACTATTCCCATGAGGCACAGGGTCAAGACTGATTTGCATATGGCCATGTCTGAACTGGGGTGGCGTGGTGAGCAAAATAACGATGGATTAAACCCAGATCTGTGACTAGGGGTGAATGTTTTGCCAATGTGCAACATTCCGTCCATCATCTTGTGTGTTTTGCTGTTCGCTCTATCTGGGAAGGGTATGCCCAGACGTGCGTCCCGTGCTCACTACGCCACTGGAGTCAAGCTATCCTGGCTGAAGAGGGGTGAAACCCCGAAACCGGTCCTAGGAATCTTGATTCCGGTCCAGGGAAGACATGGTTTGGCAGTTCGGGCTGGACTATTCCCATGAGGCACAGGGTCAAGACTGATTTGCATATGGCCATGTCTGAACTGGGGTGGCGTGGTGAGCAAAATAACGATGGATCAAACCCAGATCTGTGACTGGGGGTAAATGTTTTGCCAATGTGCAACATTCTGTCCCTCATCTTGTGTGTTTTGCTGTTTGCCCTATCTGGGAAGAGTATGCCCAGACGTGGGTCCCGTGCTCACTACACCACTGGAGTCAAGCTATCCTGGCTGAAGAGGGGTGAAACCCCGAAGCCGGTCCTAGGATGCTTGATTCTGGTCCAGGGAAGACATGCCTTGGCAGTTCGGGCTGGACTGTTCCCATGAGGCACAGGGTCAAGACTGATTTGCATATGGCCATGTCTGAACTGGGGTGGCGTGGTGACCAAAATAACGATGGATTAAACCTACATCTGTGACTGGGGGTGAATGTTTTGCCAATGTGCAACATTCCGTCCATCATCTTGTGTGTTTTGCTGTTCACCCTATCTGGGAAGGGTATGCCCAGACGTGGGTCCCGTGCTCACTACGCCACTGGAGTCAGGCTATCCTGGCTGAAGAGGGGTGAAACCACGAAACCGGTCCTAGGATGCTTGATTCCGGTCCATGGAAGACATGGTTTGGCAGTTCGAGCTGGACTGTTCCCATGAGGCACAGGGTCAAGACTGATTTGCATATGGCCATGTCTGAACTGGGGTGGCGTGGTGAGCAAAATAACGATGGATTAAACCCAGATCTGTGACTGAGGGTGAATGTTTTGCCAATGTGCAACATTCCGTCCATCATCTTGTGTGTTTTGCTGTGTGCCCTATCTGAGAAGGGTATGCCCAGACGTGGGTCCCGTGCTCACTACGCCACTGGAGTCAAGCTATCCTGGCTGAGGAGGGGTGAAACCCCGAAACCGGTCCTAGGATGATTGATTCCGGTCCAGGGATGACATGGCTTGGCAGTTCGGGCTGGACTGTTCCTATGAGGCACAGGATCAAGACTGATTTGCATATGGCCATGTCTGAACTGGGGTGGCGTGGTGAGCAAAAAGACGATGGATTAAACCCAGATCTGTGACTGGGGGTGAATGTTTTGCCACTGTGCAACATTCCGTCCATCATCTTGTGTGTTTTGCTATTCGCCCTATCTGGGAAGGGTATGCCCAGACGTGGGTCCCGTGCTCACTACGCCACTGGAGGCAAGCTATCCTGGCTGAAGAGGGGTGAAACCCCGAAACCGGTCCTAGGAATCTTGATTCCGGTCCAGGGAAGACATGGTTTGGCAGTTCGGGCTGGACTATTCCCATGAGGCACAGGGTCATGACTGATTTGCATATGGCCATGTCTGAACTGGGCTGGCGTGGTGAGCAAAATAACGATGGATTAAACCCAGATCTGTGACTGGGGGTGAATGTTTTGCCAATGTGCAACATTCCGTCCATCATCTTGTGTGTTTTGCTGTTCGCCCTATCTGGGAATGGTATGCCCAGACGTGAGTCCCGTGCTCACTACGCCACTGGAGTGAAGCTATCCTGGCTGAAGAGGGGTGAAACCCCGAAACCGGTCCTAGGATGCTTGATTCCAGTCCAGGGAAGACATAGCTTGACAGTTCAGGCTGGACTGTGCCCATGAGGCACAGGGTCAAGACTGATTTGCATATGGCCATGTCTGAACTGGGGTGGCATGGTGAGAAAATGATGATGGATAAAACGCAGATCTGTGACTGGGGGTGAATGTTTTGCCACTGTGCGACATTCCGTCCATCATCTTGTGTGTTTTGCTATTCGCCCTATCTGGGAAGGGTATGCCCAGACGTGGGTCCCGTGCTCACTACACCACTGGAGTCAAGCTATCCTGGCTGAAGAGGGGTGAAACCCCGAAACCGGTCCTAGGATGCTTGATTCCAGTCCAGGGAAGACATCGCTTGGCAGTTCCGGCTGGACTGTTCCCATGAGGCACAGGGTCAAGACTGATTTGCATATGGCCATGTCTGAACTGGGGTGGCGTGGTGAGCAAAATGACGATGGATTAAACCCAGATCTGTGACTGGGGGTGAATATTTTGCCACTGTGCAACATTCCGTCTATCATCTTGTGTGCTTTGCTATTCGCCCTATCTGGGAAGGGTATGCCCAGACGTGGGTCCCGTGCTCACTACACCAGTGGAGTCAAGCTATCCTGGCTGAAGAGGGGTGAAACCCCGAAACCGGTCCTAGGATGCTTGATTCTGGTCCAGGGAAGACATGGCTTGGCAGTTCGGGCTGGACTGTTCCCATGAGGCACAGGGTCAAGACTGATTTGCATATGGCCATGTCTGAACTGGGGTGGCGTGGTGAGCAAAATGACGATGGATTAAACCCAGATCTGTGACTGGGGGTGAATGTTTTGCCACTGTGCAACATTCCGTCCATCATCTTGTGTGTTTTGCTATTCGCCCTATCTGGGAAGGGTATGCCCAGACGTGGGTCCCGTGCTCACTACGCCACTGGAGTCAAGCTATCCTGGCTGAAGAGGGGTGAAACCCCGAAACCGGTCCTAGGATGCTTGATTCCGGTCCAGGGAAGACATGGCTTGGCAGTTCGGGCTGGACTGTTCCCATGAGGCACAGGGTCAAGACTGATTTGCATATGGCCATGTCTGAACTGGGGTGGCGTGGTGAGCAAAATAACGATGGATTAAACCCAGATCTGTGACTGGGGGTGAATGTTTTGCCAATGTGCAACATTCCGTCCATCATCTTGTGTGTTTTGCTGTTCGCCCTATCTGGGAAGGGTATGCCCAGACGTGGGTCCCGTGCTCACTACGCCACTGGAGTCAAGCTATCCTGGCTTAAGAGGGGTGAAACCCCGAAACCGGTCCTAGGATGCTTGATTCCGGTCCATGGAAGACATAGTTTGGCAGTTCGGCCTGGACTGTTCCCATGAGGCACAGGGTCAAGACTGATTTGCATATGGCCATGTCTGAACTGAGGTGGCGTGGTGAGCAAAATGACGATGGATTAAACCCAGATCTGTGACTGGGGGTGAATGTTTTGCCACTGTGCAACATTCCGTCCATCATCTTGTGTGTTTTGCTATTCGCCCTATCTGGGAAGGGTATGCCCAGACGTGGGTCCCGTGCTCACTACGCCACTGGAGTCAAGCTATCCTGGCTGAAGAGGGGTGAAACCCCGAAACCGGTCCTAGGAATCTTGATTCCGGTCCAGGGAAGACATGGTTTGGCAGTTCGGGCTGGACTATTCCCATGAGGCACAGGGTCAAGACTGATTTGCATATGGCCATGTCTGAACTGGGGTGGCGTGGTGAGCAAAATAACGATGGATTAAACCCAGATCTGTGACTGGGGGTGAATGTTTTGCCAATGTGCAACATTCCGTCCATCATCTTGTGTGTTTTGCTGTTCGCTCTATCTGGGAAGGGTATGCCCAGACGTGCGTCCCGTGCTCACTACGCCACTGGAGTCAAGCTATCCTGGCTGAAGAGGGGTGGAACCCCGAAACCGGTCCTAGGATGCTTGATTCCGGTCCAGGAAAGACATGGCTTGGCAGTTCGGACTGGACTGTTCCCATGAGGCACAGGGTCAAGACTGATTTCATATGGCCATGTCTGAACTGGGGTGGCGTGGTGAGCAATATAACGATGGATTAAACCCAGATCTGTGACTGGGGGTGAATGTTTTGCCAATGTGCAACATTCCGTCCATCATCTTGTGTGTTTTGCTGTTCGCCCTATCTGGGAATGGTATGCCCAGACGTGGGTCCCGTGCTCACTACGCCACTGGAGTGAAACTATCCTGGCTGAAGAGGGGTGAAACCCCGAAACCGGTCCTAGGATGCTTGATTCCGGTCCAGGGAAGACATAGCTTGGCAGTTCAGGCTGGACTGTTCCCATGAGGCACAGGGTCAAGACTGATTTGCATATGGCCATTTCTGAACTGGGGTGGCGTGGTGAGCAAAATAACGATGGATCAAACCCAGATCTGTGACTGGGGGTGAATGTTTTGCCACTGTGCAACATTCCGTCCATCATCTTGTGTGTTTTGCTATTCGCCCTATCTGGCAAGGGTATGCCCAGACGTGGGTCCTGTGCTCACTACGCCACTGGAGTCAAGCTATCCTGGCTGAAGAGGGGTACAACCCCGAAACCGGTCCTAGGATGCTTGATTCCGGTCCAGGGAAGACATGGCTTGGCAGTTCGGGCTGGACTGTTCCCATGAGGCACAGGGTCAAGACTGATTTGCATATGGCCATGTCTGAACTGGGGTGGCGTGGTGAGCAAAATAACGATGGATTAAACCCACATCTGTGACTCGGGGTGAATGATTTGCCAATGTGCAACATTCCGTCCATCATCTTGTGTGTTTTGCTGTTCGCCCTATCTGGGAAGGGTATGCCCAGACGTGGGTCCCGTGCTCACTACGCCACTGGAGTCAAGCTATCCTGGCTTAAGAGGGGTGAAACCCCGAAACCGGTCCTAGGATGCTTGATTCCAGTCCATGGAAGACATAGTTTGGCAGTTCGGCCTGGACTGTTCCCATAAGGCACAGGGTCAAGACTGATTTGCATATGGCCATGTCTGAACTGAGGTGGCGTGGTGAGCAAAATGACGATGGATTAAACCCAGATCTGTGACTGGGGGTGAATATTTTGCCACTGTGCAACATTCCGTCTATCATCTTGTGTGCTTTGCTATTCGCCCTATCTGGGAAGGGTATGCCCAGACGTGGGTCCCGTGCTCACTACACCAGTGGAGTCAAGCTATCCTGGCTGAAGAGGGGTGAAACCCCGAAACCGGTCCTAGGATGCTTGATTCTGGTCCAGGGAAGACATGGCTTGGCAGTTCGGGCTGGACTGTTCCCATGAGGCACAGGGTCAAGACTGATTTGCATATGGCCATGTCTGAACTGGGGTGGCGTGGTGAGCAAAATGACGATGGATTAAACCCAGATCTGTGACTGGGGGTGAATGTTTTGCCACTGTGCAACATTCCGTCCATCATCTTGTGTGTTTTGCTATTCGCCCTATCTGGGAAGGGTATGCCCAGACGTGGGTCCCGTGCTCACTACGCCACTGGAGTCAAGCTATCCTGGCTGAAGAGGGGTGAAACCCCGAAACCGGTCCTAGGATGCTTGATTCCGGTCCAGGGAAGACATGGCTTGGCAGTTCGGGCTGGACTGTTCCCATGAGGCACAGGGTCAAGACTGATTTGCATATGGCCATGTCTGAACTGGGGTGGCGTGGTGAGCAAAATAACGATGGATTAAACCCAGATCTGTGACTGGGGGTGAATGTTTTGCCAATGTGCAACATTCCGTCCATCATCTTGTGTGTTTTGCTGTTCGCCCTATCTGGGAAGGGTATGCCCAGACGTGGGTCCCGTGCTCACTACGCCACTGGAGTCAAGCTATCCTGGCTTAAGAGGGGTGAAACCCCGAAACCGGTCCTAGGATGCTTGATTCCGGTCCATGGAAGACATAGTTTGGCAGTTCGGCCTGGACTGTTCCCATGAGGCACAGGGTCAAGACTGATTTGCATATGGCCATGTCTGAACTGAGGTGGCGTGGTGAGCAAAATGACGATGGATTAAACCCAGATCTGTGACTGGGGGTGAATGTTTTGCCACTGTGCAACATTCCGTCCATCATCTTGTGTGTTTTGCTATTCGCCCTATCTGGGAAGGGTATGCCCAGACGTGGGTCCCGTGCTCACTACGCCACTGGAGTCAAGCTATCCTGGCTGAAGAGGGGTGAAACCCCGAAACCGGTCCTAGGAATCTTGATTCCGGTCCAGGGAAGACATGGTTTGGCAGTTCGGGCTGGACTATTCCCATGAGGCACAGGGTCAAGACTGATTTGCATATGGCCATGTCTGAACTGGGGTGGCGTGGTGAGCAAAATAACGATGGATTAAACCCAGATCTGTGACTGGGGGTGAATGTTTTGCCAATGTGCAACATTCCGTCCATCATCTTGTGTGTTTTGCTGTTCGCTCTATCTGGGAAGGGTATGCCCAGACGTGCGTCCCGTGCTCACTACGCCACTGGAGTCAAGCTATCCTGGCTGAAGAGGGGTGGAACCCCGAAACCGGTCCTAGGATGCTTGATTCCGGTCCAGGAAAGACATGGCTTGGCAGTTCGGACTGGACTGTTCCCATGAGGCACAGGGTCAAGACTGATTTCATATGGCCATGTCTGAACTGGGGTGGCGTGGTGAGCAATATAACGATGGATTAAACCCAGATCTGTGACTGGGGGTGAATGTTTTGCCAATGTGCAACATTCCGTCCATCATCTTGTGTGTTTTGCTGTTCGCCCTATCTGGGAATGGTATGCCCAGACGTGGGTCCCGTGCTCACTACGCCACTGGAGTGAAACTATCCTGGCTGAAGAGGGGTGAAACCCCGAAACCGGTCCTAGGATGCTTGATTCCGGTCCAGGGAAGACATAGCTTGGCAGTTCAGGCTGGACTGTTCCCATGAGGCACAGGGTCAAGACTGATTTGCATATGGCCATTTCTGAACTGGGGTGGCGTGGTGAGCAAAATAACGATGGATCAAACCCAGATCTGTGACTGGGGGTGAATGTTTTGCCACTGTGCAACATTCCGTCCATCATCTTGTGTGTTTTGCTATTCGCCCTATCTGGCAAGGGTATGCCCAGACGTGGGTCCTGTGCTCACTACGCCACTGGAGTCAAGCTATCCTGGCTGAAGAGGGGTACAACCCCGAAACCGGTCCTAGGATGCTTGATTCCGGTCCAGGGAAGACATGGCTTGGCAGTTCGGGCTGGACTGTTCCCATGAGGCACAGGGTCAAGACTGATTTGCATATGGCCATGTCTGAACTGGGGTGGCGTGGTGAGCAAAATAACGATGGATTAAACCCACATCTGTGACTCGGGGTGAATGATTTGCCAATGTGCAACATTCCGTCCATCATCTTGTGTGTTTTCCTGTTCGCCCTATCTGGGAAGGGTATGCCCAGACGTGGGTCCCGTGCTCACTACGCCACTGGAGTCAAGCTATCCTGGCTTAAGAGGGGTGAAACCCCGAAACCGGTCCTAGGATGCTTGATTCCAGTCCATGGAAGACATAGTTTGGCAGTTCGGCCTGGACTGTTCCCATAAGGCACAGGGTCAAGACTGATTTGCATATGGCCATGTCTGAACTGAGGTGGCGTGGTGAGCAAAATGACGATGGATTAAACCCAGATCTGTGACTGGGGGTGAATGTTTTGCCACTGTGCAACATTCCGTCCATCATCTTTTGTGTTTTGCTATTCGCCCTATCTGGGAAGGGTATGCCCAGACGTGGGTCCCGTGCTCACTACGCCACTGGAGTCAAGCTATCCTGGCTGAAGAGGGGTGAAACCCCGAAACCGGTCCTAGGAATCTCGATTCCGGTCCAGGGAAGACATGGTTTGGCAGTTCGGGCTGGACTATTCCCATGAGGCACAGGGTCAAGACTGATTTGCATATGGCCATGTCTGAACTGGGGTGGCGTGGTGAGCAAAATAACGATGGATTAAACCCACATCTGTGACTGGGGGTGAATGTTTTGCCAATGTGCAACATTCCGTCCATCATCTTGTGTGTTTTGCTGTTCGCTCTATCTGGGAAGGGTATGCCCAGACGTGCGTCCCGTGCTCACTACGCCACTGGAGTCAAGCTATCCTGGCTGAAGAGGGGTGGAACCCCGAAACCGGTCCAAGGATGCTTGATTCCGGTCCAGGAAAGACATGGCTTGGCAGTTCGGACTGGACTGTTCCCATGAGGCACAGGGTCAAGACTGATTTCATATGGCCATGTCTGAACTGGGGTGGCGTGGTGAGCAATATAACGATGGATTAAACCCAGATCTGTGACTGGGGGTGAATGTTTTGCCAATGTGCAACATTCCGTCCATCATCTTGTGTGTTTTGCTGTTCGCCCTATCTGGGAATGGTATGCCCAGACGTGGGTCCCGTGCTCACTACGCCACTGGAGTGAAACTATCCTGGCTGAAGAGGGGTGAAACCCCGAAACCGGTCCTAGGATGCTTGATTCCGGTCCAGGGAAGACATAGCTTGGCAGTTCAGGCTGGACTGTTCCCATGAGGCACAGGGTCAAGACTGATTTGCATATGGCCATGTCTGAACTGGGGTGGCGTGGTGAGCAAAATAACGATGGATCAAACCCAGATCTGTGACTGGGGGTGAATGTTTTGCCAATGTGCAACATTCCGTCCATCATCTTGTGTGTTTTGCTGATCGCCCTATCTGGGAAGGGAATGCCCAGACGTGGGTCCCGTGCTCACTACGCCACTGGAGTCAAGCTATCCTGGCTTAAGAGGGGTGAAACCCCGAAACCGGTCCTAGGATGCTTGATTCCGGTCCATGGAAGACATAGTTTGGCAGTTCGGCCTGGACTGTTCCCATGAGGCACAGGGTCAAGACTGATTTGCATATGGCCATGTCTGAACTGGGGTGGCGTGGTGAGCAAAATGACAATGGATTAAACCCAGATCTGTGACTGGGGGTGAATGTTTTGCCACTGTGCAACATTCCGTCCATCATCTTGTGTGTTTTCCTATTCGCCCTATCTGGGAAGGGTATGCCCAGACGTGGGTCCCGTGCTCACTACGCCACTGGAGTCAAGCTATCCTGGCTGAAGAGGGGTGAAACCCCGAAACCGGTCCTAGGATGCTTGATTCCGGTCCAGGGAAGACATGGTTTGGCAGTTCGGGCTGGACTATTCCCATGAGGCACAGGGTCAAGACTGATTTGCATATGGCCATGTCTGAACTGGGGTGGCGTGGTGAGCAAAATAACGATGGATTAAACCCAGATCTGTGACTGGGGGTTAATGTTTTGCCAATGTGCAACATTCCGTCCATCATCTTGTGTGTTTTGCTGTTCGCTCTATCTGGGAAGGGTATGCCCAGACGTGGGTCCCGTGCTCACTACGCCACTGGAGTGAAGCTATCCTGGCTGAAGAGGGGTGAAACCCCGAAACCGGTCCTAGGATGCTTGATTCCGGTCCAGGGAAGACATAGCTTGGCAGTTCAGGCTGGACAGTTCCCATGAGTCACAGGGTCAAGACTGATTTGCATATGGCCATGTCTGAACTGGGGTGGCGTGGTGAGCAAAATAACGATGGATCAAACCCAGATCTGTGACTGGGGGTAAATGTTTTGCCAATGTGCAACATTCTGTCCCTCATCTTGTGTGTTTTGCTGTTTGCCCTATCTGGGAAGAGTATGCCCAGACGTGGGTCCCGTGCTCACTACACCACTGGAGTCAAGCTATCCTGGCTGAAGAGGGGTGAAACCCCGAAGCCGGTCCTAGGATGCTTGATTCTGGTCCAGGGAAGACATGCCTTGGCAGTTCGGGCTGGACTGTTCCCATGAGGCATAGGGTCAAGACTGATTTGCATATGGCTATATCTGAACTGGGGTGGCGTGGTGAGCAAAATAACGATGGATTAAACCCAGATCGGTGACTGGGGGTAAATGTTTTGCCAATGTGCAACATTCTGTCCATCATCTTGTGTGTTTTGTTGTTCGCCCTATCTGGGAAGGGTATGCCCAGACGTGGGTCACGTGCTCACTACGTCACTGGAGTCAACCTATCCTGGCTGAAGAGGGTTGAAACCCCGAAACCGGTCCTAGGATGCTTGATTCTGGTCCAGGGAAGACATGGCTTGGCAGTTCGGGCTGGACTGTTCCCATGAGGCACAGGGTCAAGACTGATTTGCATATGGCCATGTCTGAACTGGGGTGGCGTGGTGAGCAAAATAACGATGGATTAAACTCAGATCTGTGACTGGGGGTGAATGTTTTGCCAATGTGCAACATTCCGTCCATCATCTTGTGTGTTTTGCTGATCGCCCTATCTGGGAAGGGTATGCCCAGACGTGGGTCCCGTGCTCACTACGCCACTGGAGTCAAGCTATCCTGGCTTAAGAGGGGTGAAACCCCGAAACCGGTCCTAGGATGCTTGATTCCGGTCCATGGAAGACATAGTTTGGCAGTTCGGCCTGGACTGTTCCCATGAGGCACAGGGTCAAGACTGATTTGCATATGGCCATGTCTGAACTGGGGTGGCGTGGTGAGCAAAATGACGATGGATTAAACCCAGATCTGTGACTGGGGGTGAATGTTTTGCCACTGTGCAACATTCCGTCCATCATCTTGTGTGTTTTTCTTTTCGCCCTATCTGGGAAGGGTATGCCCAGACGTGGGTCCCGTGCTCACTACGCCACTGGAGTCAAGCTATCCTGGCTGAAGAGGGGTGAAACCCCGAAACCGGTCCTAGGAATCTTGATTCCGGTCCAGGGAAGACATGGTTTGGCAGTTCGGGCTGGACTATTCCCATGAGGCACAGGGTCAAGACTGATTTGCATATGGCCATGTCTGAACTGGGCTGGCGTGGTGAGCAAAATAACGATGGATTAAACCCAGATCTGTGACTGGGGGTGAATGTTTTGCCAATGTGCAACATTCCGTCCATCATCTTGTGTGTTTTGCTGTTCGCTCTATCTGGGAAGGGTATGCCCAGACGTGCGTCCCGTGCTCACTACGCCACTGGAGTCAAGCTATCCTGGCTGAAGAGGGGTGGAACCCCGAAACCGGTCCTAGGATGCTTGATTCCGGTCCAGGAAAGACATGGCTTGGCAGTTCGGACTGGACTGTTCCCATGAGGCACAGGGTCAAGACTGATTTCATATGGCCATGTCTGAACTGGGGTGGCGTGGTGAGCAATATAACGATGGATTAAACCCAGATCTGTGACTGGGGGTGAATGTTTTGCCAATGTGCAACATTCCGTCCATCATCTTGTGTGTTTTGCTGTTCGCCCTATCTGGGAATGGTATGCCCAGACGTGGGTCCCGTGCTCACTACGCCACTGGAGTGAAGCTATCCTGGCTGAAGAGGGGTGAAACCCCGAAACCGGTCCTAGGATGCTTGATTCCAGTCCAGGGAAGACATAGCTTGGCAGTTCAGGCTGGACTGTGCCCATGAGGCACAGGGTCAAGACTGATTTGCATATGGCCATGTCTGAACTGGGGTGGCATGGTGAGAAAATGATGATGGATAAAACGCAGATCTGTGACTGGGGGTGAATGTTTTGCCACTGTGCGACATTCCGTCCATCATCTTGTGTGTTTTGCTATTCGCCCTATCTGGGAAGGGTATGCCCAGACGTGGGTCCCGTGCTCACTACACCACTGGAGTCAAGCTATCCTGGCTGAAGAGGGGTGAAACCCCGAAACCGGTCCTAGGATGCTTGATTCCAGTCCAGGGAAGACATCGCTTGGCAGTTCCGGCTGGACTGTTCCCATGAGGCACAGGGTCAAGACTGATTTGCATATGGCCATGTCGAACTGGGGTGGCGTGGTGACCAAAATACCGATGGATTAAACCTACATCTGTGACTGGGGGTGAATGTTTTGCCAATGTGCAACATTCCGTCCATCATCTTGTGTGTTTTGCTGTTCGACCTATCTGGGAAGGGTATGCCCAGACGTGGGACCCGTGCTCACTACGCCACTGGAGTCAAGCTATCCTGGCTGAAGAGGGGTGAAACCCCGAAACCGGTCCTAGGATGCTTGATTCCGGTCCAGGGAAGACATGGTTTGGCAGTTCGGGCTGGACTATTCCCATGAGGCACAGGGTCAAGACTGATTTGCATATGGCCATGTCTGAACTGGGGTGGCGTGGTGAGCAAAATAACGATGGATTAAACCCAGATCTGTGACTGGGGGTGAATGTTTTGCCAATGTGCAACATTCCGTCCATCATCTTGTGTGTTTTGCTGTTCACTCTATCTGGGAAGGGTATGCCCAGACGTGCGTCCCGTGCTCACTACGCCACTGGAGTCAAGCTATCCTGGCTGAAGAGGGGTGGAACCCCGAAACCGGTCCTAGGATGCTTGATTCCGGTCCAGGAAAGACATGGCTTGGGAGTTCGGACTGGACTGTTCCCATGAGGCACAGGGTCAAGACTGATTGCATATGGCCATGTCTGAACTGGGGTGGCGTGGTGAGCAATATAACGATGGATTAAACCCAGATCTGTGACTGGGGGTGAATGTTTTGCCAATGTGCAACATTCCGTCCATCATCTTGTGTGTTTTGCTGTTCGCCCTATCTGGGAATGGTATGCCCAGACGTGGGTCCCGTGCTCACTACGCCACTGGAGTGAAGCTATCCTGGCTGAAGAGGGGTGAAACCCCGAAACCGGTCCTAGGATGCTTGATTCCGGTCCAGGGAAGACATAGCTTGGCAGTTCAGGCTGGACAGTTCCCATGAGGCACAGGGTCAAGACTGATTTGCATATGGCCATGTCTGAACTGGGGTGGCGTGGTGAGCAAAATAACGATGGATCAAACCCAGATCTGTGACTGGGGGTAAATGTTTTGCCAATGTGCAACATTCTGTCCCTCATCTTGTGTGTTTTGCTGTTTGCCCCATCTGGGAAGAGTATGCCCAGACGTGGGTCCCGTGCTCACTACACCACTGGAGTCAAGCTATCCTGGCTGAAGAGGGGTGAAACCCCGAAGCCGGTCCTAGGATGCTTGATTCTGGTCCAGGGAAGACATGCCTTGGCAGTTCGGGCTGGACTGTTCCCATGAGGCATAGGGTCAAGACTGATTTGCATATGGCTATATCTGAACTGGGGTGGCGTGGTGAGCAAAATAACGATGGAATAAACCCAGATCGGTGACTTGGGGTAAATGTTTTGCCAATGTGCAACATTCTGTCCATCATCTTGTGTGTTTTGTTGTTCGCCCTATCTGGGAAGGGTATGCCCAGACGTGGGTCACGTGCTCACTACGTCACTGGAGTCAACCTATCCTGGCTGAAGAGGGTTGAAACCCCGAAACCGGTCCTAGGATGCTTGATTCTGGTCCAGGGAAGACATGGCTTGGCAGTTCGGGCTGGACTGTTCCCATGAGGCACAGGGTCAAGACTGATTTGCATATGGCCATGTCTGAACTGGGGTGGCGTGGTGAGCAAAATAATGATGGATTAAACTCAGATCTGTGACTGGGGGTGAATGTTTTGCCAATGTGCAACATTCCGTCCATCATATTGTGTGTTTTGCTGATCGCCCTATCTGGGAAGGGTATGCCCAGACGTGGGTCCCATGCTCACTACGCCACTGGAGTCAAGCTATCCTGGCTGAAGAGGGGTGAAACCCCGAAACCGGTCCTAGGAATCTTGATTCCGGTCCAGGGAAGACATGGTTTGGCAGTTCGGGCTGGACTATTCCCATGAGGCACAGGGTCAAGACTGATTTGCATATGGCCATGTCTGAACTGGGCTGGCGTGGTGAGCAAAATAACGATGGATTAAACCCAGATCTGTGACTGGGGGTGAATGTTTTGCCAATGTGCAACATTCCGTCCATCATCTTGTGTGTTTTGCTGTTCGCTCTATCTGGGAAGGGTATGCCCAGACGTGCGTCCCGTGCTCAGTACGCCACTGGAGTCAAGCTATCCTGGCTGAAGAGGGGTGGAACCCCGAAACCGGTCCTAGGATGCTTGATTCCGGTGCAGGAAAGACATGGCTTGGCAGTTCGGACTGGACTGTTCCCATGAGGCACAGGGTCAAGACTGATTTCATATGGCCATGTCTGAACTGGGGTGGCGTGGTGAGCAATATAACGATGGATTAAACCCAGATCTGTGACTGGGGTGAATGTTTTGCCAATGTGCAACATTCCGTCCATCATCTTGTGTGTTTTGCTGTTCGCCCTATCTGGGAATGGTATGCCCAGACGTGGGTCCCGTGCTCACTACGCCACTGGAGTGAAGCTATCCTGGCTGAAGAGGGGTGAAACCCCGAAACCGGTCCTTGGATGCTTGATTCCAGTCCAGGGAAGACATAGCTTGGCAGTTCAGGCTGGACTGTGCCCATGAGGCACAGGGTCAAGACTGATTTGCATATGGCCATGTCTGAACTGGGGTGGCATGGTGAGAAAATGATGATGGATAAAACGCAGATCTGTGACTGGGGGTGAATGTTTTGCCACTGTGCGACATTCCGTCCATCATCTTGTGTGTTTTGCTATTCGCCCGGTCTGGGAAGGGTATGCCCAGACGTGGGTCCCATGCTCACTACACCACTGGAGTCAAGCTATCCTGGCTGAAGAGGGGTGAAACCCCGAAACCGGTCCTAGGATGCTTGATTCCAGTCCAGGGAAGACATCGCTTGGCAGTTCCGGCTGGACTGTTCCCATGAGGCACAGGGTCAAGACTGATTTGCATATGGCCATGTCTGAACTGGGGTGGCGTGGTGAGCAAAATGACGATGGATTAAATCCAGATCTGTGACTGGGGGTGAATGTTTTGCCACTGTGCAACATTCCGTCTATCATCTTGTGTGCTTTGCTATTCGCCCTATCTGGGAAGTGTATGCCCAGACGTGGGTCCCGTGCTCACTACACCAGTGGAGTCAAGCTATCCTGGCTGAAGAGGGGTGAAACCCCGAAACCGGTCCTAGGATGCTTGATTCTGGTCCAGGGAAGACATGGCTTGGCAGTTCGGGCTGGACTGTTCCCATGAGGCACAGGGTCAAGACTGATTTGCATATGGCCATGTCTGAACTGGGGTGGCGTGGTGACCAAAATAACGATGGATTAAACCTACATCTGTGACTGGGGGTGAATGTTTTGCCAATGTGCAACATTCCGTCCATCATCTTGTGTGTTTTGCTGTTCGACCTATCTGGGAAGTGTATGCCCAGACGTGGGTCCCGTGCTCACTACGCCACTGGAGTCAAGCTATCCTGGCTGAAGAGGATGAAACCCCGAAACTGGTCCTAGGATGCTTGATTCCGGTCCAGGGAAGACATGGCTTGGCAGTTCGGCCTGGACTGTTCCCATGAGGCACAGGGTCAAGACTGATTTGCATATGGCCATGTTTGAACAGGGGTGGCGTGGTGAGCAAAATAACGATGGATTAAACCCAGATCTGTGACTGGGGGTGAATGTTTTGCCAATGTGCAACATTCCGTCCATCATCTTGTGTGCTTTACTGTTCGCCCTATCTGTGAAGGGTATGCCCAGATGTGGGTCCCGTGCTCACTACGCCACTGCTGTCAAGCTATCCTGGCTGAAGAGGGGTGAAACCCCGAAACCAGTCCTAGGATGCTTGATTCCGGTCCAGGGAAGACATGGTTTGGCAGTTCGGGCTGGACTGTTCCCATGAGGCACAGGGTCAAGACTGATTTGCATATGGCCATGTCTGAACTGGGGTGGCGTGGTGAGAAAATGATGATGGATAAAACGCAGATCTGTGACTGGGGGTGAATGTTTTGCCACTGTGCGACATTCCGTCCATCATCTTGTGTGTTTTGCTATTCGCCCTATCTGGGAAGGGTATGCCCAGACGTGGGTCCCGTGCTCACTACACCACTGGAGTCAAGCTATCCTGGCTGAAGAGGGGTGAAACCCCAAAACCGGTCCTAGGATGCTTGATTCCAGTCCAGGGAAGACATCGCTTGGCAGTTCCGGCTGGACTGTTCCCATGAGGCACAGGGTCAAGACTGATTTGCATATGGCCATGTCTGAACTGGGGTGGCGTGGTGAGCAAAGTGACGATGGATTAAACCCAGATCTGTGACTGGGGGTGAATGTTTTGCCACTGTGCAACATTCCGTCTATCATCTTGTGTGCTTTGCTATTCGCCCTATCTGGGAAGGGTATGCCCAGACGTGGGTCCCGTGCTCACTACACCAGTGGAGTCAAGCTATCCTGGCTGAAGAGGGGTGAAACCCCGAAACCGGTCCTAGGATGCTTGATTCTGGTCCAGGGAAGACATGGCTTGGCAGTTCGGGCTGGACTGTTCCCATGAGGCACAGGGTCAAGACTGATTTGCATATGGCCATGTCTGAACTGGGGTGGCGTGGTGACCAAAATAACGATGGATTAAACCTACATCTGTGACTGGGGGTGAATGTTTTGCCAATGTGCAACATTCCGTCCATCATCTTGTGTGTTTTGCTGTTCGACCTATCTGGGAAGTGTATGCCCAGACGTGGGTCCCGTGCTCACTACGCCACTGGAGTCAAGCTATCCTGGCTGAAGAGGATGAAACCCCGAAACTGGTCCTAGGATGCTTGATTCCGGTCCAGGGAAGACATGGCTTGGCAGTTCGGCCTGGACTGTTCCCATGAGGCACAGGGTCAAGACTGATTTGCATATGGCCATGTTTGAACAGGGGTGGCGTGGTGAGCAAAATAACGATGGATTAAACCCAGATCTGTGACTGGGGGTGAATGTTTTGCCAATGTGCAACATTCCGTCCATCATCTTGTGTGTTTTGCTGTTCGCCCTATCTGGGAATGGTATGCCCAGACGTGGGTCCCGTGCTCACTACGCCACTGGAGTGAAGCTATCCTGGCTGAAGAGGGGTGAAACCCCGAAACCGGTCCTTGGATGCTTGATTCCAGTCCAGGGAAGACATAGCTTGGCAGTTCAGGCTGGACTGTGCCCATGAGGCACAGGGTCAAGACTGATTTGCATATGGCCATGTCTGAACTGGGGTGGCATGGTGAGAAAATGATGATGGATAAAACGAAGATCTGTGACTGGGGGTGAATGTTTTGCCACTGTGCGACATTCCGTCCATCATCTTGTGTGTTTTGCTATTCGCCCTATCTGGGAAGGGTATGCCCAGACGTGGGTCCCGTGCTCACTACACCACTGGAGTCAAGCTATCCTGGCTGAAGAGGGGTGAAACCCCGAAACCGGTCCTAGGATGCTTGATTCCAGTCCAGGGAAGACATCGCTTGGCAGTTCCGGCTGGACTGTTCCCATGAGGCACAGGGTCAAGACTGATTTGCATATGGCCATGTCTGAACTGGGGTGGCGTGGTGAGCAAAATGACGATGGATTAAACCCAGATCTGTGACTGGGGGTGAATGTTTTGCCACTGTGCAACATTCCGTCTATCATCTTGTGTGCTTTGCTATTCGCCCTATCTGGGAAGGGTATGCCCAGACGTGGGTCCCGTGCTCACTACACCAGTGGAGTCAAGCTATCCTGGCTGAAGAGGGGTGAAACCCCGAAACCGGTCCTAGGATGCTTGATTCTGGTCCAGGGAAGACATGGCTTGGCAGTTCGGGCTGGACTGTTCCCATGAGGCACAGGGTCAAGACTGATTTGCATATGGCCATGTCTGAACTGGGGTGGCGTGGTGACCAAAATAACGATGGATTAAACCTACATCTGTGACTGGGGGTGAATGTTTTGCCAATGTGCAACATTCCGTCCATCATCTTGTGTGTTTTGCTGTTCGACCTATCTGGGAAGTGTATGCCCAGACGTGGGTCCCGTGCTCACTACGCCACTGGAGTCAAGCTATCCTGGCTGAAGAGGATGAAACCCCGAAACTGGTCCTAGGATGCTTGATTCCGGTCCAGGGAAGACATGGCTTGGCAGTTCGACCTGGACTGTTCCCATGAGGCACAGGGTCAAGACTGATTTGCATATGGCCATGTTTGAACAGGGGTGGCGTGGTGAGCAAAATAACGATGGATTAAACCCAGATCTGTGACTGGGGGTGAATGTTTTGCCAATGTGCAACATTCCGTCCATCATCTTTTGTGCTTTACTGTTCGCCCATTCTGTGAAGGGTATGCCCAGATGTGGGTCCCGTGCTCACTACGCCACTGCTGTCAAGCTATCCTGGCTGAAGAGGGGTGAAACCCCGAAACCAGTCCTAGGATGCTTGATTCCGGTCCAGGGAAGACATGGCTTGGCAGTTCGGGCTGGACTGTTCCCATGAGGCACAGGGTCAAGACTGATTTGCATATGGCCATGTCTGAACTGGGGTGGCGTGGTGAGAAAATGATGATGGATAAAACGCAGATCTGTGACTGGGGGTGAATGTTTTGCCACTGTGCGACATTCCGTCCATCATCTTGTGTGTTTTGCTATTCGCCCTATCTGGGAAGGGTATGCCCAGACGTGGGTCCCGTGCTCACTACACCACTGGAGTCAAGCTATCCTGGCTGAAGAGGGGTGAAACCCCGAAACCGGTCCTAGGATGCTTGATTCCAGTCCAGGGAAGACATCGCTTGGCAGTTCCGGCTGGACTGTTCCCATGAGGCACAGGGTCAAGACTGATTTGCATATGGCCATGTCTGAACTGGGGTGGCGTGGTGAGCAAAGTGACGATGGATTAAACCCAGATCTGTGACTGGGGGTGAATGTTTTGCCACTGTGCAACATTCCGTCTATCATCTTGTGTGCTTTGCTATTCGCCCTATCTGGGAAGGGTATGCCCAGACGTGGGTCCCGTGCTCACTACACCAGTGGAGTCAAGCTATCCTGGCTGAAGAGGGGTGAAACCCCGAAACCGGTCCTAGGATGCTTGATTCTGGTCCAGGGAAGACATGGCTTGGCAGTTCGGGCTGGACTGTTCCCATGAGGCACAGGGTCAAGACTGATTTGCATATGGCCATGTCTTAACTGGGGTGGCGTGGTGACCAAAATAACGATGGATTAAACCTACATCTGTGACTGGGGGTGAATGTTTTGCCAATGTGCAACATTCCGTCCATCATCTTGTGTGTTTTGCTGTTCGACCTATCTGGGAAGTGTATGCCCAGACGTGGGTCCCGTGCTCACTACGCCACTGGAGTCAAGCTATCCTGGCTGAAGAGGATGAAACCCCGAAACTGGTCCTAGGATGCTTGATTCCGGTCCAGGGAAGACATGGCTTGGCAGTTCGGCCTGGACTGTTCCCATGAGGCACAGGGTCAAGACTGATTTGCATATGGCCATGTTTGAACAGGGGTGGCGTGGTGAGCAAAATAATGATGGATTAAACCCAGATCTGTGACTGGGGGTGAATGTTTGGCAATGTGCAACATTCCGTCCATCATCTTGTGTGCTTTACTGTTCGCCCTATCTGTGAAGGGTATGCCCAGATGTGGGTCCCGTGCTCACTACGCCACTGCTGTCAAGCTATCCTGGCTGAAGAGGGGTGAAACCCCGAAACCAGTCCTAGGATGCTTGATTCCGGTCCAGGGAAGACATGGCTTGGCAGTTCGGGCTGGACTGTTCCCATGAGGCACAGGGTCAAGACTGATTTGCATATGGCCATGTCTGAACTGGGGTGGCGTGGTGAGCAAAATGATGATGGATTAAACCTAGATCTGTGACTGGGGGTGAATGTTTTGCCACTGTGCAACATTCCGTCCATCATCTTGTGTGTTTTGCTATTCGCCCTATCTGGGAAGGGTATGCCCAGACGTGGGTCCCGTGCTCACTACGCCACTGGAGTCAAGCTATCCTGGCTGAAGAGGGGTGAAACCCCGAAACCGGTCCTAGGATGCTTGATTCCGGTCCAGGGAAGACATGGCTTGGCAGTTCGGGCTGGACTGTTCCCATGAGGCACAGGGTCAAGACTGATTTGCATATGGCCATGTCTGAACTGGGGTGGCGTGGTGAGAAAAATAACGATGGATTAAACCCACATCTGTGACTGGGGGTGAATGTTTTGCCAATGTGCAACATTCCGTCCATCATCTTGTGTGTTTTGCTGTTCGCCCTATCTGGGAAGGGTATGCCCAGACGTGGGTCCCGTGCTCACTACGCCACTGGAGTCAAGCTATCCTGGCTTAAGAGGGGTGAAACCCCGAAACCGGTCCTAGGATGCTTGATTCCGGTCCATGGAAGACATAGTTTGGCAGTTCGGCCTGGACTGTTCCCATGAGGCACAGGGTCAAGACTGATTTGCATATGGCCATGTCTGAACTGAGGTGGCGTGGTGAGCAAAATGACGATGGATTAAACCCAGATCTGTGACTGGGGGTGAATGTTTTGCCACTGTGCAACATTCCGTCCATCATCTTGTGTGTTTTGCTATTTGCCCTATCTGGGAAGGGTATGCCCAGACGTGGGTCCCGTGCTCACTACGCCACTGGAGTCAAGCTATCCTGGCTGAAGAGGGGTGAAACCCCGAAACCGGTCCTAGGAATCTTGATTCCGGTCCAGGGAAGACATGGTTTGGCAGTTCGGGCTGGACTATTCCCATGAGGCACAGGGTCAAGACTGATTTGCATATGGCCATGTCTGAACTGGGGTGGCGTGGTGAGCAAAATAACGATGGATTAAACCCAGATCTGTGACTGGGGGTGAATGTTTTGCCAATGTGCAACATTCCGTCCATCATCTTGTGTGTTTTGCTGTTCGCTCTATCTGGGAAGGGTATGCCCAGACGTGCGTCCCGTGCTCACTACGCCACTGGAGTCAAGCTATCCTGGCTGAAGAGGGGTGGAACCCCGAAACCGGTCCTAGGATGCTTGATTCCGGTCCAGGAAAGACATGGCTTGGCAGTTCGGACTGGACTGTTCCCATGAGGCACAGGGTCAAGACTGATTTCATATGGCCATGTCTGAACTGGGGTGGCGTGGTGAGCAATATAACGATGGATTAAACCCAGATCTGTGACTGGGGGTGAATGTTTTGCCAATGTGCAACATTCCGTCCATCATCTTGTGTGTTTTGCTGTTCGCCCTATCTGGGAATGGTATGCCCAGACGTGGGTCCCGTGCTCACTACGCCACTGGAGTGAAGCTATCCTGGCTGAAGAGGGGTGAAACCCCGAAACCGGTCCTAGGATGCTTGATTCCGGTCCAGGGAAGACATAGCTTGGCAGTTCAGGCTGGACTGTTCCCATGAGGCACAGGGTCAAGACTGATTTGCATATGGCCATGTCTGAACTGGGGTGGCGTGGTGAGCAAAATAACGATGGATCAAACCCAGATCTGTGACTGGGGGTGAATGTTTTGCCAATGTGCAACATTCCGTCCATCATCTTGTGTGTTTTGCTGATCGCCCTATCTGGGAAGGGTATGCCCAGACGTGGGTCCCGTGCTCACTACGCCACTGGAGTCAAGCTATCCTGGCTTAAGAGGGGTGAAACCCCGAAACCGGTCCTAGGATGCTTGATTCCGGTCCATGGAAGACATAGTTTGGCAGTTCGGCCTGGACTGTTCCCATGAGGCACAGGGTCAAGACTGATTTGCATATGGCCATGTCTGAACTGGGGTGGCGTGGTGAGCAAAATGACAATGGATTAATCCCAGATCTGTGACTGGGGGTGAATGTTTTGCCACTGTGCAACATTCCGTCCATCATCTTGTGTGTTTTGCTATTCGCCCTATCTGGGAAGGGTATGCCCAGACGTGGGTCCCGTGCTCACTACGCCACTGGAGTCAAGCTATCCTGGCTGAAGAGGGGTGAAACCCCGAAACCGGTCCTAGGATGCTTGATTCCGGTCCAGGGAAGACATGGTTTGGCAGTTCGGGCTGGACTATTCCCATGAGGCACAGGGTCAAGACTGATTTGCATATGGCCATGTCTGAACTGGGGTGGCGTGGTGAGCAAAATAACGATGGATTAAACCCAGATCTGTGACTGGGGGTGAATGTTTTGCCAATGTGCAACATTCCGTCCATCATCTTGTGTGTTTTGCTGTTCGCTCTATCTGGGAAGGGTATGCCCAGACATGCGTCCCGTGCTCACTACGCCACTGGAGTCAAGCTATCCTGGCTGAAGAGGGGTGGAACCCCGAAACCGGTCCTAGGATGCTTGATTCCGGTCCAGGAAAGACATGGCTTGGGAGTTCGGACTGGACTGTTCCCATGAGGCACAGGGTCAAGACTGATTGCATATGGGCATGTCTGAACTGGGGTGGCGTGGTGAGCAATATAACGATGGATTAAACCCAGATCTGTGACTGGGGGTGAATGTTTTGCCAATGTGCAACATTCCGTCCATCATCTTGTGTGTTTTGCTGTTCGCCCTATCTGGGAATGGTATGCCCAGACGTGGGTCCCGTGCTCACTACGCCACTGGAGTGAAGCTATCCTGGCTGAAGAGGGGTGAAACCCCGAATCCGGTCCTAGGATGCTTGATCCGGTCCAGGGAAGACATAGCTTGGCAGTTCAGGCTGGACAGTTCCCATGAGGCACAGGGTCAAGACTGATTTGCATATGGCCATGTCTGAACTGGGGTGGCGTGGTGAGCAAAATAACGATGGATCAAACCCAGATCTGTGAGTGGGGGTAAATGTTTTGCCAATGTGCAACATTCTGTCCCTCATCTTGTGTGTTTTGCTGTTTGCCCTATCTGGGAAGAGTATGCCCAGACGTGGGTCCCGTGCTCACTACACCACTGGAGTCAAGCTATCCTGGCTGAAGAGGGGTGAAACCCCGAAGCCGGTCCTAGGATGCTTGATTCTGGTCCAGGGAAGACATGCCTTGGCAGTTCGGGCTGGACTGTTCCCATGAGGCATAGGGTCAAGACTGATTTGCATATGGCTATATCTGAACTGGGGTGGCGTGGTGAGCAAAATAACGATGGATTAAACCCAGATCGGTGACTGGGGGTAAATGTTTTGCCAATGTGCAACATTCTGTCCATCATCTTGTGTGTTTTGTTGTTCGCCCTATCTGGGAAGGGTATGCCCAGACGTGGGTCACGTGCTCACTACGTCACTGGAGTCAACCTATCCTGGCTGAAGAGGGTTGAAACCCCGAAACCGGTCCTAGGATGCTTGATTCTGGTCCAGGGAAGACATGGCTTGGCAGTTCGGGCTGGACTGTTCCCATGAGGCACAGGGTCAAGACTGATTTGCATATGGCCATGTCTGAACTGGGGTGGCGTGGTGAGCAAAATAACGATGGATTAAACCCAGATCTGTGACTGGGGCTAAATGTTTTGCCAATGTGCAACATTCTGTCCATCATCTTGTGTGTTTTGCTGTTCGCCCTATCTGGGAAGGGTATGCCCAGACGTGGGTCCCGTGCTCACTACACCACTGGAGTCAAGCTATCCTGGCTGAAGAGGGGTGAAACCCCGAAACCTGTCCTAGGATGCTTGATTCCGGTCCAGTGAAGACATGGCTTGGCAGTTCGGGCTGGACTGTTCCCATGAGGCACAGGGTCAAGACTGATTTGCATATGGCCATGTCTGAACTGGGGTGGCGTGGTGAGCAAAATAACGATGGATTAAACCCAGATCTGTGACTGGGGGTGAATGTTTTGCCAATGTGCAACATTCTGTCCATCATCTTGTGTGTTTTGATATATATACCAGTGCCAACATTTAGGCTTTTTTCTATGTCAATAGCTATCCTAGGGCCCAATTCACAGAACCAACTTAGTACAAAATCCTAAACTTCCTACTCATGGTATTCACAAAATGCACTTACGACTGTCCTAAGTTTACGTCTGCCCTCAGGGCGGAATTTCCACACCCGTAGAGTAAGCTCCGCGCCCGGAGTGCAAGCTCCACACCTGGAGTGGAATTTCCACCATCGGGCTGGAATCTCCGCTTCCAGGCCGGAATACCCACAATGCATCAGATATAGTCAATTAACACCAGATTGTGGGTATTCCGGCCCGTAAGTGGAGATTCCAGCCCGGTGGTGAAAATTCCGCTCTAGGTCTGGATCTTACACTCTGGGTGCGGAGCTAATACTCCGTGTGAAGAAATTCCGGCCCGAGTGCCGACGTAAATTTAGGACAGTCGTAAGTGCATTCTGTGAATACCATAAGTAGTATGTTTAGGACTTTGTCTTAAGTTAGTTCTGTGAATTGGGCCCCTAGTTATTTGTTCTGAAATTCTGGTCACCCTAAGCAATGGCAAAAAAAGAAAATTAAGTCAAATTAAAAAATTCTCCAATTACAATTATTCTAAGATATTCTAAATTACCCCACCAAATACACTTTAACATTTTGCAGAAAAACATAGAATAGAAAAAAAGACCACATTTTGCATTTAATCCAAAACCATACAAAAACCTGTAGATGTTATAAAAACATATAGAACAGAAAACGTTTTTAAAATACACCCAGTGACTAGTGTTGGCAGGCTCTGGCCCATGGGCAGACTAGGCCCTAGACAGTAAAATGAGCAAAATTAGGAAAACCTTAAAAAGTGAATGCAAAATAGACCCCTACTGCAACTCCAGGCCACCCACAATCAACTTAAACAATGTATGAAAAAATGAAAAAGGGGGAAAAATACTGGTGCATACGCTCCATCAAACAACACACTTATCCAAATGTCTTTACCTTACTTGATTTCTCACAAACAAATATTGAAATTCAATGATTTATTCAGCAGGGATTGCAGACAAATAGTAATCTTTTCCATCTGACTACAAATAAAAAGTGACCCATGGTCATGGATGGACAAAGCAGTGGGAAGGGCCTTAGGGACAGTAAAAGAAAGTTGGAGTCTCTGTGACCATTCCTTTTAAAATACATTAACTAGAATAAACAAAATGTGTTGTGCACTAAAAAACCATCTGAACTATCTGTTCATTTAGAATATCTACTTGAAAAACTATTTTAGTTGATTTAGGTGCTGCTCAAGTAGAAAGTCTGCTCAAGAAGCAACCCTATGACACCAACTGCTCCCAACTGCCCACATTAGAAAATCATGCAGGAAGTCCCCTTAGCAACAGAAATCACACTATGGGATGCAAAATCTGGCTCACGCCTGAAACCTCATATTGTTCCTGTTGTCATGGTATTGCGTGGACAAGAAAAAGTTCAGCCACACAATTTGGCAGGAAATCCACGTTACAAGAGTAACATGGAATAGCCAAATTTCTCCAATTCTGTAAGCTGAACTAAGGTTCTACGCAGACCTAGTTGCAGGCTGGAAGGGCATAAACAGGTATTTGGACATAACATATGTAGATTCAAAGGAATCAGGTTGTAGGAAATTGCCGTCTTTCATGTTATTACCCCCCTCCAGATCTTTCACCCTATCTGCTTTGCTGGATTTAGAACTCTGCACTTTGTCCCTGTTAACCAGTAATAATGCGCATGTGCAAACCCATTAATCATGATAGAATTGGCTTATTCCTAATTGTTACAGTTAACTTGCATATCAGTCCACAGTATGTAATTTAGACAGTGAACCAAGGGACTGCAAATACATGTCACGTTTGGACTGCAATACCTATTGTACCATTCACTACAGCGGAGGGACAAATATGACTTCAGACCTATCCTGTGTAGCCTGGGTGCTGCAGTGCAAAGCCTGCAATACGACCTGTCAAAATGACCCTTTATGACAGATAAAGACCTACCTTTTTAAATATATGTAAATCACCCCATGCCAGACTTGAAGCACACAAGGCAGGGTGCGTGTTATTTAAAAGCGGGCCATGTGGAAAATGTCAGCATGTCCCTACAGTGACAGGGCCCAAAAATTATTTTTACTCTGTGGAGACTCTGGCTGGTTCAAGGGAAACAATTGGAAGCAGGATTACATATTAATTCTGTTATCTCTGGATTGAGACTGGCTAAAAATAGAATTAAAGCACTCTTTTGAAAATTCATTAAAAGCCCAATTCAATGGTGAAGTCAGTTTTTAATACATATTAAGAAAAAGTAACTTTTGGAAAGCTACCTTTTCCCTGTCTAAAGCTCAGGCTAATTTGCTTTAGCCCTCCAGCAGTAGCCCAGTAAGTGACTAGCTCTGATGAGGTATGAAAACTGCTCCCAGAGCAGAGATAATGGCTTAAATATGGGAAGGTGTTTTCACGTCCCTTGGCAGCAAGACCTTTTGGGCAGTACCCAGGACCTTAACTTATTTCAAAGGAAGCTTATTTGTTACAAGCAAATGTTAGGAGATCCCTGGAAAGTCCCAAATGTTTTTCCAAATCGAGTGGGGAAAGCTGTCCCTAGAACTTGTTTGGAGTAACCACAGACGAGGAGACTGCTTATTACCCTGGCCACACCTCTGGCTGGGCACACAGGCTCAGAACAGTGGAAGGAGGAATTCCCCACTCCAGATTTTAGGAGTGAGGGGCACTGTGAGATTGTTTGCAGTCTGGAAAACAGGAACTGTTGCAAGGGTTACCCTGTGTACCTTTTACTCCATTGTTTTTAGAGGGGAAAAGGGTCCCCCACCACTAACTGGTGCCAGGCATGAATGTGACACCCCAATGCACCCTCTTCAGAACACTTTCTGGACCTGCAGAAGAACAGACAAGGAATGAAGCTGCTTTCTGTTGCCAGAGCAGAACCCTGAAGGGCTGAACATACTTTCCCTTGTACCCAGGACAAACATGTGGATTCCAACTGGCAGGTGGCTGACCTCTTGTGTAGTAACAGGGATACAAAATGCTGCAAGAGGCATTTTGTTTTTCCTGAAGTGCCCAGCTGACCAGTACCAAGGGGAGTATTTATTACACTATGCTGACCAATTCATTTTTATTAAGATACTATTGTCTCGCAAACCCTTCCCCTTTAGCTCATTCATGATTTTCTATTTCCATACATAAAATGTTGCCATTTTAGTAATTTATTCAATACAGGCTACATAGAAGAGTGATACATGTCTTCTCTTTCCCATGTCTTCTGTCGTTGGTGTCTGGCAGCTATTCAGCTTTTCGGTCATCGGGTCACATTATAACTCCAATGAGCAGGCGCAGCTCATTTTTGTCTACCGCCATTTTCCTCCCTCTGTCATAGGCATAATAGGCCCAAATGCTCACTAATAATAAAAGAATCATAAACAGATGTTATTTTCTAAAACGTATATTTCTCACTTCTACTCTATCCCATGTTATTATTATTCCTCTGAGCAAAAGCATTAACAACAGCGGCTTTCTTTAAAGTTCAAGCAAGCAGATGCCGGGGATGCGGTGCCTCACGACTAAGCCTGGGTGGTAAATTCCGTTCCGCTCGTGAAATTTGCGGAATTTGGGTAATTTCGCGTTCCACGGAGAACGCGGAATTGCTAAAAATTTCACGATCCGTGGCTTCCGGGAATTTTTTGCTTGTTCGTACTTTCAAAATGTGTGTTCGCAAGATATTTCCACTCGAGCACACAAACAGCGTTCGCGAACAGGAAAAAAGCATTGCGAACGGGCGGAACAAGCAATTCCGTGTGTTCGCGGATCTCTGCGTGCTCGTGGAGAATTTTTACCGTTTCGCAGGGTTTTGCGTAGCGCAACTACGCAAATTCCGCCCACCCCTACAGTCACGACCACATTTTAGTCCTTCTTGCGCATGCGTGAGAGTTTTTCCCTCTCAAAGCGGGTTAGACAAGTTAGCTCTACGTAATTCTGGTTTGCGTTGCACTTAATTAAGCATGCATAAAGCTTTATCCCCATATGTCAGTGTTTGGTGTATATTAGTTTTGCTTTATCTACAGTTTTAACGGTTAGTAAAAGTAAATGAATGATTTCTCCAAGAAAGTTACGTTTTCTTGAATCCTTGCTCCATAAGTGTCATTCATGCTGATTTTACAGTGTGGGACATGCTCCAGAGACTAAAACACTGTGAGATGTACTAAAACTCCACCACTCACAGATCTCAGTGAAATTTTTAGGCTACTCCATGAAATTCTGTGAAGTCAAACTCTTCAAGTTCCACCCAGGCCTACTCTAGACTCCTCTGAATGAGGGATGTTGTGTGTGAGTGCTGGTGAGGTAGACCTTTGTGATTTGTAATTATGTTTGGGGGTATAGATGCTTCTGGGGCAGAAGTATAGGGGTAGAGTGCTTGAGGGGACTGTTTGGGGTTGGTAGGCTCATTTGACCATGTGAGCTTGATTTTTGTTTAGGCGAGCTGTGACCTCTTTTCCTTTCATTCCCACTCGATGCCCACTTGGCCCACGCCCAGGCCTTTGTGAGAGGTTCCTATTATGCTGGTTCTTAAGATAATGACATGGAATGTCAACAGCCGTAATGACCTTATTAAAGACAGTGCAATCCTGGGTTTGCAAATCACCATGCCCCTGATGTTCTCCTCTTGTAGGAAACTCATCTCTTTGGTAGCCGCTGCTACTTTTTGGCCTGCTAAGATAGGGTATACCATGCTGGTTGCATGAGGGGATCCTGGGGGGGGTGGCTCATCCACAGGCGCCTTCCTATGGTGGTCACCCATAGCACCTCAGACCCTCAGGGCAGGTTTGTCACTGTTGAAGGAATGATTGGTGGCCAGGCATACCACGTGTTGAGAGTCTGTGTACCGCACCAACTTCCTGAACCCACATTTGCTGCATTACAGAAGGTGTTGGAAGAGAGCTCTCAAGAGGTCACCATTGCAGGCAGCAATTTTAATACTCTGATGTCTCCTTTTTAGGATGGCTCAAAGGTTCTGGCCAGCCCTGCACCCTTGAATACCTGGCTCATGGACTGAACATCTGGCCTTGGCCTCTCGGAACCTTGGTGCACATGACACCCTCATTCTCGAGCATACATGCACACCTCTGCTGCACATAAAACCAACTCACAAATTGACTATGTCTTCGTGCAAGCTACAGATGTGCTCCTCACTGCTGGTGTAGGGATTCTACTGTGAGGCATTTCTGATCACATCCGGTCACTGTCCAGCTGGGTTGTGAGGCTTAGTGTGAGTGTCCAGTATGGCGCCTTAGCATCTGGCATCTCTTGGACACAACTGCTGTTGACTAAGTGTTACAGGAGCTGCTTTTTCTGCACTCAATGTCAGATGTATGGGCTCTTCTGGGCCTCCCTGGGCCTCCAGCGAGGCCTATATGAGGGGTATAGCTCATACACATTCTTTCAATCAGGACCAGCAGTGATTGCTGTAGGCTGAAGGGCTCAACTCCAAGTCACTCAAGCAGATGTGGCATCAGCTGCTGAACCAGTTGAGCTTCCCCAACGTGCCATGAATTGGCTCTCATTGCACCAATGGAGCCTTGATGAGGCTCAGAGATGCTGGATTGCCTCCCAGAGCAGAGTGCACTGCTGGGGTGACAAATCCAGCAGATGTTTATACTGGTTGGCCTCTCACGATCTTGCCGACAGAGTTTTCCCCAGCATCCACGTCCCTGACCACAGCTTGCCTACAGAGACTTATGGTATTGCGGCTGTGTTCACAAACTGATGGACTGCACTGTATAGTGGACTATTATGGTGCACTGTATGCACGCCGTCCTCGGCCTCAGTGCAAGTTTCCCTCTCCCTTGATCACATACTTCCCTCTCTGCTTGCCCACACCCAACGATGCAGCTGTTTTAGACAAACCCTTGTCTCTTGCTGAGGTTGAATCAGCTCTTTCTGATTTGAATTCAGGCAAAATGCCACAAAATATTATAAGTGACTACAGAATCCATTGATGTCCCACTTATTATAGCTGTACAATTAAGCCATCTCTAATGGCTGATTTTCAGTGGAGTTGAATAAAGCCACAATTTTGGTCCTTCATTAATCGAGGTCCCCTCCAGCGTCTTGTGTGTTCTACCACCCGATTTCCCTCATTAATATTGAACTTAAACTTTATGTCAAAGTACTTGCCAACCACATCCTTTGTGTAGTTGCCATGCTGGTCCATTTGGCGGGTGCAAGTGACTGTGACGTACTATCATCTACTACCCAGCTCTAATACCTTTCTCCTTATCGATTTTGGAAAGACTTTCAACTCGGTTGACTAGGACTTTCTCTGGGATTCATTGGCTTGGATGGCTTTTGAACCTCGGTTTATCAGGATTTGTGCAAACATTGTACACTGGCACTAGGCAGGGATGCCATTTGTCCCCTCTCCTGTTTGCCTTTGCGATTCAACCTCTGGCGAGGTAGGTCCACTGTGATGCACAGACACAAGGATTCTGGTGGGGAGGTAATGTGCCGAAGGACCTCATTGTGCTCCATGCTGACGAAGGGGTCCTCTTTCTGCTCTACCCCTTGTTATCGGGCCCTCGAGCACTGGATATACATGCTCTCTACGGCCAAGCATCTGGGCTCCAAATCAATCACTCCAAATCCATGATCTCATTGACAGGCCCCTTGCAGGATCATGGCTGGCAGGGTTATATACCTCTTAGTCAGTTAAGTTTACTTTATCTTGGCATCTACATCTCCTTGAACCCCGCCTCGGCATGGGTGCTCCCTGCCCCTCAATCTCATGGGCTGGATTACACTTTTAAAAATGATGGACCGGCCCCGGTTTTCACACGTTTTGCAGAGCTTCCTCCATGGCATCCCCACAACATGGTTTTGCTCGGTTCAAGCCCTAATACATCTCTTCTTGTGAATCCACTGTGGGAATCGACAGAGATCACTGATAGCATGAGCTGCAGCCATTTTGATTGTGGCAGCCATTTTAGTTAGCCACGTACTAGTCATGTGCTTCTTCCGTCTTTACTGTTGCCTGCTTTTCTATTCTGCTTGAGTCATCAACTATAGTTAACTCCTTCAGCACTGAGCCAGAGCAATGTATGCTCAGAAAGACCTGTAGCTGCTAGAATGCACCTGTCTTAGAGTGTAACTATCAGGCTATTTTAACTGGTGTAAGCAGTTTGGTTTCTCCTCCCACTCTGCTGGCTAAGTGATTCCTGTCTGCCCATGTTAGTCAATAACTATTCTTGTATATGCCTGTACCTCCCCTTTGAGTCTCAATGCTTACAGTGCCAAAAAAGCTGTATATAATGCCTGTGATCTGTGACTTCAATGTACTACCTCATACAGTGGCCTGAGGGTACTGTATTGATGTAGTCCCACTCATGAGTGATTAATAAAATGTTCTTTGATGTTCCAGCTTCCGTGCCGATCTCTACTTTGTTGGTTTAAGAACCTGTGGACAGATAAGGGTGAACCCCTGCACCGGTGGGCCCCTAAAAAGGCTCACTTCCACACCACCAGGCCTCACTTATAGCGTTCCACAAATGTTTGCAGTCCACCTTTGATGGGGGCCTGGCAGCAGCTGATCCCATCCTTAATAGACCTCAAGATGATTCTATTTTGTTAGATAGACCCCCGCCCCCATATACATTCCCTAGCGCCCCTGAGAAAGAAGATTCTGATGAAGAGCATTTTTCTTCAGATGAAAAAGATGACGATAATCAAACTGGGCGAACGATAAGGGTGGGCGTCAAATTCCGTACCGCTCGCGGAATTTGCAATATTTTGACATTTTCGCGTTCCACGGAGAGCGCGAAAATGCCCAAATTTCCGCTATTTGCCGAGTTGCAAAGATTTTTTTCATGTTCGCGCTTTAAAAATGCCTTCTCTTGCGCGCGATCGCCTTACCGGGATCCTACGTTTGCTGCCGAGTTTTCCAATCCGTTCACGTGCTCCACGAGATGTTGATAGCTGGATTAAAAAGGCACAGCAGTGTGGTTTAGCATGCAACCTTTGCCTGGCTTCTTTTATAGTACAAACAAAAAAACAGAATATATAGTGTAGCCATTTGGGAGACTTTGGCAACAAGGGCTATGGTATACTACTTACTGTGTACAGTGTACACACTGCACTCTCAGGAAGGATAGGAAAGAATAAGAACAACAACCAAAATACAAATGTAATGGAAGGGAGGTGCTGCTGGCAAAGGGGATGGATGGAAGCAGTAAGCCAATAGGAAAATCATGCAGGCCCATATTAACTCCCACCAGAAAAGGCCACCAGCCACATGGACACTCACAAGCAACAAGCAGGATGCCTGGGAAACAATGAACTGCCAAAGGCCTAGTAGTAATTGAACCACAACAACAAAAGCAACATTTCACTGATGTTCTTCTCCTAGCTTATTTGCTTTTAGGTGCACAAAAAGACAGAGGAGGAGGTAATTATCAACATCATCCGTTGTACTGCCAGACGGAATTCCTGCTGTGCACCACATCACGTCCAACTGTGACCAAAGACATCTCTGCAACTTGTGCACCTGCGTCCTGTCTGACCTCTGAAGAAAATGGTCCCAAAGAAAGGTACCAGGTCCTCCAGTACCAAGAAAGTTGCCGGTGAGAAGAAGAAGGAACAGAAAAAGCAAGAGGAACTATACACGACTGGTGTGCCGGCAAATGTGTTTTTTGGGACCAAAAAACACATGCCTGCAGCAGTGTTGTCCGGCGGGAACCAAGCTGGGAACGGCACATCCACACCAGCGGGCCAACCCCACCAACCTAGGCCCAAGCCCATGAGTGTCGCAGAGGTAGCCAGTCTACTAACGAGCAGCGATGTTGAAATGTCATTATCGCAAAGTAGTACACAATCAACTCAGGCGGAAACTCAGCAGATAAGTCTGCAGCAGCAGGCGCAGCTGCAAGAACAGCAGCAGCCGCAAGAACAGCAGCAGCCGCAAGAACAGCCGCAGCCGCAAGAAGAGCCGCAGCCACAAGAACAGCCGCTGCCACAACAACAACCACAAGAACAGCCCACAACAGTAGTTGTTCCTCCTGAAGTAGGGGCATTTCAGGAAATCGAGCTTCCTGCAGACAAAGAAGGGCAAGCCACTGTTTCAGAAGATCCACTGTCTTCCAGGCCGCCAGCAAGGAAAAGGAGGGTTAGTCCATCATATTCTTCTTCAAGCCCCCCTTCTGATGATCTTGATGCCACTTGGAAGCCACTAGCTCTGAGAGTGATGCACGCCACAAGACAAGGCTAGTGAAAAGGAACGTTCCAGAAAGCCTTAGAGTTATGGAGGTAGATGTACAAGAGGGGGATGATGATGAAGAGCCAATCATCACGGACATCACTCCCGGCCCAAAGGATATGGAGGTCAACATTGTTACCCTATCCAAAATGGCTGCAAGGGATGTAGCATGGATACCACCAACACAGGTAACACCACCACGACCTCCAGCTTCCATATTTTCATTTGCAAAGGAAAGGCAGGGACCTACATCCAGCTCAACCACCACCTCAGTAGGTAGTGGTAGAAGTCACAGTGTAGCTGCACAGAGTCACATTCCAAGCACACCCTCCAGTTCATCTGGTATTGAAAGCGGGACATCCATCAGCACCAGAAAGTTATCCTCCCCAGTTTGGGACTTCTTTTCGGTTAGCAGTAAGGAGGAGAACATGGCTATATGCTCAATTTGTCGACATGCTGTTAGGCGGGATAAGCTTGGTACAAACTATGGTACCGGAGGCCAAACAAGTCATCTCAAAATACACCACAATATCGTGTGGGAGGCTCATCTACTTCACTTACAACAAAGTAAAACTCAACGCATTGTTGTTGGGCATGAAGAATCAGGGGACGATATTATCGCGGTGGAAGGTGAACAAGAGGGAGACATTTCTAGCCCTGTCCCCAGTAGTGTAGTGGTGCCGCCCACATCCTCCTCAGCAACATCTCAGTGGCACCGTAGTAAGAGTCAGAGTCAGGCTGAGACACCAAGGCGACCGAGTAGTACTGCAATGAAACAAAGTGCGTTGTTAAGCCTAACTGGGTTAAAGAAAACAACTGCACCACAAAGGAAAATAATTCAGCCTACCATTGACAGCACGCTTAGGTTGGAGGGGCAGTACCAACGCAACCACCCAACAGCACGGTTGTACAATGCGAAGCTGGCTAAAATGTTAACGCTGGACCTTCTCCCTTCACCCAGCCGGTCCTATTTCGCAAGAGTTGCTGTTCCAGCACTACATCATGATGTGCTGGAATTGGTTGGACAAGCTTTGCAGCAGAGTGCTGTTCACAATATCCACCTAACAACAGACATGTGGACCAGTTGCCAAGCCACTGATTACATGTGCATCACTGCACACTGGGTCTCATTTGTGGGGGTTAGAGCTAAGCTATCTGAAGTAGGTGCTGTTGACACAGCTGAGATTTTTAAAGCTACTCGGAAACATGCAACAGTTTCCATGTTCGCCATAGAGAAATCTCATGCTGCTGTAAACATATTGGAAGAGTTTCACAGTAAGGTCTTTGAATGGCTACGCCCAAGAGGGCTTAAGATTGTTTCCACAGATAATGGCAGTAATGTACTTAAGGCCATGGAGCTTTGTTCCTATTGCAGGGTTCTGTGTTTGACGCACTGCATTAACATTATTGTTCAAGACTTTCTGAAAAAAGAAGCCATAGTCAGCAACCTACTGACCACCTGCCAAAGAATATGCACTCATTTCAGCCATTCTTTTAAAGCTCGGAAGCAGCTGAGGATCATTCAACGTGACTATAGAATGCCAGTCAAAGCACTCATACAGGAGGTGGCAACACGTTGGAACTCAACAAATTACATGCTTGACCATCTGTTTGAGCAGTACAGGCCAATCAATGTATATGTCATGCGAAGAGGGGATGCTGCTATGAAAGGCATGACCCTTCAGATGGACCAATGGTGCTTAGTTAAATGCCTGACTGAGATTCTTCTTCCTTTCGAGGTCTTCACACGTGAAGTCAGTAAGGGGGACTGTACTATGGGCCAAGCTATCCCATTGTTAGCAAATGCTAGAGCATCAGCTGAAAGAGGTGTCTGAAGCATAAAAAGATATAGAGGAAAAAAAAGAAGCATATGAGTTGGTGGAGAGCTTAGCCCATCGTTTAGCTGACAATACAAGGGTGCAAAATAAGATTTTGTCACAAAAACGTTACATTTGTGCCACAATTCTGGATCCACTGACAAAATGGGCACTGAAGACATTAATTCCTTTTTCAGAAATGGATGTTGCCCGGTACAAAACTTGGATAGCTGAGTCAGTGAGTAAGTTGGAAAGTGAACGGCTGCTAATTAAAAGCCCGCTAGATAAACCCAGCATCAAGTTCAACTTTGGAGCCTGAGGGCAGTGCATTTGGCTCAGAACACTCACCAACAATATTGACAACAGCAAGAACTGGATCTTCAGGCCCAGTAAAATCGTTACAGTATTGGTATTTACAGCAAGGCATTGGTAAGTCCAGTGCTGATGCAACGAGAAAAGAGCCCGAAAAAAGTTTAGCACCCCTGAACATTGAGCGGATGGTCCAGGCCTATCTGGATGACCCAACAGAGGTGTAAATTGATCAAAACCCATTGCGGTATTGGTATGGGAAAAGGGGCCAATGGCCACTGCTCAGCAGGCTGGCGATAAACTATCTGGCTTGCCCCATCGCAAGTGTCTCTTCAGAACGTGTTTTCAGTGCTGCTGGTTCCATTGTAACAGTGAGAAGGACCAGTCTCTTGCCCAAAAAACGTGCAGAGGTTACCAATGATCAAAATGAATCAGCACTTTATACCACCGAATTACACAATACATGGATCAAGGGAGGAAGATGTGGACGGCGGCTCAGGAGACGGAAGTGGTGTGTTAGATGATGATTACTTACTTCTGGTTGAACCCCCAGAGTTTGAGGACGAGCTATGCCTCCCTGACAAATAGGCTTGCACTTCCAGTTCTTACTGTCTTCCTCCTTTATTTTCTTTTATTTGTGTGTCTGTCTTTCTGGTTAGAAACTTCGAATCACAACAAATGCATCACCACCGTCTTCTAATTGTTTTATTGCCATATACAAGTTTCGGTTGTCTGCATATCACAGTACACTCCTCCGAATCCTGCTCCTCCATCCTCCCTAATCTCCCTAAATCCATTGCCCTCAAGAAGACAAATGATGATTGGATGATGCAAAATAGAAGAAAAAAGAAAATGTTTCCTAGTCCCTCCAAAAGAAGTGGAACATGATTGATGATGACTACTATAGCTATCCTCCTTTCTGATCCGAGAGAGACTGCCCATTAACTGAAGATGAGAAGGAACAGGTAATGAATGATGCCATGCATTGGACGCTGACTGAGTGATTTTGTTGTTGTTTGTTGTGCATGAAATTACTTCATTGTGTACTTTATGTAATAATCTACACACTAAAAGTAACTCAAGTCCCTTTTCCCTTCTTGTATTTTTAATAATAAATTTGTACTTCTACTGCAGGCCAATACATTGCATTTTGAATATAGGAAGGGACTCACTCGGTACACTGCAGACTGAGTTGAACAACACCATCATGATGACCACAGTGACATAGTATCTTCACAGTCACTCAGTACATGGATCGGAGATGATTGATGGAATAAGTCAGGGCGTTTCATGTGTGGCATAAAAGGTAAAAAAGTAAACAACAACCACAGCAGACCTAAATGTCTGTGTAGCGGTGGAGTCAAGTGTAGCGGTGGTATGACTGTGGTGCATTGATTTAGTCACTTAAATTGTGCAATGTTGTGTTGCTGGATATGTGCTTTGTCCAACTCTTTCAAAAAATGTACGCTAAATGGAGGATGTACAAAGGATGCTGTCACCGTGGGCCTGCTCTGTCCTGTTGGTGTTGTAGGTTAATGCTGGAAACAGACTAGAGTAGAGATAATGTATCCATGCCGCCTCTGAAAGTGTTCTTGTTGCACTAAACCATAACTAGTGTATTTTTTTCAACTTGGTTTCTCAATATCCCTTTTGTTTTTGCATCTACAATTACAGGTCGGGCCTTACCCTGTACTATACTTGGGAAAACAATACACACTTCCCTTACCAATGAATCTACATCTGCCAGGCAGGCAGTGGCGTCACCCAAGATTGATGGACGGAGCATCCATGGAAGGGAGGACCAAGAGGAATGCCGAGATTCAACTCCCTATTTGACCAGGATAACACAGTAACAGTACCAACTTTCATCATCTTTTAAATAATTTGATTCATCTTTTTGTCTACAATCATTACAACAGTGTGTTCTTGTTGTTATTACTATTATTATCATTAGGTTTGCTCTCTGTCTATAATTCATCCCTACAGATATTTAAAAATATTCTTTGCTATCTGTAAAAGTAAGCCCGGTAATACTGAACACAAACTGTATGTAATCCAGGTCTCCTTATCATCATCATGCATGCATTTCCTTTTCCTCCCTTAACATATTGACATGGATATGGTAGTCTACAAAGATTCTGTCGTTTGATGTTTGTCCATGCGTACTGTTTTTCTTTCTCAAACCTTTCCCCATACCCCCCTTCTCAACCATTCAACAAACCCTAACCCTCTTCCCCCGGGATGTGTGACTTATTGAGGTATGACTACATTAAATGTACACCAATAATTTATCACACGCTTGCTGGGGCGGATGTGGCAAAAGCAACAGTACTTCAATTTGAAGGCAGGGTGGGGATCTTCTTCTGCTTGCCCACCCATGAGCAGTATGTTTGTGAGGTAATTATTTTACCAAAGGAACCTAATACATCAGCATTAATTGCTGGCATTGATTGGATTAATGGATATCATTTGTTGTCATCCTCCTACACAGCACTAACAGTTACGCTTGAGTCCAGTGTACTGTAGGCCTAGTCAAGTGACTCGACACAACTAGAGTTTATAACTCTGTGTACTACTAGGCTATCCCCACAACCATTAAGTGTTGTTGTATTTTTGCATATTATTGTTTGGAAGTAAGTTCTGTACTGTACTTCATTCTACTACTCCTCGAAGAGTCTCTCTCAGGCTACTGACTGTCTCATTTTCTTTTTTTGCAAATGCCGCTGCAAGTGCTTACTACTACTACCACCACCACCACAACCATGGCATGTTAGGAAAAAAAAACGTCATCACCATGCAGCCATCGCTGTGCCTAAGTTAAACTTCAAGCAAAGGTAAGAGAAGTTTGGGGGAGGCATAATTAATAATGGACATGTTTTCATTAATTCAATTTCACACACCCCTTTGAGTCCAGTTGCAGAGTGCCTAGAGTAGAAGACACTGACAGTACTAGTAGGACAAGTGAGGGGTGCCGCATCTATCTGTTTCTGTCTTACAAAGTCATCCAATTATTAAAATCAAACACTGGCTGTGGGCGGTCCTGCACCAGCAAGGAAAGAAGGATACAGTGTGATGTAAAACAGTAACTCCACCCAGAAAACATTAACAACATCGTATGTAAAGTAGAAACATATTATTTAATGCCCTAACAAAAATAAACTATGTAAAAAAATCCCACAACACCTGATCCATCCCTCTCCCTAACCCCAACCAATGTCCGTAAAGAAAATGTCCAATTGTCCAAAATAGAAACCCCAAAGCCCGATTCCCACCCACCCAAAGAATAATTAAAAAAGGGGCAATAAACTGGGTCTAAGTTCGGTGGGCTTGACTCAGGAGGACACGAACTTGCTCCTCCAGGCGGGCAACACGGTGCTTCAATGCGCGGCAGTTGCATCCACGGGGGGGCAGCACTGATGGAGGGGCGCCGTACCACTGGAGGGCGGTGGCTGGGGCCCGGGGCATTGGAGTAGGCTGCAGCTGCTGCCGCCTCCTCCTCCTCCTCTTCCAGAACCACCAGCCTACAATATTCAGCCTGTATGGCCTCCAGCTTCCCGCGCCGGGCCTTGGCTGCCAACTCCTTCCGGTCAGGTTTCCCCTTGGAAGGAGCAGCTATATATGAAGAAGAAAAAGCAAGACTATTGTAAAATATACTCTTAGCAAAGCAGTAAGACAAATTATTTCTGCACATAGTTCACGGTAGCACTAGCAAGCACAGTACATAACATTTGTGGTATGTATCTATCCTCCCACTTTCTTGGACTTTAACATTTGTGGAAGTTTCAGGCATTCAACCTACCATGCCTCTGATTCCTATCAGCCACCTCTGCATGCTGCATGCATCCCACGAATCCTTCTCTGCCAGTCATAAATATTAAATCTCGCCCGTCCTGATTCCTTCCACTCTTCTTTCCCTTTTCACTCAACCCATCCATCAAGGTCGACTGATCTGACTTTTAGCCTTCTCCATAAAAGTTTCACAGCTGAGTTGAAATCAGATAGAAGAGGCCATTGGTTACTCAACACTCCCACCACTAATGTTTTTACTAATGCTATGTAAAGGGTGTCTTCAACCGTTCACAACAACTTCTTACTTAGTAAGTGTCTACTGTGCAGTATTATACAGAACAACCTTGCAGTGAGTATAATGTCAATAAGTAAGGATTAGGAATCTAACTTACCACCGCCCGCCACTGCTGCCAGATTACCCCCTGCAGCTCCTCCTGCAACTGCCGCATTCTCTCCTCCATCAGCAGCCGCATCGCCTTTGCCGCTGGCCCCGGCACTGGTGGTTGGTAGTGCGCTTTGAAAAAACATTACACATTTTTAAGGTGTCATATCCACCTCCCCCTATTTTTCACTAGCAAGATTGAAAAATGAGTTAATAGTAATACATACATATACAACATACATCACTAGTACAAATCAGATAGTAGTAGAGTAGACACTAGTAGTGATATGGTCCCAAGGGTCATTCTAGTCTTTGCTTAGTTAGCCCGAGCCATGCTACCATTTTACTTTTGTGTCTTTTATTTTAGCACCTGCGTCGTTACCTCGCAGCTTGTTGTATAAAGAGTGACGCCTTTGAGCCCACATGAGCTCATACTGCTACCGTCTAAGCGCTGCATACAAGGTCAAACAAAACAAGCCACTTTGTTATGGAGTTCTGGTGTTAGTCCATATTGCTTATCCATAATGCTACACTTTTTGGCACGACTGAGAATTTCTTGCAATATACTAACGCGCACCATTTTTCTCCTAACAGACGGAAGATCCCTTCTATGAACCAGAGCTTTGCAGAGCTTATGATGTAACCAGTACTAGCTTCTTCTAAGGTGAGGGGTCCACAGAATTCGCTCAGAGTATCCAATGATTGAGAGGTCTTACCTTATAAAAGAAGATATTGTTCTGGCATTGCTAGTACCTTGTGGGCTACATCAGATACTGATGTGGGACAAATGGTTATCCCGCAAGTCCATAGTCAAAGTGAAGGAAGGTGCCTCATTGCCTCATTTGCCCCAATATAAAATATCTTGGGAAGGTGAAGAAGCATTGATACACATTGTTCAGGATTTGATCAGAGTAGGGGTTGTGGAAGAAATCCCCTGCAATACCTGTAATAGCCCTATTCTTCCTATTTTGAAAAAGGACACTGATTCTAAAGTCTGTAGATTTATCATTGACCTACGAGAGGTCAAAAAGATAGTAGTGTCCCAATACCCGGTAGTCTCTGACATCACAACACTTCTTACTATGATTCCTCCTACTGCAACCACATTTAGCGTCATTTTTCTTGATACCTATTCATCCTGACAGCTGTTATTTGTTCGGCTTCACTTTGAATAATTGATCCTTCAGATTTTGTAGAGCTCACAAGGGTATACAGAGAGTCCTAGTATCTATAGCCAGACATTGAAGATACAGCTTGATGCTTTTCCTGTACCAAAAGTGGTGGCTCTTATTCAATATGTCAATGACATCTTGTTGGCTTCTGATACCCCTGAACAGTGCGAAGAAGGAACACTGTTATTGCTCTCATTTCTTGCATCTCATCATCACAAGGTCTCTCGGAAGAAATTGCAATATTGTAGACAGCAGGTTACCTATTTAGGTCACCTTCTGTCTAAGGAGGGACGTGCACTCACACCAGACCGCATTCAAGCTATTTCAGACACGCCTGTGCCCTGTACTCAGAAGGATGTTTGTGCACTGATTGGCCTTACTTCTTTCTATAGGCAGTGGATCCCTAACTTTTCCTACATCGTTAAACCCTTGTTGGCCCTTTTGACAAAAGACACACCGATGCCCCTCCCATGGACTACTGAATGTCAAAATGCCTTCCAACAGTTACATCAAGCTCTTTGCTCTGCACTAGTATTAGGAACTCCATACTACACTAAGCCCTTTACGCTCTATGTACATGAGAGGGATGGTTTTGACCTCTCGGTTTTAGTACAGACACATGGTGATAAGTGGCGTCCTTGTGCATATTTCTCAGCTGTCCTTGATCCAGTCGCGAGTGCGTTGCCTGGGTGTTTTCGAGCAGTGGCGGCAACAGCTGTGTCCATACGTCAAAGTGAGGGAATAGTCTTGTCACAAAGATTGCTTGTGTTAGTACCCCATGCAGTTGACGCCCTATTAAATCAGATGAAAAAACAGCACTTGACTAGTGCTCACTTGAAAGGATATGAATTGACACTCTTGGCCCCTCATATCACGTTGAAAAGATGTTCGACTCTTAATCCCGCTACACTAATTGCCATTCCCAGCTACTCAGTCTCAGTCACAAGAGTTGCATTACCGTATATCCCTTCCTGAGGAACAAACAAAGGGTTGTGTTGACTTACAAGATACTCCCCTTTCTAGTGTTGATGGGGAATTGTGGGTTGATGTGTCCTGCTTGAAATTGACCTATGGCACTACATCAACTGCATGCGCAATTACAACACTTCAGACAGTAGTTGAGACAGCCCGCATCCCACAAAAGTCAGCTCAGGCAGCTGAGTTGATAGCGCTAACAAGAGCATGTGAGCTTATTACTGATTTGCTCGTTAACATCTACACCGATAGCCGATATGCTTTTGGAGTGGCTCATGATTTTGGGCTACTTTGCAAGGAAAGAGGCTTCCTTACATCACACGGGACACAAATAGTGCATGGGGAATTAGTACATAATCTCCTTACTGCCTTGACATATCCTAAGAAAGTAGCGATTGTTAAGTGTAGCGCACACAAGAAAGTAACTAATTAAATAGGACAGGAAAATGCCTTTGCGGATCACACAGCCTGTGAGACTGCAATGCAGCAAAGCACTATATCTATGTATGTGGTTAAGTCACAGGCTGAACATTGGCATGATGCCAGGCAAGAGGTACTGGACATGCAATGATCTGCTTCTGCTGAAGAATTAGACCAATGGTCTAAGGAGGGAACATTGGTCGATGAGGGCTGATGGAGGAATAAAGACATGACCAAGTGGAGATTGCCCACAGCCTACTTACATCCCATGATTCACATGGCACATGGACTGGCATATGTTGGAGCATCCTCAATAGCAAAGTTACTTATGCAAGTTTGGGATCATCCAGATATTGTTGGCACAGCTGAAAATATAGTCCAGTCTTGTCTGGTTGGTCTTCAGTATTATCCTGGAAAGGGAACACGAACTCCTACAGAAGGATTTGCCACACCAACTGCACCTTTTGAGGTACTGCAAATGGATTATATCCAGCTTGAACGCTGTAATAACCTGAAATATGTCCTAGTAGTGGTATGTGCCTTTAGTAATTGCATAGAGGCATACGCTACGAAAGATTATACAGCTCTTACTACAGCAAAGGTGCTCCTAAAGGAGTTTTTCCCCAGATTCGGCATCTTTAGCCCCTTTCATTGGGCTAATTGTTGAGTATGTCTTGAAAGGATTGGGAACTAAGTAGACGTTGCATGCTGCTTTTCACCCACATTCAGCATGGCTAGTGGAATGATACAATTCTACCCTTAAGCTTAAGTTGGCCAAAATACAGCCTTCCACATCTCTGAAATGGCCTGATGCACTGCCATTGGCATTGCTATCCATTAAATCGGTGCCACATTCACATTCTGGCCTCACACCGTATGAGGTGGTATTCGGGAGGCCAATGAACATTTGGGGGATTCCTAAGCCACGCCCTATACATGATGTACCTTATGTGTTGATGAGCGACTACTTGTCTCAGTTGACTGACAGGTTGCTTTCTATTCATCAACAGGTCCGATAAGCTCTTCCTGACAGGTCGCAAGGTGATGTTCATGATCTGCAGCCCAGTGACCAGGTGATGGTGAAGGTGTTCCAGAGGTCGAGCAGCCTGGAACCGAGGTGGCGGGGACCTGAGCAAGTTCTCCTGGCCATCAGAACTGCAGTCCGAGTGACCAATCGGAAGAACTGGGTTCACTCCACCCACTGCAAGAGGGTGCCGTCCACCTTTGTGGAACCTGCTGCACTGAAAGATCACCGCAGCATCCTGGACACAGAGAGAGGCCAAGCGCGTCACCTGCAGAACTTGAGGAAGTCTTCCCGGACCATACGATCCCTGGTGCATCTCGATATCAGCTGTGACTCCGGAAAAGAGAAACTTCATTGCTGAAAAAGACTGGTTGAGTCACCGTCCTGGGTTGGTGAAAGGCTGAGCTACAAAGGGGGGGACCCTTGTAGTGATACCCGTCTCAACCCTCAGTGAAGAAACCAATGGCTGCCCAGGACCCTAGGACTCCATCTGTTTTGTCTTTCAACATCAAGGTGAATATGTCTGCAGAGAAGAGGTCAACTGCTATGACAGTCTGTGACAGAAAGATCATGTTTATTGTTGGACTTACTTCCATTGTTATCATCATTGCTACGATAACATGGGTTATAGAGGGATTAACTCCTGCACGAAATCTACTGACTGCTACTACTCCTGTCCCCATTGAGCACCACTACTTCACCCTCCCTTATCATGAGCAGAAACATAGACAGTCTTATCTCAACAATACGTTCATTCAAATGCTGCATCACACACACAATGCTACGAACATTACCAACTGTTGGGTGTGTGGAATGATGCCAGCTCATCAGAAGAAGGGAGGAACGCCTTTTATTCCTCTGCCATTTTCACAAAACGGCTCCTGCAGAGCCTGGTTTGCGCTGCTATGGGCTACTCATGTTGCTAACGTCACTGACGTTGGCCTGTTAACCTGATGAGGAAGGAGATCCACAAGCTAAAAGAACTGTGTGGGAAATGGAAGAGTATCGCAAAGGAAATTCGTCCACACATTATGTTTTCCCAAACACTCGAACTGCCAAGGGTAATGGACCTCTGTTATAGCTGTTACTAGAGCTCGAGCAGAACTGTGTGTAAACAGTGTTGGTAGTATTCCTGTGGGGAAAAGTGATTGTACTTTGGTGTTAAATATTACTGGAGTAAATAACAGCAGTTATACGTCATCACATAACACATATTTTATATGCAGAAATAAGGGATACTATCATTTACCCATTGGTTGGTCCGGAACTTGTTTTGTGCCCTTTTTACTACCACCTGTGTTTTTGGCACCTGCATCCTATCATAAAGACTATAAACTGTTTAATGACATTTCTAAAAACAGATTTAAGAGGGCAATAAACCATGATCAGGTGGATCAAACTGACACTGCATTGCAACAGTATGTTGACTTCAATTTGGGACTGTTCTTCTTTGTTGGTGCTGCCTTAAACAGCAGAAAGATCAGGCGCTTGACACGTGTTGTAGAGGCTGCAACCAATCAGACAGCTATGGCACTTGGGAACATCACGGAAGAACTACAAATTGCAAGATTGTGGCACTCCAACCCGGATGGTGCTTGATGTTGTCCTCGCGGACCGTGGTGGAGCATGCCACATCATTGGGAGCAGTTCTTGTGTCTATATCCCTGACCATGCCCCTTCAGTTTTCGAAGCAATTTCTAAGCTGCATGAAATAGCCACAGAAATCCATCAGGATTCAGGAACATGGACTTGGACTAGCTGGCTTTGGACAATGATTACTACCTGGGGCTGGAAACTGTTACCAGTTCTATGTATATTCATTGCGATCCTCTTTATATGCTGTTTATGTATACAATGTGGCCCGATACTTTGTTCTCTTTGTGTTTCTACCTGTACTTCATGCACACCTGTCAAAAGAAATGCGAAAAAGTGAAATGCCCAATTAGTAATAGATCAGGAGATCAATAACCTGATGCGTATAGATGTGCAGGATATCTTCAATGTTCCTTCTAAATTATAGGGATGTCTTCAGCTAATGCTAAAAGGCTTGTCTGTGGGAATTGACAGAGATCGCTGTTAGCATGAGCTGAAGCTATTTTGTTTGTTTCAGCCATTTTAGTTAGCCACGTGCTAGCGATGTGCTTCTTCCCTCTTTACTGTTGCCTGCTTTTCCATTCTGCTTGAGTCATCAACTATAGTTGACTCCTTCAGCACTGAACCAGAGCAATGTATGCTCAGAAAGGCCTGTAGCTGCTAGAATGCACCTGTCTTAGAGTGTAACTGTCTATTTTAACTGATGTAAGCAGTTTGGTTTCTCCTCCCACTCTGCTGGCTAAGTGATTCCTGTCTGCCCATGTTAGTCAACATCTATTCTTCTATATGCCTGTACCTCCCCTTTGAGTCTCAATGCTTACAGTGCAGAAAAAGCTGTATATAAGGCCTGTGTTCTGTGACTTCAATGTACTACCTCCTACAGTGGCCTGAGGGTACTGTATTGATGTAGTCTCACTCATCAGTGATTAATAAACTTTTCTTTGATATTCCAGCTTCCGTGCCAATCTCTACTTTGTTGGTTTAAGAACCTGTGGACAGATAAGGGTGAACCCCTGCACCGGTGGGCCCCTAAAAAGGCTCACTTCCACACCACCAGGCCTCACTTATAGCATTCCACACATGTTTTCAGTCCACCTTTGATGGGGGCTTGGCAGCAGCTGAACAGCAGCTTTATTGTTGGGCCTCCCACTTAGTGGTTTTGAATGACTGTCTTCATGGGGGGGGCATAAAGATCCAGCATACAATGCCAAACTCTCACTCATGTCCTGGGAGATGATTACATGCTGTTTATATGGGTCACCGATTCCCTGAGCTCTACCAGACCTTACTGCGGTGGATTTCAAGATCTGGCGGGCAGCCATGAAATGGACTGGTGATGGATAAGATCATGTTACAGCCTCCCCTTTTGGGGTGGGGACACTCCACTCAGGCATCTGGTGGGCCAGGGAGGGTTCAGATGAGGGGACCTAATTGGCATCTCTCAGCTTGGTGATGTGTGGCAGGGTTCTTATTTACACCCCTTCTCTGAGTTACAAGCCAACTTCTCCAGCACCATACTCATTTCTTCCACATCTTGCAGATTTGTCATGCCTTATCTTATCTTGACCCCGCCTTAAGGGATGTGCCTGAGTACAGTTCTATGGAGGTTAAGGTTCTTATGTCCCCCATGGGCCAAAAGAGGGTCTTCCAGATTTATCGGTCACTGGTCATCAACTCCCCGGACTTATTTCTGCCTGATTCGGGGTCCTGGAGGATGGGGAATGGAGGGAAGCACTTATGGCACCAGAGGAGTTGGCCATCTCCTCCTTGCTTCATATGATCCAAGTTAATGCTCTTCATACAACTTACTTGCTGCCAGAAAGGCTGTGGAAGGTGGGTAAAATCCCAGCACCCACATGCCATTGCTGCGGTGCTGATACAGTGGATTTGTATCATGTGATTTTGTTGTGCACTGTAATACAGCGATATTGGTCCCAAATTCTGGGGGATTTCTCAGATGTGCTGCAGAGGCCAATTTCTTGTTTGCCTCTGATCGCACTTCTGGATCTACTGGAAGAAATGGGGGTAGGAGATCTGAGAGATACCTGGTGGGTTTGAGAACCTTGTTGGGGAAGTGTGAGTTTGCTCAGAAATGGATTTCAAATAATGCCCCTGACCAGCATGCGAAGCAGAATGCTATGGACTGGTATTTGAAGATGGAGGAACCAGTGTGCGCAGCAGGTTGTTGCCTTCAAAAACACTGCAAAATAAGAGGCAGATGATGGGCTCATTTTGGGCTTTTGGAAATGTGATGTGGATCCTTCTATTGTTTTGTGAACAGAGTTGTCGCTGCTTGCCTGTATTTGTTTATGTTTGCCTTGCTTAAAGGTATGTTTTACAATACTTGAAACACATAAAAATACTCAATCAACAAAAAAGGGAAGGCTTAGGCCTGGTAAAAGGTTTAGTATGCCAGGCCAAATTTGCCGTTTTGAAACTGCACACTTAGGCTGTAGGGACAGGCCTGGAGACATGCTTTGTATTGTCACAGTAGCTGCTGCAATTCACTAGTGACTTTTAATTTACAAGCTGTGGGTACTCTGGTACCATATACTAGGGACTTATAGGTAAGTTAAATGTGTCTATTACAATTTTTAACCCGTTTGACAAGTGGAGCCTGGTTAGCAGTGCCCCACTGTACAAAGTCATAGAGCCAAGAGCATCAGTCCATCAAAATGGGGGCATTCATGCAAAAAGAGGCATTTTCTTACACATTCTATCTCTGTGTCTCATCTGTCTGCAAGTTCCTCCCTTTAATGCCCTCCAATTACTTTCAGTTATCACTTTTACAGTGGGTATTAAGGCATTGCTGTTCAAATGCAACATATCTCCTGTCCCACCTAATTAGCAAATATATGATCATCCATGGCTTCTATATATATATATATATATGTACACTGTTAGGTTTATTTATGTATGTTAATTCTATTTCATGGATATCGATTTCTATTCTTCCATTTCATACTCATGTTTTCCTTAGCTCCAAGGTCCTAAGGGGCAGAAAATGTTTTGGCGTTACTCACTGACATTGATCATCTCTGTTTTGTATGTTTTCACATTATCTCCAATGATGTTCTCTGCTGTCACTCTTCATGATTTGCCTAAATAAAATATGTCAAGCTGTCGGTCTAAAATGGGAATATTAATTAGAAGTAACGCAGCGTTTGTACTACAAAGTAAAAAGTAGGTTTCATTGAGAAAGCATGGCCTTATCCGCGGTAGAGGGTAAGAAACTTAAGGGGAACCAAAACAACATTAAACTCAAGCCAATAAGCATAAATAATCCCCAAAGATATTTAGTAAAAAATGAATTGGATTTAGTAAAATGACACCAAAACATCAAAAATTGGTAAGAAAAATCAGGGGGCTCCAAGGTGTAATATCAGCACGCATTTAAATATTATTGTGGGTGAAATTCAAACCACGACTGCTGTCTTTGCTGCTCAAGCTGAGAAGAGCACCCCATTTACTTGCCTATAAACATAGGCACACCATACTCCCCAGCAGCTCTCTTCAAGCCCATGCTGTCTTCTCAGCAACATACAGACAAATAGAGTTGGCATTTCCACCACAGAGGTGTAATATAGGCAGCACAATCAGGCTTCAAATGGCCAGATGTTTATAATAAATGTATGCCACATTTTATGTATCATATGGAAGAGCATAGCGTTGCAGCAGTTTTGTGAGAATAACAGAAGCCCTTCCCTTGCTCATCAAATATTTTGAAGCGCTTTGCTAAAACTCTTTCTTTAGCTTTCCTAAAACTAAGTGGCCCTTTTTTTATATATGTAGCTTTTTATAATGGTTCATCAGGAAGTGCAATCTGGTTTTTGGATTTTCACGTTGAGTCTCGAGGAAATAAGCTTTGTTTTAAATCAAGACATGAATCGATATAAACCAGCCTACTGAGGCTGGATATTTTTTGTGTTTTTATCTCCATCAAATGTATTATGCATACTAAGCATGTACCATTATCTTCTAAAGGACTTATGATTATGAGGTGAATGGATATTAAACCACCTTGGAAAATGATCACACCAATTTATTCTCGTTAAATGTGCTCACCGTTACACTAATATCCCTGGCTTTGAAATTAAGTGCATGTTATCTCCTCAGTCGTTCCGTTCTAGCCTTGAAAAGCAGAGAATGTAACCATGAAGGAACGGAATTTTTTTTATCGTTCTCAGGTCTAAAGTGTGCACATGGGACCAGGCTGTGCCCACATAATCATTCTTCATAGTTAGGGGAAGAGAGTCATGATTGCGGTCTGTTTACTATGACAGGTTTTCAGAAACGCGTTCCTCTCCATCGAAATTTTCGAGAGCAGCAGCAGTGTGACATGCTGTAGAAGAAAATCCTGAAGCAAGACCATGGCGGGGATCTTGTTAAGAATTACGGGGCATATTATCAACAGCCAGCGATAATTATCGCTGGCCGTGCTTAGCGATAATTTTGTTATCGCAGGCTATCTCTGGAATTTATCGCCCTGGTAGCGCGTTATTAACAATGCGTTTCTCCAGGGCGATAAAAGTTCCAGAGATAGCGAGGTTATCGCCGTTTTGCAGGGAACATCGCTGGTTTTCCAGCGATGTTCCCTGCAAAACGGCGATAACCTTGCTGATACGACCCACACGGTCGTATCAGCATAATCCACCCCAATGTTAGGTAAGTCTGCATTTTAGCAGACGTTAGTTTTTGGAGAAAACAGCATTTTTCTCCAAAAGTTTTTGGAGAAAACAGCGTTTTTCTCCAAAAACTAACGTGTGCTAAAATGCTGGGGCAGCCTTGTAAATATTGCGATGTGAACATCAGCGATATTTGCAAGGTTGTCCTGCCCAGTGACGCCCACTTTGCATCTCATTAGAGATGCAAAGGGAGGCGTTGTGTAAAAGGGTGCTAACATGCGCTAATGCATGTTAGCACCCTCTTGTTAATAGGGCGATAGTTTTATCTCCACTTTTTTGGCTTTAAAGGCCAAAAAAACGGAGATAAAGCCCTTGTAAATATGCCCCATACTTCATTAGCAAAGAAAATAAATTACAATATACCAGAGTACAGCAAGGCAGGTCGACTGTAAGTAAGACGGAGGAAATAAAACTACGAAGATCTGGTGATTGCTTCTTCTTTTTGCATAACTGGGTAGAGAGATGTGGATGCACAGAGGACGCCATTTAAGGTGGGTGTTTGTTTTAGATTGGCAAGGTAGTCTAGTGCAAAGAGTGGGATGAGGAAGTCGGACAAGGAGGTGATAATATGTTTCTTGTGTTGCCCTCATTTGAATGCATTTGAGCATACTTATTTCAAACCGTTTCCCCCACACCCATCGGGTTTTTTAAAAGCCATTTCTTTGCTGCCTCGGTAAACTTTCATAACATTTCAAAGTGCAGCAGTTAACAGCTGATTAATGGTGATAGCTCTTCAAATGTGCCGAAGGCAGTTCTTGAAGTGTTTTCTTTCGCTTTATCCCTTCGAGCTTTAAAATAATATTTTTTGCTTGAACCAGTATAATAACGTTTAGAAAATTAAGAATGTTGGGTGCACTCCCATATTAAGAGTAAGCCTGGGCAAAGCACTACGCTACGCTCGCGTAGTTTGCAAAGTTTGCGCTACTTCGCTCTACGCGAATTCCACGTAGCACAGTGCAAACACACGTAGCGTAGTGTTGCGTAGTGCAGCGGTCATTTTTTGCTTGCTCGTGGTCCTCAACGTCAAGTTGGCGACCGCGAGCAAGCAAAATGACATCCCGGCGAGACTTTTTCCTCGTTCGCGATCAGCAACATCAAGTTGGTGATCGCTAGCATGGAAAATAAGCTTCCTGGCGAGATTCTCAACGCGAGGAGGTATTTCTCATTGCGAGTGGTCGCGTATGCTCGCGACCGCTCGCGATGAGAAACTACCAGTCCGCGTTGAGAAAGCTGCTGCTCGAGTAAAAATCTACTCGAGCAGCAGAAAACTACAGCTCGCACTGTGCAAGATGCCGTTTTCAATGATTGCACAGTGCCGGTTGCTTGTCCGCACTGTGCAATCATTGAAAACGACATATTGCTCAGTACGAACAGGGTACTACGCAGTTCGTGACGTGCTACGCGTAGCTCGCGTAGTGCGAAGTGCACTTTGCGTAGCTTCGCGAAGTGCTACTTCAACAACGGCCAGGGTTAATTAAGAGTAAGACCTATGCATGGTGGAAGATAAAACTGCAGCGTTCAAGGTAAATATTAACTTTGAGTCCAAATACCACACTCTAGAGACACTGCTTCTGTAGGTTAAATGGCTTCTTTCTCTGATACGCTGCGTGGGTCTGTTTATCCTACCCCTGCATGAAATTTCAAGTTGTACGCTTTTATATATTAGCATTACATTTAAATATTTAAGCAGAGTGTTTAGAAAACCCTTTAAAAGAATTAGCAGCAATGGTATAATTCTTGGAAGATATCTCTGTGTTTTATTATCTTAATTAAGCTGCCGCTTTAAATAATGAATGACACTACAACTGAACAAAGTTCTCTTACTTTTGTGAAATAATGAATAAGAATAGTGAATGTTGATGAATATGTCGACAGCATTTGAGCCTGCTCTAGCACACTGAAAGAAGTTGTGCAGGATAAAAAGGCTAGTATCACTGGTGTATGCGTACTAAAAATAGGATGCCAACATTAAGGGCCCAATTATGAGTTTGGTGGTCCGACCGCCCGGAATGCCACTGTGGCAGTCAGGAGTACGCCACCATGCCAGTGACATCCCAGCCTTCGTGTAACAAGAACACCACCGGGCTGGCGGTATTGTGCTGTGGCTCATAGAGAGCCTGTAGCATTGGCCACCGCCGTGGCAGCGCCGCTTGAACATTTATTGACTGTGTACAATGCACCATGTTGTGCATGGCACACTATGCACCCATGACATTTCAAGCAGAGGGGGCCAACCCTGCACCCCCATGCGCCCCATCCATGGGTTAAAATGCCCTGGGCCCTGTTTGGGGCCAGTTTCCCTTCCTTTCTGCTGAACTTTTCATGGCGGAATCGCCGCCATAAAAAGCTTGTTGGAAAGGCAGATCATAATCTGCACGGCAGTGCCAGCACCGACACAGCAGCCCCAGACCACTGCTTTTCCCACCGTCATCCCATCAGGATCTAGGATCCTGGCGGTGGCAGCAGTCTTGTGTCCGTCCAATGCCCAAATTCATAATCGGGTGGTCAGACTGCTGAGGTTGTGGTGGTCTGACCACCACCACGGATACGATGGTCTTGGGGCCTCTGTACTCATAATAGAGCCATAAGTCTTGTGCGTTACACCACTATTTAGGACTTTATGGTTCAAGTTTTCTCTGTTGTTGAATGGAGAGGCTGCTCAAATATGTGGATGTCTATGTGCCGCCACAGGGAAATCTTGGCTCTAGGTGCTCCCAACTGGATCTTCACAGGCTCCAACCACTTCTTTTATTTTAAAACCATTCAAAATGTATCAACACTCTCCAAATGTATATTTCTATTGCTTCGGTCATTTGGATATTATCTTAATTATTCAGCATTATTTCATATTTTGAAAATTGGTGTATTGTAACGGGTTAGATGGACTTGAGTAAAAAGTAAAGTGTGAACCTTTTGGGTGAAAAAGGTGTAAATGTACCAATGAGAAATGGGAATGTGAAGGTAATACATTAACATCTGTTATGCGTTAGCTTAGTTTCAGAGATCCCAGTGGCTGGCTTTTGAGTCAGACTGTGTGTTGTTTGTGTAATTCAGCCCACAAAAATTTTAGGAAAAGAATGTTAAAATATGTGAGGTGCGTAAACAGTTTTTGGGTGGTACAATGCAGTTCATTTTTCACCAGAGTTATCTTGACATGTTTATTGTTGCCTTGAGCAAACTCGCATCAAAACTTACTCATGATGCAGGCAGATAGGGCAGTCTTTAGTGCTGGAGGCACCTAGTGCGACACGACAATCTTTGTTGGCACCCCACCCATGACCTTCTTCTCCATGGATTCCCTCACTATCACCCTCCAATAGTGCCACTCATCTCTCCATAGTCCCTCTTTCACATTCATTTCATTTATTTTATAGCACTACTCATCCAGTGTAGGGTGTCAGAGCAAAGTACATCACACATAATATACAGAGACAATGAATCATTCGTGTGTAAATGAGTATATAGGAAATGATACACAAGTCAACAAGGATGACAAGAGATAGGAAACACATGCCATTAAAATAGGTAGTATATTAAAGAGTGTTTGGTCTGGAGAAGCACAAACCTAGAAGGTACAACATAACACAGTGGTTGTGGTTGCCTTTACTAATAAAAATGTTGTTCTGTCCAAACTAACACTTTTCAGCAACATTAGGGTAATGAAAGACTGGGGAATATACCATAATGCTATGACCTGTAGCATGCAGTTTGCATGCAGCTCTTTGATGACAGTTCATAGCACACTGTGCTATATTAGAATTGTAATTTATGAACTGCAAGTAACAAAAGGATGTCTGTGACAAAAGCAGTAACCCACCTAGCTATCCACATAAAACGCAGTTCTGTGATCTGCATGGTACTTGTTCAATGCAGCAGGCATATTAACCCTCTGTGTTACTTTATGATGATTCAAAACTGATGCTTGACAAAACTCCGTCCTCTCAAGCAGAAAGATTAATCACCAGAGTTATCTTGACATTTTTATTTTAGTCTGAAAACTGCTGTACACAGAAGGTATTCTGCAGCAGGTGCTACTGAGCCTATATGTACCTTCTAAACACAAAGCCCCCCCCCTGCTCAGTACCTAGTGAGACATTTTCTGTTAAAACCAGTGGCCCATTAGCAAAACTCTGACAAAAATTAGTGTTATATGAAATGGTGACATCTTTGCACATGACATTTCACATAATGCAAAGTTTAAATAACACACGCGATTACGAACTTGTATTAAAAATAGTATACAGGCATACTTTTGATCAAATTTGGAATGCAAGGCAACTCTGTCATGTTGTCAGTGATTAAAGGGTATATGATCTCATTTCATGAACCAGTCTCTGCTACTAATTATTACCCATACATATTTAATTGCACTGTGTGGAAATGTAAAACTTGTATAATTCTTCTTATCCTATTATGGAATAAAACTACTCCATTTGTGTGCATTTGTTGTGTATGGTTAGTAATTGCAAGAAATTTGGTTGCTGGTAAAAGGGGGTGAAATCAGGATGAAGTCACAAACAAACTCTAAATTAACCTATGTTCAACCCTTGGGTAGCTTGGCACAAAGCAGTCAGGCTTAACTCAGAGTCAATGCGTAATATATTTGTTCAGCACATCAAACAGTAACACAGTGACAACACACCATAAAAGTAGCCCACAACAGAGATAGAACAGTATAGTATTGTTTAATAGATAAAACAATATCAAAATGACAAAACTCTTATCAGTTGAACCAGGGATATTCAATTTTAAAGATTTAGCTAAAAATAGCACCAAAAGGCATAAAGCCCCAACTGTAGATATTTGGTCATGCAAGTCCGGGACAAAGTCACTAGATCAGGCCAACTACTGTGGAGTGGGGCTGGCTACAGGGATCGAATTAAGCTCACTGAACAAAGTACCTTCGATCCTGGTTTGTGGAGCATTGTGCGGATTGGAGCCGAAGATCCGTCACGCAGTCACAGTGATGCATCAGTTTTGAAATGCAGTGAGGCTGCAGTAGAGGTCCTGCTGCATTGTCATTGAAGATCCCATTGGCAAGAAATTGCAAGGCGAAGTCCGTAGTTGGGGATGCATTGCGCAGTTGGGGAAATGCGGTGGCTGCAGTGCAGAGTACGGCATTCTCGTAGAAGCTGCCATTGATCTGGGATTCGAGGGTCTGTTCAGAGGATAGGACTCACAGCGGCTTTTCCAATGCAGCGATAGGCTTCAATGCAATGCAGAATTTTGCAGTAGTTCCGATCCATGCAGCAGCGACGATGCCCTGGTTCTGCTGGGGGTTTTGCTATGCTTCGGAGCAAATGTGTCTGTTGTGCTGGATCCACAGAGGATGGCAGAGCACCGTAGGCCTGTTTCCAAGGGTCCAGGACTGGGGTGGCACCACTTGGCAGGGTAGTCTCACAGATGTAAGGATTCATGGGCATGTCCAAGTTTTTGGAGCCTTCTCTCTCTTAGGCTCAATGAGTAAGCTAGCCAACTAGTACTTGGAGTCACTCTGGGGTTGGGAGGGGGTGATGTCTGTGGTTTCATTGTGGGGTTTGGTGAATTCCTGGATGAAGCTGAATAGTTCCTTGGAGTTGCTGGAGTTGACACGGATCTTGTTCTGAATGAAGGTCCTTTTGGTGGATTTGATGCGATGGTGGTATACATGACGTTCTTGTAGGTGGTGCAGTCTTGTGAGGATATACTGTTTCTCCAGTTCTTCTCGAGGCATCTGCAGCTGTGCCTGGATTCTTGGAGATCAGCAGTGAACCAGGTGGTCTTCCTGGGTCGCTGTCTGTCGGGGTTACGTAGGGGTGCGAGCTCATCTTTGCAGTTGGAGATCCATCTGTGGAGCTCTTTGGTTGCGAGGTTGGCGTCAGTCGAGGTTTTGGGGGTATTGCAGTTGAGGGCAGAGTTGCGCTGCTCCTCTGTGATCTTGCTCCAGTTTCTTTGTGGAGAACGGGGTGTTGGTTTGGGCATTGTTGGTTTGTCGATGTGGAAGTGTAAGCAGTGGTGGTCCGTCCATTGGATAGAGGTGTCTAATTTTTTTCTTCCAAAAAGAATTATTGGGGGGTGGAGGCGAGGAGCTTACTGTGGGCCCGAGACTAAACTCCGCTCCACTTCGGAGTTGGAGTTCTGCATAGACTCTGCGTTCTCAGCAGAATGTGGAGGAGGCAAAAATCTGCAAGCTCCTCCAGCCGAGCGTAGTTCTATGCCCACACTTAATGGTGACAAGTTGTTTCAGTCCAAGGTTGGTGAGGTTGTCCAGAAGGGTGGCGGAGTTGGGGTTGCTGAGGTTGTCGAGGTGGGAGTTGAAGTCTCCGATGAGTAAGTAGTCCATGGAGGCTTTATAGAAACAAAAACAAGAAGGCACTGGTGGCATATACGGTCGCACATCATTCCTATAGAAACCTGAGTTGTAAGCTATAGCATGTAATGAGTTCGCAGTATTGGTGCCTGTCAAGGTCACAAAAACATCCCGCTGCCAAAGGATGTCACTACACGGTATGTTCAAAGAACTTCCGTGTTTTTACTATAAGAAAACACTGTGCCTCGGCACTCCGAAAGTACTTGTTTTAGTCTTGACAAGTAAGAAAAAAGCAATACTCAAAACAATTTCTCAAATCTGCTCATGACCACAAATCAATCTTGATGAATCATACAAGAAATTTCATAGATCTATGCTGAAGAGTTTTAATTGTCTTATAACATTGCTCCACCTCACAATAATAACATATCAGTCCAGTGTAGAAACACAAAAAATATTTGAACAGGTTAAGTTCATGTTCCCGATGTTTTCCTTGATGTAAAAGGGATGATGGCAGCCGACACGTGTTTCGTTACTCACTGTAACTTCTTCAAGGCTTTAATTCTTAAGTCTCCCACTATTCTAGTTGAGGAATAACTGGAAATTTAAAATGTTTAAGAGATTCTGAAGTATCCTTATATGAAAGGCATCAAGGTTTCAAGAGGTCATAAATCCGTTCCACATGAGAATTCAGTGGTTCTCTGGAAGGACCCTAAAAGCATAAGTCTGGATTAAGTTTCCAGTCCTGTAGCGCGCCTTATATGAAAGGCATCAAAATTTCAAGAGGTCATATGTCTAATTCACAAGAGAATTCAATAGTTCTCTGAAAGGGTCCTAGAAGGGTATATCCAGAGCCCAGGTTCCAATGAAGAGAGAGGTCCAGCTCTACCACACTTTTCATGGCAGGCTCACTGCCATGAAAACCATTGCAGAGAGGAAATTTGCAATATGCTTGGGCGTGCCACAGCAGCACCGCCAAGCATATTGCGGCTAAAGACTGCCTCAACACCGCCAGGGTTCTCTGATCCCTGGCAGTTGTGGAGGTCCCGTGGAGGTCCGACCCCTCAACTTGTAATAGGGTGGTCAGACCACCAGTGCTGCAGTGCCTGCACCACCGGTCCATCGGACCAAAGTAGTCATTTTTAAGCCCTCAGAAACCACCAGAATCCACCAAATAGTTGTACCCATGTAACCCCAAAGCAAAATACCCTCCAAAATAAAATGTATGATAACACATTTTACAAGATGCATGACAAGGCAAATCACAAAGTAAAATATGCATGTCTGTAAAATACTATTATGTTTTCAAAATGTATATAACAATTGTTTTTTAGACTCAAATGGAACTTTTTTTATAGCTTTAAAATGCTGGTACATCTTGTTTGAAACATTAACACCACTCAAATACCTGAAACATACAGTATGATGTATGAGGAAATATGGATTTTTATGATCAATTGTGTCCCCTATCTTAGACCCCATGTACAAGTACATGTATGTTCCCTCCACTTCCAGCTATGAAGACGCAAATACAATTGCGTCCAACGTTAACATGTCCTCTTTCAGATCCACCCTGAATGGGTCGAATATTCCGTTCCTAAGTATGCTTTGCCACCGTCTTTATATGGTGCATTTCAGCTCTGGCCAGTTAGGCCCTGAATTCTGCCATCGAGCCTTTTCCTGCCTTCTGCCTCTGAATGCTCCAGCCTGGACCTGCATCTGTATCCATGACCTTTGTCTTACTCCCTGCGCGGCTAACGGTGCCTGGCCCGGTCTGTTGCCTGCCAAGACTGTATTCAGCCTTCAAGTTATCTGCTCCGCTCCTCGAGAAATACATTCCTGTCTAGTAGTTTAGGTAAACATCCTTCCAGCTGCAGAGCAAAGGGCCCGGCCTTACCGTCTCCGTGCAAGTAATTCATAGCTCCTGTTACCATGGTAGGCCCATGCCCCCTCACATCTCATGTAGACACTTAGACGCTTATACACGCACTAGCAGTCAGTATAGGATAGCCTCTGCCTGAGAGACCTTTCCTTCCAGATAATACAGTTCCTTAAACACAAGATATTAGATACGATTTGGGATTAGGTTGTTCTGACATCCCAGACTTCTGTCTCCACATGTAGGGCTAAATGTCAAGTCCCCTTCACCCTCCAGTTACACGTCAATCACACGTCATGCTGCTGCACGCGCATATTTGCCATGTATTTCTGCTGACCTTGCAGGATTCTCTTATGGATCCACCCACCTGTGACATCCTCATAATGACGTTTCTAGTACACGCCCTTATGCACGCCTATTGTAACGCCTTTTTTCATTACGTATGTGTATTCTTATCTCTCTTCTCAGCTGTTACGCCTCCTGCATCTGCCTTTACTGTAAATGCATTGACTATATATATGATAACCTGTCAATAAAGTATGCGTTAATCCCTTCCCGAACCCTCGTGGTGACGGAATCCGATTGCCTGGTTCGAACCAATTCCTTTGTAAGGAATAAATCCCCTTTTAAAACCTCTAATATCACGGATTCTGCCTCTTATTTATTCTGAGTTATCCTTATTGAATTTTACCGCATAAATTAAGTACAGGTAATATAAAATTTACCACATAATTGGCGCCCGAATAGGGACTCCTCCCCCACCCCACGCGCCGGAGGTGCGTTGCAGACCTGGTCTCCTGCCACAGCCGGACGGACAACTACGCGTACCCGCAGGATTTCCTGTACCTCCCTCAGGCCAACGGAGGTGACTGAGGCTGCGATCAACACCCAGACGAGGCGGTGAGGAGTGCGGAGGATCTCGACCAGAGCCTAGCTGAGAGAGCAAGATCCGAGGTATACAGAGGCCCACCAGGTTCCGAAGTTCCGAAGTTCCGAAGTACCTAAGTCACGAGTCGAGTCCAGTCCAGTCTGGTCTAGTCCAGTCCAGAGTTTCCGAGGCCTTCTGTTCCGTTCCGTGCTTCCCGGTGAGTACCGTTGCTGGGGACGCATCTAGACGTGCGCATTAGTTTGTGCCGGTCAAGACGGGTTTGGGTACACAGATCCGGTCTGCACTGTTTTAGCAGTGTATCTGTACTGTTTAGCAGTACATCCAGTATTATGCAGTTAACTAGTTTATTCTAATTATCATTGTTCGTTTTAAAATGTTTTAATGTGTTTTAAATGTCGTGGTATGAGTGATTGTTCGATCTTCATTACTGTGTTTATTGTATTAATTGTGTTCAAGTCCGAGTAAGAATCAAGTAACAAGGGTTAAGATGCCGTTATTCTCAAAATTAAGACAGATAAAAACTAGAAAAGGGATACTCAAGGAAGCCGTTCCCATTCCACCTAGGGACACTCCAGGGTACTTTATGTACCATAAACATGGCCTAGATGCCGTTTTATATCTCGCTTTATGGGTGGACTACACCAAGGATTTAGTAGAGAATCAGAGATGGCCCGCTGCTGGGACATGGGATGCAGATTGCATCATGAGAGTAGAAGAAGCATTATGGAAAAAGAAAGCCAGACAGTCACAGAAAGATGCCATTGAATTATGGCGTAAAGAATCGCATAGACGCACAGAGAAAGCGCTCAGAAAGGAAGAGAAAAGTAGGGAGGATTCAGACAAAGCCCGAGAAAACGTATTAATTGAGGAAGGTATCCGAGTAAAAGCAGAACAAGTAGACAGACAACGAAACACTCTTATGAATGGTATGTATCCTCTTCTGGCCGAAGGTTTACCTAAGGCCACCCTGGAAATACCAAAAGATCTACCATCTCCATTGCTTCCGACTAAATTGCACCACAAGACCACAAAGGACATTTTCCTTTCTTCTTATTTAGACGATGTAGCCCCCGAATATGTTAATGTCCCGCCGCCACGCACACCACCTGCTAACGGCGCTCGACCCCGAGATAATCTGCCCCTACTTCTGCAGCAACATACTCCTCCGTCCGTTCCAAACCTTCCGCCTGTTCCTCCGCTCCTTCCTGCACCTATTCTTCCTACCTTACACCCAACGAATCCTTTTGGACCTGGCACCTCAGGAGGTGCGACAGGAGGTTTTCATACGCCACCACTAACACGTCGATTGACTTATAGGGATTTAGCACACCAACGTACACCTCAAACAGCGAATTACGACATACTTAAAGAGCCTCTTTCAGATTGTAGATATGATCCAGTACCCGGTAAAGACGACAGAATGATGCTATCATCAGTACGTCTACGACGAGTTGCGAACTATTTAATGATACTACCAGGAATGGTTGATCATCTAGACAAAATATATCACTTTGTCCAAACAGGGCAAGGTCCTGAAAGTATTGGCGAGGCCATGGCATACCAGAAAGTGGACACACAAAAACTGTTGTTACGCTTCTTCATAAACTGCCTGATAAGAAACAGAGATAGGCCTAGTGTAGACCCGGAAGAAATGAAAGCACTTACCAAATGGTCAGAATATAGCAGACGGAAAACATGATAAACAGAATAGTATAAAAAATATGTATCGAAGGATCCGAAAAACAGTAGAACAAATACGTGAAAGAGAACAGCCTGAAAGAGAAATAGATGCAGATAAGACAGAATCCTCGGAGGAGGAGGAGGAACAACCAGAAACGACAACAGGACAATTACAATTACCAGCTAGAGAAATGATAGCTTATGTAGGTAAGGGAAGATCCTTTAATAATTCAATGCGTCCGATACGTCCAGAAAGTAAGAGAATTTTTCAAGCAGCCATGTCCAATCCAAAGACCCCTGAACACTTATTTCAGGCTACTGATAAAATACTTCAAGAACGAATGGGGTACCATGTACTCGATTCTATGGATGAACAAGAATTAGCCAGGTCAGCAGTACAATGGGCTGACAGTTCAGATAAATATAGTGATGACGCGCTAGCACACACGTTTTTGAATCTTTCACCAGACGAACAGCGTTTAGCTGGTATGTACATGATACAACACCTCCTTATATTGTATAAAGGCCAACACTCCGATCCTGGTCCCCTACCTGATATACTGATAGAACTACTCATGAAGAAATGGAGAGGTCTAAGTACCGATCTAATTAAAGTAATTCTAGAACATCGGCACAGATACAGTGCCTTCCTGTGTTCACAGCTTGATCCAGCTCCCTCCATGGAAAGAAAAATGTATTACATAGACAGACAGAATCCCTTACGCGAAGTGCACCCAGTTAGAAATGATGATAATACTTTTAGACGCGTGTTTGTGTACACGCCCATAACTAAAATAGAACTATTGGAAATGAAAAAATTAGTGCCCAGCCATGACAGAGATCCAGCAGGTTTTCACAGAGAAATAAAAGACATGTTACTCATGGGTGATTATACCTATCCTGACATTATGAAAATATTAAAAGTATTATTGCCTGCCGGTATTTACGAGAAACTCAAAGAAAAAGAATGGGAGGTGGGAGAGCAAAAGATAGATTGGACAGCATTAGAAAACGAAGAAAATACCCGAACTCCAGGCCTAGGGCTTGGGGACAAAACTAAAGCGTTACCAGGATTGTTAGTACAAGTATTGCCACGCTTATTAACTACGAAAAAGGAAGACTGGGGTGCAATCTCAGCCTGCAAACAGAAACCCGATGAAGACACTAGTGATTTTTATTCCCGATTTGAAAAATGTTTTGGTATTAATAGCAGTCTGAAAGCAAGTAGCGATTCATATCCACATCTTTTTGTAACAAAATTAGTCGAGAATTCCCTGCCCCAGGTTAAGAACAGAGTATTAAAAGTCGAGAGCTCTTGGCAAGCTAATACCCCTTCACAAATGTTACAAATGTTACAGTACCACCAGAATAGAATTAGAGAAGAACATGAACACGAACAAAGACGTATGAAAGACACGAAAATGAAAATGCTCGTTGCCCAGTCAGTTCCAGCTGACGGTCATAAAAAGGGTGTGACACAGTCCAGTAATTCAGCGGCTCCTGTTAAAGGGACATGCAACTATTGTAAACAGCCAGGTCATTATATAAACGATTGTGCAGTTCTGAAACATAATATCTCTACGGGTAAAACCAAGGAGAGACCGCGTCCACCTAGACAGGATCAGATCCAACCACAAGTACCTCAGAATGTACAGCCTATGCAAGCTTCACAACAGACTGTAGCAGTACCACAGCCACAGCCTATTGCCGCAACACAAAACACGACACAACAGATGTACCAGTATGCACAAAATGACTATCCCGATTATCAGCGATACACATGAAACAGCCTAGAGAGGGAGGTTGGCTTGCCTCTTATTGAGGTTCCTGTAGATCAAGAGGGTCCTTATGTACATAGTCAAGTGTTAGGGAAAGACAGAAAGTTTTTAATTGATACAGGGGCAAGCAGAACAACTATAAGTCACGACGAGGTTCCAGGGGCACCCCTCTCAGGCTCACAGAATGTTTCCCTTGGATTTTCAGGAAAGCCTATTGTTAACGAAGTATCGCAACCTCTTCCTGTTGCAGTTGGTCCATTGACACGGACTACAGATTTATTGCTTACAAAATCATGCCCAGAAAACTTGTTAGGTATAAAGACACTGAAAGCTCTAGGAGCTGTAATATGTTGTTCCCCGGAAGGGGTACGACTATTTTTGCGTGACTTTAAAGGTCACTACGTATTTAGAGACATGGATCACCGGTTACAGAATGTCCCTGCACATTTATGGGCACAAGGCCCCACTGATGTAGGTTGTATGCACATTACACCATATCGAGTCACACTCAAAGCAGGAGTGGTATTACCACGAATTCGACAATACAAGTTACCTCCAGATGCTGTAGTGGCTTTGCTGCAGATCATTGACGAGCTCATTGCACAAGGAGTGGTTGTGGAAACCGACTCCAATGTATGTAATTCTCCTATAATTCCAATTCTTAAACGTACTGATCCAAATGCGCCCCCAGTTTATCGATTAATTATTGATCTGCGCGAATTGAATAAATGCATTGTACCACAATATCCCGTGGTTCCAGATATCTCTTCATTATTGACAGCTATTGATTCAGAAGCAACGTTCTTTACTGTAATTGACCTCAAGAACGCCTTGTTTAGCGTCCCAATCGATCCGGAAAGCCAATGTTTGTTCGGATTCTGTTTAAATGGACGAAGCTTCAAATTTGCACGCGCACCTCAAGGATTCACAGAAAGCCCCAGCATCTACAGCCAAGCACTGAAAAGACAACTTGACAGTATCCACATGCCTGTTAACACTACCCTGCTTCAGTATGTCGATGATCTGCTGATCACCGCCCGAAGCGAGCCCGAATGTGAAAGAGCATCACTGACGGTTTTACATTTTCTGGCCGACAAGGGGCACAAGGTGTCCCCTTCGAAGCTGCAATTCTGTGTTCAGCAAGTTGTGTACCTTGGGCACTTGCTGTCCAAAATGGGGAGACAGCTCACACCTGACCGCATCCAGTTAATTGTAAACATGTCATCACCCAGGACACAAAAGGAGGTGCGGGCCTTCATAGGTCTCACTTCGTACTGTAGACAATGGATTCCCCAATATGCATTTCTAGTAAAGCCACTCATTCAGTTGACAACCCAGGAGGCAGCGACTTCGACTGTCCTCCCTTGGACTCAGGAACATACACAAGCTTTTGAAGACTTAAAGAAAGCCTTATGTCAAGCACCTGTTTTAGCGACACCATGTTACAGTAAGCCTTTTACACTTTTTGTTACAGAACGCGAAGGTACTGCCTTGTCAGTACTCACTCAGGAACAAGCAGGTTCACACAAACCGTGTGCTTACTTTTCTAGCACATTAGATCCAGTAGCCCAGGCTCTGCCTACGTGCCTGAAATCAGTCGCAGCGACAGCTTTAGCGATCAGACAAAGCGATTCCATAGTATTAGGACATCAATTGACAGTGCAAGTTCCACATTCCGTGGAAGTTCTTTTAAACCGAACTCAGACCCAGCACTTGACTATAGCACGACTGACAGGTTACGAATTGACATTGTTTCAGCCACACATAGAAATCAGACGCTGTAGTACATTAAATCCTGCAACACTTTTGCCATTAAGTGGAACAGACCCATTGGCACATGATTGTATTGAAGTCATTACTATTACGACGAAACCCAGACAAGACTTGACAGACATTCCATTACCAGATCCAGACCTGACACTTTATGTGGATGGTTCATGCATGAGAACAAGTACAGGAGAGTTAGTGGCCGCTTACGCAGTCACGACAGACACCGAAGTTATTGAAACGAATTGTATTGACACATTGTCAGCTCAAGCAGCAGAGCTCATCGCTCTGACACAAGCCTGTATTCAAGCCAAAAATAAGAGAGTCAACATATACACAGATTCACGTTATGCATTCGGAGTTGTACACGACTTCGGAGTCCTCTGGCGAGAGAGAGGTTACTTAACTTCTCACGGTGCCAACATTCAACACGGTCCCCTCATTCAAGCTCTGTTAGATGCAATACATCTGCCTACTACGATATCTATCATGAAGTGCAAGGCCCATACAAAGGTCACCGATATCATTTCCCAGGGTAACGACCTGGCAGACCGAACAGCTAAGCAAACAGCACAGAATCAAACTCATGCAACTGACTTGACAAAGACGATAGTTCCGACATCGACACACTGCATGACAGTTAGGGATCCCGCCCTTGATGTAATTGACATACAGACACATGCTACACCAGAGGAAATCAAGAAATGGACTGAACTAGGAGGGATCCAAACAGATCAGGGATGGATGACGAAGGTAAAATCTACATGGTTTCTCCCCGACTCCATGGTTCAAGTTATCATTAACACAATACATAGTCCAGCGCATCTAGGAGAGAAAGCTATGTTAGATAGTATTCAAAACATTTGGTTCAATAAACACTTACGAGCAGCAGCCAAACAGAAAGTGCGTACTTGCATGATTTGTTGTCAGTTCAACCCAGGTAAAAGCATTCCTGTAGAGCAAGGTGGATTTCAACCTCCCGATCACCCTTTTGAAGTCCTCCAGATGGATTATATCCAGATGGAACATTGTCGAGGATTCAAATATGTCCTCATAGTTGTATGCGCACTTTCTCGTTGGACAGAAGCATATCCAGTCCCAGATTACACTGCTCCAACCACTGCCAAACAGCTGGTTCGTGAATTCTTCCCACGGTATGGTTTGCCCCGTATCGTGTACTCAGATAACGGTCAGCCGTTCTCATCCGAGCTAATGAAACACATTTCACTCCTGTTAGGCTATCAATGGAAATTCCACTGTGTCCGGCATCCCGAGGCAGCAGGTCTCGTGGAGCGTCATAATCAGACTCTGAAAATTCGACTTTCTAAAATCTGCAGAGAGAAAGGCGTCGACTGGATAGTAGCTTTACCAGTTGCGCTCTTTTACATGAGAATGATAGCACATTCTCGAACAGGGCTATCCCCGTACGAGGTGGTCTTCGGTAGGCCACCAAATATGTGGGGGACGCCTATACCTCGTAAAATCACTGATGTTGATTGTAATATGCTGACAGATTACCTTGCTTCCTTGATGTCTGCACTACAATCTTGCCGTTCACAGGTATCTGCAGCCTTTCCCGACAACACCGAGGTGAAGCCCCATGAAGTGGTCCCCGGAGACTACGTGTTTATAAGAAATTTCGACAGGAGGAGCCCGCTGGAGCCTCGCTGGCAAACGCCGAAACTAGTACTTCTGACCACGAGGACAGCAGTGAAGATTGAGGGTCGCAAGGGTTGGCTACATTCGAGCCATATCAAGAAATTTCACGGACTGCCTTCTGATTTGAACTCTCAGCCCTGCCCTCCTCCACAGACTGACTCAAAACTCCCCCTGGTCGAGAAAACTGCTTCCCAGGAATATAAACTGAAACTAAGGTCTAGCAAGTCAGACAATTTAATTGTTTAAGTCCTCTCCTAGGTGAATCGTTTAAATTAGTCTCTGACATGTATCCTCTAGACCGAAATAGGGAGAGAGATAGACAGAAACAGCTCAAGAAACGTGCATATTGTAAATCACTTCATAGTCACTGTATAGTGACATTGTTGATTATGTTTTTTCTAAATCTTCTGATTATTGCTGCAAGTATACTGTTGCATTTATACTACCCTATTTTCAAGCGTGCACATTCTGCTTTCAATGTTACTGCCGAACACTCTTTTAGCGAATTACCTCCACATGAGTTGCCCTACAGACTTGCGCTGCGCAACAACACATTCATTAGTATGTTACATCACTCCCATCAGACCAACAACGCTACAAATTGTTGGATATGTGGCCGACTCCCTCCCTACCAGAAATACAAGGGAGTTCTGCCCCTCTTTCCGTATCCATTCACACACAATGGTTCCTGTGGTGCATGGTTTAGTTTGATTAATTCTTTAGATTCAAATACCGTAGTTTACCAGAGCGAATGGGTATGGGGAAACCTGAACTTAGTTTTGCTTAAAGCCTGCTACCTTAACAAAGAGGGACTTCCCAAAAGGACAGGAACTGATCTAGAAAATGAAGTATATGGATTAGGTAATTTTACACTTAACCTCATGATTCTGAATGTTGAATCCGAAACTGCACCAGTCTTGCCTGCTATGTCAGTATTACCAGTCAAAGGTGAATTATGTGTAAGAAAAAATGGTTCAGTACACCTGGGTCATAGTAAATGTACTACTGTGATCGAATTCAGTGATCAAGGCAAGTCTACATTTAGAGCTTCCCGTCATTCCTACTTCATTTGTGGTCATACCGCATATATACGTTTACCCCTAGAATGGGATGGTACCTGTTACATTGCATTCCTTCTGCCACCTGTTTTCCTAGCCCCTCCTGATTATCATAGAAATACCCATCTAGTACACAATCGACCCCAGAGAGATCTCCCGATTGTCGACTACACTGAAACGGCATGGGAACAATACACAGACTTCAATAAAGGTCTCTTTCCCTACATAGGTGTTGTCTCTAATAGTAAACTGATACGTAAATTAACCAGAACCCTTGAAGCAGTAGTGAATGAAACTTCCTCTGCCCTAGGCAACTTAACAGAGGAGCAGTCTGCGATGCGGATTGTTGTTCTCCAAAATCGTCTTGTCCTTGACGTCATCCTGGCCGATAGGGGCGGAGCTTGTAGAGTCATCGGATCGAGTTGCTGTGTTTTCATTCCAGAAAACGCGCCATCAGTATATAAAGCCATAACTCGTCTTCATAAGATTGCAAGTCAGATACACCAGAATCCAGGCACCTGGACGTGGTCCGGTTGGTTCTGGAGTGTGTTGTCAGCCTGGGGATGGAAAGTCCTATCCTTCCTAGGTATTGCCCTTCTCATAGTATTCAGTTGCTGCCTGTGTCTACAATGTGGGCCAGCGATTTGCGGCCTGTGTGCCACATCATGTATTCCACGTTCAAGTTCTCATTCAAAATCCCGTAAGAAGAAAGAAGAGCAAATGATGTTACATGAACAGATTGATGGATTCCTGAGGATCGATATATCATGAAGGGTCCGTAGGGGACAAGGAGGGAATGAGGAAATATGGATTTTTATGATCAATTGTGTCCCCTATCTTAGACCCCAACGGCTCCATGTACGTGCTACAAGTACATGTATGTTCCCTCCACTTCCAGCTATGAAGACGCAAATACAATTGCGTCCAACGTTAACATGTCCTCTTTCAGATCCACCCTGAATGGGTCGAATATTCCGTTCCTAAGTATGCTTTGCCACCGTCTTTATATGGTGCACCTTTCGTGTATTTCAGCTCTGGCCAGTTAGGCCCTGAATTCTGCCATCGAGCCTTTTCCTGCCTTCTGCCTCTGAATGCTCCAGCCTGGACCTGCATCTGTATCCATGACCTTTGTCTTACTCCCTGCGCGGCTAACGGTGCCTGGCCCGGTCTGTTGCCTGCCAAGACCTTATTCAGCCTTCAAGTTATCTGCTCCGCTCCTCGAGAAATACATTCCTGTCTAGTAGTTTAGGTAAACATCCTTCCAGCTGCAGAGCAAAGGGCCCGGCCTTACCGTCTCCGTGCAAGTAATCCATAGCTCCTGTTACCATGGTAGGCCCATGCCCCCTCACATCTCATGTAGACACTTAGACGCTTATACACGCACTAGCAGTCAGTATAGGATAGCCTCTGCCTGAGAGACCTTTCCTTCCAGATAATACAGTTCCTTAAACACAAGATATTAGATACGATTTGGGATTAGGTTGTTCTGACATCCCAGACTTCTGTCTCCTCATGTAGGGCTAAATGTCAAGTCCCCTTCACCCTCCAGTTACACGTCAATCACACGTCATGCTGCTGCATGCGCATATTTGCCATGTATTTCTGCTGACCTTGCAGGATTCTCTTATGGATCCACCCACCTGTGACATCCTCATAATGACGTTTCTAGTACACGCCCTTATGCACGCCTATTGTAACGCCTTTTTTCATTACGTATGTGTATTCTTATCTCTCTTCTCAGCTGTTACGCCTCCTGCATCTGCCTTTACTGTAAATGCATTGACTATATATATGATAACCTGTCAATAAAGTATGCGTTAATCCCTTCCCGAACCCTCGTGGTGACGGAATCCGATTGCCTGGTTCGAACCAATTCCTTTGTAAGGAATAAATCCCCTTTTAAAACCTCTAATATCACGGATTCTGCCTCTTATTTATTCTGTGTTATCCTTATTGAATTTTACCTCATAAATTAAGTACAGGTAATATAAAATTTACCACATGTATACCAAACTTATTTTAGTTCATTAGTGACCTTCCTCTAAAGCTTCTGGATATAATGTTCCACAATTGTTCTTATCTATATATATACAGTGTACCACAGACATGTAATTATTGATTGGAAGCCCTGTAGCCCCTGCCATGTAAATTACCCCTACCTATGCAACTATGTAATGTGCTCTAATGCCTCAGTGATAGCCACTCAATGTAAAACTACAAATAATTGAAATAAACAAATTCTTTTCAATTAAAGGAATCGTGGGAGTCATCTCCCAAAATACATAAAAACATATTTGTGATGGGTTGTCAATTACTTTTAACAATAAGCTTCTTCCTGGCCATATAAAAATGGATATGGCGTACGATTTAATGCCAATACTTGTCACCATACTGATTTAGAATAGCTCCTAAGTAAAATGAGTATATTTCAGACTTTATTCAGTCAGAGAGACAGTTGTTCATAGTCCATGAGTCTTAACACCTTGTTGACTACTCTTATTTAGAATCCCTAGGGATACATTGAAATTTTCTGTGCTGGTGTGGGTCAACTTACAATTAATTTTGCATTTCTTTTTGAGTGCCACTGAAAAACAATATATAAGTGTAATCTATTGATAAATATAAAAGCTTTCATGGTAAAAAAAAAGATTGAGAATAAAGCCATAGTCACTCTACCACTTTCCTGACATATGCTCAGACAAGCAAAACTAAATGTCTGGTGTGTTTCTTTTTCATGTGACACAGTTTACAAAACTAATTTGCTGTACTGCATTGCGCAAAGGGTAAAAAAGAACAGAGACATATCTACTAAAACTGGTATACTTCTAGTGTTGTCCTATGCACTGGTACTCAAACAAGGCTGCCTTGCATGACTTTCAGCCTTGCTTTACAATGTAGAGCTGAGTGTGTACTGCCTAGCATAAGATTTGCAGTGGAAGCATACTCTTCTAGTGAAAATGATTATGCTTAAAAACATTCGAAAGGATCTCACACATTGGATGTGCACTGTGCATTGCTGAACACATGGAACATGCTGTTTCTTTGAAAAATGAATTAACACATTTTCCCTTGTTAACACCTGCTTCAAAGAGGCGTTAGTTTTTGACACACAGTTCAGTCTTGCCATCTTAGTAGATTGGGCTTTGTGTCATAACCTATGGGTATTTGTGCTGAACCACCCCAGCAACATACTAGTAATGCCTCCTCAATACAAAGGGATGCAAAGGTAGTTTTATGCTGAGAAAAAGGAGGCTTTACAGTGCAAAATATTTTTTCAGCTTGATATTAAATATACTTGAGAGACCTTGTGTCAGTTTCCATGGCGTTGCACCCCAGCAAAGCTTTAGTAATAGGCCTGTCCAACTCTCAGTCTAAAAGTCATTTTTCCCAGTTATTTTCAAAATGTTTGCTTCTTTGCAGAATGATAAACAGGCCTTAAGAGATGTGGCCACATTACTGTCTACCAGAGAAATATTTACTTTGATTTGGCCCGAGGCAACCTGTTTCACATCCTTTCTTAGATAGAATTTAACTCTGTAGTGTGCAGTGCTCCTGTGAACTACAAGCAATGAAGAAACAATCTTTAAAAAGGTTCAGTGAATTTATTTAAAAAACCTAAGATTTTTATTTTATAAGAGTTGGTTGGCGCGGACCCTCTCTGCAGGGTCACCTCCAACATGTTTGCCTTTGTCCCTCTACTTTTTGCTCAATTTGTTTTTGTTGGCATTAGGAATCTGCACACTTTAGCACTGCTAACCAGTGCTAAAATGCTTGTGCTCTCACCTTTAACATGGTGTAATTGGCTTATACACAATCGTTATATTTAATTTACTTATAAGTCCCTTGTAGAATGCTATACCTTCTGTCAGGGCCTGTAAATTAAAGGCAATCAGTGGGCTTGAAGCACTAATTGTGCCATCCACTTAAGTAGCCCTTTAAAAACGTGTCCCAGGTCACCCATGCAGTCTGAATGCAGGTTTACACTGACATGTTGAGAGGTGTGGGGCAGCAGCCAGAGCAGCTGACTTTGGAGCACAGGGCTCACGGTTCGATCCCCGGCTTCGGCGGCAGATCAGCTCAGCACCATGTGAGTCTAAGCAATAGCTCACTTCATTTACACGGTGGCCCCCAGCGCCTTCAGACCCATAAGGGTGAGTAGTTTGCGCTTTACAAATACCTGATTTATGTATGTTGACTTGGCATTAAAATCCCCTTGCCAAGCTAGAAGCTCCCCTTTTATTATATATAAGTCACCCCTAAGGCAGTCTATATGTATCTCATAGGGCAGAGCGCTGTGTAATTAAAAGGTTAGACATGCGCTTTTAAAATTTACATATCCTGGTAGTGAAAAACTTCTAAATGTGTTTTTCACCTCTGTGAGGCCTACGTCCCCCATAGGATAAGATTGGGATTTCCTTATTAGATTTATTAAGCTGAAATTTCTAATTAGGAGCATGTTGATATTTCACGTTTGGTATCTATGAAATCCTAATGATAAACCTTTGTTAATGGTAAAGTTGGGTTTACAATAAAAAAAATCCACTTTTAGAAAGTTTGCATTTTTCTGCCCTTAAGCCTTTTGTGCCTGTAGCCTGGCTTGGAGCACATGACTGGGTCTAGCTGACAGACTTTGTGAATTATTCCCAGACAGTCACACAAAAGAAAAATTTGGTGCACCTTAATCGCCATCTGGAGGCAGGATGGGAGGTTGGAGCTGAGCACAATCCCACCTGCAACTGAATAGCCTGTGCTCTGTCTTCACACAGAGGGCCTAACTTTCCTACATTGTCACTGCAGCGAGCTAGGAGACAGGATAGGGGGGTGAGGAAATTCCATATACTTTTTCAGAAGCATCTCCCACCTTCCAGAGGAAGGGCAGCAGGGTATAAAAGTAGGGCCTTCAGACCCACACTTCAGTACAGACTTGTGGAAGGACTCTCATAGTACTGCCTGCTGCTGTGACCTGCTGTGCACTCTGCTAGACTGCTCTTGTGCCTGGAAGTACACCTTTGCTGCCTGAAGCTTTCCTTGAACCCCCAGAGTCCAGCCCTGCTGTTGAGTCCTTCATCTTCACCTGCACCCAGGACTTTCAGAGTGATTGCAAGAGCATATCCTTTTCAAAAGTCCTTGGCAAAGGGGTATCTTACCTCATGGAACTGTCTTTGGCTACAGTCCAAATGTAGAAATCATCCTTGATTAATTGAGCATATTGTCACACTTTCTTTGAAGACAAGCAAGAAATGAAGCAGCTGCAGCAATATATACCTCTCAAGTGTTACAATAGAAGAATTATAGTGTGCCATCTAAGGTATGTGATTGAAGTTGTTTTCAACTATCTATATGTGTAAGAGAATAAGGAGGCATTCCATTCATCCATGCATGGAGCCACGTATTAGGAGAAAAGCATGTTTCCCTTACCACTGAGCCATTGTATTTTTGTGAATTCCTCAATGATGAATCTCCAACTGCAATGATTAGCCCCACCTTTTGATTTTAGGTTTTGCGCAGTGTTTGTTTCATACACTAAGGACTGCAAAGACCAAAATTATTGTTAATAACCTTGAGATATGTTTTCAATTGAAGAGCAGTTCAACCTGTACTTTGGTGGGTGTCTCTTTCAGGATTGTGGAGGACAAACAACATACCTGGAAAAAATGCTGGATTTAATTAATTCTAGGGTGTTCATCTCATCACAGAATGACACTTTGAACTATATATATGCGTCATTGACATATAGGTAATTTTTACTTCAGACCAGGATCCCTGTGGGCTCTATGTTTAGACTTAAAATCATGCATATCTAAATAAACATCCTGGTAACCACTCACTGATGAGGTGATGTTAATAATGGAGGGTTCAACGTGTATGAATTGAGGGTGCCACTTGAGAACAGTAGCTTTTTATTTCCTTGAGGATTTCATAGGTGACGAGAAGACAAGTTTCTACAATATTAAACTCTGCTGAGATATCTAAAGGGGCCCGAAGCATCACTGATATTGTCTACTGCATGAAAGACATCATTTACGCCTTGTATGGTAATGGATTTTGTGCCAGATTTATCAATATTTCATGCAATGCAGCAAGACAACTTGCTACGCTGTGTGAAAGGAAGAGGGCAGTAATGCGCCATATTATCAATATGTGGCTCATGCTGGCTTCCTTCCCCCACTGGTGCACAATCTGCTTCCTAGCACCAATGCAGGCATCCTAGCACCATGGAGCTAGAGGGCCTGCATTGCAAGCAGAATTGTTTTTGTGCAAGAAGGGACACCTTCCTGCACATAAACTACCTATAGAAGCTTTATTCCTATTTCTAAGTGTGCTGTAGAGTGCAGCACACATAGAAAGAGGAAACAACGAGGAGAAATAAAATATTTCTCCTTGTTACACCTCCACAGGGAGGGAATAGCATTTTGGTACATTCCCAAGTTTACCAGCCTTGGTAAATCTGCGAATGCGCCATCCAAGGGCGTTTGCAGGGAAACAAAAATGCTCCACAAATAGAACACCTTCCCATGGCAGAGTAATGCAAGGCAGTGACTTGCATTGCTTTGTGTTATTCCAGATTTACCAAGTGACGCAGGGTCATGCAAAATGGCCTTGCATGGTTTAGTAAATCTGACTTAAGTATTGCGTTGCCCTTGTGGCACCATGCATGACGAAAGGGCAGAGCAATACTCTGGTCTTAGTGTTACCATGAGGCTTGAAGCCAAAATATTAGTAATGAAGAAAACTGTATTTATAGATCATTTTTGTTGGATTGCAACTGTACTTTTCATCACGTAAAAAAAGCGCTGTGGAAGTGTGCATTAGGTTGGTAGCTGATGATCCCTAATTCAAGAATGATTTTTTAGGAGGGGCACAGACGGGCGTTTGGTCAAGGGAAATGTTGATAAAGGAGGGATCATTTTTACTGTCTTGTAGGTGAATACATAAAGTAGCAGGTAATTGATACAGTTGGAAATGATTTCATTCTAATATAATGGCTTTCAATGAAGTTGAATTTGTACTTCCATTACATAAAAAAGGCTCTACTAACATCCCTAGTAATTATAGGCAAATCATGCTCCTAGACGCAACCAGTAAAACGTTTGCAAAGAGAGTATGAACCCAGCTCCAGTAATGCACAGAAGAAAAGCAAATATTTGTGCACTTGGAACAGGCTGGTTTATTGGACGGCATGACTGTGTTGCAACATATTGTGGAAAAGTATGTCCAGAAGTGGGGTATGCACGTTTACGTGGTCTTTAGTGGTTTTTCCACCGCCTTCAATCGGTGGACAGGCATACCCTGTGGAGGAAACTTAGGGCTCTGGGTACACCAGAAGGTGTACTGGAATAGTTTTTAGCCCTGCATTCTTCCACATGGTGTCATGTAATGTTCAGTGGTAATCGTGGCCTAATACCAAAAAATGTATACCAAAAATGGCCTAAAATAAGGCTGCCAATTGATGCCCCTCCTCTTTTCACTATACATCGCTGACCTGCTGGAGCTGATGAGCAGCGCCGTTGGTAATGCTCAAAATGTAGGGTCTTACCTGATGGGTCACTACTTTAAGCGGATGATGTTGTGTAACTAGCCCTAACTCCTAAAGGTTTGCATAAACGTCTTAATTTCTTAGCAATAGACATTATTTAAAAGTTAACATAAATAAAAGTAAAGTCATGGAATTTAATACAAAGGGCTGCAACCCAACAACGAACTATAGATGGCATTTGGGCAGTTTACCTATGGAAATAGATTAATCAAGTCCCTATTTAGGGAAAACAGTTTTGGCTAATTTGTCTGTGAGAGAACATATTGCACATTTGACAAATAAAACACTGACCCATGTAAATGCACTTAAAGCACTTTATGGTGCCGCAGGCTGAAGGCACTTTATCCATTTATTAACTGCCTATCGACGAAAATCCCCCCCATTACTGGCACTTTATACATAGAGCACAAGGGAAGATTTTGCATACAATTTGTAATTTAAATACAATGGTGCCAATAGAGGCATTACACATTGTAAGGGGTTTGGTAAGCAAATTTAGAAGGCGATTGGCAGTAACAACGCGTTAGGATTACTGTGTTTTTCCAGTAATGGAGAACACCTATTAGTGCTGAATGTTTTAATTCTGTAAGGGATCATCATATATTGATGACAAATCTTGTACATGCTCTTGAGCACTTTAGTTTAACATTGGTAGATCTGCAAGACATTAGTTATTGTTCTCTTAAAAAAAAAATAACTCCATAGAATATAACACTCACCTCTGTGGGAGAGTAAAGAGGCTGTGGAAATAAATACATACTGGATGTGTGCAGGCGCCACAACCATATTTAAGCTAGAACCTAGAACATAGTGCCCACCACTGCATGTTCTTGTTTAGGCTAAACTGCCTTCCTCTAACTTGTGTTACAGATGCTTGGCAGCAAATACGTTGGGATAACAGGATGCGTAATCCATGTAAGGATGCAATACAAATGGTCGATCATGTTGTCTTTCTTTGCCCTGCTTTGAAATCCATTAGAAGTTTTGTGCAATATTGTATTAAATCAGCTAAAGCAGCTTCCCAGATGTTATACAGCCCAGTTAATGAAAATGATGTGCTATAGAAGTTTACATTGTTTTAAAAGTGTTTTTTTTAACATTTATTAGGTCTTGTATCATGTAAGTTAAATCATTTAAAAATTATTATGGACACATTGGTTTTTGATGTATTTTTTGTTTTTTTAACCTTGTATGTTTTGTCACTCTTGAGGCCCTTTGTAGATCGATGGGGCAGATTTATAATAACTGGCGCATCCCTGCATATCAGCAGGGATGCGCCAGTTATTTTGCGCCCCAGCTCCGCCATCATGAATGCGCCGCATTTATAATGCGGCGCACCATGGGGCAAAAACGGCACAGATGCATCACGCATCTGTGCCGTAAAAGTGGCGCATTGCTGGAGTTGCGTCGCAAGTGCGACGCAGCTCCAGCAATGCTCTGGGGGGCCCTATCTGCACAATGCTGCGTCAATCCTTACGCCTGCTTCAAGCAGGCGCAGGGTTTTGACGCAGCATGGGCTCAAAAGTGAAATCTTGTAGATTTCACTCAGCCACTTTTAGGAGGCGTTCCTGCGCCAGAACGCCCCCACCTGCCCTGGAACGCCTACGTGTGGCGCAGGGCTTTACAACGTGACGCATCTCCCAGATGCGTCACGTTGTAAATACCCCGCACCATGGCGCAGGATTTGCGCCGCTGCTGCGTCACAAAAGTGACGCAACGGCAGCGCAAAAGTGGCGCAAGTGCAACATAAATCTGCCCCAAAATCTTTAACACATTTTCTTGAATCTTAATATGAAGTGGAAAGGTTAGCGAGGCATTTAAAGGTCATAAACTAATTTTGAAAAAGTTGACATATTAATGACATTGACCCTTCCATTCCTTTCTCTTAAAAACAATTTCACCTTTTAATTTAAAAAAGAGGGCACTGTTGAACAATCAATGCCCATTCTCCATAAAATCTGAAGTTTATTAGAAGATCACTCATTTTGACACAAGTAGAGAAAGGTTGAAGTCAATGGCTTTGGAAAATTCCATTTTGTCTAGCTCTTACAGTTTCAAATAGAGGCCCTAAAATGCGGTATGCAAAATGCCTGTGTAATCAGACTTGTATAGAATGCAATGAAACTTTAAGGGCCCGATTCACAAAGGTAAAATGAGACGAACGTCTAACTTTACGACTTTCGGTACTGGCAAAGGACATTTACTACTCGTAAATGCCCTTTGTGAATACCTAAAGTCATAAAGTTCAACTTTTGGTATTCGCAAAGGGCATTTACGAGTAGTAAATGACCTTTGTGAATACCAAAAATTGTAAAGTTAGACTTTCGTCTCAGTTTATCTATGTGAATCGGCCCTATGGTTTTAAGCTGAATTAGTACAAAGGTAAAATCCTGATATATGTTGTTATGAATTTTCAGTTTGATGAAATGTTTTACTGGTCAAATCAAAGTGCATACGTGCCCAAAAAATTTAAACAAGTAATCGGGAAATTTTGAAAAAAAATCTGGGACTTTATTTTACCCACTGACGTACATTGAAGCAAAGGCAATTTCAGGAGGGATACAGATAAAATTAAACAATTTTTATCTTAAAAAGTCAGAAGTCTCCTGCCTGAATCGGGTCTGTTGGCATGTATGAGAGTGCCATGTATGGATGAACAATGAACTACATACACTATGCATGGGAACGATAAACCGAGGATTCAGAGTACATGGAGCAACAGCAGAGCCAAACTCGAGTTCCTTGGGCTGGACCGGGAAAATAAGTCCACGGCTGCACTTTGCTCTTTCCTTACAACACATAACACCCACTAAGTAATCTCGTTTAGTTTAGTCCCTGAACAAATGACTTAGTAGTTTTCCTAAAATGGCTGACATTATATTGGCTGACATTTGAAACTAGGAGAAGGGTGACAGTGATAGGGTGAGTAGGGTTGTTCCAAATCAGAAAATCAATGGCTAAGTGTTTGATTTTTCTTCTGGTTTTGGAGTTAGCTTTCAAAGAATATTTTTGCTTCAATTACCTTCAGAATAAAAGTGAATTTCTGGTTGAGGACTATTTATTACATTTAACACAATTTCTTAAAAGATCACAAAGAAAATCCTAAGGGTTTTACATCAACACACCCAACATGGATCATGAGCTTTATTTAGAGTTTGGTGGACAGAGTACCACAGCAGCTGTCTTGTTCCCTGGAGTTAGAGTATCATTGACTATAATGCACTTGTTATAAAGTGAATAGTATATCTGCCACGTGCGTACCCTGCCTGCAAAACCCTAAATAACTGGCCCTCAGGCTTGAATGTAAGATGCTGAAATTAAGCAAGAACTGAAAGTCATGTTTAATTTGGCAAATTGAGGCAAACAGATATTTTGCAGGGATAGGAAGTGAGATTTACGTAGCGCAGAGTAGGCTTTTCTATAACATAAAACGCCCACTAAGTAATAAATTAACTGCTCAGCTTCTGGTGCCCTGCATAACTATCCATATTTTCATGCCCATTGTGTTGATGAAACCAAGAATACATTGTGAAATGTGTTACATGGAAGGAGTTTGTGCAGCCATTCTTCAAATTTCAAAGGTTCTCATTTGAATTATGTGGCACACAGTCTACAAAGGAAATACATTAATGGGCTTCTATCAACTGAGTACAATTCCCTTTAATATTTTGATAACTCTATAAAATACCTTTCAAAGCAGGCACATTCCATCATTGAAAGGATTAACTAGGCAATTTTAATTCGGAATTTCATATCGCGTAAGGGATTGATGATCAACTTTGTTGAAAATGAGTGTATGTTTATCATTATTATAATCCATGAGGCAGCTGTCTAGTATTTCATAATACTTCTAGAACATTCTACCACACAAAGTATTATTTCCCATGTTCAAATGTTAATACTTTTTATTTTCTCTCTGGCACTTCCCTTTGATTTATCAATAAAATAAAATCTTTGAACTCAATAAACTGAGATTAGTAAAAAGGCTTTAAATATAAAAGTGTTAATATTTCCTCCCATGTTACTGTCTGTGATCCTGAAATCATATCTAGTCAAATGCTATGCTTTCTCATAATGCGAATCGTTTACAATCATATAAACACGTTAGTACACTTGTCCTAGGGGGCACACTATCAAATAGCACGCCCCATAAACAAGAGCCAGATAGAATGATACATTTACATCAGTTTCAGGAAAAGACATTTGCTTCAACACATGGGGCCTCTTCACAAACTGCCTTTTTTAGAAAGCAACCTAGCACTATATATGAGAATTACTCACATACTACAAAACATTATTCACAATCCAACGAGAAGAGACCTCTGCCTCCATCTGTCCTATCATTTCTGTGTGGAGATCCCTACCGCATAAAAATCTCACACCCGTCAGACATCGACCTTCACTAACTCAACTGAGGTAGAATAGGGCACAGAGGCCATAATTGTGTATCCCTAAGATAAAATTCAGATGTCTTGAATGTACATGGAAGTGCTAGTGTACTGCAGTAGCGGCTCCTCTGCTAAGGCGGAGGAGTGTTGCCCCACTGCTGTTTGAGCAGTGGAAAAGGGAAAAATAAAATGATAATTACACAATATTATTGCCATTTTTTTGAGGCAGTTTTACAGGGCGGGGTAGGGCTGAGCTGCCATCACCACCAGCAGGGGGAGCAGCGTTTGGGGCACTTAAGTGCGGATGAATGTTTGGCCAGCTGCCTGTCGGCTTAACAGTCATGAGCACTTAACATGTTGTCTGCCAGGCTGTAATGCACAGCTTGGGTGGAGAACATGCACAGACTCCAACTCCCCCCTGTTTGAGCACCAAATCATGGTGCTGAGACCAATCACAATGGTGCAGTCATGCTGGTGACAGCAGCATAGTGATTTGTTTAGGGAAGCCTGTGAGCTTCCTGGTTCTGTTCCGGGAGGAAGAGAAGAGGACGGAGGTGGTGGCCGGCAGTCATGTAAGTGACATTTTAAAATCCTCCCCACCCCACCTGTACTACTCTGTAGCAGCTGCCACTGGTTTACTGGCCAGAAGTTGTGAGCAGGACTGTAGCAGCCTTACATATAAACATTACACATGATCTACAGCTGGATTCTGGTCCCCGGGGTGAGGCACAGAACAGAGGTCTGGTGTACAGGTGTGGCTATAGGGGCCTGCAAATCAGTCACCCCTGGATGCCTGCCCCCCCCATGTTCCTCCACAAAATTATAGATACGGTTAACCCAATCATAAATCAGATAGTCAATTCTTCCCTAAGCTCAGGGATAGTTCCAGATGATTGGAAGCTTGCAATAGTAAAACCACTGAAAAAGAAACAAAACATTGACCCCTCTGTGCTCTCAAACCTCCACCCTATATCCCTACTTCCCTTGGTAGGCAAAATCACAGAAAAATTTGTGCACAATGAACTTACCAAATTCATTGAAGCCACTAACATCCTCCACCCTCAACAATCTGGTTTTCGCCCAAAGCACTCCACAGAATAAGCCCTCCTGGAAATAACTGACACCCTAAAAAGAATAGTCGACAAAGGCAGGAAAGCGGTTCTGATTTTACTTGACTTGTCTACCTTGCTGAAGCGACTCGAACGCGGTGGCATCTCAGGTACCGTTCTGGAATGGATAAAATCATTCCTCACCCACCGCAGACAAGCGGTTACCGTTGGCACCTTCCTCTCGGTGGAACGCAATATAACAACAGGATTTCCACAGGGCTCATCATTGAGCCCACTGTTGTTCAACATCTATATGACCCCGCTTATTTCTCTGATAGGATCCTTTGGGATCGAAGTCACATCTTATGCAGATGATACCCAAATGATCCTTTCTTTGGATAATAATTCGACAGATGCTGAACTCAACTTTAAACACTGCTTATCTGAAGTTATACAGTGGATGAGGAACAACCACCTCAGATGTAACACAGACAAACCTGAAATTCTCCCTATAGGGAAAGACGTCTCCTTCCAGCCTGATAAATGGTGTCCAGAAGGTACAACACCTCCACCTGACATGGTCAAGGTAGCTAAAAATTTAGGAGTACAATTTGATACCGCGCTCTCCTTCCACCCACACGCTACGGCTGTAGCAAGGACCTGCTACAGCCTTAACAAATCGCTAAAAAAATTATTTGATCTGATCCCAATTGCCGCAAGAAAATCAGTGGCAGTGGCCTTGATTCTCTCGCGCCTTGACTACTGCAACAGCCTTCTGGCAGGTGCCAACAAATCAACACTAAAGAAACTACAAGTGATCCAACATGCGGCGGCACGTCTAGTTCCAAACTTCCACAAAGATCTTCAGCATCTGCATCAATAAAAGTACTTAATTGGCTTCCACTGCACAAGAGATTCTCTTTAAAATTCTCCTAATCACCTATGGAGCCATGAACAAAATAGGACCTAGGTACCTATCCGCAAGGTTCACTTCCTATGTCACCACCAGGACCCTCAGGTCCTCTTCAGTCAAACCACCTACTTTCAGACGTAAGACAAAAGGAGGAAAAACAGTGGCCACACTAGGGACTAAAGCCTGGAATCTTCTACCAACTCCTTTAAGATTATTAAAAACAGAAACACAATTTAGGAAGGCCTTCAAAACATGGGTATTTAGCACCCCAGACGAACTATGCCTTTCTCTAGCAGTCCCAAGGTCCCCTCTCACCTCCAGCCAAACAGCACCAGGATGCTCCTTTCGGAGTGGCAGTCAGCACTTTGCAAATACCAAATTACATATTACAGGTGCTGGATTGACTAGACAACTGATTTTTCAATTGTGCGATTAGTTTGGTAGGCACATTTATGTGGTTGCACATTATCTAGTCAAAAATGAATGGTGGGCTACACATCATTCACATATACTATGCTGAAACAACACTATTGTATTATCAAAATGTCACAATTAAACATGTTTTCTTTCTTTCTTTTTAGAATTATGCTTAACTTTCAAAACTATTCTAACACTTTTTGCTTAGAAACCTTAACTAAAATCGCTCATATAGTATGATCATTTTTTCAGCTTACATTGTAACACTTGAATTAGTTGGATACATCATGTTCCTGTAATAATATTTACATTTACTAATATTTTGAACTTTTTCAGCATGGGGGTAATTGCACAGTGTATAACAACTATCCACAGAGTATTTGGAGGTCCCTATTTCACGTGCACATGCAATGCAGAGATTTCGCTCTTAGGATGGATACCTCCACCCAAAATCACAACAGTAAATTACATACAAGAAGTCAGCTATTTTCCAGTCGTTCAGAGCCATCCACCCACCACAACACCTTCTTCCTTCGAACTGCTACTTCTTTTGTTATCCAAATTCTCAACATGGCTGAGACAAGAAAAGAGGGTCCCTTTATTCATTGATGAAGAACTAAACATGAATTGTCATGGAGGCCTCCAAAAACTACCCTAAGGTCCATTGTCTACAGTGGCATAGCATAGGAGCAAGGTGGAGGGCAATCTGCCCCTGGTGGCACTGGTTTTGTTGGTGGTGGCACCCCCCGCTCTTATTTGGCCCCCACGGGTGGCAAACACAGGGGCCGCCACGGGCCGGGCGGCATACGGCCTATTTACACCACTGCTACTCGGATTCCCACCTCATCACAGCAGCGAGGACCCAAATTGAGAGGAACTTCCTTGCTAGGCCAGGTTAAGGCCTGGGATGTATTTTGTGCATCCTCCCAGTCACAGTATTGGCAGCCCCGGAGGACACCACTGCTCAGGAGGGTCCTTCAAACATCTTGGCTGACATTCCTCCCTCAGCTTGAAGCTTTTGTCCAGCATAGAGGTGATAAGTAGAGGTGTGTGAAATGTGTGTAATTTGCTTTCTGGTAATTATACAAGATTTTAACAAAAATAGGCAAAATTATGTGTAAATTGCAACTCCCTCATTTCACACTATATTTTCACATTCATTTTGGCATGAGGACACATTTTCAAAAAAGCACCACATTTGTGTTGTTATTCTTTTGTGCCTGTGATAAAGTTTGCTACAAATGTAACACGAAATTCACAAAATTGTTGGAATTATATATATGTAATGTAAATTTCTCCCAGGCCTAGCAGTACGTGTAATATGTGTATATTGAAATAAGAGCAAATGAGTTTTCAAAGTGTTATTCAGCCATGTCTCTTGTGTAAAATTCTCCTGGGCCTAGTGGTTAGTGTTTTATGTGTAATAAAATAGGAGTAAATGAGTATTGATAGTGTTGTCCAGCCATGTGTCTAGTCTTAAATCTGTTATATCATTCCACGTTGTCTATAACATTTGTTTCTTGTTTTCAGAATGGTATGAATTTTTTTTTTATTTCTTGGATGGACAACTGATCATTTCACTTGAAGTTCAGCACAATGGACATGGTTAAAACCTCATATTTCATTTTAAAAAAACAACTGTTTTAAAGTTTACTTATGTAACATTTTCATTTTGGCAAAATAAATGCATGTAAGGTTGACACTACAACTTTAACCGCTTCAAACAGTCTACAAAATATTTGTATTCAAATGCATTAAAAACTCACACTCAATGAAGAAGTTCTACTAATCTCATACCTCATTTCTAGGATAATGAAGCATACAAAAAGTGATGGATGGTTTGCTTGAATTAATCTCAGGCTCTGGTAATTACTTGGGACCGCATCCTACTTCATCATTATTTTGCACATCAGGCTACCTCAGTTTAGACCCAGCCATATGCAAATCAGTCGTGACCCTGCTCCAATGGTGTCCAGCCGGAACCCTAAGACTGGTTTCACCCTTATTAGGGTTATAGAGTATTAAGGTTGCATATTACTGGGTCCAAACAGGAACCAAGCTGTACTGGACTGATGAATCCTAATTTCTATGAAACCAGTCTTGGTTTTCTTGTGCTCTTACCCCTAATATACACATTGCTACCTAACAAACTAATTAGCACTAAGGGGGTTATTTCGATGTCTGGCAGAATTCCTTCCGCCCGACACTGACTCAGTATGGGACCGACCAACACCCGGTTGGCAGTACTAACCGGCCTATTATAATGCGACGGAGCACTGTTCGGTAGCAGTCAACTTTTCTCAATTGGAACTTGTGTCATAGCCAGAAACCGGCCGTAACACAAGCTCCAATTGAGAAAAGGGAGGCACAGCTCCCATTGAGAAAAGGGAGGCACAGTTCAGCCCATTATGAGGCAGCCCTAGAAGCTCTGACGCAGTTCGGAGCCTTTTTGGGCCCTATCGTAATTGGCCTTGATTATGAACTTCTATATCACATAAAAAAAAAAACAAGCAATTATAATAGGATTTGAATGGGCAATGTTACAAGCAACATTTAAGCTATTCACTCAAAGACAATACATTTGGAGACATCACTCACATATGTGCTTGTAACAGAGGTACTGAAAAACAAACTAAAATTAAGTCCCCCAATGGACTGTTTGAAGATACTTGTTTTGGCAGACTGCACCACTCAGGACACAGGCACCAACCTAAATTCCAAATACCATGATGGAATGTCTGCAATAGCAGAATTGGTCAGCAAGCCAACACCAACAATGCAGTAGAAGGATGGAACAATGCCTTCCAGGCAACACTAGAAAGAACACTACCCACACTCTACAAATTCATAGAAGCCCTCCAAAAATAACAAAGCTATCAACAACTGAAGATAGAGCAATCAGTATGACAAATTAAACCTAAAATAAGCAAATAAACCAGAAAAGGTACTGCATGCTACAATGTAATGCTAGAACAACAAAGGAGTAGACTATTGAAACATAATCATCCCTATTTAAAACACATACCTACCAAAACACTAACCATAACTTTTAAATATTAAACAACTTTTTGTTTATAGCTCATTAAGAAACGTAATGATAACATAGAAAACAAACTTATAAGTAGAAGTAATATGTTTTAATACCTAATTAAAGAACTGTACAACAGCCACAATGCACAATATTAAAAATAAACACAACGCAAAACCAATTAAATCACACACAGGGCAAACAAAAATATTACAATGCAATTAGAATAAATACACATACATATTAAACTATACTATTTCTCACCCAAAAATAAATAAATAAATCATGCTTACGGTTCTGCAGCTGTAGATCTTAATCAAAATCCTTGTTCACAAAATACATTCCACAAAAAACGTAAGCAACAAATCCTAAAAAGAACCCAAAACAATGAAAGAATTGAAAAAGTTATTCTATACAAAAACATAAACATCAAAAAATAAGAGCCACTACAGGAAATCCAAATATTGAAGGAAATTAAAAAACGTAATGCCCCATTACGAGTTTGGCGGTCAGATTCACGCTGCCCAGTTGGCAGTCTGCCAGCCCTATTACAAAGCATACAGTTTCATAAATGAAAGACAGCAGGGGCACCACTGTTGCTAGTAAATCTTAACTGTGGTGGCAGCAGGATAGGCCAATGCGTCTGCCAATGACAGACCTCCAGTATTACCCTTGGCTCAATCACGCTGTGCCTTCCCTCCAACGTGACTGTGGAGGTCAAACTGCCATATCTGAGCTGGTGAAAAGGAACAGATAAAAGGCTGAAACTCAACTGTACCTAGCTACACATGTCCTGTGCCGTCATGGAGCCGATCGTACACATCTTGCCGCTGCTGCCTGATGACATCCAAAACTGACATTGCTGTGGATACAAACAACAGTAAGTGACAATCTGCCCTGTATGAATTGACTTCCCAGTTAACAGATGCACATGTAGTAACATCTTGAGGTGATTAGTTGCCCTGGATCAAACCTATTTTGTGGGTCCTTATTTGGAACAGCTTTGAATATGGGATCCAAATTTAGCTCTTTGATGCCCTCTTTGGCCAGGCTACTGACACTGCACAGGTACACCGTTTTAAATTCCAAACAAGTTTACATCTAATATTCATGAATATTGATGTGTGCTTTTAATATTGCAACACAACAGCAGCTCCTTACTAACATTGCATTAAATGAGCTTCATGACACCCTCCCATTTCGCACATGCTAGGTAAAGTTTTGATAGGAAATAAACTTAAGTATGGATGTTTCATGAAACAGAAACACACCTTCTCTGCAAAATTTATGTAATAGACTCTCACACATCACCCACATTAAAAAGTCGTTTTGGGGGAAATGTAAATTAAAACAATCTGTTGAATAAGTATTTCAAGGCCATTATGGCAAGACTCTCTGTAGAACAGGGTTGGCTCAATCAGGGGGCACCCTGAAAGTCTGCCTTCCTGGGCCAGAGCCCACTTTTCCCATGCCTCTAAACATCTCTGTGCACAGGCCACTGGCTTCAAGTATATCAGGGATAACTAACAGCATCTCTGACTCCCATGTATATGTGTGTAATGAATGAATGAAATAACTTGTTAAGTGCAACGCATAGCTGAGGGCATCTTGACGCTAAAGTGACAAGATCAGAGGAGCACAGAAAATGTCTACTGGTTAAATAGCCAGGTTTTTAATGTTATAATGTGTAAGTGCAAGGTATAAAAATAAACACATCAGTAACAGCATTCTTCTCATATACCTAAAGTTGGTGCAAGGTACACACAAAATAAAGGGTGCATGTCCAAAAATATAACACAAAAAGGTATGACAACTAACCAGTCTCCAGGTGTGGATAAACAAATAACTAACTTGCACAAATTGAAAACATATCCAACATATATATTAGTGAGAAGTGCAAGCAAAATGATGTAGACATTGCCCAAGACAAGCTAAAACCATTAACATTTGAATTACCACCCCAATCAATATCTGGCCCAATTTGTAATGTATCCCACCTATCCATCCATGCAGCATTTCCCCTTGCCCTGTGGGACTCCTGCTCTGGTTCCAAGCTGGAAATATACAAACCTGTTCATATCGGTCAACAATCAGGGTGAAACAAACATATCTGCAGTCACACATTATAATGTATCAAATTACATCAATTAGGTGGTGCAAGTGGTCAACACTATGATGAGTGCCTGCCCATATTAAGCAATCACCATCACATACCATATCAAATTGTGCATGTACAGAACAAAGTACACTCCATAATGTGTAAACACAATAACACTGTGTCACAATTTAACCTCGGCAGCATTGGTAGGTTCCCAAATTTAGTTAGAGAAAAGTAATGCTTGGACTAATGTGTTAAAATACAAAGCAGATTTTCAATTGGTCAAAAAAACAACAGGGACAAAACATAACAAAAGGCCAATAGCCAGCCCATAGTAAAATGGTGTGGTTTAGCACACTGTAGTGCCACAAAACATGCCCTGACTTACACTGCTATGGTATTCTCCTCACAAAGGGGCTTCCATTGGGCAAGGCAGGAACCTCTAAGATGTTACTTGAGATTGGTGTGTTTGGTTTTGTGAGGGGTATCCTTGGGTTGGGAAGTGGTGGTTTTGGAAGAGAAAAGGGTGGATCTATGTTTAGGAGGGGGGTTTGGGAATATGAAATAGAGGAACGTGTGGCAGGGGTGCTTTGGGAAGTGGAAGGAGTGGATGGGTCAGTAGGTGGGGTGGGTTTTGAGGTGGAAAGGGAGGTCTTGAGTGTGGGAGGGTAGTAAGGTCCTTGGAAGTGGTGGCTGGAGGTTTGGAGGTGATGGTGAGGGAAAATGTGGGATCGTCAATAGGGTACTTAGGAGTGGGAATGGTAAGGAGATGGCGGTGGAGGGAGTGACTGCGTATCATGTGCTGGGGTCTCTTGTGAGTGCCGGTGCATGTGTGTCAGGTGTATGTGATTCAAGTAAGGGTGTGTCTTGCTTTTGTGGTGTCTGTCAGGTGCTTGTTTGTGAGCGTCTGTATTTCTTATAAGTGCAACATTCAACTGGTGTACAGGGGATGCTGTGTCAGTGGAAGCGCTGTGTGTGGGTGTTGTGGATGCTGATGTGGTGGTAACAGTGGGTGTGGTTGTGTGGTGTGTGTATGGAAGTGATGGTGGTCAGGGGTTGGGTGTGCTGTATATGCTGGCTATGGATGTGGTGGTGGGAGTGTGGAGCGTGCATGTGTGTGCTGTCATCTGTGCGCGAATGTGATGGGGAGTGGTGTGAGTATGTGGGTGTGGTGTTGTCAGTGGTGGTTGTGGATGTGATGACGTTGGGGTGCTGTGGTACTGATGGTGGGTGCAGTGTTTGTCTGTTTGAATAAGTACTTTCACAACAGGAACCACTGTGACCCGCTGCGTCCCCAGCAATGTTGGTATTTCTCCTTCGCTTGCCATAGATTGATCTGACATGACATGTTAAACTGGTTTAATGCAACTGCGTTAACACACCTAACCATCAGATAACACCAGCTTCAGTGTTGACTATTTTATGGCGTCAACTGTAGCATGAGCACATGCATGCTACATTACCTGGAAACAATTGGTCACAGTGATGTCATAATCCCAGGCAGCTCTAATATCATTAATTGACTGGTATACATTTCATCCTTATGTCTATACTAGGATAGTTGATTACCTTGTATACTTTGGCACTTGTAGTATACCATAGTGAACTGATGTCACCAAATAGTATGGCTACTATATATACAACTCCACACTGTTCACACAAACCCCAGCTTTCAACAAATGTTCATGAACCTTAAATAACATTTTGTCATGAAGGTCAAGTTATACAGCAATATAGGCACCAATATGTGCTGTAGCAAAAATGTCACATGCAAATGCTCACTGATGTCACATTTCACTTGAAACGTTATCCTATGTCCACTTTCCAAAAATGCCAAATGAAAGCTTTACTGAAGTAGCTTTTCTATGTATCACATGCAGCAGAGAAAGTAGCCTGGAGACATTGAGTTCCAAAGTACTGGGAGATAGATACAATGCACACAGCAAAAGAGTTCATATAGCCTTATGAACATCCACAATCCTGCAGGGTATTGGTGACAATATCATTCTTAGATTACATTCCTACAAGCCAATACACTTTTAAGGTTGTTGTTTCTCAGTGAATATCTATGACATGAAGAGGTGGGATCCCTTTAGTCCTAATGGGATAGCACAACACAGTATCATTTGATATAACAAACACAATTTGCTTTGTAAGACTAAGGGGCTCATAATGATGCTGTGACTTTCGCCACCGCCTAGCCGGTGGTGGCGACTGTCATGACATCTTAACGAGTGAACCCCCGCCATATTTCAATGGCGGGGGTTCACTCAAGTGTGTCCGCCGCTTTTTGACCCGTCGGCAATCGTTATGATTTCTACCCGGGCGGAATTGGCCTCTAATATGGTGGCGGTGCTTAGGAGGCACCGCCATCCATATTAGGATGGTGTGATGTGAAGGCCTTTCCACGGCGGTTTTACCGCCATGGAAAGGCTGGCAGGGATATTCTTTAGGGGCCCTGTGCTGGGCCCCGGGAGCGGGGTTCCCCTGGGGGGGTACCCATGGTTCCTCCCTCCATTTGCATGCACAAGGTGGCAGGCACTGCGCGGTGCCTGCCACGTTGTGCGTACAAATGCACAACATGCTATTTTGGCATTGCAGCAGGTGCTGCTGTAAGCAGCACCTGCCGCAATGTCAAATATGCAGGATGCGACCACCAGGGTGGCAGTTGCATCCTAATTAGCGGTGCAGGACCGCCGCACGTCTGGTAGCCAGTCCCAACACCGCAAGGATGGCAGGCGGACTCAGGTCCACCTGCCATCCTAATGAGCCCCTTAGTGTAGACATTCAATCAATCAATCAATCAATCAGGGGTTTATAGAGCACGCTACTCACCCATGAGGGTCTCAACCTGGGGATCAGAACATGAGGTGATTAATTACCTTACTCAGCCATGTGTATGCTCAAGACAGTAAATTGATAGTGGACTGGACACTGAGGTGTGTTCCTGGACCATAAGTACAATAGGAAAATCACCTACTACCAGACCAACACATTCAACAACTCTTCTAGTGCGTTGGACGTGAGTTACCCTCAATGTTGATGGGGAAATGTCTGTCTGTTACCAAAATAGATGGTAATGTAACATGTAGATTTCTAGTCAGGACTTACCCCCTTGTAGCTGCTGTTGGACCCTCAACTGCCCATCCAGGTCAGGATAGGCCACCGCTAGCATGTGACATATTAGGGGGATGTGGGTGCGGTGTACATCCCCCAAATTGGAGGACTTCCCCAGCTGGACCGCTGCGATCTTTCTGGTCCAGCTCCGCAGGTCCTTCCACATCTTATGGCAAGGGACGCTACACCCGTTGTGGGCCCTCAAGCTCCACACTTTTCTGGAGGTACCCTTCCATATATCCCGCATCTAATGGGTGTTGACCTGTATGGATACAAGAGAGGAAACAACTAAATGTAAATTAAACTTTTTACATATCAGTTGTGATGGGATACATTGTGATGCCCTTCCATATGTCCCTCTTCTTATGGGTGTTGACCTGTATGGATAGAAGAGAGGAAAAACCAGAATGCAACTACAATTCTTAGTATATCAGTTATGATGTGATACATTATGAATACAACTAGCACACTCATTACTCACAACATGAGTAGTTTACACATATTGAGCACTAGTAATACATGAATTGACACATTTGTAATATCAATATACTTACTATCCTCATACCTGGTCATGACCCACACTGACTATGGTAGCCCACTAACATCCTGAAAGCCAGGACCATCTTACATGTACTGTAATGTGAGGTGCTATGACACCAGAGAAAACAATGTTGTCTATTGAAAGCTGACCAACGTTTGCAGTTTTGTACTGGCACCTTTTCCGCCAGGCCCATAGACTTGAAGGTGACCGTCCATAGAGGTTAGTACCCGAGTATCCTATTACTGAGGTCACTCTGAAAGTGCTGTCATATGTGTCAGTGAGATCTTTCTCTGTGGGGATGTGTGGACATGTATACTTATAGATGGAATATCATACTATGATGACGTATGTGTGACATGTTCTATTATCAGGACACACCTTCTGCCCTATGTGGCACTGTAACAGGTATGACATCAACATACAATTGTATGTCCAGTTGGATTGGTTGAATATAAAAAATCTGTGATTAATCGATACAACACCTATTATGAAGTAACCAACAATTTGCACTGTTAAGGTGTCACATGTGAGACATGCCTGTACAGTGCAAGTAATATTCATGCAACAGTGAAAAAAGACCTGTGTAAGTAAGGGGGCTGTCTTTGGGAAATCACACACCAGGGAAACATGGGGTGGCACTGGGGTGGAAGCAGCTCCGGATCAGTCGAAGAGCCAGGTCTTGGGGTCCTTCCTGAATGTGTGCAGGGTCGGGGAGCGTCTGATGTTCACAGGGAGCTTGTTCAAGGTCTTGGCTGCAATGTAAGAGAAGGCTCTCCCACCTGTTCTCTTTCTGCAGATGTGGGGGACCTCTGCCAGGGCAAGGTCGGTGGAGGGGAGGTTCCTCTTGGGTACTTGGAAGGATACTCTCTCATTGAGGTATTTGGGTCCGATGTTGTTGAGGGATTTGTAGGCGTTGGTGAGGAGTTTGAAGGTGATCCTCTTCTCGACGGAGCCAGTAGAGGTCTCGTAGGTGTTGGGTCATGCGTTCGTGACGCGGTGTCCCGAGGATGAGTCTGGCTGCGGCGGTCTGGATGGTTTGGAGTTTGTGTAGAAGTGTTCTGTTGATTCCGGCATATAGGGCGTTGCGGTAGTCCAGTCTGCTGGTTATGAGCGCGTGGGTGACGGTCCTTCTGCAGTCGGGGGGATCCAATTGAAGGTCTTGCGGAGAATGCGCAGGCAGTTGAAACTGGTGGAGGTGACGGCGTTGTTCTGGCGATTATTGGAGAGGGAGGAGTCGAGGATGATGCTGAGGTTTTGTGCGTGGTCTGTAGAGTTGGGTGGATTCCTGAGGGCAGAGGGCCACCAGGTGTTGTCCCAGGCGGAGGTGCAGGGTCCGCGGATGAGGACCTTGATCTTCTCTGAGCTGAGCTTCAGACAGCTGTCTTTCATCCAGGCTGCCACATTCTTCATTCCTTCCTGGAAACAGAGTCTGGTGTCTTCGGGATTTTTCGTGAGTGAGAGGATGAACCGGGTGTCATCAGCGTAGGATACAATATTGAGCCGATGCTGTCTGACGTTGGCGGCGAGGGGAGCCTTGTAGATGTTGAAGAGCATGGGGCTGAGCGATGATCTTTGGGGTACTCCGCAGTTGATATCGGTGGGTTTGGAGAGGAAGGGAGGGAGTCTGATCCTCTGGGTTCGGCCGGAGAGAAAGGATTGGATCCAGTCGAGGGTGGCGCCTTGTATCCCCGGGTCGTGAAGTCTGGCTGCAAGCGTGTGATGTGAAACGGTGTCGAAGGCTGTGGAGAGTAGCATGCGAATGTCAGTAGCATTCACATCTGCTCTCTATATTTCTACATCTCACTCTCTGATGCATGTCACTTGTCAGTGAATTTAATCTTGAAACAGTATTGCAAATGAAACATCAACAGAGAAACGAACCCTGGGCAACATGTCTACTAATGCTGATGGCACCACTGATGTTCGAACACTCATGTTACTGTTGTACCTCAACTTACCAAAGGGAAGTGTTGCCCTGTCACACCATATAAAGTGCACTGTATGCCCTGTCACATTTACTAGGGCTACCTTCACATGAGACACAGTAGTGAGGGAGCATCACTCACTACTGCCTGCTTGGTACAACTGTCACCCAGAACATCAAAGAACATGAGGTGATTAATTACCTTACTCAGCCATGTGTCTGCTCAAGACAGTAAATTGATAGTGGACTGGACACTGAGGTGTGTTCCTGGACAATAAGTACAATAGGAAAATCACCTACTACCAGACCAACACATTCAACAACTCTTCTAGTGCGTTGGACATGAGTCACCCTCAATGTTGATGGGGAAATGTCTGTCTGTTAACAAAATAGATGGTAATGTAACATGTAGATTTCTGGTCAGGACTTACCCCCTTGTAGCTGCTGTTGGACCCTCAACTGCCCATCCAGGTCAGGATAGGCCACCGCTAGCATGTGACATATTAGGGGGATGTGGGTGCGGTGTACAACCCCCAAATTGGAGGACTTCCCCAGCTGGACCGGTGCGATCTTTCTGGTCCAGCTCCGCAGGTCCTTCCACATCTTATGGCAAGGGACGCTACACCCGTTGTGGGCCCTCAAGCTCCACACTTTTCTGGAGGTACCCTTCCATATGTCCCGCTTCTAATGGGTGTTGACCTTTATGGATACAAGAGAGGAAACAACTAAATGTAAATTAAACTTTTTACATATCAGTTGTGATGGGATACATTGTGATGCCCTTCCATATGTCCCTCTTCTTATGGGTGTTGACCTGTATGGATAGAAGAGAGGAAAAACCAGAATGTAACTACAATTCTTAGTATATCAGTTATGATGTGATACATTATGAATACAACTAGCACACTCATTACTCACAACATGTGTAGTTTACACATATTGAGCACTAGTAATACATGGATTGACACATTTGTAATATCAATATACTTACCATCCTCATACCTGGTCATGACCCACACTGAATGAGGTAGCCCACTAACATCCTGAAAGCCAGGCCCTTCTTACATGTACTGTGATGTGAGGTGCTATGACACCAGAGAAAACAATGTCGTCTATTGAACGCTGTCCAACGTTTGCAGTTTTGTACTGGCACCTTTTCAGCCCGGCCCATAGACTTGAAGGCGACCGTCCATAGAGGTTAGTACCCTAGTATCCTATTACTGAGGTCACTCTGAAAGTGCTGTCATATGTGTCAGTGAGATCTTTCTCTGTGGGGATGTGTGGACATGTGTACTCATAGATGGAATATCATATTATGATGACGTATGTGTGACATGTTCTAGTATCAGGACACACCATCTGCCCTATGTGGCACTGTAACAGGTATGACATCAACATACAATTGTATGTCCAGTTGGATTGGTTGAATATAAAAAAGCTGTGATTAATCGATACAACACCTATTATGAAGTAACCAACAATTTGCACTGTTAAGGTGTCACATGTGAGACATGCCTGTACAGTGCAAGTAATATTCATGCAACAGTGAAAAAAGACCTGTGTAAGAAAGGCGGCTGTCTTTGGGAAATCACACACCAGGGAAACATAAGTCAATCAACAGAAGTATCAGGTCAAGGTTTAACCACAATCACCATTCGAAATGTAGACCATGTGATAACAATCTGTGCGAGTATTGTTTGTGACACCTCAGCGTCCAAGGAGCTACAGGTCAACAGGAATGTAACTCTATGTGTTCTGAGACTCAAGCCAATGGCTCTGGCTGTGCACAGGATACTGCTACATTTGGGGCCTTCCAATAAGTGATCTCAAGGCTGTGTGGCACTCTAAAGGGGTCTGTGAGCTATTGTTAGCTCCCAGACAACTGGAGAGTCTTGATTTTGTGTGAGTGATATGTGGGACTGTACAAATAGCTAACAGTATCCTCATCTGCTCCGCACAGAGTACATACACGGCTCATGCTTTAAAGGCTTTTCAATTGTCTTCACATTGAGGCATTATCAGAGTTGATTTAACATCACGGGCACCATGAAATTCATGAATGCATAGATGTCTACATAAACAGCAAGTAAAATTTAGGGCTTTACACACACTACACATCCCAATTATATGTTACCATCACAATGTATAGTCCTCAACAATCCCTATCATGAGTGTCCCATATAGGGACCAACAAATAATACAACACTTAATAGACCTAACTCTGGATTTATGGGGGCACATTGTAGCCTGTGGAAATGGCAAAGAGGGAGTTACAGAGAGCAATATATGTATGCCATATAGATGTCATTTCCTGTGGTGAGCCATGGAGCCGGCCATACAGGGCAAGGACCTCTTAAGACAGCAGCTCCAGCTCCTCTGTAAAGAAGGTACAGGGCCTCTCACCTGCTTGGCCTGGCATGATTGCACCCAGAGTTGGCAAAACAGCAGCTACAGTGGAGGAGGTGTTGATACCAGCAGTGTCCGGGGTCAAGTGAGTTATTTTTCAAACAGCCATTGGCCCCCTACCATCACAATCAACAGCGTTAGCCTATGGCTGTGTCCGTCATGGATTAATGTGCCCACCGCACGGTTGACTTCCACCGGCGGAGGAAGATTCACAATGTCCAATATGCGAGGTCAGGCATCCGGCATTTTAGCGGTTAGAAGTACAGTATTGGTGACAGTTAAGTGCGTCACCACCACTCGAAAAGAAGGGTTACATGTTTCCATATAGACTACTCCATTGCCATGTAATTTCCATGATACAAATCATCTGTGTAGTGATTATTGGTGCATAAACGCTATATCTGCGCTATGCACTGTTCACCGCCATTGACAGTATTTTGATTGAAAATATCCCCCCAAAAACATTAAGGTGCTAATAGAACAATTTTGGATGTATAATTTGTTCATTTATGTTACAGACACATGTGAGGGTCGCAATGGGGATTATTGGTGGAGGTTGGACAGTACCCAATTATTATATGAATAATGTGTCATGCTGTCGGAACCAGTTATGTTTCGTCACATTACTTTTTGCTACTCGTCACAGGCGTTACTGTGGACACTGTGACCAATGTTCAAAATTGTTTTCACTCCACACATAGGCACCCTGGGAAAGGGAGGAGATGATGGCCTCCAGTGTATCACCCATTTCCAGACCTTCAGTCCATGTAAAAAGGGATATCATGAAGAAGTTGTGTATGAATGGGCAAACCATATTGGATTTATGTCACCAGTTGGAGCCTGATCTCCTTCCTCAAAAACCTAATCCCACATGTATCCCACCAATTGTGAAACGTATGGCAGAATTGCATTTTCTAGCTCCTTTCAATACACAGTGGCTAAATCTGGTGGTATGTCAAAACCAATGTTCCGTGGTGTACTACAAGAGGAGCTTCATCAATGATGAGACACATGGACAGCTACATCCAGTTCTCTAGTTTAGCCTATTTGAATGTAATGTACATTTATTTTATGAAGTGCACAATTACCCATAGTGGTTAATCGCCAGAAGTCAGTAGAGAGAACGTTGATCACTGGGCTTACCTGAGTGATTCAACCATGATTTAGCTTTTTCTTAAACTACAGCTAGTTGGATTGGGATCTCAAAGTTAGAGGCAAAGGGTTCCAGAGTTTACTAGCGCCGAAGGCAAAGGTCCTCTGACCCCATCTAGCTTTGTTTATTCTGGGAACAAATGTCAATCTGGCTAAGCTAGATCTGAGGATCCGATTTGGAGTGTACCAGGAAAAGATTTTCTGAAAATATTCTGGCACCGTCCGGTGCAGGGCCTTATGAACCAAACACACAGGCACATGCATCAAGCTAAGAAATAGCGAGTCCTTAATTGCGATTTTTAAGGAATCGCAAATAAGGATTCAGTATCTCCTGTGCATGACGCAGATACCGAAAAATTACCGATTCGCAAAAAATCGCTAAACGCGTTAGCGAGAAACCGAAAAAAAATAGCGAGATCGCTATCAGCGAGATCGCAATTAGCGAAATCGCTAATTGCGAGATCGCAATTTTACAGAGTCGCATTGGGAGCAGCCTGATGACCTCACCGCCAGGAAGTAACTCTTCCCATGTTGCAGTCTGTGCCAATAGGAAGCCAGAGCAGGAAGCAGAGTGCCTGTGGAGAGCTGTGCAAAGGAAGACTTGGTATCCAGACTACTGCAAACACCAGAAATGGCCCACACATCAGCAGAGGAGGGGGCAGGGGCCAGAAAAAGAAAGATAAAATTCAGTGAGAGGGAACTCGAGTACCTCATTGAAGAGGTTGTAAAGAGCCATGACAAGCTCTTTGGGAAGCTCTCCCAAAAAGTCCCAGAGGCTGAGAAAAGACGCATCTGGAACAGGATCAAAACAAAAGTCAATGCTGTGGGTGTGACACACCGCAGCATTGAAGAGGTAAGAAAACGCTGGTATGATCTGCGGAGCCATTTCAAGGAGCGAATTGCACAGAGGCTGAAGGAGGCAAAGAGCACTGGAGGAGGACCCTCGACAGTCCCGGACAACACAGCCCTGGAGGACCTGGTGGAGGGCACAATCCTGCCAGAAGCTGCAGTGGGAGTGACGCAGATGGATACATCCGGCACAGCCTACAGTACACAAGGTAAGAGGCACTATAATATACCCATCAATGTAAATAATAATAGCGCCCATACAGTAATAAGAAGGCAAGCAGCTGTAATCAACCCCAGGCCACAGTTCATATACAGCTACTGATGCATCATGGGATTCGTAGTCCCCTGAACCAATTAGTGAGTCACATTGCACTTTGTGTGGCCATTGTGCCAAAAAAGCTTTACAGACAGTGATTACAGACAATGAGAACGTAAGAGCTGACAAAATCACCATGTTGAAAAATATTAGCCCAAACAAATATTAATCTTGCACTGTTTCACACCACAGGTGCTGAGGAAGGAGACACTGATGAGAGCGAATGCAGGGAGAGCACACAGACCACTGCAGAGACTGCCGTTGCCATACAAGTCACACCTCCCAGCACATCCCAGGCACCCACTCTACGCAGGGCTACAGTCCCTCCCCTTCAGCCAATGGAGAGCATTCCGGAACCTGAAAGGGCACCTGCACAAAGCCTGCCTAGTGTCAGGTCCACCACCACCACCACCAGTCCAGATGACGCGAAGACGCAGGGCAAGGGGCCACATATCAGCACACAAGGCATCGACTCCAAATGTCTGGGGAGGTGTCGAGTTGCAGATGATGAGGGTGCAGCACCAGCAGTCATGACACATGGGAGCCATCAACCTGCAAATGTCTAAATTAAACAAGAACTTCTTCACCATGGCAGATCGCGTGAGTGAACTCACTCAAGCAGTTGTAGAAGGCAACAGGCACACCAACGCCACATTGCACGAGCTCGTGCGTGTGATGCAGGAGGGACACAACACCGAGAGGAGGAGGCATCGCCAATTCATGGCACACCTGGCTGGATATACAAGATCCAACAATAAGTTGTGCAACGCTACTGCACTGCTGTCATGGAGGTCGGTGGCAATGCAGATTGACATGGGGCATTGTTGTGGGGACGTGGCCAGGGCCCTTGGCCAAGTTACCACTGCTGTTGAACAGCTCCAGGCTGGTGCAATTGGCCTCAGCAATGCCACTGGAGATGAGGGGAGTGAGGGGGCATCCAGCCTGAGCAGCATGCCTGCACCAGTGAGCACTGGCAAAAGGTGTAGTACATGTCGTCCGACACCTACAATTGCACCAATGGGTGGGGATGCCGATGCAGGCGAAAGACGCCTCGGTGTGCGTAGGAGGAAGCGCTGAGCACACACATCCCTCCGGACAATTAGCCATGGTGGTGTAACCATGGTCAGGACATACAAAGGGACTGGTAATGAAGTCTGAATCCTTTTTTTGATTAGTGCCTTGGTACATGCCGTGAATGTACCCTTAGGCTACGTGTATGTTTAGACACACAACAGTCTATGTTCACGTACAAATAAAAACTTTGCATGTAAAGAATGATAGTTTCTGTCTCATGATTACATACCTTAGAAGTGATGTTGGGTGATGTGTGCACGTATCAACTGCCCCTCCGCTGAGCTTGCAGAATGCGGGTGCCGTGGGTGTACAGGGGGCTGGTTGTCCCTAGTGCCATAGGCATCTATGGGTATGCGTCTCGTGGTAGCTATGTTGGGCTACATTGCACATGCTGCCACTATCCTACAGCAGGTCACCGGCTGGTACTGCATCGCACCACCAGGTCTGTGCAGGATGTGGAGGCGACTCTTGAGCTATCCAAATGTCCGTTCAATCACATAACCTGTCCTGGTGTGTGCTGCGTTGTACCGCTGCTCCTGTTGGGAGCCTGGGTTCAACTATGGAGTCATGATATAGTTCCTCACTGCGTATGCACTGTCACCTACAGGGTAGTGTGGAATGTGTTTGTGTCAGGTATGCATTGCCATTACAGAATGATTTAGTGTCCGTAAGTATATTGTCTGACCTAGCAGGTGTCCCTCGCCATATCCCCCCCTGAGCAGGCATGTGTGTATGCCAATGTATCGGAAGATGTATGAATCATGGATGCTCCCAGGATATTGCGCTACGATGTCGGTCATGATGTTATTCACATTGCACATTGGTTGGACATTGATGGAGGGATAAGATTTCTGGTTACGGAAGATCTACTCATTGACTGATGGTGGACATATGGCTTGCGGGTGCAATCTATGCATCATATCACATTAGGGAACTGTGCAATTCAATATGAATGGAGTTTGGGTGGGTTCAATTCCCTTTGGGTTGTTGGGAGGCTGATGTGGTTGTGGATCAGAGTCATCATGGCAGCCAGGAAGGATCTCAAGAAACGTGAGAGGGAGCCTTGTGATACCACTCCCGCTACTGCCACTACCCCCTGGAAACCTCCTGATGCAAGTAGGTGCAGGCAACATTACACCTGGACATGGGGAGGGATGGCATGGGTCCTACGTGCCTTGCGCTGCATTAGTGTTTCAAATTCAGCTATGAGGTAAAGTTTCATGGCAGCGTTGATCCTGTACTAATCATATATGTCCTCATCAGTTTGTCACAACAGAGTGATGCGCAGGCAGAATGTCCTCTCCTGGAATCTCCTTCTGCCCTGGCCTGCTGCATGGATCCTCATCCTCCTCACAAACACGTAGTGTGCCGCCATTGTGTGCGTCCTCAATGGACTCATTGGTCAGTTGCAATACCCCTCACCAGCTTATCAGCTGTGGTTAAAAAAAAAGACAAACATTTTTTTACCACCTGCTTCTGATTCTCCTTAATCTGCACTTGCAAAAATGCGATTTTTGGGAAAATAGCTATTTGCGATTTTTGATGCATCCATTAGCGATGAATTCCTGTGATTCTTTATTTGCTCCCGCATTTCAATTTTTTGCTGATAAGGATTCGCTATTTCTGGATTCCCGGTATTTGCGAGTCGGTATTTTTGCGATTATAGGTTATTTGGTTGATGCATTGGGAAACGCTACAATGCGCTCGCAAATTGCTATTCGCTAATTTTGCGAGCACATTTTGGCTTGATGCATGTGCCTGACAGTGCCTTAAACTTGATCCTGTTCCTCACTGTAAGCCAGTGTTGAACCACTGCAACACTTGAATATTTCCATCAAGAGTATGACTGGCCTGGTAAGTGTGTGTTCCTTTATAATCTGTGAAATGCTAAAATGGTTGAAATTGTCCACCAAATGCTCAGTGTCAGGGTTGTTTGTGAGTTCTATGTGGAAGTTAAAATCGCCCAAAAATGTGAAATTTGGAAAATGAGTACAGGATTCCGTGTCATCCTGAATTTTCTGAATAAAACTACCCCTGGCACCTGGTGGTCAATAAATAAGCAGTCCCCGAGATGAATGTGTGTTGGTCAGTTTCAAATTGAATATAAGCGCCTCACATTCTAGTTGAAAGACGGGCTGGCAGATTGCTTTAATGGATATGCGATAGACTATTGCAATTTCCCCACCGTTTTTATGTGCTTGGTCAACTCTTTCAGTGTTGAAACCCTCCGGAATGGCAGTTTTAAGTAAGTTTGGGTGGAGTTCACGGAGTTCTGCTATGTGGAACTACATGAAGTGCAAAAAAATACTGTTGCTCTACACGGAGCTCCGCAAGCGGACGAATGCTTTGGATAAATGCTGTTTGCAGTGATTTTCAGTGGCAGTTGCTTGTCTGCACTGTGCAATTATCACAAACGTAACCATACACAGCGCAAGTGGGCGCTGCTTCCTTTCTGCTGCTCAAGTCAATTTTTACAGTTTTTCAACATGAGCGGTTCCGAGCATACGTGACCACTCACAATGAGAAATCTGACCGCCTGCATTGAGAAATCTCGCTGCGAGGTTGATTTTCCAACTTGATGTTGACGATCACAAACGAGGAAAAATCTCACCGGAAGGTGGATTTTCCTCGCTCGCGCTCGCTGACTTGACATTGAAGAACGCGAGCGAGGAAAAAAACTCTGCGTGACGCGAGCGCGGAAATCTCTGCAAACTCCTTGTGCGGAGCAGAGTTTACCACCCTGACTTAGTTTTAAAATCCGGGCCTGAGGAGTTATCTGCCCAGGTCTCAGTGAGAAAAGCAATATCAGGTTCATGTTGCGCCATAATATTGGCAAACTCATACTTGTTTTTAATTATGGACCTAGTGTTTACTAATATGCAGGAAATCGCCCTTCCTGTGTATTTCCTTGCCGTTCTCATAGCCTGGGGGCTCTGAGATATCTGTGGTCCTTATTAGGCAGGAGCCTACTTATTAAATGCAAAATTGCGCTGCTGACATTTGTAATTGTCTAGCTCTATGTTCCAGCCATGGGTGTTGCAGGACGTGGCCTTACCTTCAGTAGACAACTCCAGCAGTGCTTCTCTGGAGTACGTATTTTGTATAAATCTAACAGCGATGTGTGCCCTGGCTGTCATCACTTTTTATCCCTGGAATCGCTGTGCACTAGCCTGCTAACCTCTCTGATGGCAGCAGGAAATGGCGACTTCTAGAGATTTGGTCACCTCCCACATGTGGATGGAGCCATTAATGGCACCCATATTGCCTTAATACCATAGCAAGCCAGAGAACAAGTTTACCAGAACAGTAAGCACTTCCATTCTATCAACATGCAAGTAGTCTGCTTATCAGATTTGTATATTTGAAACATCTGTGCCTGGTTCCCAGGATCAGCCCATGATTCCATCATACTGTGAAACAGCACAATAACTCAGCTGACATCGCAACTACCAACCAGAGGTCCAAACCTGTTGGTAAGTATGATCTGTTCTAACTTTGTGTGGCTAATATTAGGTAGTAGAGAGTGTGTCATTTTTTGTTGGACTTATATCTGTCTTCTATCTAGGAGACTCAATGTTTACCATCCGTACATGGTTGTTGGCACCGCTGAGGAATCCAACAACGTCAGGGAAAGTCCGCTTCAATGAGGCCCATGGAAGGTCACTGCGGCTTTGAAGCTAGCTTTCAGGCTCCTGAAGGCCAGATTAAGATGTCTGGACAAGACTAGAGGACCCTTATCCGGGAAGGTGTGTCAGAGGATGGAGACCATGAAGTGCCACCGGGTAAGGATCCTGATTTGCCAAATGGTGAGGATAGTGGTGAAGAGGAAGGAGATGGCTTGCGTCAAGATCTCATCAACAATTTCCTCTGCTGAGTGTAAGTATTTTGTGAAATGTCATACCTTTGACTGTTACAGCAACTCTTGTTATGGAGATGTGAAGAGTATGTTAAGGTAGAATATTAGGAAGGTCATGCTCTGGAAAACCTAGGTGAAAGGTGTTTATTAAGGAAGGCTTTGACACATGGTCATTTTGTTTGTGTTGCTTTGATTAGCTCATGGTCTGTGTTCTCCAGAAGTTGTCTTATATGTCTGGTTTGATAGGTAATGTATTTGTTTTGATCAGTTTTAGGTACCTTCTGGCATCTTCATTTGAACATTTCACACTTGTGACATTTGCAGATACATAATGCTGCTTGGAAGTACGAAGGGGACATGGGTTGTTACTGGGAAATGACAGACACAGACTTTTGGTGTACAAATCCTGTTACAAGACAGCTTGCACATTGATAGGATGGATGTTAGGAGGAATCCATCGGACTTGTTCCTTGTGGTGTGGTGGTCCTAATGCAATGTGTGTGCCATCATGTGTTCCAACAACATGTTGTTGTGGGGCCAAATGATGCTAGTCTCCCTTAACATTGGCTAAATCCTCATTGTGTTTAAAGTGTATGTAGTTGTTGTTATGTCTACTCATTGTAGGGCAAAGTGCTTGCGGCACACCACTGACATGTGGCTGTGACATTCCATCAGATGCATCAACAATGGATTGGAATGATCCTGTGATAAGAAAATATAGTATTGCCATGCGCCTGCCTAGTTATTAATGTGGGATTTGTTTTGTGAGCTAGACGATATGGCTCTAGCTGATGACATTGAAGAATTTTCTTTTGCCTGGTCAATAGAAAATAGGCTGATGTATTCCCTCCTTTCATATTGTAATGGTATGCAATTGAAAATGTGATCATTGGCACAGATTATTTGAGTCATGAGTGATTTGCTCACTTTGCCACTGGATTCAAGCAAGCCTGGCTGAAGACGGCTGAAATGCCAGAAACCGGTCCTAGGAAGCTTGTTTCCGGTCCAGGGAAGACATGGCTTGGCAGTTCGGGCTGGACTGTTCCCATGAGGCACAGGGTCAGACTGATTTGCATATGGCCATGTCTGAACTGGGGTGGCAGAGTGGGCTAAAGAACGGTGATGGATTAAACCCAGATCAGTTGACTGGGGGTGAGTGCTTGCAATGTTCAACACTCCGTCCATCATTTCCTTTGGTTTTTGCTTTGTTCGCCCTAAGTTGGCACTGGCAGGGTATGCTCAGACGTGAGTCCCTTGCTCACTTTGCCACTGGATTCAAGCAAGCCTGGCTGAAAACGGCTGAAATGCCAGAAACCGGTCCTAGGATGCTTGTTTCCGGTCCAGGGAAGACATGGCTTGGCAGTTTGGGCTGGACTGTTCCCATAAGGCACAGGGTCAGACTGATTTGCATGTGGCCATGTCTGAACTGGGGTGGCAGAGTGGGATAAAGAACGGTGATGGATTAAACCCAGATCATTTGACTGGAGGTGAGTGCTTGCAATGTTCAACACTCCGTCCATCATTTCCTTTGGTTTTTGGTTTGTTCGCCCTAAGTTGGCAGGGTATGCTTAGACGTGAGTCCCTTGCTCACTTTGCCACTGGATTCAACCAAGCCTGGCTGAAGATGGCTGAAATGCCAGAAACCGGTCCTAGGAAGCTTGTTTCCGGTCCAGGGAAGACATTGCTTGGCAGTTCGGGCTGGACTGTTCCCATGAGGCACAGGGTCAGACTGATTTGCATATGGCCATGTCTGAACTGGGGTGGCAGAGTGGGCTAAAGAACGGTGATGGATTAAACCCAGATCAGTTGACTGGGTGTGAGTGCTTGCAATGTTCAACACTCCGTCCATCATTTCCCTTGGTTTTTGCTTTGTTAGCCCTAAGTTGGCAGGGTATGCTCAGACGTGAGACCCTTGCTCACTTTGCCACTGGATTCAAGCAAGCCTGGCTGAAGATGGCTGAAATGCCAGAAACCGGTCCAGGTAAGACATGGCTTGTCAGTTCGGGCTGGACTGTTCCCATGAGGCACTGGGTCAGACTGATTTGCATATGGCCATGTCTGAACTGGCGTGGCAGAGTGGGCTAAAGAACGGTCATGGATTAAACCCAGATCAGTTGACTGGAGGTGAGTGCTTGCAATGTTCAACACTCCGTCCATCATTTCCTTTGGTTTTTGCTTTGTTCGCCCTAAGTTGGCAGGGTATGCTCAGACGTGAGACCCTTGCTCACTTTGCCACTGGATTCAAGCAAGCCTGGCTGAAGACGACTGAAATGCCAGAAACCGGTCCTAGGAAGCTTATTTCCGGTCCAGGGAAGACATGGCTTGTCAGTTCGGGCTGCACTGTTCCCATGAGGCACAGGGTCAGACTGATTTGCATATGGCCATGTCTGAAATGGGGTGGCAGAGTGGGCTAAAGAACAGTGATGGATTAAACCCAGATCAGTTGACTGGGGGTGAGTGCTTGCAATGTTCAACACTCCGTCCATCATTTTCTTTGGTTTTTGCTTTGTGCGCCCTAAGTTGGCAGGGTATGCTCAGACGTGAGTCCCTTGCTCACTTTGCCACTGGATTCAAGCAAGCTTGGCTGAAGATGGCTGAAATGCCAGAAACCGGTCCTAGGAAGCTTGTTTCTGGTCCAGGGAAGACATGGCTTGGCCGTTCGGGCTGGACTGTTCCCATGAGGCACAGGGTCAGACTGATTTGCATATGGCCATGTCTGAACTGGGGTGGCAGAGTGGGCTAAAGAACGGTGATGGATTAAACCCAGATCAGTTGACTGGGGGTGAGTGCTTGCAATGTTCAACACTCCGTTCATCATTTCCTTTGGATTTTGCTTTGTTCGCCCTAAGTTGGCAGGGTATGCTCAGACGTGAGTCCCTTGCTCACTTTGCCACTGGATTCAAGCAAGCCTGGCTGAAGACGGCTGAAATGCCAGAAACCAGTCCTAGGATGCTTGTTTCCGGTCCAGGGAAGACATGGCTTGGCAGTTCGGGCTGGACTGTTCCCATGAGGCACAGGGTCAGACTGATTTGAATATGGCCATGTCTGAACTGGGGTGGCAGAGTGGGCTAAAGAACGGTGATGGATTAAACCCAGATCAGTTGACTGGAGGTGAGTGCTTGCAATCTTCAACACTCCGTCCATCATTTCCTTTGGTTTTTGCTTTGTTCGCCCTAAGTTGGCGGGGTATGCTAAGACGTGAGTCCCTTGCTCACTTTGCCACTGGAATCAAGCAAGCCTGGCTGAAGACGGCTGAAATGCCAGAAACCGGTCCTAGGAAGCTTGTTTCCGGTCCAGGGAAGACATTGCTTGGCAGTTCGGGCTGGACTGTTCCCATGAGGCACAGGGTCAGACTGATTTGCATATGGCCATGTCTGAACTGGGGTGGCAGAATGGGCTAAAGAACGGTGATGGATTAAACCCAGATCAGTTGACTGGGGGTGAGTGCTTGCAATGTTCAACACTCCGTCCATCATTTCCTTTGGTTTTTGCTTTGTTCGCCCTAAGTTGGCAGGGTTTGCTCAGACGTGAGTCCCTTGCTCACTTTGCCACTGGATTCAAGCAAGCCTGGCTGAATACGGCGGAAATGCCAGAAACCGGTCCTAGGAGACTTGTTTCCGGTTCAGGGAAGACATGGCTTGGCAGTTCGGGCTCGACAGTTCCCATGAGGCACAGGGTCAGACTGATTTGCATATGGCCATGTCTGAACGGTGGTGGCAGAGTGGGCTAAAGAACGGTGATGGATTAAACCCAGATCAGTTGACTGGAGGTGAGTGCTTGCAATGTTCAACACTCCGTCCATCATTTCCTTTGGTTTTTGCTTTGTTCGCCCTAAGTTGGCAGGGTATGCTCAGACGTGAGACCCTTGCTCACTTTGCCACTGGATTCAAGCAAGCCTGGCTAAAGACGGCTGAAATGCCAGAAACCGGTCCTAGGAAGCTCGTTTCCGGTCCAGGGAAGACATGGCTTGGCAGTTTGGGCTGGACTGTTCCCATGAGGCACAGGGTCAGACTGATTTGCATATGGCCATGTCTGAACTGGGGTGGCAGAGTAGGCTAAAGAACGGTGATGGATTAAACCCAGATCAGTTGACTGGGGATGAGTGCTTGCAATGTTCAACACTCCGTCCATCATTTCCTTTGGTTTTTGCTTTGTTCACCCTAAGTTGGCACTGGCAGGGTATGCTCAGACGTGAGTCCCTTGCTCACTTTGCCACTGGTTTCAAGCAAGCCTGGCTGAAAACGGCTGAAATGCCAGAAACCGGTCCTAGGATGCTTGTTTCCGGTCCAGGGAAGACATGGCTTGGCAGTTTGGGCTGGACTGTTCCCATAAGGCACGGGGTCAGACTGATTTGCATGTGGCCATGTCTGAACTGGGGTGGCAGAGTGGGATAAAGAATGGTGATGGATTAAACCCAGATCATTTGACTGGAGGTGAGTGCTTGCAATGTTCAACACTCCGTCCATCATTTCCTTTGGTTTTTGCTTTGTTCGCCCTAAGTTGGCATGGTATGCTTAGAAGTGAGTCCCTTGCTCACTTTGCCACTGGATTCAACCAAGCCTGGCTGAAGACGGCTGAAATGCCAGAAACCGGTCCTAGGAAGCTTGTTTCCGGTCCAGGGAAGACAGTGCTTGGCAGTTCGGGCTGGACTGTTCCCATGAGGCACAGGGTCAGACTGATTTGCATATGGCCATGTCTGAACTGGGGTGGCAGAGTGGGCTAAAGAACGGTGATGGATTAAACCCAGATCAGTTGACTGGGTGTGAGTGCTTGCAATGTTCAACACTCCGTCCATCATTTCCCTTGGTTTTTGCTTTGTTCGCCCTAAGTTGGCAGGCTATGCTCAGACGTGAGACCCTTGCTCACTTTGCCACTGGATTCAAGCAAGCCTGGCTGAAGATGGCTGAAATGCCAGAAACCGGTCCAGGTAAGACATGGCTTGTCAGTTCGGGCTGGACTGTTCCCATGAGGCACTGGGTCAGACTGATTTGCATATGGCCATGTCTGAACTGGCCTGGCAGAGTGGGCTAAAGAACGGTCATGGATTAAACCCAGATCAGTTGACTGGAGGTGAGTGCTTGCAATGTTCAACACTCCGTCCATCATTTCCTTTGGTTTTTGCTTTGTTCGCCCTAAGTTGGCAGGGTATGCTCAGACGTGAGACCCTTGCTCACTTTGCCACTGGATTCAAGCAAGCCTGGCTGAAGACGGCTGAAATGCCAGAAACCAGTCCTAGGAAGCTTATTTCCGGTCCAGGGAAGACATGGCTTGTCAGTTCGGGCTGCACTGTTCCCATGAGGCACAGGGTCAGACTGATTTGCATATGGCCATGTCTGAAATGGGGTGGCAGAGTGGGCTAAAGAACGGTGATGGATTAAACCCAGATCAGTTGACTGGGGGTGAGTGCTTGCAATGTGCAACACTCCGTCCATCATTTCCTTTGGTTTTTGCTTTGTGCGCCCTAAGTTGGCAGGGTATGCTCAGACGTGAGTCCCTTGCTCACTTTGCCACTGGATTCAAGCAAGCTTGGCTGAAGACGGCTGAAATGCCAGAAACCGGTCCTAGGAAGCTTGTTTCTGGTCCAGGGAAGACATGGCTTGGCCGTTCGGGCTGGACTGTTCCCATGAGGCACAGGGTCAGACTGATTTGCATATGGCCATGTCTGAACTGGGGTGGCAGAGTGGGTTAAAGAACGGTGATGGATTAAACCCAGATCAGTTGACTGGGGGTGAGTGCTTGCAATGTTCAACACTCCGTTCATCATTTCCTTTGGATTTTGTTTTGTTCGCCCTAAGTTGGCAGGGTATGCTCAGACGTGAGTCCCTTGCTCACTTTGCCACTGGATTCAAGCAAGCCTGGCTGAAGACGGCTGAAATGCCAGAAACCGGTCCTAGGATGCTTGTTTCCGGTCCAGGGAAGACATGGCTTGGCAGTTCGGGCTGGACTGTTCCCATGAGGCACAGGGTCAGACTGATTTGAATATGGCCATGTCTGAACTGGGGTGGCAGAGTGGGCTAAAGAACGGTGATGGATTAAACCCAGATCAGTTGACTGGAGGTGAGTGCTTGCAATCTTCAACACTCCGTCCATCATTTCCTTTGGTTTTTGCTTTGTTCGCCCTAAGTTGGCGGGGTATGCTTAGACGTGAGTCCCTTGCTCACTTTGCCACTGGAATCAAGCAAGCCTGGCTGAAGACGGCTGAAATGCCATAAACCGGTCCTAGGAATCTTGTTTCCGGTCCAGGGAAGACATTGCTTGGCAGTTTGGGCTGGACTGTTCCCATGAGGCACAGGGTCAGACTGATTTGCATATGGCCATGTCTGAACTGGGGTGGCAGAGTGGGCTAAAGAACGGTGATGGATTAAACCCAGATCAGTTGACTGGGGGTGAGTGCTTGCAATGTTCAACACTCCGTTCATCATTTCCTTTGGATTTTGCTTTGTTCGCCCTAAGTTGGCAGGGTATGCTCAGACGTGAGTCCCTTGCTCACTTTGCCACTGGATTCAAGCAAGCCTGGCTGAAGACGGCTGAAATGCCAGAAACCGGTCCTAGGATGCTTGTTTCCGGTCCAGGGAAGACATGGCTTGGCAGTTCGGGCTGGACTGTTCCCATGAGGCACAGGGTCAGACTGATTTGAATATGGCCATGTCTGAACTGGGGTGGCAGAGTGGGCTAAAGAACGGTGATGGATTAAACCCAGATCAGTTGACTGGAGGTGAATGCTTGCAATCTTCAACACTCCGTCCATCATTTCCTTTGGTTTTTGCTTTGTTCGCCCTAAGTTGGCGGGGTATGCTTAGACGTGAGTCCCTTGCTCACTTTGCCACTGGAATCAAGCAAGCCTGGCTGAAGACGGCTGAAATGCCAGAAACCGGTCCTAGGAAGCTTGTTTCCGGTCCAGGGAAGACATTGCTTGGCAGTTTGGGCTGGACTGTTCCCATGAGGCACAGGGTCAGACTGATTTGCATATGGCCATGTCTGAACTGGGGTGGCAGAATGGGCTAAAGAACGGTGATGGATTAAACCCAGATCAGTTGACTGGGGGTGAGTGCTTGCAATGTTCAACACTCCGTCCATCATTTCCTTTGGTTTTTGCTTTGTTCGCCCTAAGTTGGCAGGGTATGCTCAGACGTGAGTCCCTTGCTCACTTTGCCACTGGATTCAAGCAAGCCTGGCTGAATACAACTGAAATGCCAGAAACCGGTCCTAGGAGGCTTGTTTCCGGTTCAGGGAAGACATGGCTTGGCAGTTCGGGCTCGACAGTTCCAATGAGGCACAGGGTCAGACTGATTTGCATATGGCCATGTCTGAACGGTGGTGGCAGAGTGGGCTAAAGAACGGTGATGGATTAAACCCAGATCAGTTGACTGGAGGTGAGTGCTTGCAATGTTCAACACTCCGTCCATCATTTCCTTTGGTTTTTGCTTTGTTCGCCCTAAGTTGGCAGGGTATGCTCAGACGTGAGACCCTTGCTCACTTTGCCACTGGATTCAAGCAAGCCTGGCTAAAGACGGCTGAAATGCCAGAAACCGGTCCTAGGAAGCTCGTTTCCGGTCCAGGGAAGACATGGCTTGGCAGTTCGGGCTGGACTGTTCCCATGAGGCACAGGGTCAGACTGATTTGCATATGGCCATGTCTGAACTGGGGTGGCAGAGTGGGCTAAAGAACGGTGATGGATTAAACCCAGATCAGTTGACTGGGGATGAGTGCTTGCAATGTTCAACACTCCGTCCATCATTTCCTTTGGTTTTTGCTTTGTTCGCCCTAAGTTGGCACTGGCAGGGTATGCTCAGACGTGAGTCCCTTGCTCACTTTGCCACTGGATTCAAACAAGCCTGGCTGAAAACGGCTGAAATGCAAGAAACCGGTCCTAGGATGCTTGTTTCCGGTCCAGGGAAGACATGGCTTGGCAGTTCAGGCTCGACAGTTCCAATGAGGCACAGGGTCAGACTGATTTGCATATGGCCATGTCTGAACTGGCGTGGCAGAGTGGGCTAAAGATCGGTCATGGATTAAACCCAGATCAGTTGACTGGAGGTGAGTGCTTGCAATGTTCAACACTCCGTCCATCATTTCCTTTGGTTTTTGCTTTGTTCGCCCTAAGTTGGCAGGGTATGCTCAGACGTGAGACCCTTGCTCACTTTGCCACTGGATTCAAGCAAGCCTGGCTGAAGACGGCTGAAATGCCAGAAACCGGTCCTAGGAAGCTTATTTCCGGTCCAGGGAAGACATGGCTTGTCAGTTTGGGCTGCACTGTTCCCATGAGGCACAGGGTCAGACTGATTTGCATATGGCCATGTCTGAAATGGGGTGGCAGAGTGGGCTAAAGAACGGTGATGGATTAAACCCAGATCAGTTGACTGGGGGTGAGTGCTTGCAATGTTCAACACTCCGTCCATCATTTCCTTTGGTTTTTGCTTTGTGCGCCCTAAGTTGGCAGGGTATGCTCAGACGTGAGTCCCTTGCTCACTTTGCCACTGGATTCAAGCAAGCTTGGCTGAAGACGGCTGAAATGCCAGAAACCGGTCCTAGGAAGCTTGTTTCTGGTCCAGGGAAGACATGGCTTGGCCGTTCGGTCTGGACTGTTCCCATGAGGCACGGGGTCAGACTGATTTGCATATGGCCATGTCTGAACTGGGGTGGCAGAGTGGGCTAAAGAACGGTGATGGATTAAACCCAGATCAGTTGACTGGGGGTGAGTGCTTGCAATATTCAACACTCCGTTCATCATTTCCTTGGGATTTTGCTTTGTTCGCCCTAAGTTGGCAGGGTATGCTCAGACATGAGTCCCTTGCTCACTTTGCCACTGGATTCAAGCAAGCCTGGCTGAAGACGGCTGAAATGCCAGAAACCGGTCCTAGGATGCTTGTTTCCGGTCCAGGGAAGACATGGCTTGGCAGTTCGGGCTGGACTGTTCCCATGAGGCACAGGGTCAGACTGATTGGAATATGGCCATGTCTGAACTGGGGTGGCAGAGTGGGCTAAAGAACGGTGATGGATTAAACCCAGATCAGTTGACTGGAGGTGAGTGCTTGCAATCTTCAACACTCTGTCCATCATTTCCTTTGGTTTTTGCTTTGTTCACCCTAAGTTGGCGGGGTATGCTTAGACGTGAGTCCCTTGCTCACTTTGCCACTGGAATCAAGCAAGCCTGGCTGAAGACGGCTGAAATGCCAGAAACCGGTCCTAGGAAGCTTGTTTCCGGTCCAGGGAAGACATTGCTTGGCAGTTCGGGCTGGACTGTTCCCATGAGGCACAGGGTCAGACTGATTTGCATATGGCCATGTCTGAACTGGGGTGGCAGAATGGGCTAAAGAACGGTGATGGATTAAACCCAGATCAGTTGACTGGGGGTGAGTGCTTGCAATGTTCAACACTCCGTCCATCATTTCCTTTGGTTTTTGCTTTGTTCGCCCTAAGTTGGCAGGGTATGCTCAGACGTGAGTCCCTTGCTCACTTTGCCACTGGATTCAAGCAAGCCTGGCTGAATACGGCTGAAATGCCAGAAACCGGTCCTAGGAGGCTTGTTTCCGGTTCAGGGAAGACATGGCTTGGCAGTTCGGGCTCGACAGTTCCCATGAGGCACAGGGTCAGACTGATTTGCATATGGCCATCTCTGAACGGTGGTGGCAGAGTGGGCTAAAGAACGGTGATGGATTAAACCCAGATCAGTTGACTGGAGGTGAGTGCTTGCAATGTTCAACACTCCGTCCATCATTTCCTTTGGTTTTTGCTTTGTTCTCCCTAAGTTGGCAGGGTATGCTCAGACGTGAGACCCTTGCTCACTTTGCCACTGGATTCAAGCAAGCCTGGCTAAAGACGGCTGAAATGCCAGAAACCGGTCCTAGGAAGCTCGTTTCCGGTCCAGGGAAGACATGGCTTGACAGTTCGGGCTGGACTGTTCCCATGAGGCACAGGGTCAGACTGATTTGCATATGGCCATGTCTGAACTGGGGTGGCAGAGTGGGCTAAAGAACGGTGATGGATTAAACCCAGATCAGTTGACTGGGGATGAGTGCTTGCAATGTTCAACACTCCGTTCATCGTTTCCTTTGGTTTTTGCTTTGTTTGCCCTAAGTTGGCAGGGCATGCTCAGACGTGAGCTCCTTGCTCACTTTGCCACTGGATTCAAGCAAGCCTGGCTGAAAACGGCTGAAATGCCAGAAACCGGTCCTAGGAAGCTTGTTTCCGGTCCAGGGAAGACATGGCTTGGCAGTTTGTGCTGGACTGTTCCCATGAGGCACAGGGTCAGACTGATTTGCATATGGCCATGTCTGAACTGGGGTGGCAGAGTGGGCTAAAGAACGGTGATGGATTAAACCCAGATCAGTTGACTGGGGGTGAGTGTTTGCAATGTTCAACACTCCGTCCATCATTTCCTTTGGTTTTTGCTTTGTTCGCCCTAAGTTGGGAGGGTATGCTCAGACGTGAGTCCCTTGCTCACTTTGCCACTGGATTTAAGCAAGCCTGGCTGAAGACGGCTGAAATGGCAAAAACCGGTCCTAGGAAGCTTGTTTCCGGTCCAGGGAAGACATGGCTTGGCAGTTCAGGATGGACTGTTCCCATGAGGCACAGGGTCAGACTGATTTGCATATGGCCATGTCTGAACGGTGGTGGCAGAGTGGGCTAAAGAACGGTGATGGATTAAACCCAGATCAGTTGACTGGGTGTGAGTGCTTGCAATGTTCAACACTCCGTCCATCATTTCCCTTGGTTTTTGCTTTGTTTGCCCTAAGTTGGCAGGGTATGCTCAGACGTGAGACCCTTGCTCACTTTGCCACTGGATTCAAGCAAGCCTGGCTGAAGACGGCTGAAATGCCAGAAACCGCTCCCAGGAAGCTTGTTTCCGGTCCAGGGAAGACATGGCTTGGCAGTTCTGGCTGGACTGTTCCCATGAGGCACAGGGTCAGACTGATTTGCATATGGCCATGTCTGAACTGGGGTGGCAGAGTGGGCTTAAGATCGGTGATGGATTAAACCCAGATCAGTTGACTGGGGTGAGTGCTTGCAATGTTCAACACTCCGTCCATCATTTCCTTTGGTTTTTGCAGATTTTGATTGGCCTGATTTTGAAGGACCATAAGAATAAATAGAGGGAAAGCCCTGCACAGGTGTGTATACATGTCCTGCAGCATGCCTATGAGGCTGCCCATGTTGGTGTTATTTGCCTGCATTTCATGGTGTAGGTCCTCCTGCAGCTGCTTCATCTCATGGTGATCTGACCAGGACATCATAAAGCTAAGCGGGCAGACATGTCTTTGTGTACAGCATTGTATGTAGATAGCTCAGTCCATGAGAAATGGACATCAGTTGTAATATGTCAGACAAGTGAGATTGGCCAAAATCACAGTCATCGTGTTTTAAGTTACAGAAGAAGGGCCTCATGGTAGTTGTAGTCATTTCAGTCTATACTTGCTGACACATGCAAAATGATTAGTGTTACATAACTGTTACAAAATGCATTTTGGAAGGACTGCAGATTTACATATTAACACATATCATAGGTCCTGGAATTATATTATTATAGTAATTCACTTACAGACACCATTCAACCATGTGACATGTAATGGAGATTGATTCATGTGATCTTATATGCAACAATACACATTAACACGGAATAACGAACGTCTCTGATACTTTGGGAACTACATGTTAGGAAACTAGGCATATAGCACAATGGCAAAAGCTGAGTTGAGAGCAAACAGGACATTGAGGAACTGTGACAGTTAGTGAGGTGTAACTTACCAGACGCCACCCCCCAGGTATTCCTGTCAAACCCTCAGAATGTAGGATGGCCAAGACATCCTCCTCCCAGGGAAACATATATATTGAGGCACTGGGAGTACGACTGCCAGTCTTCTGGGCCTCCAGGATTTGCTTGAAGGCCAGGGAATGTACATTCTAAGCCTGGGCAAAGCACTATGCTACGCTCGCATAGTTTGCGAAGTTTGCGCTACTTCGCACTACGCGAATGCACGTAGCACAGTGCGAACATGCGTAGCGTAGTGTTGCGTAGTGCAGCGGTCATTTTTTGCTTGCTCGCGGTCCTCAATGTCAAGTTGGCGACCGCGAACAAGCAAAATTACATCCCCGCGAGACTTTTTCCTCGTTCACGATCAGCAACATCAAGTTGGCGATCGCGAGCGTGGAAAATAAACCTCCCAGCGAGATTCTCAACGCGAGGAGGTCAGGTTTCTCATTGCGAGAGGTCGCGTATGCCCGCGACCGCTCGCGACCGCTCGCGATGAGAAACTACCAGTCCGCATTGAGAAAGCTGCCGCTCGAGTAAAAATCTACTCGAGCGGCAGAAAACTACAGCTCGCACTGTGCAAGATGCTGTTTTCAATGATTGCACAGTGCCGGTTGCTTGTCCGCACTGTGCAATCATTGAAAACGACATCTTGCACAGTGCGAACAGGGTACTACGCAGTTCGCGATGTGCTACGCATAGCTCGCATAGTGCGAAGTGCACTTTGCGTAGCTTCGCATAGTGCTACTTCGCGAACTACGCCCAGGGTTAGTACATTCCCACTCAGGTCATTCCACCTCTTCCTAATTTTCTCCTGTGTGCCCAGGTGGTACCTAGAGCATTCACTCTGTTGCCTATTCTGGACCACGTTTCCCTTTTCTTACTGAGAACAATGTGTTGGACTTGGGATCCAAAGAATTCAGGCTCTCCTCTTATGATTTCATCTACCATGACTTACAACTCAGCCTTTGAAAAACAAGGATTTTTTGGCGTAACATAACTCCAAATTATAGTAAGTGACAATGAAAAAATACACACCCAGTGAGGTGAGAAAAAAGTGAAACAAGAGTGTGTGGAGAGTGGTAAAAGGGATCGGGGTAAAAATGGGCCGCCTTATCCCACCAAAAATTAGGCTCTGAGTTGCTGTGCTGTAGTGCAGTGGCAAAGGTCTAAAATTAGATGTGTTTTCTCGTGTGATTTGCAGGTGTATCCACTTGGCCAATGGACATCAGTTGTGTTGTATTCGTATCCATTCAATGGCCACTGTTATGGTGCTTTCCTGAGAACGTACCAAAGCGGACTACCACCGCCAGGGAACCACAGCAAGGGGACTGCCAGTACAACTGTGTTCTTGTAATCTGCTTGGTGGGAACCCGCCGCCCTGATGGCGACAGAGTATGCATCGCCAACATTGCTGTCCGCTGCAGCATAGGTGGTAAACAGTTGGCGGTTCAGGCTGCATGCATCGAAATGTGGCAAGCAGAAGACCGCAGACTCCATGGGCTTCTTGGGAGTGCTGCAGCAGCAGTGTGCAGGAAGATTGCCAAACTCGTAATCAGCCCCTTAATATTGGTTCACAATAAACCAAAATAATTTCCATTTCAAAAATAAAAATGAATTAAACACAGGTTCATCTGATGACTTCTAATCCATATACCTTTACAAAAACACGACATATCCACATTCACAAAACACAATGTATCATTGGCACATAAACATTAAATTAGAACTATAAAAAGCACAACAAATATTATTACACTTTGTAAAATCACAAAATACTACCACCAAACTATAAATAGGCCTAAGGCACAACACTACTAAGAAAATGTAACTACTACAAATTAACTCTCAAGAAAAAAAACTACAACTATAACACACAGTAGTTCCCCTCATATGCTAACCCCCAAACCCTAAGAACCTTTAAAAAAGTTCTTACCATATCTGTTGACCAGCAGTAGGTAACCACACCTCTCTCCCATGAAATCTGACAAAACATTGCAGAAATAGAATACAACATGCACTTACACAGAAAGATGGCCACGAAATGAAAACAAATCTATCCCCCTACAGACAAAAACTGGAAGTTTAAAAAAATGTTGAAAAATGTTACAAAATATGATATATATAAAATGTTAGTAAAAAATCCCAAAATGTTCTAAACAAGTATGAACAAAATATAGCTGATTTTGTAAAGCATAATGTAAATTGTACCATAAAATATAGTACTATTTATTACATACTAAAACAAGTATATAATGCCGGTATAAATCAAAACATGTATATATAATAACATGTATATGTGAAAAATAAATATATAGAGTCAAAAAAAGAGGAGGGGGGGACCAGGAGCTAATTAATGGTCCAGTGCCCGTGCTCCAAACTAACCATGAAGTCAACAAAGGGGGGGCACTGTTCCAGAGTGAGTGTTGCGGGAAGTCAAACCCTCACTACAAGGAAAACAAAGAAAGAGAAGAGGAAAGGGTACTAAGTCTAGGACTAAATGAAAAGGTGGGGGTTGGGGAAAAGACAAGTCTTGTCTCTTGTTGCCCTCACACACCCCGAAGGATGTCATGCTTCATCATTGGGCAGTTGCTCCTCATCGGGCCGGCGGCGCAATGCCCTACGGGTCCCCCGAAGGGTCTCTTTAGCTGAGGTCTTTTAGAGAACTGCCGTTGGGTGCATGTGGGTGTGTGGATATAGTCCTAGATAAAGAGTGATATTGTGCGTGCAGTGCATCTTAAAAGTGCGTAAGGGTTACCAAAATAAAGTTTAATTGAGAGGTACCCTTGATAGAGTAAAAAACCCGTAGGTTGGGAGTTACCACCAAAAACGTAATGTGCCCGGGTAACTTATAAGGTCAACATGTTTCAAGCCTATTTTGGTCCAAAAGATCCCTGGCGTTTCATCAGAACCAGAAACAAAGGTGGAGGTGATGTTGTGCACAAAGGTGTTAAAGTAGGAGGGGTACCATTAGCCCTCCAAACGATCAGTGGAGGCCACTACCTTAAGTACTATGAGTAGCGGCTACGACAGATCTGCCCTCTTGATCGTGATCTAGAAGGAGTAGGAGGAGAGAAAACGACAAAAAGTGAAAGAAAACACAAGTCTCAGATGCTTGTATAAAGAGCTCGCAATGAGGTCTCCACTCGGTGTGTTTCCAGGAGGCATACCTTGCATAAAGAGTGTAGTGTGAGACATGGCTAGTGGGATAAAAACAAACCCCCTGCTGCGCGAGTCCTGTGTGGTAGCATAAAAGAGTGTGGAAGGAGGAAAGCTCCAGGCCAAAGGCATAACGTATGTGATGGACCTGGCAGTTCCCCGTCCAACAACCCCCAAGATGCCACCTGTGTCACATGTGTCTCCAGGGTGTAGGGGGTTGTATACAGATAAAGACAGGATGATCCGCTTGCCATCAGACTCATACTGTACCCTGATGTCACACTGGACCATTATGCTTTGGGGGCCAGTGTAAAAAGCTTGACAAAGCGTCTCATTTTTGTCCCTGCTGGACTACTCATACATGTGTGCCAGAAACCTCAATATCCGCCCTTCATGCCTGCTCCCGTGCTTACCTAAAAGGGAGTTCACAGTGCTCCATAAGCTAGAGGCGTAGGGTGCCCGCACCTTACTGGGCAGCAGAGACAGTTAATGGAAAAAACGTAGGGAAAAACCTGGTAAGTCTCGTGGAACACATGGATAAACTTATTGCATGGACTTACTTTGAAGAGAGTTGCTCCATAGTAATTGTCGATGTACTCACAGTTTGACTCGGGTGTCGGCTCAAGAAACCTGCCCTGTCCTGACGCATGCTTGAAGGTAAAGGACTGTGGTTTCTGGCCGTGGTTAAGTACTATCGACAATCAAGATTTCCGGTATGCCCTGTCATCCCTGACTGAAGTGCGTTTGCATGTATGCAGTGCGCGCTGTCTCTGTAACGCGCATGCGTGTAGGAAACCTAGGATAGACTGCACATGTGCGTAGGGAAGCCGGGTGAAAGAGTTGAAGGAAAATGTGGCCGTTTAGCAGATACAGTAAGGGCAGGCACAAGGCTGATGCCCTAATGAGTGGTTGCCTTGGTCACACGCTCCATATGCCGATGTGCGGCTCTAAACATGAGATGTATGTGGATAATCCAGGTATATAACCAGAGAAGGGGGGACTTCATAGTGTGGGATACCCATAGTGGGGGATACCCAATATGTGATCCAGGGAAGATGATATGTTCCCCCAGGTGTTGTTACATGTGTGTGCATGAATACAGGGGGGAAGACTGATCTGCATCTATGCGCCAGAGGACCATCCCGTGGGTGTGGTGTTGATCCAAGCATGTGCATATATGCAGGATGGGAGTTCTTTCATCACAACTGCGCCAGATGGCTAGTCCCATGTGTTAAGGGGGGGAGAGAGAGGAAAGGAAGTTACAACTCTGACCATGGAATTACATAGTTAAGACCTTGTGTGTTGGTGCGAAGGCGGTGAACCCACCGTTGCTCACGTCATAATAGTGAGGAACTGTTCCATCCTGGGTTGGCCTCTAGGATAGTCCAGTGAATGGCTTCGCACGGATGGCCTTTGTCAATGAAGTGGTTAGAAAGCTTGGTGGCAGTGTGTGCCCATCTCACGGCACTTTTGTGTTCACTGATCCTCACCTTGATAGCTCATGTTTTCATTCCGACAAGGTCGCATGGGCATGAAATTAGATATACGCAGTGAGTAATATTGCAATTCGTGTGTTTGCGCTGTTCCCATACAAAATCCCCCAGTTGTAGTGTTTTTGTGTGCCTCGTGGAGGAGCATGCCCCACATGTGCCGCAGGGATAATGTCTTGTGACCCCAGGGAGGTTCCATAGTGTGGTTTCCTTGGGTGACTTGGGTACTTGTGGATGTGTGTTCACCTGTTGATCTCTAAGGTTCTTCGTTCTTTTGAACGCAAAACGGGGTGGTGGGAGATCTGGTGAATCGCTGTTGAGGATCCTCCAATTCCGGTTGATTATCTTCTTTGTTCGATTGGATAATGGAGTGAAAGTGGTGACGCATGAAATCACTTTGTTGGTTTTGGCTTCCCTCGTTTCCAGGAGTCCTTCGTGGGTGTTGTTCCTTGCACGCTTCCTGGTTGCTGTGATCACCTCTCCAGTCCGCCTGCCACCCTTGCAGTGCTGGGACTGGCCGTCAGGGGTGCAACAGTCCTGCACTGCAAATTAGGATACGACAGCCACCCTGGCGATCGCATCCCGCATCCGGCAGCACTGTAAGCAGCACCTGCTGCAATGTTAAAGAGGCATGTTGTGCATTGCCATGCACAACGTGACAGGCATAGTGAGGTGCCTGCCACCTTGTGCATGGCAATGAAGGGGGGTACCTATCCCCCAAGTGCAGCCACCCACCTCCCCACCCCTGCAGGGGCCTGCAACGGGCCCTGATGCAAAACACTGTATGCCTTTCCATGGCGGCATTACCGCCATGGAAAGGTCTGTGTTTGCCTGCATGCTAATCTGGTGGACGGTGCCTGCCAGGCACCGCCACCAATTAGGGCTCCCTGGGATGATTGCTGGCGGCAGACGGTATTTGTGTCCGCTGCAGATGCATTCCAGTTCCCACCGCCATCCTAATATGGCAGTGGGAAATATCCAGTCCTTCCGCCATCCTAATGGGACCCTGTGTGCAGTTACATCCTAATTGGGAATGCAGAACTGCCGACCTATTGTCGGGAAGTTCCTTTCCTGCTATGCAGTTGGACAGAAGCAAGTTCACCTGACATCAAGGGGCACTAGGTGGCGCACAACCAAGATGGCCGCATGCCTGTGAGGCCCCGGTAACCTGGCTCCAATATCCTTCACTAATCCTCTGCCTCTGCTGTGCTTCCTGCGGGCAGACACTGTGAATCGGCAATTCATAACTCCCGCAAGCTCCGGTGTCGTTTTAAGCTGCCGGTCTACGCTCCGGGCAGTGATCGGACCCGAGGAGTACGGACAGTGGTGTGCCCCTGTGTCCTGCTCGATGCCCGGCTCGGCGGCGCTGCTAACTCTAATGCCGCGGCTGCCCATGTGGGTGGTAGGCCGTGAGATGCCCGTTTGCAGGTCAGCAGGGAAAAGCAAAATTCACCCGTGCTGAGCCTTCCATCAGTGAGTGTGCTGACCACTGACTGCGGCCGGTGGTGAGAGCTGAAGGTGCGGGCAGGTGTCCCCTGCGCGGCCTGCACTTTAAAGACTTTACGACCCACCGTTGGCACGTTGTTGAGAGGATCGCCCTTCAGGCCCGGCCAGCTTTGCTTTGGTGATTTGACTTCAGAGGGAGGGCAATAGGTGTGAACCGCGTGCTGCAGCCCCGGAGTCTCCGCAGCCCTGGAGTGCAGCTGACTCGTTGTGTTGTGGGGACGGGCTGGGACATAATGCGCCCCCCCTTGGACTGCTGGCACCATCATCGCCTCATGTCTCTCTCCTGGCGGGCTGGTCCTTATTGAGCCCTGTGGGCGCATGGAGACCGGGCGTTTATGGGAACACTGTTTGCTGACCCCCCCCAAGGAGACGGCATGATTGGGCAATTTTCCCACACACTGCGCGAACGGCTCTTGTGCCGAGACTGACGAGACCCTGGATGAAGCTATCCCCTTTAAGGAGGACCAGGCTCTAGCTTCCCACATTGGAGTTGAGCGGGGGCAGCAGCGCATTCCTTGGCGCCCTTCTTCAGGGCGGGCTGCCGTAGAAGCGACGGGAGACCCCAGTCGATAGTGGGATTCTGTGACTACCTGCACTCAGTTGCGTCCCACTCTCCCTCCGCCATCTTTCAGCCCGACTAGAAGCGCCCCCTCGGACATCTGACTGGGGCTATTCCTACGACTCCGGCATCTGACATGGGCAAGCCACATGGTCGGCAGACGCAGCTGGTGTTCGATGCAAAGAGAGCGGCCATGCGGTCCAATTCTGAAGACTCCAACTCAGCTACAGGAGATATGGCGCAGGCAAAGCCTCCAGTGCAGGCAGATGAGGTCAAGTCGTTGCTCCTAGCACTACAACACAGCATGACCGATCTGTCCTGGAAGATGGACACCATGAATACGCATCTGGACTTCCTGGTCCAGAAGGTTGACAAACACGATGGGCACCTGAAAGAAGCAGAGAGGCGCATATCGGACAACGAAGATTCCACCTTGAAGCTACAGCAACAGACCTCGCACATGGACAAGCTGCTCAAAGTCATCGCAGCGAAGAATGAGGAGTTGGAGGGCCGTAGTCACTGCAATAACATCAGAATCCTGGGAATTCTGGAGAGCACAAACACGGGCCGTATGGAGGAATATGTGGAGCGCTTATTACTTGGTGCGAGTGAAGGAAATCCATTCTCCCCACAATTCATCGTTAAGCGAGCACATCACTCTCTGGGACCCCGGCCTCCCCCTGGAGCACCCCCAGACCAATTGTGGCCCGCCTCCTCAATTATCGAGACCGGGGCGCTGCTCTGAGGCTGGATAGGGATCACAAGAACCTGCAATATGAAGGGGTGGAATTCACCATCTTTCTGGACTTCACTGTGGCAGTGCAGGAGGTGAGGCGCAAGTTTATCGGAGTTAAAAAGAAGCTCCAAAAAGCTCAGATCGAATACGCCCTCCTGTACCCGGCGTGCCTACAGGTCTCTCATCGAGGGAGGAGAAACATCTTCACCAATCCACGATAGGTGGAAGAGTTCCTTAAATCTATTCAACATCGCTCTCCCGGAGGTGCTTCGGAGGATCGAGTAGCTAGGTCTCCCTCCCCTCAAACTGGTCGCTGACTCTCTCTGGAGAGGGTGATGTGAAGAGCTCTGCGGGACCCCTCTCGAACTGGAGCCCTCGGCAGATCTCGTTAGACATGATCTGTGTGAGTGGGAGCTGGGGGCCTGACGGAGACAGCATGCTGACTGAGAGGTGGTGAGCGGTTCACTGGTGGCGGTATCCAGATAAGTGACTGTACATGATACACGCATCTTATTCGCCCCCTTTTCTGTACTTTTTTGGTAACCCTTCTGCAGCATGGCAAATGGTAAAAACTCTCTGTTTGAGCCAGGGGACACCCTCCTCCCCCCTGGTCGATTCTTCCCTGCTGGGACTCTGCATACAACTTGGCCCGGGTGGTAAGAGGAGTGGTTTTTGTGCTCCCCTAGTGACCCCCACCATAGGAAATCCCCCTCACCAATGGTTGGTTCTATTTGTTTTAACTGTTCAACATGTCTTTAATTGCTTTGCAAGCTTCTTGCTAACTCTGGATGTGGGTGGGTGGGCTATTCCCGGCACAATTGGGGTGCTGTGGTGGGTGCGGGTGGGTCAGAGGTTTGTTATTGTACTTCAACGGTTCCAAAATGATGCATCACCAACTGCATCTCCTGACACACATGACTCAGCTTTCAGGCAGATCATCGTATAGGGCATCAACTATTGCCTTTTCACATCATGACCATGGAATCCAACACTGACCTCTGGCGAATCAATCTACTCACGTGGAATGTTAGAGGCCTCGGGGACCCCCGTAAACACAGACAACTCTTGGCCTACCTAGAACAACACCAAATACACATAGCCGCATTTCAGGAAATGCACACCACCCCCCACAAATTGCCGTACTTTGGGAGTAGGTGGGCGCCGATAAGGGTATTCTCTTCATACTCGTCTAACTCCAGAGGCACACTACTACTGATCAAAAAAGGCACTCCCTTTGTCTTGGGTGGCTCGGCAGGTGACCCCTCGGGCAGGCATTGTCTTCTGTGGGGCTGTCTAGGAGGACAATCAATCACCTTGATCTCTTACTACGGCCCTAACATAGATGACCCCAATTATTACACTTCGCTTTGGGGGCAAATCCTGGGACTGGGCTCCACGCATATATGTTGGGGAGGGGATTTCAACACGACGCTTTGCCCCACAGTAGACCGTTCTCACCCTCAGCCCCACCACTACACACAAACACAGGAAACTCTGTCACAGCTCCTCCAAACTCACGGTCTGGTGGATACCTGGCGTCATGGTCACCAGGGGCAGAGAGAAGGTACATATTACACCACCGCTCGGGCCGCCTGGTCCCGCCTGGACTATTGGTTTGTCTCCCGGGGGGGGTGCTCCCTTGGATAACCTCCGTGACCCATATGGCCAGAACGTTCTCCGACCACACACCTGTGCTTTTGCGGTTGACCCTCCCCTTCTCCGTTGCTCCTCCTTTCAGCTGGAGGCTGGTGCCTGAGGCACTCCTGGACACGGTCTTTCAGGCTGAACTGGGAATGGAGATCTCAGATTTATTTTGCCGGAACAGGGGATCTGTTTCTAGCATCGGCACTCTCTGGGAGGTTTTTAAGGTTACCATTCGCGGCTTCTGTATTGCCAAAAGCTTTGGAGTGCTTCAGGACATTCAGCGTAGCTTGTGCAGACTGGAGGGGGCACTCAACCTTTTAGAAACAGATATGTGGTGTGATCCAACAGGCACCCGGAGAGCTGACCTCAGGACCAAACTCACCGAATATATGGATACTGCAGAGCGGGAAACTCGCGTTAGAGAGAAACATTTCACTGCCCGTCGCTATGGGGAAGGTGAGAGGCCAGGTAGAGCACTCGCCATGACCCTGCAAAAGCCACGATTTTCTAATTATATTTTAGAGGTGCAAGATGCATCCGGCACATGCCACAGGGATAGTCATGCAGTTACTAATACGTTTACCACCTTCTATGAGACACTCTATGCCACCCGGTGCTCCACGCCCCCAGATTTCATCCCTTCCTGAAAGATATTGCTTTGGGGTGGTTGGGAGATCACCACCGAGAATTTCTAGCCGCACCCTTTGAGACAGACGAATTTAGAGAAGCGATTCTGAAAATGAAATCGGGCACGGCCCCGGGCTCTGCCAGCCTGCAGGTCGACTTCTATAAAACCAACTTCGAACAGTTGATCCCCATATTAAGGGAAGTTTATGATGAATCACAGGAATCTCAGGTCTTGCCGGCATCTCTAAGGGAGGCCCTCATTATATCCCTACTAAAACCAGACAAGCCTGCGGATCGATGCGATTCATACAGGCCGTTCTCCCTGATCAACACGGATGCGAAGATCTTGGCCAAGCTTGTGGCGAATAGACTTTGCCTCCTAATGGAGAACCTGGTGCTGCCAGACGAGGCGGGCTTCATACCGGGGACAGCGACTTCTCACAATTCGCGTTCCCTGTTCTCAGTTATGCACAGCGTTGACCCGCAACTAGCGCTTGTGGCTGTCTTTCTGGATGCCACGAAAGCCTTTGATTCAGTAGAATGGGATTACCTCTTTACCACACAACAGTGCATGGGCCTATCTTGTGGATCCGTCTTCTTTATGCCTCCCCCACAGCTCGTGTACATATAAATGGCTATGTTTCGTCCCCCATCATGCTTACAAGGGGTACTCGGCAGGGATGTCCACTCTCCCCGTTATTGTTTGCACTTGCAATTGAACCCCTTGCGGCGAGATTTCGGCAACATCATCTGGAAAAGGGCCTTTGGTGTTTCCAGCGTTCCATATTGGTCTCATTATATGCGGAAGATGTTACTTTATATGTGAAAAACCCGATCCAAAATCTCAACCCACTGTTGCGGGAATTCATACGCTTCGGCGGCCTGTCGGGCATCACCATTAACTGGACTAAGTCACAGGTGTTCTCACTCATTGCTGCTGCGGAGCCTTTCCCCATAGACTACCCCATGGAATGGTGTCTTGACACTGTGAGATATCTGGGGGTACAGATCACTAATGCTCATGAAGAACTTCTACGCTGCAATTATGGACGTACATTGGAGCATGTCACCCCCTGCATCAATAGATGGATAGCCCTCCCTCTTACAATGGCAGGATGTATTTCGCTCATTAAAATGATCATCCGCCCTAAATTCTTATATTTATTTTTAAACATACTGCTTTACCCCGGTCGGCCCTTCTTTAACATGCTCCGATCGGAGCTCATAAGATTGGTCTGGGGAGTACGCAATCCCGGTTACAGTGGGAGATACTTACCCGGCCTTATTCACATGGCGGTTTCGATGAGCCCAATCTCAAATTGTACTACTTATGTGCCCAGGCGCTCTTTGCGCACTATTGGGTACACCCCCCCAGATACACACCCCAGGTCGCCACAGAACATTGGCTGGCGCATCCCATCCCACTAGACAGGATTCTTCTGTCTGAACCGGAGGGCAGGCCTGGGGGCCGTCTTCCGTAGACTCCACTATTAAGGCCTGGCAACGGCTCCTTTATCTACTTAAGGCACCAAATCTCTATTCTCCAAGGCTCCCATTGACCTATCATCCGAAGATGCCCCTTCTCTCAGAGGGAATATTCTCCAAGGCTAAATTCAAATTCCAGATCACTACCTGGGAGGACATTTATTTAAATGGTAAATTTAAAGATATGTCGCAACTGTTTCACACCGCACAAACGTCCTCAATGGATTTGTTTTGTACGTGCAACTGAGGCAGGGTATTAGAGAATATATATCCGTCATACCCTAGAGAACCCCCCACAGTGGCCCGGCTCCATAATATGCTACGCGCCCCTGAGGCCTCCCATTTGGTCTCGACTTTATACCGTAGCCTGTACACAGATATTGCCTGCAAGCCCTGCCCGGACAGAAATAAGTGGGGCAAGGAGCTGGGTTATGATATTACAGACCAGCAGTGGGACTACTGCTGCAAGCAAACCGAGATTGTCTCCTCCAATAGCCGGCACCATATCACACACTATAAATTCTTGCATCGTACATATTACACTCCTGCTTGGCTACATCGTTATGGGCTCAGGGAGGATGCACGCTGTGATAGATGCAAGGCAGATAATGCCGATTTCTTACATCTGGCATGGTCCTGTGGGCCAATACAGTTATATTGGCAGCAGATATTCAACGCCCTGGAACACATGACCCTGCTGTAAATACAAATCTCCTCAATCTTGGCATTGTTGGGATACACCAAGACGATTCCAGCTGCCCAGCGCAAGTTCGTCTCCTTCAGCATACTTTTAGCCAAGCGCAGGGTGGCCTGTTGGTGGGGCAGGGGGAGGGCACCAAAATTTAAGGAATGGCTAGGTGATCTGATCCTGTGGCAAGAGCAACTGAACACTTACGCTGAGTCCCTTCCTGTATCATCCAGACCTCAAGATATATGGGCCCCCCTAACAGTGTACTTAATAGAACACCCACTCACGGTGACTACTGACATGATCTCAACATCTGCCTAGAGTGTTTGATCTCACATGCGCACAACTGGGGGAAGCTGTTTTGTATTATGTACAAGAATTTATCAATTGCATATTTGATTTGTCCCCTATGGCTGCGTTTATGGACTGTCTTCCTGCACAGATATGGACAGGACTGTGCTAATGCCCTTGGCTGGCACTAAGAGGCCCAGAAGAAACGGTCTTTAAGTCTATCACCAAATAATGCATGCATCATCTTCTTTGTATTGTGTATTGTCGTGCTCAAGTGTCTGTACCATTGCTGGAACCAAATGTTTATTTTTGACATGTTTATTTGTCATTGTATGAAACATAAATAAATAAATAAATTTAAAAAAAGTTCACCCGACATCGTAATGAGGGCTCAAATCTTTCATATTTACTTTTCAACTCCAATCTAAACCAAATTGGGAAAGATGTTTGACACTAAAGGTGTCACATTTACTAATCCAACTCCAACCTAATCAATTTGTGGGGAAAACTTGTTATAATTCAATATTTTTCTGAATCATCCATAATTCGCAAAATTATATTGCTTACTGATCAATTAATCCCTGGGTTGTTGATAACAATACTGGTGGAGGAGAAACGTGGCAAGCAGTATTCCTATAAGGGAGATTCAGTTATTTGAAGGCCCCTGAAGAAGGGTCTACAATGACCCAAAATGAATTGGGTAGGACTCTGGGCCTAATTTATCAACAAGCAAAATAATATAGCGATTTATGGATGATTCTGCAAAATTTTGAATTATTACAAGTTTACTTGGATTGCATCAGCCAATGAAGCAATTGGTGTTACAACAATTGATTACTTGATTGAACTTTGAAATTATTTAAGAATACATGAATACATGTTTTCAAGGTAAGTGCAACCGGTAGCCAGGGAGTGGTTTTTCTGCTTCTGACAAACTTACTTCTGAATATGTTACATACGAATATTAATGTATCTGTTTATTTCAGTGACTGTGTTGTGGATAGAGTAGGACATATTAACATTTAAATAAATGGTAATTAGAGTTTAGTTGGCAACTCCTTCCATCCAATACTGGTTATGAGTCTTGTTTTGAATCTGCATACAATGGTACTTTTGTCATGGTGGCTGAATTTTGTGCTGGCTGAGTTGTTTACGTTTACAGTAGTGGTGATTGAGTTGGTGGTGGTGGCAGTGGAGGCGATCGTGGTCTGACCCCTAAAACATGCTCATATTGACTATTCTCTTAGTTGTCATATTTAGGTTAACTATACGTCCCTTGCGTATGGAATAAAGTGTTCCAGGGTCTGTAAGCTAAATGGCACTAGTGGACTACAGCACTCATTGTGCCACCCACAACAGTAACAGTGCAAACATACCTGCAGGCCTAACATAGTAGTCTGTCTGTGTGGTTTTAAAACTGCTACTTCAACCTTTCACAATATACCTTCCGTTTAAGTATTAATAAGTCACCCCTAAGTAGGCCTTACTCCCTATAAGACAGGGGGCATGGTGTTGAAAAGAAAGACATGTATAAATTTAATGTTAAACATGTCCTTACAGTGAGAAGACCCAAAAAGCGATTTTCAATTTAAAAGGGTTAGCTATTCCTTCGGAAAGCAATGGAATTACATATTAACTTTAATAACTTTAATTTGAATAATGTTTATAATTAGTAATAATCTCCAGCTTGTAAATAACTACAACATTAATTTTTGGGCTTTTGGAAATATTTATTACTAACCCAATTCACTTGTGAATTTATATTTGTAATAAATAAATACACAAGGGAAGAAGGTTTTCACCATCTTGGATCTAGTCATAGAGGAGTACTCTGGCATTGTTGGCAGAAGGGCACAAAGGAACTGCTGAAAGAGTTGGTAGGGTTACCCCAGGGAACGTTTCCCCTATTGATTAGTGAGAGGCCAGGAGTCACCTCCACCCACAGGCTAGTGTCAGCCACATATATTTCAATCCTAGGCACCTTCTTCAGAACATTACTGGACCTCTGAAAAATAAATAAGAATTCCACGTGCTTTGAGACCCGTGACGAGACCTGAAAGACTGGACATGCTCCCACTTATACCCAGGACACAAAAGTGTCCTTTTATCTGAAGAGCCCAGATGACCAGCTCAGCTCCAAGTAGACCTGCCTTGGACTCTGCTGGTGGCTTCTGCTGAAGTGAATTATAACCCAAAGTGCTGCTCCTGAGGGCTTGGAAACTTTGGCCATTTCAAATTCTACTCCCAACATTCTGAAAAAGGCCTGAGACATAAATACTTTTTAGCTCCAAAGACCTCCAAAGTACTGGGACAATCCTGTAAAATCAATACAATGAAGTTGCATTACGGCTGGACCATAGATTCTGGTTACTTCGAATCAGAGTTTTTGCGCTGCAACTAATCCATTCTAGTGGGACCTTTAAAAGCAGTTATCTGTCCTTGTGTAGTTCTGATCAGCTACCTGGCAACCTTTCCCAGCTGGAAGAACCCGAGGTCAAAAAGAATGTAAACATAGAAATATTTACTGTGTTAAGGCTCCAAAAAATATCCGGCTGACATGACAACTTCCTTGGGCTCTAATTTAAAAACATTCTGCTTGGAGTTTTCCTGCCAAAAAGTAAATGGTTTCACTGGGATCTCATCTTTTGGATATCTGGACTCATGGAGCCCTTTTCTTCCAAAATATTTTTGACTTAACTTAATTACAATTAAATGTCATTAATTATTAAGAACTATTAATTTAGCATCACCATTAGGTAACTTAAAGTTAAAAAATAATGAATATCAAGTACAGTGGAGTCATTATTAATAAAAATTAAACAAAGTTTAAGTTACTATTTTTTATATTAGAAAGCAATATAGATTCATGTTTTTAATTGTATTGAATATAGAAAGAATTAGTTAAGGTTTTTAGGGCTTAGGGATGGATCGTGAATAAGGGTATGTTAAACCGGTTATCCTTGGTGTGGTCTTGCCCCAAACTTTGCCTTCATCCCTCCTGTTTTCTGAATTTTATTTTGGTTGGCATTGGAATTCTGTGCACTTTGCCACAGATAACCAGCACTAAAAAGTTCCTAAGCTGGAATATGTAGGTCTGGTGAGTGAAGACTAGAGAGTGCTCTATCTCCAGTCTCTTGCATAAATGTATTTATCTCCAAGTGAATGAGAATGGTTATGCACATAATTTTAGCAAGAACTTCTCTTTATCTGCCTCAGTCTGTACATGTTTCAAACCATCGCGAATCAGTTCTGTGATTCCTGGCTAGACAAGCCCTTCTGCAATGCCATAAAAACCCTGGGGCAGATTTACTACTTCTGGCGCATCTCTGCTAATCAGCAGGGATGCGCCAGAAGAGTTGCAACGCATCTGCCCACCCATGTGCCACCACTGATGTGCCGCATTTACAATGCGGCGCACCGTGGTGCACAGATGGGCAGATGCGTGTCATATCCCCCTGCGGAAAGACAGGCGCATTGCTGGAGTTGCGTGGCAAGCGAGACGCAGCTCCAGCAAGGCTCGGGGTGCCCCTAGCCTAACATGCTGCGTCAATCCTTACGCCTGCTTTAAGCAGGCGCAGGGTTTTGACGCAGCATGGCCGTAAAAGTGACTGAGTGAAATCTTGTAGATTTCACTCAGCCACTTTTCTGATGCTTTTCTGAGCCGGAACACCCCCCCGTGCAGGAACGCCCACATGTGGCACAGGGCTTTACAACCTGACGCATCTACCTAGATGTGTCACGTTGTAAATAGCGGTAAAAGTGATGCAACGGCGGCGCAAATCTGGCATAAGGGGCTTGTAAATTTGCCCCCATGTCCCAGAGGTATTCTGTATACCATACCTCGATTCTGGTATTTTTCAAGGATTTTTAAAAGATCTGTAAAGTCAAAATGGAGGTGCTGTTTTTAGATCCTTGCTGACTTCAGCAGCTTTGGTTCCTTCATTTTTGCGAACTCCTATCCCTACAATCCTGAGTGCTCCCAACCTCTCCTTCCTTATTGACGTACCTTTCACTTCATTACTCCTGTGACTTCATGGTAATATTTTCCAACACCTGATAGGCAAATCTAATTAACTTTTAGGTACCTAATATATGGAACTACATGTACCTTGGGCCCGTAAATTAAATGCTACTAGTGGTCCTGCAATACTTATTGACCGACCCACTTAAGTAGCTCTTTAAAACATGTCTCAGGCTAGCCATTGCAGCCTGTAATGAAGTTTTAAATTGCCAATTTGACCTGGCAACATAATCCTTTTGAGAGGCCTAAAACTTACATTTTTAAAACAAATTAGTTATCTCTAAGGTAGTCTTTAAACAGCCCACATGGCAGGGAGTATTGTATTTAAAAAGTAGACAAGTGTTTTTGAGTTTTACATGTCCTGGTAGTGAGAACACCCTACATTTGTTTTTCACTACTGTAAGGCCCATCTCTCACATTGCATAATATTGGATTGCCTTAGCAAATTTAATAAGTGTTAACCTTTGATTGGGAACAGGTAGTGATGTCAAGTTTGGACTCGAATGAATTGCATTCTCGTTGATGTTAAAATTGGAACTTAGGTCACCATTCTGAAAATGTCACTTTTAGAAGCTGGATTTTTTTTTGTAACCTTTTGGTGCCTGCTGCCTATGTTCTGGGTCACATGATTGAGAATAGCTTGGCAGTTTGCCTTTGTGTAGTCCTCTCAGACAAAAGGGGACTAGGTGTTGGCTGGACAGCCATCCTGCCAGTATAAATGGAATGGAGCTGTTACCTGCCTCACTTACATTTGAAATGACCACCTTCAGCACACATAGAAAGGGCCCTGACACCAGTCTTTTGCCACCCCACATTACATGGAGCTTTGGCACAGGAAAAGAATACCTTTCCAGGACCAGATGTGTGGGTAGCCAGGATGTCATCCCCATTTCAAAGGCTAGCACCAAGTATAAATATTGAACCTCCTGAACCATCTCTTCAGTACACTACAGAAGAAGGACTGCCTTGTTCCCCAGAGGACTTCCTTGTTTCTTGAGGCCTGTCCTGCTCTCTGAGAAGGAAGGCTGAACCTCCTACCTTCATCTCAGAATAACTGGAGTGACTCCAAAAGTTAATTGGCTGACCTCTTTTTTTGAGCTACGGGGACACAACAAGCTGCAGAGATTCCCCGCAACTGCTTAGCTGACCTATTGCAGATGGACCTGCCTTGACCTGCAACTGGATCTGCTTGAGCCCTGCCACTAATATCTTTGTTGTAAGAGTGAAATGGTAGCAGCCACACTGGCATAAGAGTGGAAGCTATGCCTTCATGTGTGGCTAAAATTTAATCATGTCTGCATTCCGTGTTGGGAATTACCAATCACTAATGCCAGGATTAGTTACAAAAGGAACATTCTTGTCATTTAAATGATATGAATTTTTAGATGGAAAGCCCTTCGGTAAAAGGGTGCCTTTCTAAAAAGCATTTACAGCAACCAAAATATAATTGTCGATACAAGTTTTAGAGCATGTTATCACTGCAATTTTAGATGTGGCAACTGCAGATTTGGCCATATTATCAGCCATAGAATCCATATGGCATGTGCTCCCACACGTCAATGCATCAATGTGTACATAACATGAGTTTGTGGCAACCTATCCTTAAGATCTGCCACTTTAACCCAAATCGGCTTGCACTTTATCATGCTACCCCTGGAATCTCTGATATCATTTTGTTGCCAAAAATGTAAATTCTCATTAATGGACTGTACACAATAATACAAATCACAGACTTTAGGATTTGTTTGTTCAAGTGCAAGAAGTAAAGCCTTCAGTTCAACCAATTGACCAGTGCAGTCCCCAAGAGACTGTGTGTGAATAATCTGAGGGTGAAAGACACGACTGGAGATATTTCCAAGAATTATGGTGCATGCAGCGGAATATTGCTACTGAGAACCGGATTCACTTTTGGATTGTTGACCCCTAGAGAGCACGTCGACATTGACTGGGACTATTGGCCATTACTTTGGCTTTCGAGCATACAGGACGCTGAGAATAATCATCCTACACGTGACTACGTTCATGTGGAGGTGGATCAATACTTTGGAACTTATACTTTGGATGATGGTTGGACTTTTTACTTGTACTAACTACTCTAATACCACCGACTTTGGAGAATTATATAATTGATACGTCCAACATTCCGTTAACTAGCGGACCCTGTTTTACCTGTTGTTGACTTTTGGAACTATTGACCTATATAATTAGAACATCATGGATTGCAATTACCTTAGCAGAGCCTTGATGGAGTTCCATTTGGAACGAAACGGGTTGGCTGATGTCTGATTTTAACAACAACTACAATAAAGGAAAATATATTTTTTGACACATTTGAAGCTTTTCTGACCTCGCTTCTGGTGAACCTTTCTTTTTCTCCTGAACTGTTTATCTGGTTTCCAGTGGAGTGAAAGTGCGGCGAACTCTGGAAGTTGATGCACAGACTATAGTACTTTTTGATTTATTTAGAAACTGAGGTGCTTAACCGTGGTCAGCCGCATTTGCGTGCTTATTTCATTACTTAGAACCTAAAGCAGGTTGTGCTTAACCATCAGTGTAAATTATGGACTCATATCAGTCAAGAGGCAGAATTGAAGAAGGGAAAGAATAAACATGTTTATATTGCAACAATTCTTGTGTTTGGGAAGGAGGGTCAAAGACGAAGACTATATCCACAGCTGGTAAGCAAGTAGCCCATTGTAACCAACAAGGGTGGATGGCTTTTGCATTAGAAACACAGGCCTTTGTGACAGCCTCTAAGGCGGGCAATGGAGAAGCAACAATAATGTGTGTACCTTGAGCAAGTAGTCATTACTTTAAGAAGGCCATTTACACAGCAGTTCGATTTTTTCAGTAGAAGCAAAACGCATTTCAGCAGGCGAATATGAATACGCTTTATAAGCTATGGGCACTCTTTCATCTTCTTTGAAGGTGACATATGTAAATTCAATTGCACCCGGTAATATTTGGATGACTAAGTTTGTAGTATTGACATGTGTATGTAAATAGCGTGTTTCAAGCAAGTCACACTATAAAGATCTGAGTGTTTCAGTAGGTTCCAGTAGGAAGCAGAAAAATCTGGGCATATTAAGGCATAAAGAGGTTTAATACGTTAGACCTTTTCAGGTATAAAAGTACTGCTAAATTTCAAAAATCCCAGCAGCGATTGCAATTTTTTTAAGTTGTACTTAGAGACTGCAATTGGGCACACTTTTTCGGAAAAGAAAGGGCAAAACTTTTCCGTTCATGTGCAAGTTCATATCCTAAGAAAAGGAGACTGAGAAAAGCTATATTTTTTTAAGTTGAAAGGATTAGTTATTATGTGATCCACTCTTGCTAAACTGAGGTTCAATTCGTCCTCCATCAAGTAGATATAATCCTCGTTTTACAGAGCATCAGGATCAATTTCATGAAGAGTTGCATAATCTGTGCTGCAAAAACTCCAGGGCTGTTCTTATAGCCTATATGAAGTCGGGAGTAGCGCGTTTGAAATCCCAGTGCACTAAAAGAGGACCAGTCATGGTTCTCAGGAGCCAAATTGTGATTAACAAAAACATTGGAAATATTCAAAGTGGTTTTATATTTTTTAGGAACAACATTACTAATGAGCGCAGTTCCATGGGTATTTTGTGATGCCAATGTGTGTGTGTATCACTGTGCAAATGGCTATAATCTTAGACAATGCGATGTGAATGATCTGATTTCAGAACAGGACAAAGAGGATTCTTCATCAGAGAAGCACAGGGTTTATTTACTCCCTGGTACCCCAACTGGGAAAAAATGTTGTTATGGGTACTTTTGCATCCCATTTAATAGGACACTATGGTTGAACTTGAGGTGTGGACCATTTAGGAATAACATAGTAAGGAGAATCCTTACCCCAACCAGTATGGTTACGAAAAATTGCAGGGTCCAACGCAAGGGCCCATCCAGAGGTATAAGCTTGTTTGACTTCGTGAGGGACAAGGTATGGGAAAGAAGGGAGAATTAAATTGTCATCCTGGAGGCATGCAATATTAAAAGGTGGAGACCAGTGAAGCTGCACCAAGAGAATGTCATAAGACGTAGTTAAATTGTTCCAAAATATTGCTTTAATGGTGCATTTGACGTCACCTTCAATTTGAATATCCAAGTGATATAGTCTGTCTGGGGGGCTACGTGCGAGTACTATTCTGTTTTCTGCTGCATTGCCAAAGACAGTCGCCGCCCGACTCCTGTTCAGGAGGAGGGTTCTCACTGTTTGTGGCATATTTAGCTGTTAAGCCGCAACGTTGTTTTTCTGAAAAGTGGCTTTATAAGCAGGAGGTCTATCCTCTTTCTTTATCTTCATGTCAGACAAGCGTTGTGTCTCCCTTTTCAGTTTCATGTACTCTAATTGTCTGTTGTCACATCACCCTCCTCGTCCTGCTGCTGATCAGATGAGTCCTGAAAGGAAAGAGGAGAACGGGGATCAGGAATCTGATACCTGTTAGGAGTCTTAGGGGTATATTCACAAAGAAATTGATGGAGCGCGGCGTTAGCCTTCTTAGCTTAACGCTGCACACCACCACTTTGGAAACGCAGGGCTACACCAAATTTACAACAATACAGTGCAGCCCTGCATCCCCCCCTGCACTGGCGCTAATTTCAGATGCCTAGTGCCAACACAGGCACCCTACCTTGCACCATAGTGCAAGGGTGACTGCGTTGTGGGAATGATTGTTTATGTGCAGGAAGTTGTCCCTTCCTGCACATTAGGCCTGGGCGGTAAATCCGTTCTGCTTGCGGAATTTGTGGAATTTGGGCAAATTTGCGTTCAACAAGCAATTCCACGTGTTCGCGGAACTCTGAGTGCTCGTGGAGATTTTTTACCATTTCGTGGAGCTTTGCGTTCCTGTGGCGATAGGGGATTGTAAATATGACCCTTAATTTTTGGGCGATCATGAAATTCGTATCGCCTTCCAGAGGATTCACTGGGCAGAGAGCTCACTTCTGACACACATAGTGGACTCTTTAGATAAACCTGAATGCATTGAGGATGTAGTATCATCCATTGCACACCTCAAACACTTGAAAGCCCTTGGCCCTGATGGGTTCCCCTATACATTTTATAAAACCTTTTCTTAAGAAATGGCCCCTATTCTTACTAGGCTCTTCAACTGTTTTGTCTTCTTGAGCTCCCTTACTGACTCTATGGACCCGACACTATGTGGGTCAAAAAGACCAATATTGCACCTAAATATTGATGCTGAATTAATTGCAAGTATTCTAGCTCATCGCCTCAATCCCAATATGTCAGTTCTGATCTCACCAGTTCAAGCCAGTTTTATCCCAGGGCGACAATCCCGGGAGAGCACTTGATGCATCATCTGCTCAACAAAGTATCTTGCACGCAAATGGAGACCCTTCTTTTCTCCATCGACACAGAGAAAGAGCTAGAACTAATGTGAATGTTAATGGGCTCTCTTCTTTACTTCTCCCTGTTCGTTGTGGTACCAGGCAGGGATGTCCCATTTCTACTTTTCTATTTGCCCTATATATGTAACCCCTCGCCCAACTCATTTGGGCAAATCCGGGTATCTCTGGCATCACATTCCTTGGGGAACAACATCTAATTAGCCTATATGAAGATGACATGATTCTAGCCATCTGTGACCCCTTGATCTGCATGTCTGCCTTAGCTAGTGAGCTCCCGACCATTATATCCCTTTCTGGGTTCATCATCATTATGCAAAAATCACAAATTCAGAATCTTTCAGTTCTACCCCAAATGAAACCTCTTTAAGGCACAATTTCCATTTGATTGGGCTTCTATATCCATTCCTTATCTTGTGATCCAATTAGCTTGTTCCAGGAATGAGCAGCTGTAAGTAAGAAGGAATGGCCACCTCCTCTAACATAGTGAACACAAAATAATGATGGACGGAGTGCTGAAACTTTTCAACAACTCACCCCTAGACAAGAGATCTGGGTTTAATCCATCACTCTTTTGCTCACTATGCCACCCCAGTTTGGACCCAGCCATATGCAAATCATCAGTCTTGACCATGCTCCTTATGGGAACAGTCCAGCCCAAACTGCCAGGCCAGGTCCTCCCTGGACCCGAGACACTCATCCTTGGCACTGGTTTCTGGGTATTACCCCTCATCAGCCAGGCTATCTTGAATACAATGGCAAAGTGAGCAAGGGACCCACGGCTGGGATACCATGCCAACTTAGGGTGAACAAAGCAAAAACATGGAGATGATGCCGGAGCAATGAAACCAGTTTGCCAATTTCTATCTTTGACAACAGCTTTGTTATCCCTGCAGTGAATTTAATTGGCATCCCTGTTTTCAGGTGTGTTTCTCTCAGCAGGGTAAAATATACTAGCCCTGGTATGTAACCAGGGAAGGGAACTAGAGGCAGCGGGCGCTAGAAGATAGCCAGCCTCCAACACAAAATGTTAAACACAAGCGGGGCTGCTCCTAGTGAGGTGATCTACAGGTGCCTAGAGATGCGTGATTGGTGGGGGCATCTTACAAAAAGTGAAGGACTGGCCTCACACACCGCCTGGTGTCATGCTTCCTAATAGGCTGTCCTCACCCTCTAAAAACTTGGTTTGATAGAGGGCGGCCATACACCTGACAACAGAAATGCACTTCTAAACTAATTGGGGGCCCATGGGTAGTGAACGTGATCTAAAAACCATTACAGTTGTCACAAAGACTAATGTTAATAAACTGTGCAACTGTATGGTGTTAACAGAAGTGTGGGGTGGAATGATTATCCCTTCACCGTGACATATGTGGTCAGCATGTTTCTGCCTAATGTCCCCGTCATTCATCAGGACCTTCCTTCTAATAGGCTCCGTCTTTATAAATTAATAATAAAGATCAACCACTCGGTGGGGTGTGAATTATCGCTCCCCACACTGGTAGTGGACTCAAAGTCTAGCCTGTAGAATATAAAAGACAAACACGGACATAATATGTAGGTTTTCACTGGTTATTTGACAAGTAACCATCCATCACCACACTGCTTAGTGCGCGTGGTTTTGAAAAGTGCATGACACGTGTCATTCATTTGTGTGTGCACTCATTTAAAAACTATGAGAGAGAATGTCTCTCATAACTTACCCAAGAACTTTAAACTACTTTCTCCATGGGTGGGGTGGGGGAAGGCCCCTCTAGTTACACTCTGGAAAAGTAGGGAGACAAATCAGACGATGTGCCATCAGGTTTAAGCATTAGTGCAGGTTTTGAAAAAACAAGATTTTGAAGAAACACAGGAGTGCCCTCTTTAGGTGTTTCAAATGCATCCACACACACAGCAACATTCATACTCTTACTGTCTCTTGGTGCGCCTTCCGCCGAGAAACCTAGCTATGTCCATCTCACCTCCCTGTCGATAAGTGGAAGTGGGCTTGGCGGGGTCTTATATAGTACTCCAGCATAGGTAATTGGTGCCAATTTGGATTTGATTGGTAGCGCCTTGGTAGGATCCGGTGTCCCCGCAGTCAGACATGTTTTCGGTTGCCTGGCTGCCTGACTATGGGTGTGCTTAGTAATCTCCCTAGTTAGATCCGGTGTCCCCGTGTCCTAAGCTTTCATGTAAGCCTGACTGCCTGACTGTGATCGCCCAAGTGGAAGTATGCGTGGATAACTTCCAGATGCGATCGCTCAGCAGGGTGCCATGAACTATATTTCTTCTGAGACCTTGTCATTTTGGCATACTCATCAGGGAGAGCTTGTAAATTCGATTATATCTGAGTATAACTTTGTTTCTACTTATTGGGATGTATGACGTTACAACGCACACTTTTACAACGCATGCACTTACAACGCATTTTTTACAACGCATAATCCATTACAACGCATGACATTACAACGCATGACACTACAACGCATTTTTAAAAAATACCTTTACAACGCATTTCCATTACAACGCATACTACCTTTACAACGCATACCATTACAACGCATAATATTAAATTACATTTAAGGTAAGTATTAGATAGTATAGGGGTAAAAGTTACTTTTCTAACTCCAGGGGGTGCAACAGTAGGGTAAGTGTTGGATAGTATAGGGGTAAAAATTACTATTCTAACTCCAGGGGGTGCAACAGTGGGGTAAGTGTTGGATAGTATAGGGGTAAAAATTACTATTCTAACTCCAGGGGGTGCAACAGTAGGTTAAGTGTTGGATAGTATAGGGGTAAAAATTACTATTCTAACTCCAGGGGGTGCAACAGTAGGGTAAGTGTTGGATAGTATAGGGGTAAAAATTACTATTCTAACTCCAGGGGGTGCAACAGTAGGGTAAGTGTTGGATAGTATAGGGGTAAAAATTACTATTCTAACTCCAGGGGGTGCAACAGTAGGGTAAGTGTTGGATAGTATAGGGGTAAAAATTACTATTCTAACTCCAGGGGGTGCAACAGTAGGGTAAGTGTTGGATAGTATAGGGGTAAAAATTACTATTCTAACTCCAGGGGGTGCAACAGTAGGGTAAGTGTTGGATAGTATAGGGGCAAAAATTACTATTCTAACTCCAGGGGGTGCAACAGTAGGGTAAGTGTTGGATAGTATAGGGGTAAAAATTACTATTCTAACTCCAGGGGGTGCAACAGTAGGGTAAGTGTTGGATAGTATAGGGGTAAAAATTACTATTCTAACTCCAGGGGGTGCATCAGTAGGGTAAGTGTTGGATAGTATAGGGGTAAAAATTACTATTCTAACTCCAGGGGGTGCAACAGTAGGGTAAGTGTTGGATAGTGTAGTGTAATATTATGCGTTGTAATGGTATGCGTTGTAATGGTAGTATGCGTTGTAATGGAATGCGTTGTAAAGGTAGTTTTTAAAAATGCGTTGTAGTGTCATGCGTTGTAATGTCATGCGTTGTAATGGATTATGCGTTGTAAAAAATGCGTTGTAAAGGTAGTGCGTTGTAAAAGTTGCGTTGTAAAGGTTGTTACCCACTTATTTTTCTTATATTGAGACTCAATTTGAAATAAATGTACCCACTTTTGTAGGCAGAGTTTGTACCAGTGTGATTCAATATTTCTTCAGTTCCTCAGCTATGGTTCATTTTCTTCTACATTTTTGAGGTTGTTTGGGTCCCATTGAGTGATCATAACCCTTTAACAGTGTCTTTTATACAGGAGTCTAAAAAAGCTTCCCTCATGCAATTTGTATTGGATAATGTTTGGTCTCATTTTCAGGGTTGTGCCGTAGGTGGAGCAGGGTTCTTCCTGACATTCTTTATTCTGATCTTTTCAGAGCTTATCAGCTTAATTATGATACTTGTTTGAATATTTCTTCCCCTGATGCCTACACTATTAGTTAATTTGCAGATATCAGTAGCAAAACCAAATCGCTGTTGACCTGCTGCACCACATTCTCAGGCTCTAAGCCCTATAAATGGTTTGATAATCATTGTTCCATGGCACATTGAGTTTAACTAAAGGTAGTGAAGGGCACTCCTAGTAATCACACGTGGGTTGCTATTTGCCGTGCATCCTATTAGAGAATTTAAAGGAGCATAAAAAGCTCTTGTGCGAGGAAGTTAAGGATAAATTGTTGTGCGCCAGCAGGCTCATGGATAGCTCCAAATTGTAAGAAATTATCATCCACCCTATTTTGAAGTCCGCTGTGGAACCTGCCCTAGTCTACAAAATTTAGCCTGAGTTTTGGGTTAGTCATTGTGAATCCATATACGATGTGCTCAATTCCGTTCCAGGTCCTTCTGTTCTTCCTGTGATTGATGGTTCAAATGCACATATTAATTTTTCTTATGAGGAGATTTGTGATGCTATTCAAGAGCTAAACCAAAGGGGATGATGGACGGAGTGTTGAACATTGCAAGCACTCACCCTCAGTCAACTGATCTGGGTTTAATCCATCATCATTCTTCAGCTCACTCCGCCATCCCAGTTCAGACATGGCAATATGCAAATCAGTCTGACCCTGTGCTTCATGGAAACAGGCCAGCCCGAACTGCCAAGCCATGTCTTCCCTGGACCGGAAACAAGCATCCTGGGACCGGTTTCTGGCTAATCAGCCGTCATCAGCCAGGCTAGCTTGAATCCAGTAGCAAAGTGAGCAAGGGGCCCACGTCTGGGCATACCTTGCCAACTTAGGGCAAACAAAGCAAAACCAAAGAGCTCCTGACTTCTGATGGGGACCTATGGATGTTTTTTAAATCTAATTTAGCTCAATGGGACCCTTTTATTACTTTATATTTGAGGCATTTTTAACCAGTTTATACCAAAGTCATGGTCCACCTCATCAGTGCTTGTCTTTAAGAAGGGAAATTGTGCCAACCCCATATATTATCACCCCCATCTCCTTGATTAACTCCGTGCTTAAAATCTCTGGCTGGTTAATTCTCAATAGGTTACTGACCTGGGCTTCTGTTTGTAATGTTTTTTCTGATATCCAATATGCTTTTTGGCTTGACATTCATTTCAATTTGCCTCTTTAAGTCCAATATATGCTCACTGAGGAATGCACAGAGCACTTTATATAGAATCAGGAGGTTTGCCAAGGCTGTAACCTGACACTGTTCCTATTCATCATGTATATAAATATTTTGGAAAGTTTCTTTGTGAGGGTGGAAGTGGCATGTCCCTGATTGGTCATCACTGGATTCTCATGTTGATTTATAAAGATGACGCTGCCCTTATTTCTAGGACAGTGCTGGGGTTGGAATTGTTTCTCAACACCTTTTTTGCACTTTATGGACAGCCTTGACCTTAGCACCAGCTTTACCAAATCACATGTTAGGGTGATTGGTCCTCGATTCACTAAACCCAGAACCTTTCAGGTTAAAGGTTATTTTCATTGTTGCATCACCACTTCTTACTACCTAGGAGATGTATTTGATTCATCAATGAGCTGGTTCATCTTGGTATCGGCCAGAAACCATATGCTTTCCAGGAGCATTGCCTCTGCATTTCATTTTTTGACCAGGTTGGGCCATAAATCCATCAAGGTCATGCTAGATATTTACAAAGCCGAATGTGTTCCTAATGCTGCTCATGGCAGGAACATATTGGGATTTGCAAATCTAAGTGATAAATGTAACTGAGAACACATTTTTAGGAAGGCTTTTATGTCTCCCTCAAAGCTCCTCATCGTACATCATTCATGAGGAACTTGTGTTAGGGCTTTTGAAGGATACTTTTCAGATGCAACCTTTATTACTCAATCAATCATTCATTTATATAGCACGGCAATTCAAGCTAGGACTCTCGAGGCACTGGAGCTGATTGCTTCTGCGTGGAGGTTTGTTCTTTCAAACACCCAGGTCTTTAGTTCACTTCTGAATTGCAGGCGGGATGGTGTGGTCCTGAAGTGCAAGGGAAGGTTATTCAAAACCTTAGCAGACAGGTGCGAGCAGAAGTGTCCTAGGCTGTTGGCTCCTTCCATCAGTCAGGTGTCTCTGAGTGGGAGGGAAGCAGAGCAAAGGTGTCTGGTTGGTTGGTGGAAGGTCAGTCTTTTGTTGATGTATGCTGGTCCTTCATTGTGCATGGACTTGTATGTGTGGGTCAGCATCTTGAACTGGAATCTCTTCTGGTATTTTCTTGAGATGGGGTGATGTTGGTCCTTCGGGGGATGTCTTGTATGAGTCTTGCTTCTGGGTTCTGCATTGTTTGGAGTCTTTTCAGGAGATGTGCTGCGATTCCTACGTAAAGCGTATTTCCATTGCCCAGTCTGCTAGTGATGAGGGCCAGAGTGACGGTCCATCTGGTGTTTACCGGGACCCACCTGAGGATCTTGCATAGCATGCGAAGGGTGTGGAAGCAGGCAGATGAGACTGTGTTGACTTGTTTCTTCATGGATAGCTTAAAATCCAGATGATGCCAAGGTTGTGGGCATGGTCTGTTGGGGTTAAGTTTCATCTGAGATCCGCAGGCCACTATGTTTCGTTCCATGGCAAGGGGTTACTTCCTAAGATGAAGACTTCTGTCTTTTCGAAGTTGAGTTTAAGACAGTTGTCAAATACGGCGGACAGGTCAAGGAGGATGAGGGTTGCCATTTCGCTGTGGTCCAAGAGGGCAGATGTCATCAGTGGCTGCATTCAGGGCCGTCTCTGTGCTGTGGTTTGCTCAAATTTGGTTTAGGAGGGGTCCAGAATGTTGTGTTCTTCTAGGTGTTGGGTGAGTTGCTGATTGATCACCTTTTGAGGACTTCAGCTGGATATGGGAGTAGCCATATGGGTCGGTAGTTCTTCAGTTCGGCTGGGTCAGTGATGTTTTTTTCAGGAGGGGTCTCACTTCTGCAGGTTTTTACTCCTGCAGGAAGGAGGCCATGGTGATGGTTATTGCTGATTGTCTTGCATCCAAGGTTGAAGACATGGTGACGGCAAGGGGAAAAGTCAATTTTCAACAAAGCTTTGGCACGCATAGCCTTTGAAACAAAACCGGTAGAATAACGGCATGATCAGTATGAACCGCTGTTGTGAACGAATGCTTTCTGCATGCATGTCATTACAACAAAATGTATTGTTGTTGTTGACTAAGGGAGTGTTTATGCCAAGGGGTCTACTATAACAATTGCCATCATCACGCATGTTATTACATTGAAATTCACCACTGTGTTTGCATCAATTTATTTAAAGAAAAACCTAACATTAACTTTTATTTATTGCTGAAACTCTGAATTAACAAATTACTTTTAATGGCAAATTTAGTTTGTTGGTACTTTAACTTTAAAAAAAGGTAGTTGCATTCAGAGGTGGGTTATTTTAATACCTGAGTATTAAAGAGTATTCATTGAGAAAAAAAATGATTTAAAAAAAGCAGGCATATAAACAAGTTTATAAACAGAATGTCTACAGAAATAGTGGTTTTGGGTGGCAAAGAGTACTGATACTGAGGTATTCATTTTTGTACTTGCATATTAATATGCATTCACTGGACAAAACAACAGGCATTTAAACAAGTACTAATCAAAAAAGGACGCTCACTTTTCGGTACTAAGCATCAGGAAAAAAGGGGTTTACAGTAGGGGAGTGTATTAATTCCCAGGTTTTAATTTTAAGACCAGGGTATTAATGAGAATTTACTGCACATTACTGTTAAAAAGATCAGGCATTTAAAAACGTATTACTCAAAAAAGTCACCTACCTTTAGGAGTGGATTGTCTGGGGAAAATAAGGGATGACAATGGGGAAATATATTAATACTCAGGTGTTAATTTTAATATTTGAGTATTAAATACATCTACTTTTAATTTTTTAACAAAAACATCAAGTGTTTTTAACAAATTCAAAAGAAAGTCACTTACTTTTCCGAGCGGGTGCCAAGAAAAATAGGGGTTTCGGGTGGGGAAGTGTATTAATACTTGGGTATTAATTCCAGTAACTGAGGATTAATGATCAATTAATGTAAATATTATCTGAAGAAGATCAGGCATTTAAACACATTTGAATAAAGTCACTTACTTTTAGGGGTGAGATGCCAAGAAAAATAGGAGGTTTGGGTGGGTAAGTGTATTAATCTTAATACCTGAGTTTATTGGAAAAAAGATCAGGCTTTTATATACGTTTGAAATAAATTCACTTACTTTCAGGAACTTGATGCCAAGAAAAAGTAGGGATTTTTGCTTGGAGAAGTGAATTAATACTCAGGTATTCATTTTAACACCTGAGTGTTTACTGTTAATTCATTGATAAAAAAGACCAGGCATTCAAATGAGTTTGAAAGAAAGTCGCTTATTTTTCTCATCAGGAATGCCAATAAAAATAGGGGTTTTTCTAGGGTATTAATAATCATGTATTAATTTTGATACATGAGCATTAATTAATAATGCTAATAAATAAATAGAAAAGTGTTTTATAATTAATAGGTATACATTAAAATTAAAATCATTATGAAGAACAAGAAAAACACAATAACTACAACAAGTATAATGACTAACAGAAATTTATAAACAAAAACACAATTAAAAAAAAGACTCATTAGAAAAACAATACTCTATTTAACATTGGAATTAAAACCAAGAAACAAACAATGTATTATTTTACAATACATAATTTTATAGAGCAAAGGAAAAATGTTAAAATGCCATATGGCTTTTGTTAAAAACATCAGTAAAAGATATATTCTCAAACATTTGTATTGGTAAAAAAGGTGTAAAATGTATATTCCATACAGCCAAGCATGACATAAGTGGAAGAACTTCCTTCAAAAACTACAATGGAGTGGAGTGTAGAAGCAACAATATTTGGATCACAGGAATGGATTGTAGTAGATTAAGAATGTTCTGGGTACATACCTTTAGTAAATTAATGGTTATCTTTACTATAAGGTAGAAGTGGGGAAGTACAAAGTTTTTTGACACAGAAAAAATATATGTTCCATAGGTCTTATTACAGAGTTTCTGGCAAAATAATAAAAGGGTGCAAATACCTTAAACAATGCAGAAGTTAACCAATAGGAACACCAAAAAAGCTAATTTAGTTTAAAAAAATAGCACAAAAAATCCAAATATATTGAGGTGTAATATGAAAAGAGGAAAGTGATGAAGTTAGTAGGTAAGTATTTTTAGTAGTGTAGGATGTATGCAAGAATGTCCAGGTAGTCCGAAGCCACCATGAATGAAAACCATTGCAATTTGGCCAAACGTTGTTCGGACATTTCCTTACTCTTTTTTATAATACGTGGGTTCAAGCTACCTGACAGTGATTGCACAATTCTCATTTCTATAAAACGTTATTCTTTCTTCAAAATGTCCAAGAAATGAAATATGTTGGAATGATTTTTGCCAATTGCTTTGCTGAGGGCATTGTGCCATCCCTCAATGGCATTGTTAGTTTTGTACCTCCCTCTACAAAGTTTGAGTAGCAGTTCCACCATTCAATTGCAAATTTTGGCCTCCTCCTGCAACCCGACTTGTTTTTACAGCATTGTTTTAGCATTTAGCTTTTACCATAGACAAAAATATATATAGTTTAAGAGTCGCTTATCAGGTAGTAAACTGTTTACCTATGGCACAGTGGTATTATTAATGTTAGTGTTGATTGAGTAAATATGGGTGAATCGATGGGGTGTGAATTTAAAGGTACTATCGATCATCCAAATCTCAGAATTCTCAAGAGTTATCAGGTTATGTGCCATGCTCAAAATTAGTACTCTTTTTTGAGGGTTTTGGTTGTCATGGGGAAGGAAAGGTTAAACACTAAAAGTTGAAGTAAGTTCAGGGGGGTATAACAATATTGGAGTATGTTTGAGGGGCAATACATTGTGGATTACTTGGCTGTTTTTTTCTTTGTACCATTCTACAGAGGTTGGCAATGGAGGGCGTACTGCCAGCAGCATGCATGGGAATATTTTGAGACGCAAGCTTGTTTATGTGCTGCACATGTTCTCTAACTTCTATCTCCATTGCAGAGGCTGAGTGGTTATGTTCCATTGCACTAAGGATAGTCTGCTCCAAAGTAACTGCTCTGCCTCTGCAATGGAATGAGTGATAATGGACGCACCTCCAAGAATTCCTGGGCACAGTTATCTCCTTATTACAGTAAAGATAGCCATTGCATTTGTACATTTAAAAACCTGACAGAAGTTTAGCACCTGGCTGAGTGAGACTACTAAATTTGACCCTCAGCCACTGTCCAGCAACTGCCCTGAGGAACGCCCCCAGACGAGTGGAACTAGTAAATTAGCTGATTAACCACTGTCCATCACCTGCCCTGCGGTTCACCCCCAGTGGAGTGGGAATAGTAAATTAGCCCCCCAGCCACTGTCCAGTACCTGCCCTGAGGGATGGCCCGAGCAGAGTGGGAATAGTACATGAGCCCCCCACCCAATGTCCTGCACCTGCCTTGAGGGATGCCCCCAGCGGAGTGAGAATAGTATACTAGCCCCCACCCACTGTCCAGAACCTGCCCTGAGGGTCACCCCCAGTGGAGTGGGAATAGTAAATTAGCCCTCCAGTCAATGTCCAGCACCTGCCTGAGGGAGGTCCCCAGCTGAGTGGGAATAGTAAATTAGCTCCCCAGCAACTGTCCAGCACCTGCCCTGAGGGTCTCCCCAAGCGGAGTGCGAATAGTAAATTTGCTCCCCAGCCACTGTCCACTACTTGCCCTGTGGAATGTCGTCAGTGGAGTGGGAATAGTAAATTATCCCCTCAGCCACTGTCCAGCACCTTCCCTGTTGGATCCCCCAATGGAGTGAGAATAGTATATTAGCCCCCCAGCCAATGTCCAGCACCTGTTCTGAGGGTCGGCCCCAGTGGAATTGGAATGGGAAATTAGGCCCCCAGCCACTGTCCAGCAGCTGCCCTAAGGGCCGCCCCCAGTGGAGTGAGGATAGTAAATTTGACTCTCTACCACTGTCCAGCACCTGCCTTGAGGGTTGCCCCTAACGGGATAATAAAGAGAAAAAAAGAGAAAAAAATCCCTCAATTGCTAACTTGAACCAGTCTAATATACTTCTGCATTTGTTTGTTTTTTAAAAAGGCGTTGTATGGATCTTATGAGTTGTAATTTAAAACGGTATACCTACTATGACAGGACAGGCTTTTCCTGTAATAAGGAGCAGTATGGGTTTACTGGAAAGAAAGTCTCAGCATGGTTTGTTTGTACTGTGTAGAAAAACTGAGAAAATGTATGATTCATATATTCTGCCCAGTTCATACTCACAAAAATAGTACCACATCCTCTGAAACACGGGGATTGCACAAATCTATTGTAAAGCAGAATGGTCTCAGAGATATGAAACAATATTAGCGCCCCCTGGCACTGACCACTAGCTGATCTGAGAGTCTGCTGATTTGGAGTTACATTACTCCAATGGTCTCCCTGGCACTCCCTAGGACCAACTTAACCCCTTCCGTGCCACGCCCTTTCCCCCTCCTGTGCCGGGCGTTGCACTAGTGGGTGGGGTTCATGACGAGATAGTCTCGTCATGGGCACAGCGCAACTGTGCTCCATGAAGAGACTATCTCGTCATGGGCACTGAAGAGGTTAAGGATGCCCTCATATCACTTGTGTTGGGTAATTAGTTGCTTCTTGATATACATATTTTATATTGGTTTATCACTTATAGGTGACTTCAGGACACCTTTGTTTCTCAAATTATACTGAAGTTCGTCTTCAAAGGAGTATGGTAGCAATTTATTTAATTTTTAATTGGTTTTACATTTACAAATTAGGCTTATTTCAGTTGTCCAAAGCAGAATATCCTTACTTCAGTGGTATTTACTTCCTTGAAAATAGAGCTAGCTGAGAAATCAGTGAGTTTTCTGAAAATAAAAATAGATTATCTTAAGAATTTCTTTCAATAATTTATTTCTAAACTAATATTAGGAATATAAGGCTAAATGCAGTGCTTGCTTTGGTCACTAGGTGGCACTATCTTGAACTGAAATTGTTAGTTGTCATAGGAAGTCCCAGACACGTCTTGTAGTGATCACTGTCACTGAGTGAGTGACTACAAAATGATGGTCGCCAGCATTTATATGTTTGTGCTTAGGTAACTAATTGTTTTAATAAAAATATGCTTTGAAGTGTATTTTTAGAATCCAACCCTAATGTGACAGAATCAATTTGTGTAAAGCAAGCATTTGTTTCATGCTTTTCATTACAGGCAAAATGACGTCACCGTTTTGAATTGGGGAATATTCAGCAAATTAACTAAATAGTGAGGTAGGACTATAAGTCCATTATCTCTGGGCATTTGCGCGCTGGGCAGAAACAAACAAGTACACTTGGAACACTGTGCTATGCATTTCTGTAAAGCAGTTATATAATTTGGCTCATTTGAAACGATATTCAATGTGCAAAAGTAAGTACTCTGGGCCCGATTCACAGAGGCCCATTAGGCAATTAGTCCATCGGCTGGATGCCGACTGACTAATTGCGATACGAAAGCGACGTGCCAAGACCCATTTTAAGGGTTTAATACTTACCTTATCCAGGAACCGTCCTAACTGAGAAGCTTATTTACCATGCCCTGAGGAAGCCCCAGGCCGGATGGCCATGGAAAAGGGGCGAAACACGTGTTGGCTGTCACTCTTCTTTTGCCTCTGTGACTCAAAACTATGAAAATGGGTCCAAAAACTAAAAAATCTGCAATTAAACATCTTCAACCTGCACACTTTGTCTTGGAATTCATTCCAGAAGAAGAAAATACCCAAAGCCTGTCCAGACATTCAGTTAGAACCACTTTTCGGAACTAGGGGATTAGGAGTTTCCCCCTATCATGGACACGCATCATCTCTACTATTTGCTCCATTTAAACGGCTAGTAAGGGTTTGGGACCGACTTCCCCTCTGTTTCCTACAGTGGCTGCTGGTGTGTCCAGAGTCCATGACTCATGGGAAAGAAGGACCACGGGTCCAGACACGGCTGGGCGCAGACGGGCTTGCCTTTGGCGCGGCAGTAGCATGGCAGTGCAGTGCAGCAACCTTCATAAGTAGTCCCCGGATGTGGGGGGCAGGCAAATGTGGGCGGGAGGGCGGCGGGTGGGAATTCTGCAGGAGCGGGCACCTGTGGGAGTGGGGGTGGGGCAACAAGTAAAGCACGGGACTAGTGTCTTAAATAACAAAAAAATAATAAAGCCTACAACCAAATGAGGCAAATATATTGGAAATACACTGAAAGTTACCACAAAATACTGATACCATACAGTATAGCAATTACCCAGAAGTCTGGCGTGCAAGGCAGAGGGACTGAACCGGTGGCCTCGGTTGAGGGCTGCTGCAACTGTAGGAGAGGTGTTGGATTGACGACAGTGGCAGAGAAGGGCGGCGCTCATGACCAGGCAGGTCTGGGGATGACTTTAGTTATCTGTTTTGTTAAGTCTGGAAAAACATTTTAATCATCTCATCTTAAAAGATTGTTTGTCCCTTGATTGTGTGGCTAGCGAAGCTTGACAAAACTTTGTAAAAGAGTGTTTTAGCAAATTGGGACAGCCTGAATTATTTGACAGTCCGGGTTTAATAGTTACTGGTGATTTCGACTGGACTAAGAAGACATTCAAGACCTGGAAAGCAGAAGTGAGAGCGCCAATTGCAATGGATAAATCCTCTGTTAGAGCCTATGGTCCATTACAAACCACTTTTATCATAGAGCCCTCTTTAACTTTGGACATGTCTAATCATCAGCGCTTTCTCTTGACGTGATTCAGACTTAATTTATTTCATTATCAGTTGGCCATCCCTTATGAAACTTTATTCGATTCTGCATTTGTTCCATGAAGTCGTGATCATGTCTGCACACAGGACCCTTTGCACTTTATTATGTTTTGTCCCTTCGATAAAAAACCTTCGATAGCCGTTTTGAACAAGTTTGACATGCTTTGTTTTATTTACAGTTACTATCTCCTATGCACACTTGTTTTATCTGGCTTGTTTTTTATCAAGAGCAGTTCCATTACAGGCATTTTTATCATGTTTTTGATGTATTTTATTATCATATTGATGTATTTTATAATTGTATTTGTTAAAACCGAATAAAGATTATAATGACAATGAGGCTATCCTTACCTACACGCAAGTAGTTCGAACTTCCAACTTTGATGTCGTGCAGAGTTCAGCACAAAAGTATTCCCCTTTCACCTAGCTGCACTTGCCTTTTTCCTCATGAAGCTACAAGTGAATCCCTTCGAACCCTTGAATGTATTGTATCTCAAAGTTCTTAATCCTAAATGCGTTTATGTTAGCAGTATTCTCAAACTAGATGGTAGGTGATATTGATACATTATTGTTCTTGGGAATGTCCTCTATTTATTTTTGACAAGGTCATACTGCAGTGGGAACCTGGTTTCCCTTCTAAAGGTCCCTCTGCTTTCTTAGCTCACATGACTTTGTTATTACTTTTTTTCCATGGCATTGCTTAGCCTAAGAATGTCCAGTTGTATTAATTGGTTGTTCACTCAGCTGCCTCCTTTTACCTGCACGTAAACCCTTCTTTCAAACAGGTTGATTCTCTTTTTGTCACACTTATTGATTAAATATAAGGAAGGAACTTCCATTTCCATTAGGTATTTGATTTGCTTGTCAATCTCATTTAAGCCTCTGAGTCTCCCCTTCCAGGTCTAGTCCATGAAAATTTCGATCAAGCATAAATATATTTTGGGTGACCTCCAATGAGGCTTCCCTGAGTGACATTTGCAATGAAGCCACCTACACTTATACACCCATCTTCCCGTCCCATTATAGGTTGAGGGTGGGTGGAAATCTCTTGATGAGTTTCGCTCTTATGTTCTTGCTTCTGTCTGTCAGTGAGTGTGTTTCTTTTTTATTACCTCGCTGAGTGCTGCATTTTGCCCTTTAACCCCTTCCCTGCTCATGACGGAACCGTTCCGTCATGAGCCACGGTTGGCGTGTGCTCATGACGGAACGGTTCCGTCATGACAATCCTGTTGGCGGCCGCTCCGCCTGCGCGGCGCTGTTTCCCTGCCTGTGCGAGGGGACAACGCAAATGGGCGGAGTCATGACGGAACCGTTCCGTCATGAGCACAGCTCAACTGTGGCTCATGACGGAGCGGCTCCGTCATGAGCACAGGCCCGCCGCGCTGCCCCCCTGCCCCCCCCAGCGCTGCAGCGGAATGTCCGCAGCAGCGAAGGGGTTAAGTCCTGATTTTCAGTGTGAGGTCATTAGTAATTTCTTAATTTTAGTTTCAATTGGTCATGAAGTAGAACAGGAAGATAGAGACAAGAGGGAATGCTCTGTTTATTTACTAGTTACCTAGGTCCTAGTCAGCCACATCACTTTCATGGATGCTTCCCACACCATGCATTTTTTATTGGGCTGACTACAATGAGAGTTGTGTTGTTTGAGTTTTAGTGCTATTTGTGGATGTGATCCTAAGTTATGTCCAACTGGAACAGAACAGCTTTACTACGCACCAGGAAGATCATTGAAGAGTTCTTATATGTTTTAGAGTCTGGTGGCCAGATGTACGACCCATCCATTGTGCGAGTCGCAAATTGCGTAATTTTGTGACTTGCAATTTGTGACTCACAAAATGGAATGTACAACAGTCTTTGAGACAGGTCGCAATATGTGACCCCATTGGGAATGGCCAGTACTTTCAGGGATGGTGGCCTGCTGAGGTCAGCAGACCACCATGTCTGAGACTGCTTTTTAAAAGAAACAGTTTGCTTTGCTTTTTTTATTTTTAATGCAGCTTATATTCTTTAAAGGAAAAATGATGCATTAAAAACAGAGAAATTCAACGTTTCGGTTTCATTTTTTAAGGGTAGGCAGTGGTCCACTGCCACTGCCTGCTTTAAAAAAATATTTTTTGGTACCCCTTCCTGTTTGCGAGTGGCTTATCACCTTTTTGAAATAGGTGGTAAACTGCAAGTGTTTTGCAACCGCAATTGCAGTCGCAAAACAACCTTACATAATAGAGTGACTTGCTATTAGGAAGGGACGCCCTTGGCCCGCCCCTTCCTAATAGCAAGTCACAAACCCTGTTTTGCGAGTCAGTAGTAGGTTACCGAGTTGTGAAAGAGGGTTTGTACATTGCACCAACCTATTTTGCGATCCCAAGCGGGCCGATTTCATGTTTGTGACTGCAAAAAGCGGTCGCACATCTGGCCTGGAAAGTTAAATCGTGCCCGATGAGTAAGTCAAACCTATTGTAGTAAGTACTATGATGAGTAAAACTAGGATTCAGGTTAATGAAGAAATAAGGATGTGTGCGCCTTACAGAACACAATTCTCCTCTGTGACATTCAGCACTTAGGGGCAGATTTACAATAACTGGTGCATCCCTGCATATCAGCAGGGATGCGCCAGTTATTGTGCGCCACAGCTCCGCCACCATGGATGCGCCGCATTTACAATGCGGCGCACCATGGGGCAAAAACGGAACAGATGCGTGACGCATCTGTGCCGTAAAAGTGGCGCATTGCGACACAGCTCCAGCAATGCTCTGGGGGGCCCAATCTTGCTAATGCTGCGTCAATCCTTACGCCTGCTTCAGGTAGGCGCAGGGTTTTGACGCAGCATGGGTCTAAAAGTGACTGAGTGAAATCTTGTAGATTTCACTCAGCCACTTTTAGGAGGCGTTCCTGCACTGGAACGCCCCGACCCCCCCTGCGCAGGAACGCCTACATGTGACACAGGGATTTGCAACGTGCCGCATCTCCCAGATGCGTCACGTTGTAAGTACCCCGCACCATGGTGCAGGATTTGCGCCGCCGCTGCGTCACAAAAGTGACGCAACGGCGGCGTAAATGAGGCGCAAGGGGCTTGTAAATCTGCCCCTTAGATTTTATGTACATGAGGCCTTTGGTTCAGTTCAGGTATTGGAAATATTCAAAGGAATACAGTGAAAAGCCTGTCCTATACAGATTCTACTATTTAAGTCCATTGATGACAAGCAACGCATTTATTGTCTTCATATAAATGGGTGCCTAATGAGCATTTGGAAACAAATCGCTTAGCTATGTTCCTGAATATGCTTCAGAATTGCTTTGTGTGAAATGCACGTTATAAAGTCCGAATTTATCCACAGCAGCTTCTGCACTGGAATTTGAAGGATTAGATTATTTTTTCAATTGCTCAAATCGTAAGCGGTTTTCAGTGAAACTCTGAACAGAGCAATATGACTCACGAGAACACCTGGATTTTAGGGAGGACACACTGTTTATTGATATTAAATGTTTTTGGGAAACGGGTTTTCAATTTAGAGTTTCAATTAACATTACTCTAAAGATACTCTTAATTGAAAAAGTTTCTAAAATAGGCTTAAAATAAAAGCTCGCTTGTAATTACTCTCCTAGCAATACATAAAAGCTCCAACTATAAACAAATTATCGTAAAATCTTCCAGGTGTGCTTTTCGGTAACTTGTAATTCAGACAAAGCACATTGTTTGAGGCCTTGATCTTTCATTAATGAAAGCCTTTTTTCAACCTCTGTGATCTTCTCATGTCGTGGGTCAATAGCTTAACCTTCCTTCCACCATTATGCATATAAATAACAAAAAAGTAAGCACATAATTTATCTTACACCACCAAATGTTTGAAGGCAGTTAGAGAGAGAGAGGGCAATCATGAATCTGAAGCTGAACAAGAAAGCGGTCAGAAAATGAGCAAGAACTAACAGTCACTGCATTTCACAAACAAGGCGAATGATTGAGATGTCCCCATATTAATAAATTAAAATAGAATATATAAATTTTTATGAAGGAAGGGGCAACATATTAATTTTACTTCGACAGAAATTATTTAGGCTAGTATAGGGATGGGGAATTACATCACAGCAAAAAAAAAACGAAAAGAGAAAAACCTTCACAGGAAAAAGAACTCAGAGAAAATAGTTTGAGGCTGCTACATTAAAAAAACAAAAAAAAGTGATTATTTAAAGGGTAGGTAAAGCATTTAAATAAGGACTTACCATGCTACAAACAAAAGATGTAAAAGTAACATTTAATACAAGGGTTTATGGGACACATGTATCAACATTTGTAATAGTGATTACCTAATTGCAATTTTCAGCGAATCGCAATTAAGTAATCGCTATTACATATGTATGAAACTCCAAGAGTTTCATCTAGCCAATCATAGGGGGTCACACATCGACCTACCTTATTAATATTATTATGAATCACTAAAATCACAGGGATGGTGGCCAGACCACCATGTCCCTGATTGCTTTTAAATGAAGCACTCTATTTTTGAAACTTTAAATGCAGCCCGTTTTCCTTAAAGGAAAGTGGGTTGTGTTTAGAAAAAAAAATGAATAGTTCACTTAAACTTTTTTAGGAGCAGGCGGTGATCCGTGGGAGCACTGCCTACTCTTAAAAAATGTTTTTGCATACATTCACAAAGGGGAAGGGGTCCCTTTGTGACCCCTTTGCATTTGAAAATGGGTTACCACAAGTTGGTGGTAAATGCAAATGTTTTGCGACCGCATTCACAATCACAAAACATTCAGACATTCTGGAGCGATTCGGTATATGGAAGGGGTGCCCTAAACACGCCACTTCCAAATGCAAAATCGCAAACCCATTTTGCGATTTGGTAACAGGTTACTGAATCTCAAACTAAGGTTTGACACATGTGAAAAGCATTTTTTGCGTTCGAAAACAGGCCGATTCTCAGAATTGGCCCATTTGCAAATGCAAAAATGCTTGATAGATGTGGCCCAACATGTTATTTTAAGGAATTCTTCTATTTACAATTTATTAATTCTTCACGTTTTTCTGTTGTGGTTTCTCTGCAAAGGGTTTTCTTGGCAAAGGTATGTTTTGCAATGTTATAAATCCATAAGTGAGAGGTTGATATAGTTTGCTTAGCTTACTTTCTGAGTAGTTACTAAAGGTCGCCAGCTGTTATTTAGAAACTCTTTTGTGGTGACTTTACATCCTTAGTGCAGTCTTCCCCAACTTTTTGCCTTCAATCCTCCTGTTTTTGCTGACGTCGTTTTTGCTGGCCTTAAGACTCTGCACACTTTGCCACTGTTAGTTAGTGCTAATATGCTTGTCCTCTCTTTCCAAAACATGGTAATATTGCCTTCCACCCAACTGGCACATTTAATTTACTTGTAAGTTCCTAGTGAAGTGATACTACATGCACCCAGGGATGGTAAATTAAATGTTGCTAGAGGGCCTGCATCACTCATTGTGCCACCCACTTAAGTCATCCTTGAGCCATGTCTCAGGCCTGCTATTGCAGCCTGTGTGTGCAGTTTTAATCTGCCATTTCAACCTGGCAAAATAAACCTTGTGCCAGGCTTAAACATTCTTCTTTGATACACATGAGTCACCGCTAACATAGGTCCTAAACAGCCTATAGGGCAGAGTGCAGTGCATTTGAAAAGTTGGACATGTACTTTTAACTTTTACATGTCCTGGTAGTCAAAATCTCTTAAATTTGTTGTTCACTACTGCTAGGCCTACCTCTGTCACAGGATAACATTGGGCTACCATATTACATATATTAAGTAATAGATTTTGGGTAGGAGTAAGTAGGAAAGTTGAGTTTGGGCTCTAAAGAATTTAAATTTAAAACCCTTTGTAAAGGGAAGGCTGGATTTTAAATCAGAATTCAAAAAATGTCACTTTAAGAACATTGGGGTTTTTCTTTCTCCTAACCATTTGGTACCTGCAGCCTGTATTCTGGGTCACATGACTAGGTGTAACTGGCAGTTGGTCTTTGTGTATTACTCTCAGACAGTGAGACAAAGGGGGAGTGAATGTTGTCAGAATGGGCCACCTCTGACTTGAGAGGGCGGCGTAGCTGTCACATTCTACACTTGCTCATCACAAAGTCTCTGCCCCAGCACAATTGTAAAAGCTTTCACACTAGTCTTTTGTGCTCTTAGCCAAGCTAGAGCCAGGTCAAGGAGGAATTAAAATTCAGACAACTCTGTCGAAGGAGGACTCTAGAAGCTTCTCCTACTTCAAAGTGGACACTAGGTATAAATATTGGACCTTCATACCCAACTCTTCAGTACACTCCATGGACTGTGGAAGAACAAGAAGAAAGACTGCTGTACTGCTGTGCTGCAAGAAAGACTGCCCTGCTACTTTGCTGCCTTTCTACCAGTGTTAGAAGGACTGGACCTGCAGCTTGAAACCAGGACTACCAGAATGACTCCAATGCCTAGTTGGCTTGCCTCTTGATCAGAGCCCTAGATACAGAAAAGGCTCCAATCATCTTGATCCATGTACCTTGAATCTGCCTTCTGTGAGTCCTAACCCCCCAAGGGGTGCCCCCTCTGAGTGCTCAAGAAGGGGCGGCAATCGCGAGAATAACCCCTCCACAAACACCAACGCAGAGAGGAAGAGGAAACCGTGGAAGAGGAAGAGGCAGAGGAAGAGGCAGGGCACAGTAAACAGAGAAGATCAAGATGCAAACAAAGGATTGACAAAAGAAAAAAACACAGAGCCCATGGGAATCAGGCGTGGTGGCTACAGGAAGAGACAACAACAATGAATGACGAAACGATGGTAAATAAAACTATTGTTAATCTTACCAATCGCCAGTTATCGTGTTTAGAAAAGGAAACTTTGCGCCTTGGCTTATCATTCTGCCCTACCAAAATATTTAACTATTTCAACACTCGTATTGACATGTTTAAATTTATTAGAAAACTGAAATTAACCAAATGGCACACATAGAAAACAGTAGTGCCAGACAAAATACAGTGTACAATGATACTAGTAACAAACCAAGTCTGACAGTAGGAGATGCCAATACACAGAGAATAATGCAAGATCTAACCTCAGATACGCAAAAATATTTTGACCATTTTTTACAGGACTATGTATCAAAACTTCCATCTTACGTCAAAGACACAAAAGACTTCCTATGACAAAATTGTATGGGAAGAAGGTTACATGGTCTTAACGTTGGATGTATGCTCTTTGTATACTATTATTGAACACAATCAGGGCATCAGGGCTTGTGTACATTATCTGAATGAAAAACCCATAATGTATTTGGAACACACGAGAATGTTGATTGAAATTATGGAAATGTGTCTTCAAAACAACATCTTTATGTTTAATGGAGACCTGTATAAACAAACTACAGGTACATCTATGGGAACATGTTTTGACCAAGTTTCGCGAACCTGTTCCTGGGACTATGGGAGGAGGAAGTACAAAAAGATGAAAGATATAATGCCAACTGGGACAAAGTGGTCACATGGTTACGTTATATCGATGACCTCTTTATAGTTTGGAAGGGTAGTGAACAAGAAGTGAACAAGAAGCCATTGTGTTTATAAATCAACTCAATGATAATGTATACAACATTGTCCAAACTCACAACCTGCAGAAGGAAGAAATAGAATTCCTTGATTTAAAGGTCTTGGCTAGAGAGAAAACTTTAAAAACCAGACTTTTTAGGAAAGACACAGCAGGTAACAGTCTCCTCCATGCTCTCAGCAGCCATCTAGATACTTTAAAATGGAGTATGAGCTGCTGAGAGCAAGACAGAATTGTAGTAAGGAGGAAGAATACCAAGAAGAGGAAAGAATCATGGTATCAAGATTCGGGGAACGGGGATATCCTGAATAGGTTCTCAACAGAGCTGTATCCAAAATGAGAAATATAACTAGAGAGAAATCACTACAACAGACTAGTAAAGAAAACATTATTGAGAACTCAGGCACTAGAGTGATTCTGACCTACAATAAGGATTCAAATAAAATACAAAAGACCCTTACTAAGAATTGGAATATATTAAAAAATGATTCCATTATAGGTCCCACTATTAGCGACAGACCGAGAATCACATACCGGAAGAGTAAAAGTCTTAGAGACTTACTTGTACGTGGTGATGTTACAGATAAAGAGCACCATAGTCAACATAACCTTAAAGGATTTTATCCCTGCGGCCATTGTAAGGTTTGTAAAAAAAGCAAGATGGTACAAGAATTTAGCATACCTTCAAGGAAGGACAAAAAAACGATAACTCAGTTCATTACATGCAGCACTACACATGTCTTTTTTTTTTTTTTTTTTAATTTTTTTTTTTGAAAACAGGCTGAAGGATAAAACATACATTAATACATATATTTGCAAGCAAAATAGAAAGAAAAAATAAGTTTTTCTCATGAATGAAAACATAGAACAATACGAAAAAGAGGAGAAAGGCACATTATTCCATAAAAGTACCCCAATTCTATTCATGTTTAGCCAGAGAGCGTGTCCCCCTAAGATTCGCTAATGCTAACTCCATCGAGTGGATGTCAGTTACAAGCGCCCACCAATCCCACACTGTTGGTGGGTCAGGGCGAATCCAGGCTCTGGCCAAGGTGAGTTTAGCGCAAGACATAAGAATTGAGGCCAGGGCCTCTTGTGGAAAAGAAGTGGGATAAATATCTAGTAGAACTGAAGCAGCCGAGAATAGAGCACTACACATGTCATCTATGTTTTAGAATGTCTGTGCAACAAAAGATATGTGGGAAGTACCACCTTGATGGTGAAAAAAAGAGTTCTGGAGCATCTAAGAGCAATCACCAATAAAGATCCCCACTATCCAATAGCAGTCCATTTTGCTGACTTTCACTTATCTAACAGTGCTCTGTTACACTACTTTGCAATAGAACAGGTACATACAGGTCAGAGGGGAGGTAACAGAGAACTCACCCTTACAAAATGAGAATCTAAATGGATACTCGACCTCGAAACTAAATATCCTGGGGGACATAATCAGGATGAGGAACTAGCAACACATCTTTTTGAAGACTAGATTAAGTATGTGTTATACCATTTCCTGTTTTTTTAACAATATTGTTTGGTATGAACCAGTGTTTCATGTTTGTATTTTGGAAGTTGTGCTAATTTTAACTCCTATTTTTTATATTCTATTCTTTTCACAGGAGGAAAGGAAGGGGCCCATCATATATTCACGGGCAATTCATGGGCCGCCTACCCTTTTCTTCGTCTCCACGTGGAATACACCATGGAAAGAGTAGATAACAATTTATTCACTTAATATCACCTTTTCACTTTGTTAATATGTAGTTTTTACTGTTCTAATGGTACTGCTGTAGAGTACAAGACCCCAGTGTATGCCAGTTACATTTAGTGAGATACTTATGTATGGTATATACTAGATCCCACTAATTAGGGTTACATTAGCCACTATTGGCGCATGTATTAGTTGATACATATTTAGAGCTTCCAAAGCATATCTCCTTTGAGTGAAGCGTAGCCACTTGGCGCAATTTTCGATTAGCCCTTTCTGTGGATAAGTAATAATGGCCACTATGGCGCATGCATTTACAGATACATATTCCGAGAATCTGTGACTGATCTCCACGAGAGTCGAACTAAGCCACTTGGTGCAAGTATGATGAGCCACTATAGAGGTAGTGTTAACATTTAGAACAAACATTCAAAAGATTTAAAGAAAGAACAGCATTGTTTATTTTTTATTTATGTCTATCGCGTATAATGTATTTAAATTTTCCACGTTGCCATACAAACTTCACATAATGTGTAATTAACATCGATGTATTGTATATAAACCTGTTCTAAAATGGCCGACACAAGAAGGTGTCTTTAGAAATGTAAGTCCCTCATCTATGTTTAGTACCATTGGTGTGTACGTAAAGCACAGTGTCACTTTCACTCAATATGTGATCAAGAGAGTGTAAACTTCCGAAACGCGTAATATTGAGGAATAAACTGCTGGTTAAACTGCTTCTGAGAGCGCGCCGTATTTGAAGATATTGAACAAAATTTATGCCGGTTGTGCCTCCACCGTCATGACGCGCCACCAAACAACAGGCGAATTTCCCAGGAGGAGCTGCCTGGAATTCGGGAATATATATATATGGTGGCGGTTTCCGGTTCCTAAAGTTGATGACCTACTTAGTTAGGCTTTTGTTATCTTTGCCAACTATTCTCCATGTGAGATCATCCCAACCGGATCTGCCCAATTTCTTGTCTCGTCACATGAATGGTCAGGTGGACTGTTGAATGTAAAATTTAAGATTTAAATTTTGAACATATGTACTGGTTCATTCTGTACATTATTATTATATAAACATTTACGTTTTTTCATTTCTCCTCTTTTCCCCTTTTTCCTTTTCCTACCCTATTATTATTTGCACTCTTTTCACTTTCGATAAAGTTCTTATGATGCATACATATGTATATGATTTCAATCGTATCCTGGGCCTTTCCGATCAGTTTTTCCTTTCAGTTTCCCTGCCATATAATGGAGAGTTATATTTGTTTGATTCATGTACTGATGAACTTTATGCATTAGGCTCATTACGTAGTTACTATGTGCACATAATATGTATTTTACACCATTATTGCGTATTTTGCACAATTACATCTTGAATGTGAATTTTGCACTTTAAAATGCTACAAATTGCACTAGAAAATCTGCGTATTTGCACAACCTACAATTGCACTTTAGAACCAGTCCGCTTTAGTGTTCATTGTATATGTCTCAAACATGCTCCAAGAATTATAATGGCATAAACTAGATAATAGTCAAAGACAACACAGTGGATCTTTGTTTTTATAAGCCCGGGACACATTGATTGCAAATGTATTTGTATACTTTGTATCAACTCCATTTACCATGTATTTATTTCTTCTATGTTTAGTATCACTAGCATCACAAGATCATAGAGTGCTCAGTATATAAGGACAATAGAAACGGCAGTTACATTGTTTGATCAAGGCCAACTTGTGGCCGAAACGCGTAATGGCGTGCTGTGTGGGTGCTGACATTTATTAAATCCTATGAAGCACGAGCTGGTGTCCGTGTGCTTTCTTCCTCGCCGTTAGGAAGTGGGAGACAGCGTTTGGACTTGATATATATATATATATATATATGTATATATATATATATGTATATATATATATATATATATATATATATATATATATATATATATATATATATATATATATATATATATATATATATATATATATATATTACCTACTGGCGGTCGCCAGTAGGTAGCATTAGTTAGGACCAAGTTTCAATAGGAAGAGCCTTTATTGTTTTACTTATAACTTTGGCATCGTTTGATGATGAATCTTCATGAAATTTTCCAAACAAATTCTTTGTTTATATCAGCTCCTATGTGGGAAGTTTGGGGGTGATTTGTCAAGGGGGGGCTGAGAAAAAAGGGGGTCCCAAAACGTGTTTTCTCCATGTTAATTTCCATAGGAAACTTTAGACAAGGCTACAGGTCGAACGGGTGAACGGAATTACCGTTATTGGTGTAAAGCAGTTTTTGAGAAATATCAAAATTTACAGATATCGATATTTGGGAATTCTGCCATCTGATTGGCTGAGGCGTTACGAGCACGAGCTTGCTGCTTATTGGTTGTGAGCGGTGCGAGCGGTTGCAACTAGGAAGTGTTGGCTGCCATTTTGTGATTCCGTTGAAACTAGTAAAGGGGAAAAAGGGTGAAAAAAGTAGGAAAAGGGAGGGTAGGAGCACTGTAATGTCTGTGGGGTGTTTAGGGTGTGCTATACAGGGAGTGTGAAGCGAAGTATTTAGTCCTACCGGTGTGAAAGTGCTGTTTTGCCAAGAGTGAGAGGGTGCTGAGGTGAGGTGCCGGTACATTCGGGGATGAAAGCGTGCACCTAAACCCTGAGCTGAGTGCTGTAAACTGATGTGCTGAAGTATTTATGTCTAACGGTGTGAAAGTGCTGTTTTGCGCAGAGTGAGATGGTGCTGAGGTGAGGTGCTGGTACACTTGGGAAAGCGTGCACCTAACCCGTGAGCTGAGTGGTGTAAACTGATGTGGTCTGGGGGCAGTAGCATACTGGCTGCTGTAGGATAGCTGTGAAGGTGGTGTTGGTATGCGTTTAGAGTATAGCGGGAGTGGGAAGCAAACTACTCACTGGTACTGGTCTGAAGACTCAGGGATGAAACCGTGAGCGTAAGCCGTGAGCTGATTGCTGTAAAGAGATGTGTGTGGGCATTGTAGGATACTGGCCTCTTTAGCATATCTGTGTAAGTAGTTTCAGTATGCGTTTATACGATACAGGGAGTGGGAAGCGAACTACTCACCTCTACTTTCTGAAGACTCGAATGCAGTGTTTTAGGAAGCAGGAATAAATAAATAATCATGAAGAATATAATGCAGAATGTTGCAATGCCACAGAAGAGCAATGGTGAAATCAGGTGTGTCTAAGAAAGTGGGTGTGTGTAATAGGAAAGAGTAATAAAGAAATAATCGTGAAGAATATAATGCAGAATGTTGCAATGCCACAGAAGAGAAATGGTGAAATCAGGTGTGTCTAAGAAAGTGGCTGTGTGTAATAAAGCGATGGAGTCTGAAAATTATATAAAGAGTGTCTTTATTTAAGTGCCATAAATGGATCCACTGGTGCAAGAGGTAAGGCATTCAGTTGAGGCAAATTCCATCCGGTTCTGCTGTATTCAAACGTAAGCTCCTGCATCAGTGAATTCCACATTACATGTTACAGTTCCATGTGACATAAACAATACCTATTACACTTGAATGACTCGAAATTCTATAATGAAAATAAGAAAAGAAACAAATAAAAATTGCAAAGTGTAATCATCAAACTTCTCTGGTACCCTGGTACTCCTTTGTTGTAACACAAAATTATCAACAGTAGAACAGTCAGCAATCTCTTGTACGGTAGATTCAATCTGGTGCATGTCAGAATTGGTAATAGTTCTAGTCACATCGGAACTTTGAGGAGGAACACAAAATTGCGCTTCTGAGAAGCACATTAGATACCCTTCTCGTCAAACCATACATTATTGTCTTCAGCTCTTTCAAAAAAAAATTCTTGTGCAAACAGCTAAGGCACCAAGCTGAGGCAAACTCCAAACGATTCTGTTATATTCAAATCTGAAGCTGCTGCATTAGTAAATTCCACATTACATGTAACAGTTCCATGTGACATAAACAATAGATATTAGACATGAATGACTCAATTCTATAATGAAAATAAAGGTAGGATACGATTAGCACACTGTGCCAACCAGTTCCTAAACAATGTCTTGTTTTTTTATGTTGATTGCCAGCTCGTGAGTAGAGGCTGAGGATGAGTAAATGTGTGTGAAAGGGTTTCGTGGATAACAGGCAGGCAGAGAGATATGTGTACAAAGAATAGAGATGGTTTCAAAATGGTCGTCGGGCATAGGCCAATTTAGGAAGTAAATAGCATATTTGAATAGGCCATACATCACCTATCCCTTGTTAGACTGGAGACGTAAGGGGCAATAATGAAAACAGAGTTCAAATGCCTGAGCATACTTAGGAAGTTATTATATGAAAATAGTTCAATTGAAGTGTATTAAAAAAAATTGAAAGGAAAAACTCAAAAAAGTTGGTAAAAATCAATCCAAGAAGAACGTGATTTTTTTTACAAGTCTTGGAGATTGCAGTCCGGAAGTTCTTCAGCGGCTTGAGATGCGTAATGTTCCAAGAGGTCATTTTTGCCATCGTGTGAGAAAATCAAAGCGATCCAATTCATATCTTCGAAGGGACAGTAATGTTACTCGAATGTTGGAGCGACAATTTGAATTGGCAGGCAATCTGCGAGGTTGTCAAAGGTCGTACACTGCAGCAGATCTTTCGCGGCTGCGCAGAAATCCCTTTCCGCCACGATACCTTTTTGCGTTGCATCCGCCATTGCTCTACTGCCCGAACAATCGAGTTCATAGATTTCAAGATACTCCATTACCTGCTGGATATCGGGAGCGATTGTTGGGATTTTGGCAAGGCATACATCCATTCACCAATCAAATGGGCAAGTTTTGCAATAGAAAGATGGTTGCACGCAGATTGTATATGTGTAAATAAATGTCATGTTGTAGCTGGCACCGATAATAGATAGAGGCAGGCAGCCGAAAAGTTGTTAATTTTTTCACGGTGTTGATGTAGCTTCACGTAGAGGCGTATTCTGACGGAAATGCTTGTTACCACAGGGAGCGCAGTCATTTTTTACAAGCAAAAATAGTAGTAGGATGGCCGCAAAGAGAGCGAGAAGTTGGGGCACTGTTCCTGTTATTCCAGAGATGATCGAATAAATGAAGTGTGGTAATATACGAAAAACTCTACTACTCACTCTCTACTACTCTCTACTACTCACTCTCTACTACTCACTCTCTACTATTCACTTTCTACTACTCACTCTCTACTACTATACTACTCTCTACTACTCACTCTCTACAACTCTCTACTACCCTCTACTACTCACTCTCTACTACTCTCTACTACTCACTCTCTACTACTCATTCTACTACTCTCTACTACTCTCTACCACTCACTCTTTACTACTCTATTACTCACTCTCTACTACTCTCTCTCTACTACTCATGTTCTACTACTCACTCTTCCACTCTCTACTACTCATTCTACTACTCACTCTCTACTACTCACTCTTTACTACTCGTCCTTTACTACTCTCTACTACTCTCTCTCTACTACTCACTCTCTACTACTCACTCTACTACTCTCTAGTACTCACTCTCTACTACTCACTCTGTACTATTCACTCTCTACTACTCACTCTCTACTACTCTCTACTACTCACTCTCTACTACTCGCTCTCTACTACTCTATACTACTCACTCTCTACTACTCATCTCAACTACTCTACTACTCTCTACTACTCTCTCTACTACTCACTCTCTACTACTCTCTACTACTCACTCTACTACTCTTTATTAGTCTTTACCAATCACTCGCTACTACTCTACTACTCACTCTCTACTACTCTCTCTACTACTCACTCTCTACTACTCTCTACTTCTCACTCTCTATTACTCTCTACTACTCACTCTCTACTACTCACTCTCTACTACTCGCTCTCTACTACTCTCTACTTTTCACTCTCCACTACTTACTCTCTACTACTCGCTTTCAACTACTCTCTACTACTCACTCTATCACTCACTCTCTACTACTCTACTACTCTCTACTACTCTCGCTACTTCTCACTCTCTTCTACTCTCTCTACTACTCACTCTCTACTACTCTCTACTACTCACTATCAACTACATACTCTACTACTTGCTCTCAACAACTCGCTCTCTACTACTCCCTAATACTCGATCTACTACTCACTCTCTACTACTCTCTACTACTCACTCTCTACTACTCACTCTCTACTACTCTACTACTCTACTACTCTCTACTACTCTCTCTCTACTACTCACTCTACTACTCACTCTCTACTTCTCTCTCTCTACTACTCACTCTCTACTACTCACTCTCTACTACTCTCTACAACTCACTCTCTACTACTCTCTCTACTACTACTCTCTACTAATCTCTACTACTCCCTCTCTACTACTCACTCTGCTACTCACTCTACTACTCACTCTCTACTGCTCCCTCTCTACTACTCTCTACTACTCACTCTACAAAACTCACTCTCTACTACTCTCTCTCTTCTACTCACTCTCTACTACTCTCTACTACTCACTCTCTACTACTCTCTACTACTCTCTGCTACTCACTCTACTACTCACTCTCTACTACTCTCTACTACTCACTCTCTACTACTCACGCTCTACTACTCACTATACTACTCTCTACTACTCACTCTCTGCAACTCTCTCTATTACACATTACTACTCTCTACTACTCACTCTGTACTCTCTATTACTCACTCTCCACTCTCTACCTCTCTACCTCACTCTACCTCTCTCTACACGCACACATATGCACATATATATATGCATATATATGCATATGCATTTAAATATATCTATGTGTACATATTTATATACATACATATATAAACATATATATAATCTGCATATCTATATAAATACAAATATAAATGCATGCATACATATACGTTTATGCATACATATGCATGTTATGTGCATGAAAGTTTGAAAAACACTAATACAAGCAAAGCTAAAAAGCCACCTAATTACAAACAGAATTGCTTTAACTTAAACGAGGGCGAGACCTATTGCATTTTCAATGCTTGTTTACTTGGTTCCATCAAGAAGGCATTCAGATGTATCACACATTTGCCATAAATTCTGAATGGTAGAACTCCAATTGCTCATTAGATCACTGTAGTAAAGCTACTGCTCACCAGGGAAGTCTGCTGCTGATATTCAAAGTGCATGTTTCAGTCTGCATGTCAGAATTTTTTAATGAAATAGAAGAGGATTTGAGAAGTCAAAATGTGCCCTAATTTTTCTTTCTGCAGCATTAATCGTAATTTATATGGCAAAATGAACCCCCTCATTTTTTTCCTTTGCAAATTAAATGTTTTAAGTGCTACCACTTTATTCCAATCAAGATGGTTTCAGGTGTTCCATACTTTTGTCATAAGTAAGACTGTTAGCGCTCTAGTTGTTATTTAGAACACTCTGAGACATTTTGTCATTGGGCTATACTTGGGCTACATTTGGATGATATTTGTGCTACATTTGGGCTCTTTTGTCTCTGATGGCCATCTTGGGAGACTTATTTGTTATGAAGTTTCCTATTTTCCTCATTTACTACAGTCTCCTCAGTAGGAAATACTTTCAGTTTTTTACTTTGATTCCATTAAGAAGGCATTCAGATGTGTCACACATTTACCATAAATTCGGAATGTTAACACTCTAGTTGCTTATTAGATCACTGTAGTAAAGCTACTGTACATTAGGGAAGTCTGCTGCTGGTATTGAAAGTGCATTTTTCAGTCTGTATGTCAGAATTTTTTAATGAAATAGAAGAGGATTTGAGAAGTCAATCACAATGTGCCCTAATTTATCTTTTTTCATCACTAATCATCATTTCTATGGCAAAATGAACCCCCTCATTGTGTTCCTCTTAAATTAAACTACTGGCCCTCTACTACTCACTCGCTACTACTCTCTACTACTCTCTCTACTACTCACTCTCTACTACTCTCTACTACTCACTCTACTACTCTCTACCACTCACTCTCTACTACTCTACTACTCACTCTCTACTACTCTCTCTACTACTCACTCTCTACTACTCACTCTACTACTCGCTACTACTCACTCTCTACTACTCTCTCTCTACTACTCACTCTCTACTACTCTCTACTACGCACTTTCTACTACTCTCTCTCTGCTACTCACTCTCTACTTTTGTCTCTCTACTACTCACTCTCTACTACTCTCTCTCTACTACTCTCTAACACTCACTCTCCACTACTCACTCTCTACTACTCGCTCTCTACTACTCTCTACTACTCTCTACTACTCACTCTCTACTACTCTACTACTCTCTACTACTTGCTCTACTACTCACTCTCTACTACTCACTCTCTACTACACGCTACTTCTCACTCTACTACTCACTCTCTACTATTGACTCTCTACTACTCACTCTCTACTACTCACTCTCTACTTCTCTCTCTACTACTCGCTCTCTACTATTGACTCTCTACTACTCACTCTCTACTACTTACTCTCTACTACTCTCTACTACTCACTCTACTACTCTCTATCACTCACTCTCTACTAATCACTCTCTACTACTCTCTACTACTCTTTCTCTACTACTCACCTTCTACTATTGACTCTCTACTACTCACTCTCTACTACTCACTCTCTACTACTCTCTACTACTCACTCTCTACGACTCACTCTCTACTATTCGCTCTCTACTACTCTCTACTACTCACTCTCTACTACTCACTCTCTACTACTCTCCTACTCTGTACTACTCACTCTCTACTACTCACTCTCTACTGCTCTCTACTACTCACTCTACTACTCTCTACCACTCACTCTCTACTACTCTACTACTCACTCTCTACTACTCTCTCTCTACTACTCCCTCTCTACTACTCATTCTACTACTCTCTACTACTCACTCTCTACTACTCTCTCTCTACTACTCACTCTCTACTATTGACTCTCTACTACTCACTCTCTACAACTCACTATCTACTACTCTCTACTACTCACTCTCCAATACTCACTCTCTACTACTAGATTTCTACTACCCACTCTCTACTACTCACCCTCTACTACTCTACTACTCTCTGCTACTCTCTCTACTACTCACTCTCTGCTACTCACTCTCTACTACTCACTCCCTACTACTCACTCTACTACTCACTCTACTACTCTCTACTACTCACTTACTACAACTCTCTCTCTCTACTACTCACTCTCTACCACTCTCTACTACTCACTCTCTACTACTCGCTGTCTACTACTCTCTACTACTCACTCTCCACTACTCAGTCTCTACGACTCTACTACTCGTTACTCTCTCTAAGACTCACTCTCTACTACTCTCTCTACTACTCACTATCTACTACTCTCTGTATTACTCACTCTCTACTACTCTCTACTACTCACTCTACTGCTCTCTACCACTTACTCTCTAATACTCTATTACTCACTCTCTACTACTCTCTACTACTCTCTCTACTACTCACCCTCTACTACTCTCTATTACTCACTCTCTACTACTCTCTCTCTACTACTCACTCTCTACTACTCTCTACTACTCACTCTCTACTTCTCGCTCTCTACTACTCTCTACTACTCACTCTCCACTACTCAGTCTCTACTACTCTACTACTCTCTCTACTACTCACTCTCTACTACTCACTCTCTACTACTCCCTACTACTGCTCACTCTCTACTACTCTCTACTACTTGCGTTCTACTACTCACTCTCTACTACTCTCTACTACTACTCACTCTCTACTACTCCCTACTACTCACTCTACTACTCACTCTCTGCTACTTTCTACTACTCAGTCTCCACTACTCCACTACCCTCTTCTACTAAATCTCTACTACTCATTCTCTACTACTCTACTACTCTTACTACTCTCTCTCTACTACTCACTATCTACTACTCACTCTCTACTACTTACACTCTACTACTGACTCTCTACTACTCCCTACTACTCACTCTACTACTCACTCTCTACTACTCTCTACTACTCACTCTCCACTACTCCACTACCCTCTACTACTCACTCTCTACTACTCACTCTCTACTACTCTCTACTACTCACTCGACTGCTCTCCACCACTGACTCTCTACTACTCTCTCTCTACTACTCACTCTCTACTATTGGCTCTCTACTACTCACTCTCTACTACTCACTCTCTACTACTCTCTACTACTCACTCTCCATGACTCACTCTCTACTATTCGCTCTCTACTACTCACTCTCTACTACTCTCCTACTCTGTACTACTCACTCTCTACTACTCAATCTCTACTGCTCTCTACTACTCACTCGACTACTCTTTACCACTCACTCTCTACTACTCTACTACTCACTCTCTACTACTCTCTCTCTACTACTCCCTCTCTACTACTCACTCTACTACTCTCTACTACTCACTCTCTACTACTCTTTCTCTACTACTCACTCTCTACTATTGACTCTCTACTACTCACTCTCTACTACTCACTATCTACTACTCTCTACTACTCACTCTCCAATACTCACTCTCTACTACTAGCTCTCTACTACTCACTCTCTACTACTCACACTCTACTACTCTACTACTCTCTACTACTTTCTCTACTACTCACTCTCTGCTACTCACTCTCTACTACCCACTACTACTCACTCTACTAGTCACTCTACTACTCTCTACTACTCACTCTCTACTTCTCTCTCTCTACTACTCACTCTCTACTACTCTCTACTACTCACTCTCTACTACTCGCCTTCTACTACTCTCTACTACTCACTCTCCACTACTCAGTCTCTACTACTCTACTACTCTCTACTCTCTCTACGACTCACTCTCTACTACTCTCTCTACTACTCACTATCTACTACTCTCTCTACTTCTCACTCTCTACTACTCTCTACTACTCACTCTACTACTCTCTACTACTCTCTACCACTCACTCTCTACTACTCTACTACTCACTCTCTACTACTCTCTACTACTCTCTCTACTACTCATTCTCTACTACTCACTCTACTACTCTCTATTACTCACTCTCTACTACTCTCTCTCTACTACTCACTCTCTACTACTCTCTACTACTCACTCTCTACTTCTCGCTCTCTACTACTCTCTACTACTCACTCTCCACTACTCAGTCTCTACTACTCTACTACTCGCTCTACTACTCACTCTCTACTACTCACTCTCTACTTCTCGCTCTCTACTACTCTCTACTACTCACTCTCCACTACTCAGTCTCTACTACTCTACTACTCTCTCTACTACTCACTCTCTACTACTCACTCTCTACTACTCCCTACTACTACTCACTCTCTACTACTCTCTACTACTTGCGTTCTACTACTCACTCTCTACTACTCCCTACTACTCACTCTACTACTCACTCTCTGCTACTTTCTACTACTCAGTCTCCACTACTCCACTACCCTCTACTACTCACTCTCTACTACTCACTCTCTAATACTCTACTACTCTTACTACTCTCTCTCTCTACTACTCACTCTCTACTACTCACTCTTTACTACCTACTCTTTACTACTCACTCTCTACTACTCCCTACTACTCACTCTACTACTCACTCTCTACTACTCTCTACTACTCACTCTCCACAACTCCACTACCCTCTACTACTCAGTCTCCACTACTCCCTACTACTCTCTCTCTACTACTCACTCTCTACTACTCACTCTCCACTACTCACTCTTGTTAGAATCCGGGTTCTCTGGTTGGCACAGGTAGATACTTGTGACAAGCAGGGAATCTTTCCTCTAGTCAGGGTAAGGGGTTACACTCCTAAAATAACCCCTGCTCACCCTCTAGGTAGCTTGGCGCGAGCAGACAAGGCTTATATCAGAGCGTTATAGGTTAAGCATTTGTGAACACATACAGTAACCAAGTGACAACACTACAGATGGACACCACACAGGTTTTTATATTAAAAATAAGGATTCTTTATATAGAGTTACCACAAGACCATTAAACGACAAAAATACACAATACTGGTACTTTAGATGGTAGAAGTTTGCTTAGTTCTTTTAAGTTCTTTAATGCAACACTTTATGTCAATGTACCTTAGATGCGACACGCAGGGCAACGAAAGTGTTGCAACGATGCTGATGCGATGAAGTTTAGGGTGCAAAGTAATAAAGACGTGAAGATCTTCCAGATGCGTTACGCTTCTCCGATGTTGCAAGAAGATTCAACTCGATGCGTCAGCTTCAGCGGCATCACCCCTTTACGTGATGCGACGACAGCGGCCTTGGCAGCGGCACTCTTTTCCGACGTTTGCGAGACACTTCCGCTCGATGCGATGCTGCAGCAGCGTCACCCTTTTACGCGATGCGACAACAGCAGCTCCGAGGGCGGCACGCTTCTCCGTGGATGCAAGGTGCTTTTCGTGATGTGGTGCAATGCAACAACTACCATGGCTGCGATGGCGATACGCTTCTTCCTCGATGCGAGACTCTTCTCTTGATGCGGTGCAATGCGTCAGCTACGATGGCTGCGATGGCGACACGCTTCTTCGGCGTTGCGAGACACTTCTGGAATGATGCGAGACGCTTCCGCTCGATGCGATGCTGCAGCGGCGACACCCTTTGCGAGATGCGACGACAACAGCTCCGACAGTGGCACGCTTCTCCTTCTCGAGTCGCGCTTCCAGCTCCTTGCGACACGCAGTCCCTCAGAAGGCCCAACAACAACAGCAGGCACTTCCAAAAGACTCTGGGGAGCTGGGGGTGAAGTCCACTGGTCCTGGGACTTCGTTCAGGGGGCAAGCTCAGCACAAGCCCTTGGAGATCTTTTAAGCACAAGTTGAAATAAAGTCTTTGTAGTCTTTCTCCTCTCCTTTCAGCAGCAAGGCAACCACCGCAGGCCAATCTCCCAGGTCAGGGACAGTACTCCTCCTCATAGCTTTCCCAGTTCCTTCTCCTCAGGCAGAGGTTCTTCTTGTCAAGCAGGATCTAATTTCTTGGGAGCAGGGTCCCAATACTTATACCCCTAATTCCTTTGTTCCTATGGGGTAGAGGGGCCTTTGCCCAGTCCAAACCAGTTCTTGAGCACGTTGTTGACATGACTCTGCCTTTCTATTCAGGGTGCAGGGCAGAGACATCAGCCGCTCCACAGGAGGTGGAGCCAGCATTGTGGTGGCAGAGCACAGCCCTATTCAGAGTCCAGGTGCACTCCTCCCACCCAGCTGGATGTCAATCTCTCTATTCACCACCAGGCTACCTAGCCCTGCCCCTCTGGGTTTCCCCAGCCCTGTCACTCAAACAAACCAGACAGGCAGATACACATCATAGCAGAGGTGGGCTGAAATGGTTAGGCAAGCAAATACCAACTTTCTAAAAGTGGTATTTGCAAACACAGAATATTAAAATAAACTTTACTAAAAGATGTATTTTATTATTCTGAGTTCAGGCACACTAAACTCGATTTTCTACCATGTACCCTGGGTCTGTTAGGATCATAGGATGTAACAATTCTAACAGCCCATTCTGGCCTATGGGAACAGGTAGCCTTGCAATAGTGAAAAACGAAAATGGCTGTAATTCACTATTAGGACATGTCACACACATCAGGGCTTGTCCTACCTTATGCTTACAATGCACCCTGCCCTTGGGCCTACCATAGGGGTGACTAATATGAAGTTAAGGAAGGTTTAGGGACTGGGAAGTGGGTGCACTTGCCCAGTCAGCATGACAGTACCAGACTGCACGCAGGTTCTGCAATGGCAGACCTTAGTCACATTTTACTAGGCCGCTTCTGTGGGTGGCACAACCAGTGCTGCAAACCCACCAGCAGCATTTGTATTTACAAGCCCTGGGCACTCCTGGTGCACTTTACTGGGGTCTGACAGTAAACCAAATAAGCCAATCATAGAATCCAACCAACATATACATTTTAAATAGGGAGCACTTGCACTGTGGCACTGGTTGGCAGTGGCATAGTGCTCTGAGCAGCCAACACCAGCAAAACACATGAGGCACAGCGACAAAAAGTGGAAGGGAGACTGACGCCAAGGTGCCAGGTCTAACACGTGTCCCCTCAAGCTGAAAAGTGGGGAGAACTACCCTATCCCAGGGTGTTCCTCATCACTAAGGCGGAGAAATCTTGACAGACCGTCAGCATTGGCGTGATCTGTACCAGGGCAATGTCCCACCGTGAAATCCATACCCTGTAGGGAAATGGACCACCTCAACAGCTTTGGATTCTCACTCCTCATATGCATCAACCATCTGAGGGGCCTGTGGTCTGTCTGAACCCGGAAGTGAGACACAAACAGGTAGGGTCTTAGCTTCTTCAGCGCCCAGACCACAGCAAATGCCTCACGCTCAATAGCACTCCATCTCTGTTCCCGTGGTAGTAACCTCCTGCTAATAAAGGCTACAGATTGATCTAGGCCCTCTTCATTGAACTGTGAAAGAACAGCCCCCACACCATGCTCTGAAGCGTCTGTCTGAACGATAGACTCTTTGGATAAGTTGGGAGCCAAAAGCACGTGCGCCGTGCACAAAGCAGCTTTCAGGGCCTCAAAAGATTTCTGACAGGTGTCAGTCCAAATCACCTTCCTGGGCTGCTTCCTTGAAGTCAGCGCTGTCAAGGGGGCAACAATGTTGCCATACCCCTTGACAAACCTCCTGTAGTACCCGGTGAGACCTAGGAAGGCTCTCACCTCTGTCTGGGTTTTGGGCGACTCCCAATTCAGCATGGTTTCTATCTTGGGTTGAAGGGGTGCCACTTGGCCACTCCCAACTTGGTGCCCCAAGTACACCACTGAACCCTGCCCGATCTGGCACTTACTCACCTTGATCGTGAGGCCTGCCCTCCGCAGTGCCATCAACACTTCCCAGAGGTGGCGCAGGTGTTCCTCCCACGTGGAGCTGAACACTGCAATGTCATCCAGGTAGGCTGCACTGAACGAATCCAGCCCAACTAACACCTGGTTGACCAACCTCTGGAAGGTGGCAGGGGCATTCTTCATCCCAAAGGGCATAACCCGGAACTGGTAATGCCCATCAAGGGTGGAAAATGCTGATCTCTCTTTGGCCCCATCGGTCAAGGCGATCTCCCAATACCCAGACATCAAATCAAACGTGCTGAGGTAGTTGGCAGCCCCTAGCCGATCTATGAGCTCATCAGCTCTGGGGATGGGGTGTGCCTCAGTCCTGGTGACCGAATTGAGTCCTCTGTAGTCCACACAGAACCGGAGTTCAGGTGTGGCTCCCGGCGCTGCAACCTTTGGGACCAAGACCACTGGGCTGGCCCAAGGACTGCTTGAGGACTCAATTACCCCAAAGGCAAACACCTTGGAGACCTCCTCCTTGATGCAGGCCCTTACACTGTCAGTCACCCTGTAGGCCTTGTGCCGCACAGGTGTACGATCCCCAGTGTCCACATCATGGACAGACCAATCAGTGACACCGGGAATCAGGGAAAAACAGGTCAGAGAATTGTCCCAGTAACTGGCGACAATCGTTCTGTTGCTCAGGGGTCAGGGTGGAAGAGAAGATGACACCATCCACTGACCCATCTTGCTCCTTGGCTGACAGGAGGTCAGGAAGAGGCTCGGTCTCCTCCTCCATCCCAGCATCTGTCGCTAAGAGCATGCCCACTTGGGACCTCTCCAAGTGGGGTTTGAGGCGGTTGACATGAAGGACCCTCAAGGGGTTCCTTGGAGACCGCAAGTTCACCAAATAGGTGACAGGGCTCTTGCGCTCCACAACCTCAAAGGGACTGGTCCACTTATCCTGAAGCGCACAGGGCTCCACTGGGGCCAAGACCCATACCTTCTGTCCAGGCTGAAGCTCTACCAGAGTGGCATTCTGGTCGTACCACCGCTTCATCTCCTCCTGGCTGGCTTCCAGGTTTGCCTCAGCAAGTTCCCTGAAACGCCTAGTCTGGTTTCTGAAGGCCAGCATGTAGCTATGTACATTCTGTGGAGGTTTCCTGGGAGATTGCTCCCAGCCTTCCTTGACCAGACTTAGAGGTCCTCTCACTGGGTGTCCGTACAGAAGCTCAAAGGGCTGAACCCTAGAGACTTCTGTGGCACCTCTCTGTAAGCAAAGAGAAGGCATGGTAAGAGGACGTCCCACTTACACCTCATGGGTTCCTCAAGACCCATTATCATGCCCTTTAGGGTCAGTTGAATCTCTCAACCAACCCGTTTCCTTGGGGGTGGTAAGGTGTGGTGAACTTGTAGGTTACACCACACTCTTGCCAAAGGGATTTCATATATTTAGATATGAAATTGGTACCTCGGTCAGACACCACCTCTAGAGGGAATCCCACTCGGGAGAAAATTCCCATCAGCGCACGTCCCACTACGGGGGCCGTCACTGTCCTCAGAGGGATGGCTGCCGGGTACCGGGTGGCATGGTCCACCAGGACCAGGATGAACCTATTGCCCATCGCTGTCCTGGGGTCCAGTGGCCCTACAATGTCAATCCCCACTCGCTGGAATGGGGTACCGACCACAGGGAATGGCTGGAGTGGAGCCTTTTGCTTCCTTCCACTCTTTCCACTTGCCTGGCAAGTCTGGCAGGTCCTGCAGTGAGTGTCTGAATTACTGCGCATTTGGGGCCAAAAGAAGTGGTTGACAAGCCTTTCAAAGGTCTTGTCCTGCCCCAAATGTCCTGCCAATGGCACATCGTGAGCCAGCCCCAGTAGGAAGGCTCTGAAGCGCTGGGGTACCACCAGCACACGGGCTGACCCAGGCTCAGCAACCTTAGGCTCAGAATACAGGAGGTCGTTCTCCCAGTAAATGAAATGTGTTCCAGACTGATCACCGTTGGCCTGGTCGGCAGCCTGCTGCCGCATACCCACGAGAGAAGGGCACTCTTTCTGCTCCCTGCAGAATTCCTCCCTGGAGGGTCCTCCTTCTTGCTGCCAATGGGTCAGCTCAGGCAGGTCCCCCAGTTCAGCTATCTGTTCCCCTGTAGGTTCCAGGGCATCCCCCTCAAGGTCTGCTTTCTCCTGGACCGTGGGAACTTCAGGGGATGGTTTCCCGTGCCCCCTGCCTCTTCTCCCTAAGGCCGGTTCCTGGGCCTCCCTCTCAGGCTCCAGGTCCTCTTGAGCACCTCTACTCGCTGTCATGGACCGTGTGGTGACACACGCCCAATCTGGCATACCCAACATCTCCAGGTGAGCACTCCGCTCCACCTTAGCCCAAGGTGAGCTCTCCAGATCGTTCCCTAACAGACAGTCTACAGGCATGGCGAGCCTCACAGCTACCTGAAGAGTACCAGAGACCCCCCCCACTCAAAGGGAACCTGAGCCACAGGGCAGTGACTCTCGGTGTTGTCGGCGGCAACAACCGGATAGAATGCTCCTGGGACAACCTGCTCCTGAGACACCAGGTGGTGCTTGACAGCCGTCACACTGGCTCCTGTGTCTCTGAGAGCTTCAACCCTATGGCCATTTATGGTCACCCACTGTCTGTATTTTTTAGTGTTCTCAGGCAGCTGGGTTTTGGGGACCAACACGGTCTCCTAATGAGACCAGGGACATTTCTACTGAACCCCACCCACCTTGGACACCCATCTCTCCACCCAGGGCTACACTAGCCGTCTGCCGGGGGATTGCACCAGGGGGTGCTGGTTTACCAAACTGGCGACACTTGGGATCATTGGCAAAATGACCCAGCTCACCACATCTGTAACAGGTTGGGGGCCTTCTTTGAACAGGGGTACCTGTCGGGGCCCCAGTCAGTTTCTGGGGTGGGGGAGGCTGAGAACCTTTCCCTTGGTTCCCTTGGGGATTACTTTGGGGCCTCTTCTGGAACTCCCTCTGTTTACCCTTGTCCCCCCTGCTCTTCTGCTGGGGACCCTGCCCACCTTTGGCAGAGTCTCCCACGGGACCCTTGTGGACCCTGGTACTGACCCAGCGGTCCGCCTCCTCAGCAAGCTTCCTAGGGTTAGTCAGCCTACTATCAATCAGGTGCTGGCGTAGCTCAGGAAAACAATTACTGGACAAGTGCTCCCATGCCATTAAATCAGGAAGTCCTTGAAAATTATCAACCTTGCTACCCTTCACCCAACCATCCAGTGCTCTGCAAAAAAAGTCACATACTCCACATACGTACTATTGGGAAACTTAGTGCAACCCCTGAACCTCTGTCTATACATTTCAGGGGTTAACCCATACCTAGCCATTAAAGCTTCCTTCATATGGGGGTAAGAGTTATACACTTCTGAGGGCAAATCTAGCAGTGTGTCCCGCCCTTCACTTAAGAACCGCCCCCACAACCCCGCTCCCCATTCCTTCTCAGGGACCCGGTGGGAGGACATGACTACTTCGTAGGCTTTGAACCACTGCCCTATGTCATCATTTTAAAACAATTCTTTCACTACATCTTTGGGTATGTACACTCTGGACTCTACCTGCACTGGGGGTGTGCTGCCACCAGAGGGAGTGCTTCCCAAGCCCTGGGCTTTCAACTCCAGCTCCCTCATTTTCATTTCATGCTCTATTTGGCTTTTTTTCTCTTCCATTTCCAGCCTTTTTTGTTCCATTGCCAGTTGTCCATTTAGTTTGGCCATCTCTATTTCATGAGCTCTGGTTTCCTTCCTGTCTGCCAACTCCTCTGAAGATAAACATTTACTAGAAACACTGCTAACTGCAGGGGAAGGGGTTCTCCTTCCTCTTGTCCCACTGGCCCATCCAGCTGCTCATCTGCATTATCATCATCAGTGGCATTCCTTGCTTCTACCCAGGCCCTCAGCGCCTTGTAGAACTCTGCCTTGTTTTTACATCAAGCTGTAGAAACATTAAACTTCTTGCAGAAGAATTTCAGCTGTGATAACTTGTAGCCATCCAATTTCTCTTCTTCCCATTCAAATTCAGTATTCACAGAGACTATGGATGCTGCTCTCTCCACCATGGTTAAGCTTGGCAGTGCTCAAAAATAGACAGTCCCAAAAGAAATCTACCAACAAGTATTGGTTGCGTTTAAGGTCTGCACTCACTAAGTAGTGTTCACCAATTACTGTACATGAGTCACAAATGCAAGTCCAGAATCCTCACCGCTGACCACCAATGTTAGAATCCGGGTTCTCTGGTTGGCACAGGTAGATACTTGTGACAAGCAGGGAACCTTTACTCTAGTCAGGGTAAGGGGTTACACTCCTAAAATAACCCCTGCTCACCCTCTAAGGTAGCTTGCCGTGAGCAGACAAGGCTTATAGGTTAAGCATTTGTGAACACATACAGTAACCAAGTGACAACACTACAGATGGACAACACACAAGTTTTTATATATAAGGATTCTTTATATAGAGTTACCACAAGACCATTAAATGACAAAAATACACAATACTGTTACTTTAGATGGTAGAAGTTTGCTTAGTTCTCATAAGTTCTTAAATGCGACACTTTAAGCCAATGTACCTTAGATGCGACACGCAGGGCAACGAAAGTGTTGCAACGATGCTGATGCGATGAAGTTTCGGGTGCAAAGAAATAAAGACGTGAAGATGTTCCAGATGTATTACTCTTCTCCGATATTGCGAGAAGACTCGACTCGATGCGTCAGCTATAGTGGTGTCACCCCTTTGCGTGATGCGACGACAGCGGCCTTGGCAGCGGCACTCTTCTCCGACGTTTGCGAGACGCTTCTGCTCGATGCGATGCTGCAGCGGCGTCACCCCTTTACGCAATGCGACGACAGCAGCTCCGACGGCAGCACACTTCTCCGTGGATGCGAGGCGCTTTTCTTGATGCGGTGCAATGCGACAACTACGATGGCTGCGATGGCGACACGCTTCTTCCTCGATGCGAGACTCTTCTCTTGATGCGGTGCAATGCGTCAGCTACGATGGCTGCGATGGCGACACGCTTCTTCAGCATTGCGAGACACTTCCGGAATGATGCGAGACTCTTCCGCTCGATGCGATGCTGCAGTGGCGACACCCTTTGCGAGATGCGACGACAACAGCTCTGACGGCAGCACGCTTTTCCTTCTTGAGTCGCGCTTCCAGCTCCTTGCGACACGGAGTCCCTCAGAAGGCCCAACAACAACAACAGACACTTCCAAAAGACTCTGGGGAGCTGGGGGTGAAGTCCACTGGTCCTGGGACTTCGTTCAGGGGGCAAGCTCAGCACAAGCCCTTGGAGATCTTTTAAGCACAAGTTGAAATAAAGTCTTTGTAGTCTTTCTCCTCTCCTTTCAGCAAGGCAACCACTGCAGGCCAATCCCCCAGGGACAGTACTCCTCCTTACAGCTTTCCCAGTTCCTTCGCCTCAGGCAGAGGTTCTTCTTGTCAAGCAGGATCTAATTTCTTGAGAGCAGGGTCCCAATACTTATACCCCTTATTCCTTTGTTCCTCTGGGGTAGAGGGGCCGTTGCCCAGTCCAAACCAGTTCTTGAGCACTTTGTTGACATGACTCGGCCTTTCTATTCAGGGTGCAGGGCAGAGACATCAGCCGCTCCACAGGAGGTGGAGCCAGCATTGTGGTGGCAGAGCACAGCCCTATTCAGAGTCCAGGTGCACTCCTCCCACCCATCTGGATGTCAATCTCTCTTTTCACCACCAGGCTACCTAGCCCTGCCCCTCTGGGTTTTCCCAGCCCTGTCACTCACACAAACCAGACAGGCAGATACACATCATAGCAGAGGCGGGCTGAAATAGTTAGGCAAGCACATACCAACTTTCTAAAAGTGGTATTTGCAAACACAGAATATTAAAATAAACTTTACTAAAAGATGTATTTCATTATTCTGAGTTCAGGCATACTAAACTCGATTTTCTACCATGTTCTCTGGGTCTGTTAGGATCATAGGATGTAACAATTCTAACAGCCCATTCTGGCCTATGGGAACAGGTAGCCTTGCAATAGTGAAAAACGAAAATGGCTGTAATTCACTATTAGGACATGCCACACACATCAGGGCTTGTCCTACCGTATGCTTACAATGCACCCTGCCCTTGGGCCTACCATAGGGGTGACTAATATGAAGTTAAGGGAAGGTTTAGGGACTGGGAAGTGGGTGCACTTGCCCAGTCAGCATGACAGTACCAGACTGCACGCAGGTTCTGCAATGGAAGACCTTAGACACATTTTACTAGGCCGCTTCTGTGGGTGGCATAACCAGTGCTGCAAACCCACTAGCAGAATTTGTATTTACAAGCCCTGGGCACTCCTGGTGCACTTTACTGGGGTCTGACAGTAAACCAAATAAGCCAATCATGGAATCCATCCAACATATACATTTTAAATAGGGAGCACTTGCACTGTGGCACTGGTTGTCAGTGGCGCAGTGCCCTGAGCAGCCAACACCTGCAAAACACATGAGGCACAGCGACAAAAAGTGGAAGGGAGACTCACGCCAAGGTGCCAGGTCTAACAACTCTCTACTACTCTCTCTCTACTACTCACTCTCTACTACTCTCTCTCTACTACTCTCTACTACTCACTCTACTACTCACTCTCTACTACTCTCTCTTTACTACTCTCTACTACTCTACTACTCACTCTCCTACTCACTCTCTACTACTCACTCTCTACTACTCTCTACTACTCACTCTACTACTCACTCTCTAATACTCTCTACTACTCTCTCTGCTACTCACTCTCTACTCCTCTCTACTACTCACTCTCTACTACCCACTCTCTACTACTCTCTACTACTCACTCTACTACTCTCTACTACTCACTCTCTGCTACTCTCTCTACTACTCTCTACTACTCTCTACTACTCACTCTCTACTCCCTACTCTCTATTACTCATCCTCTACTCCCTACCTCTCTCTACCTCTTTCTCTACTACTCTCTACCTCTCTACCTCTCAACCTCTACCTCTCTACCTCTACACCTCTACCTCTACACGCACACATATGCACATATATATATATATGCATATGCATTTATATATGTATGTATATATATATATATATATATACATGCATATTACCTACTGGCGGTCGCCAGTAGGTAGTTATAGTTAGGACCCTGTTTCCATAGGAAAACTGCAACATTCTATTTTGAATAACTTTGGCGCCGGTCGACGAATCCTCGCGAAATTTTCAAAACTAATGGGGCGCTACGCTCCGCTCCTACCCTGAAAGTCTCGGGGGGATTCGTCAAGCGGGGGCTGAGAAAAAAAGGGGGTCCCAAAACGCGTTTTCCCCATGCATTTTTCCATAGGACCTTTAGACACAGCTACAGCCCGAATGGCTGAACAGAGTTACTTGAAATTTGGCAGAGAGGTAGTCTACAGGTCAAGGAAGTGCCTTTTGTAGGTCTGGTGTAAATCTGTTCAGTAGTTCCTGAGAAAATAGCATTTAAATCAATATATATATCTGTGGCAGCTTACCGTGCGCTTACCGTGCGCTTACCGTAAGCTTACCGTACGCGTACGGTGCCGTGCGCGAGCTCAAATCTGATTGGTTGTCACATGACTGTAAACATTCGAATCGGACGAAATCAGGAAGTGTCGGCCGCCATTTCGTGTGTTTCACACAGAAAAAAAAAGGGAGATAACTTGAAAAGGGGGCAAGAAAGAGAGTTACAGACCCCCTAACATTTGAAAGGGGGTCAAAGAAGGACAGAAAAGTACAAAAAAAACATTTATTAATTTTAAAAAAAAATCGCGGGTACGCGTACGGTAAGCTTACCGTACGCGTACGGTAAAAAAGAAATAAAATTCAGATTTAAGTGTTTAGATATTAGGGGGCTCTAAAAAGAGCCGTTGTGTTTATGAAGTGATTTTTTTAGTGGTACCTACAAGTAAGTACCGATGCAGAGTCTAAGGTTCAAGAGGAAGACTCTGTTCCCTTCATCAGTGAAGTGTACACCATCTCCTCTATAAATGTCTTGCATGTCGTAACGCAAGTTGTTGTGGTAAATGGAACCCATACCATAGTCTCGGAGGAAAGCAGAAACAGATTTGTTGACGTGCTTTCTTGCTTTGTCAATCTGCGGACAAAAATGATTGGACCAGTTCCATTTTTGCCTTTGGCATATGTTAGAATACGCAAAGGCAGTTTTAGGGAAAAGTGAAAACAGTTGTGCAAAGGTCTCCTTCATAAGCATTTCCAGACCTACCCCAGTCAAAGTGCCTAGGTCATTGCCACCACAGTGCACTATTATGAGGTCAGGGTGTTGGATTTGCATGAAGGATTTCACCAATGGCATCAATTGGTGCCACTTTAACCCTCTCTGACCAATCCATTTAATGTCTACATTTGGCAAAGCAAGGTCTCTCACCATACCTGTTTTCTCTGCATACTTTTCACTCCAGAAGACATAGCTGTGCCCTACAATCCACACTGTGAACATCTTCAAAGGAGATCTGGATGCACTCAGGAGGTGTATTTCAGTAGAATGGGAAAAAGAAATGAAACACAGTTTGGAAATGGAGGCATACATATTTTTTAAAATAAAAAGAGCTCATTGGCTGTTTCATACCATTCTACACTAAAAACTAGGCTGTATGTGTCAATTTATAGAAGCATGTTTTGTATTGGTACAGAAAAATGTGTTACCAAAGAACAGTACTATGAATTTGCTGTTAGGTTTGAAAAGTCAAGCACTCTTGCTCTTTGGAAATGAAACATTGTGTGGTGAACTTCTGACCTAACTCCACACAGCAGTGTTCCATGAGCTGTTGCTATGGTAGCAGGCAGAAGTCAAGTTGGGGGAAGGGTACTAGGCAGAAGTCAAGTTGGGGGAAGGGTACTTTTGGAAAAGGGTTGGTTTTCAACCAATAGAAATGTGTGATTACATTTGAAAAAAAGGGGGAAGCACAAAGATTTGAAATTAACATGTATATGTGTGGAAAAAGAGAGGGAAACATTGCCATTATCTGGTTCTGCTGAGAGGAGAGAGGTGTACAGAACAGAGATCCTGGCTCTGATAATCTGCTGTTTGAGTGCCACATTTCTTTCACAAGTAACTAATTTTAAAGGTGAGTTATGAGTTTGAGAGGGGATGTATATGGTAAATTAAGAAATGAATAATAGAATTGGAATTCCTTTTGTTGAAGTTGTGTTTATCATTTTGTGTTTTGGGAGAAATTTAAATGTAAGGAACATGTAAAATAATATGGACTATGTTTTCACCATAAATTAAGGTGTACTGGTATAAATGAGGAATACTTTTAGGGTTTGAGGTTGCAGTCAGTAATGCAAATACATTCAGCATCACTAAGGCTGGTTGCCCTTGCTGGAGTGTAGTCAGTCACCCAGGTTACACATGTTGCTGGTCTCAAAAAGCTGTTTGGACATGTGCTGTTTTCAGAATCTGAAAAGTGGATTCAAAATGTGTCAGACTGTAAAAGTACTTATCACTTGCCAAAAAAAGAGTAGGAAGTGTGCTTTCAAATTGGCAAAGAAATTTTGTTTTCTGACTAATATCAAACCATGACTCTGTGTGCACACAGGAGATGTTTTTAGATATTTAATTTGTGATGGTGTTATTGTGAATTTCACTTGTAGGAAAGGGGTACATAGTATTTTAAGATTTGAAAAGATCATAAAAAATGTAGTAATATATTTAAATAAAATAAAGGATTTTTTTTTTAGTTTTTTTCAGATATTGCTGAAGACCAGTGAACAAAATTTAAGATGCCTACAAAATCCAGACTAAGGAAAAACCACAAAAAAATCTATATTTGAAGACAACTGGAGGACCTAAGTTAGTTGGAGATGCTCATGTTGGGAAAAAGAGAAAGTCTTCTGGTAAGCAGACAAAAGATTTTTTAAACAATATCTTCAAAAAAAGGAAAAATGTACAAAGTGTCTGTACTGGAAATAATGTTTTAAATAGAAAACAACAGGAAAAAATTGAGCATTTAGTTAATGCAAATATACCTTCAGAAACAATAAAGATTAACTTAAAAAGAAAAACAGCGTTTAAAGAGATTCGTAGAAAAATGTTTCAGAGAAGAGTTATGTCCAATTTGATAAAGGATGTGAAGAAATATTAGGAAAAAGCTACATTTTATAAGAGAAAAAAAGAAATTGAAGCCATTGCAGCAAAGGCTTTAGAATTAAAAAGGAAACTATTCATTTTAATTTTGAACAGGATGCGTACATTAGATAAAATGGTCAATGTACTGAAATCACAAAGCAAAAGGAAAAGACTAGTGAAAAGAACAAACTTTTGTAAAGTGTTTTTAGGAGAATGGATGCATAGTTCAAGTAGTGAACCTCTTTTTTAATGAAGAGAGTTATTTTCAAAGTAATAGTTTGCTGCATGCAGTTGACACCAGAGGTCGTGCTTATGAAGTGAAAAATGGTTGTATAATGGAGAAGGAGAAAATGGTTCCAAGAGATGAGGAACAAGTGATGGCGGATGAGGCTATGGGGAGACGTCCTAAAGCCCCAGTGTACACTTGGAATTGTAGTAGTATTTGCACTGTGCGTCAGGAATCTATTGATAAATTTCGTGAGTTTCTAAGAGAATATAGTAAAAAAAGTGTTAAACAGAAGATTAAGGTGCTTCAAAGTCTAGATCCATGCAGAGTGAGAGAGAATACTGGTTTGCAGGGACATTCTCTGGCTTGTCTATCTAGAAAAGTGTGTAAAAGTGTTTTTCATCATTTTAGGATGCTGGCTGTTCATCATACTGAAATGAGAAAGTTTGTGAGACGATTGTATTTTGCTAAAAGTCCAGCAATAAAGTTAGATGAATTGAATAGGGCTCTGTTCCGTGGATCGGTATCAGATGTAGAGAAGGTTACTGATGAAATTCAGTTTTGTTACTTTGGTCCAGAACAAGAAAGTGCAGAAAAGGACACAGTAAATGAGGAAGAAGTGAAAGAGAATGTAGAACCCTCTGTAAGTAAGACATTTAATGATCACATAACAAAATTTGCAATAATCTCTAATGAAAGACCAAATATTACTTGTATTTGTTGCCGCAGAACTCATTATAGAAAACAAACCAGGAATGTTGATCTCTACAGAAAAAGTGAAAATGAAGATAATTATAAGTGGAAGGATTTTGCCACATATATTTTTCTTGAAAATTGTTTTGAATTGGGTGAAGATCAGCGTATTTGTAAATACTGTTACAACAAGTTAGAAGAAAATAGAATGCCGACCAGAGCTGTACATAATAATTTAGAATTGGATGCTATTTCTGCCGAACTTTCTGAATTAAATACATATGAGTCTATACTTATTCAATGTGTTCATCCGTTCCAGACCATAGTACGTATGGAGCCCAAAACTGGTAAATTACCTCCTTCAGATTTACTGAGAGGTTTAAAAGGTAGAGTGGTGTATTTGCCCTTGGATTTGAAAAAAAATATGGAAACTATTGATGCAGATACTTTGGAAACTGAACCATTAGTTATTCTGGTTAATGGTGTACCTACAAAGAATAAGAAGATTTGGCAGGAGCTGGTAGATGTACGGAAAGTACAAAGAGCAAATTTGTATTTGAAAAGGAATAACAAATGGTATGAATCAATTTATATAGAAGAAGAAGAAGAAGATTTACAAGAAGACACAGAAACACCAACTGGACAAATTGAAAAAGTGGACAAGTCAAAGGAAGAAGAAATTTATGAACATTTTAGCATACATCCTCTTCATTCAAAAGAAGTTATGGGAGACAATATTGATCTGTTTCAGATGAAGAAAGCAAAAGGAACTCCTGGGAGTGTATGGGAGGAGAGCTTGGAAGCTCGATGTTTTCCCCAGCTGTTTCCTACAGGAAAAGGAGGACGATACGATGAACGTCCAGAACAGATTCCAGCTTCTGAGTATCGAACTACAAGACTATATGCAGAAGATCCAAGATTTCGACAAAGTATTCCTTATTTGTTCCATCTTTTATTTGAAAGCGACTTGTCTGCATTATCATATGCAGTAAATCACATTTTAAAAAGTGGAGTACATTTACAAAATGTATCTGCTAAGGATTTTATGGAGAAAGTGCAGCACCGAGATGATCATTTGGAAACACAACTGATCAATCTGATGGCTTGTTAGCGTGGGACAAATGAATATTGGTACCGACGCCATGGTGAATTAAAATGCATGTTACGGAATTTAGGAACACCAACATGGTTCCTTACCCTAAGCTGTGCTGAGTACGCTTGGGATGATTTACTGGATTTTCTACGAGAGGCAAATTCAAACATTAAAAACATCGAATACAAGACAGCAGGAGAACTGTGCTCATTGGATCCGGTTAATGTTTGCAGATATTTCAATCATAGATTTGAGGCTATGATGTCCTTCATCTGCAATAAAAAAAATCCACCTCTTGGAGAAGTAGTGGATTTCTTTTGGAGAAAAGAGTACCAGGCAAGAGGTGCTCCTCATATTCATATGCTGTTGTGGATCAAGGATGCCCCAAAGTTTGGAACAGATACTGATGAAGCAGTGTTATCTTTCATTGAAGAATATGCAACATGTGCTATACCAAAAAGCACAGAAGAGAAAAAGTTAAAGGAGCAAGTTTTACGTTTCCAAAGTCATCGGTGTGGAAAATACTGTCGACGGAAATACAAGAGCAAAGATAAATACTACACTAAATGTCGATTTGGATTTCCTAGACCTGTACTTTCAAATGGAAGAGTAAACAGTTTTATATCATCTGTGAGACATACTATTACAAGAAAATCACCTAAGAATACCTACAACCTTAAAAGAAAAGAAGAAACAAAAAATATAAATGACTACAACCCAGTCATTTTATCCATGTGGAATGCTAACATGGATATACAGTATGTAGCTGACAATTCCATTGCTGTTGCTCGATATGTAACGTCTTACATTACTAAATCAGAAAAAATTGAATTGAAAGAAATGTGGGAAGAGATTTCTCACGAGAAGACTGTCAGTAAGAAGCTGTACAGTTTCAGTTTAAAGATGTTATCGCATCGAGAAATTGGATCCTACGAATGTTCAGATAGGTTATCTTCTGCAAGTCTCTACTCGAAATCAAGAAGAATAATTTGGGCAAGTTTAGGCCTTGCAGCAATGAGAAATCGGGTACTGAAATCTGTTGGAGAAATTGAATATTTGGCCGAGAATGACCCAGAAAGTCAAGATATTTTGAAATCAAACATGTTGGACACATATTATCCCAAGAGAAGTCTTCATCTAGAGAACATGTGTCTCTATGAAGTGCTGCAGAACTACATTTATTCACGGAAAGCCACAGAAGACATCAACAATGGAAAATATAAAGTCATTGGTGAGGAAGGATGTTTGGTGAAGCAAACAAAAGGAAGTTTGATAAATCACAGGAAGCTGAGTTGCGACACTACTGACAAAAAGGAATTTTACTACTTGGCTCTTTTACAGCTGTTTAAACCATGGCGTACAGAGGACGAACTACTGGGAGAATTTCAAAGCTATGAAGATTCATTTAATGCTTGCAAAGACAGCATAGAATGCAGTACTTTCACAAATTATGTGCAAATGTTAAATGAAGAAATTGAACAGGAAACTACAATTGCAGCTGAAGTAGCTAGAGACAGTTCTCAAGACAGCCAAAGTTCAGGAACACTCAGTCAAGATCCCCTAGGACAACCAATCGTTGAAAATGAAGCTGCAATAGCTATGACTGAAGTGGAAACGGCTATGAATCAAGCTCAAGAAGAATTTATAGACTTACCAAATTTGGAAAGACAACTGAATAAAGAGCAGCAACAAATTTATGAAGAGATCAGAAACAAAATTGATCACGGATTACTATGTGAAAAAAAAGAGTGCTCATGCACATCATTTCAACCAATCAGGATGTATGTAAGCGGACAAGCTGGAACTGGAAAAAGTTTCTTAATAAAAGTCATCAGAAGCTACCCACAGCAAAAAACGGATTCAACTTTGTCTTGTGTGGTTACTGCTCCAACTGGGTTAGCAGCATATAACATAAAAGGAATCACCTTACATCGTTTGCTAATGTTACCAGTGGAGCATGAGAACAAAATACAATACCACAAGCTAACTGGAGAAGCATGCTTGGAAGTTTCAAAAGTATTGAAGAAGATGCAAGTTCTCATTATTGATGAGGTGAGCATGGTATCAAACTTAATGCTTGCCTTTGTGCATCTAAGAATGCAGCAAATTCTAAGGACAGACTATGACATGTTATTTGGTGGAAAACATGTCTTAGTTTTTGGAGATCTTCTACAGCTTACTCCAGTTAAAGGACAACCAGTGTTTAATACTGTGACACATGAAGACACAAAGAAGTCATTGGGAAGCATTGGTAATGCAAATATTTGGTCCTTCTTTGAGTACAAGGAACTTACTACTAATATGAGGCAAGCAAACGATGAAGAATATGGAAGTATTCTGAAAGATATCAGAATTGGACTACTCACTGAAGCTGGCACGAAAGCATTACAGAGTCGGTTGCTACATAATTTATTTCCAAAGGAAGAAATAGTTGCAGAGAAGATATACAAGAACATTGCAGAAAAGAAAAGTGTCATCTGCTTAATGCCAACTCTACGTGAATGCTCAATATTCAATGAGGAGCTTTTGAAATTGGAAAAGGAAGAGATTAGGAAATTGGAAGCAGTGGACAAAATTCAGCATGAAAGAATTAATATTACATTAACAGGCAAACTGAAAAATAAATTAGATTCACTAGAGAAGAACATTTCAAAAACTGCTGGATTAGAAAAAAATCTATATGTTTGCATGAACTGTAGAGTATTTTTAAGGAGAAATTTGGATGTTGAAAAAGGTTTAGTAAATGGAGCTATGGGAAGAGTTGTGGGTTTTATTAATTATCAGAAAAAAGATGGAATTGAATGTTTAACAATAAAATTTGATCAGATAGAAGAAGTTATAGACATTTGTCGTTGTACAGTTCGTTTCATGCTTGTGAAAGACTTATATGTACGTAGGAAACAGTTTCCGTTTTCTCTAGCATATGCTGTAACTATTCACAAGTCTCAAGGATTGACTGTAGATTGTGCATTTGTAAACATTGGTTCAACTGTGTTCAAAGAAGGTATGGCTTATGTAGCTTTGTCACGAGTGAAAACATTATCTGGTTTATTCATGATAGACTTTGATGATTCAAAAGTTAGTGCTGATACAAACTGTGTAAAGGAGTATAATAGATTAAGAAGAACCTATGCTCCTCATTTAGGTCAGTATCCTGTGTTGGAGAAACGTGTAGTTTCTCGAAAAAGGAGAATTGAGAATATCTGTAATGAGGATGTAGAGAGGAGAAAAAAAAAGAGGAGTGATGTAATTGCAAGCAAAAAGAAAAAGGAAAATGTTGAAGAGGTTGTAGGTTGTCTTTTTGAAAATAGCTCTGGTGTCAACTGCTACGCTAATGTAGTGCTGAATGTTGCATTTTATCTGGAAAGTTTGCAAGAGCAGATAATAGTAAATCAGAGAAAAAGATTCTGTTCTGAGTTGAGTCTCCTTTTTCAAAAGCTGAGTAATGATAAAACTCAAATAGAAAGTGCTACTGAAATTAGAAAACTTTTAGATGTATGTTCAGGACGAACACAGTTTTCTCAAAATGTACAGCAAGACGCACAGGAATTCTTGATGTATTTTCTTCAGGTACTGGAAGAAGAAGGGGTACAAATTGAAAATATGTTTGGTGTCTCTTATAAATGGGAACATAGTTGTGAAAACTGTTTCAATACATGTGGCTCTAATGTTGATTCTGAAAGGTTTATTTATTTAACATTGCCAGACAGTAAAACAGTCACTTTTGCTAAATTAGTTAAAGATGCTAATCATAGCATGGAATGCGGTGAGTGTAAATCTGACATGTTTTCAACGTTAATTTTAAAGGAATACGGACAGTATGTAATTTTAATGACGCAACGATCTAGAGCTGATGGTTCAAAATTGGATACTTTAATAAAGAAGTTTATAGGACAGCAATTATCAATTTCAGGAAAAACTTTTGTAACAGTTGCAATAATTTTCCATGAAGGACCTACTGTAACTTCTGGACATTACACAGTTTATCTTAAATGTGAAAAAGGCTGGACACTGTGTAATGATTCCCAATTGATTTTCAAGCAACGTTTGCCTTTTGATTTAGCAAATTCCTATCTAATCTTCCTGAAACCTACATTTTAGAGAGACTTGGCAAGATCTGTACAAAACAATTTTACCATTTTATTGGATTACCATTGGAATTTTCAAATAAAAAGATTTTTCAAATTACCATTTGGCCTAAAGGAAAGGTAACCGATTGTATTGTGGACTTATTTAATTCCTAATAAATCTTTCAGAAACCAAAAATTTGGAGAGAATCGGTAACATCTGTACAATTTAAATTTTGGAATTTTATTGGATTACCATTGGAAATTTAATCAAAAAAGATTTTTAAAATTACCATTTGGCCATAAGGAAAGGTAACCAATTGTATTGTGGACTTATTTAATTACTAATTAATCTTTCGGAAACCAACATTTTAGAGAGAATCGGTAACATCTGTACAATTTAAATTTTGGAATTTTATTAGATTACCATTGGAAATTTAATCAAAAAAGAATTTTAAAATTACCATTTGGCCTAAAGGAAATGTAACCAGATGTATTGTGGAGTTATTTGAGATATATTATTTTTGTGATTATGCTTCTGTAACAAAATTGTCAGACGGTATTTTAAATAAATAGTTATTGTTATTAGATGATATTTTTTAAGAATATTTTGCATTTCTATAATGTTATGTTTAAGTAAAAAAAGATTCTGGGCTTTTTTAAAACAATCTTTGAGATTGTTATTTTTTTTTGCCCGCTGTTAAGTGATGAATGCAATTGCTTTCACGATTTATAGTGAGATGCAATATATTCTGAAAACAGCAAAAAAATGGCAAAAAATTGTTTTTGGAAAATATGTAAAAACGTGTACTGTATTATATAATGATTTATTAAATATTAATACTTTTTTCTTTTTTTTCAGATTGTGAAAGAAAATTTTCGAAAAAAAACAACCATTTTTACGAGTAATTTCAATTAAATTTTAATTAAAAATTAAATTGTTGGGTGGGTCAGGTAAGTCAGAAATTAGATGGTCCCTTTCTTCCATTTCTCCTCAAACAGATTTTCAGTATTTAGTTATTAATCCCTCAAGGACCTTGTAATGTGCTAATTGTTTTTTAGTGTTTTTAAAAAAAAAAAAAAAGTTTTAAAGAAAACATTTAAAAAAGTTGAGAGGTAAGGTTGTTCATGCAGGGACAGAGGAAAGGAAGAATGGGAACATTAGCTGGTAGGACAAATGTGCTGGTCTATTTTGTTGTTAATGAGGGGAAGACTGGTCTCCCTATGAACAATTAGACCATGGCAAAATGAACACCGCATTGTAACCCTCGCAAATCGATGGTTTGTTTCCACAGGACCAGAAAAAGGTGAATCTGCCCCCACAGATGAAGGGCTCAGCTGAGCTTCCGAAGATGGACTCAGCTGAGCTGCTGTGGATGTGCTTGCTCGACTTACTGAAGGGTTTCCTCTAGTATGTCGTGCATGTGTCCTAGGGTGTACATCCTCAAGGTGTCGTAACATAGTGTGATTCCCGAAGGAATACTTCTTGTTAGGATTACCTCTTGAAAGTACATGCTGGCACAGCTTACAAGTCACCAAAGCAGCATTGACTTTTTTCTCGCCCTCAGGAAAAGTAAAATACTCCCATATAAAAGAGCTCTTCTGTTTCCTCTTTCTCTGCCTGATGGTGGTGCTGCTAGCCTCACTCTCAGCAGAAGAGTGCTGGTCTGCCATCGTATCCCAAAGACAACTCAGCTCCTTCTCCTAAGGGATCACAAGCAGAAATGAGGGGAATGGGTGTGGTGTAGGAGAGTTCTAGAACTGAAACTACTTTGAACCAATCAAAAGTTTTGTTTCATGATCACATGACCCACCGTGCGCGTACGTTACACTTACGGTGCGCTTACGGAGCGCTTACGGTAAAAGTACGCATGCGCGTAAAAAAGACACGCGCTCGCGCGCATGCGCATAACAGGCACGCCCCAACACTTCCGCGTAATGTGCGCGTGTAGCGTACACGCTTACGCGCCGCGTACGCAGTACGCACGGCTACGTAAATTGCGTAACCATACGCAAAAAGAGTAGAAATATTACGAACATTACGCAAACCGTACGCTTACCGTAAGCTTACCGTACGCGCACTTAAAAAAAAAATTAAAAAAATTTAAAAAAAAGGAAAAAAAAAATCACTATGTTATACTAATATATCTTACCTGTTTGGTAAAAAAAAATGAGAAAAAATAATATATTGCAGAATTTTTAAAAATTAAGCATAGAGTTTTAAGAAAATATAAAGTAAAAAAACAAGTTTAATATAAGAATTTGTATTAAAAAAACCATACAAAATCAATGAAAAAACCATGGGAATCACACATGTTATAGGTAAGAATTAGCATTTAAAAAACCATACAAATTCACTGAAAAACCATGGGTTTCACACACGTTATAGTTAGGAATTAGCATTTAAAAAACCTTGCAAATTCAGTGAAAAAACCATGGGTTTCACACACGTTATAGTTAGTAATTAGCATTTAAAAAACCTTGCAAATTCAGTGAAAAAACCATAGGTTTCACACACGTTATAGTTAGCTGGACATTTCACTCGTAAAAAGCCAATGAAATTCCCCCGTTATAGTTAGTTAAGCTAACTATAACTCGCGCACCCGCAATCCACTGCTGATGACGTAACATATTACATCACTCATGACATGGTCAGTGACATCACTCATGACATCACTGATGACATCTCAAATGACATCACTGATGACATCATCCTTGTGACAGAGTGGTAGACCTCCTCTCACCCTAATATAACCTTTGATACAAACATTCAAAAATAGAGACTGAAATTTTCAAAAAAATGGACATACCAATACCAGTTACAACAACCTCTTCAGTAATTCTAAGATCCACATACACATCCACTCATTCACCAACAGTCCTGTACAGTCACTCATACATGTACTCACTCATCATATGTACTCATACACCTATACATCCTGTTACACATTGCCACTCATCCATAGAGTTACTCACTCACATAGTCACTCATGCTAATAAACAATCAAACATACATTTACTTGCATATACAGTTATACACACACCACCACACTTACTTCAACGGAAACTTACACATACTTACTCTTTAAAATAATCACTTATAAAAACACATACTTATTCATACAGGAACTGTTTCAATCTCTCACTCTCACATATACTCACTTATATACACCAATGGTCAAATATACTTCTTTAAAACATATTTAGTAACTCATAATGACACTATTGAGACAGTCATTCACTCACTAACACACCCATACACACACTCATCCAACCATACAGTCATGCACACATGCTGTCTACAACACATACAACCAGAGAGTCAATCATTCATGCACCTATGCACTACGTAATACCCCCCACCGAAGCATGCAGACACTCAGACTGATACTCAAAAAACAAGCTAAAATCCAATATAAACACCCATGTAGCTACTCACCTATCCATGCAGACACTTATACACATGTATTCACTAAGATACACTTAATCAGTCAGTTACACAATCAATTTTTCAAAAACAAATCATCCTTTTAGACACTTATATACCCATTTATTCTTCCATCGACCTTGAGATATACATATATAAAACATATTTAATTTTCAGAAAAACACACATTCACTGGATGATGTCATCAGTGATGTCATTTGAGATGTCATCAGTGATGTCATGAGTGATGTCACTGACCATGTCATGAGTGATGTAATATGTTACGTCATCAGCAGTGGATTGCGGGTGCGCGAGTTATAGTTAGCTTAACTAACTATAACGGGGGGATTTCATTGGTTTTTTACCAGTGAAATGTCCAGCTAACTATAACGTGTGTGAAACCTATGGTTTTTTCACTGAATATAAACATATATATAATCTGCATATCGATATAAATACAAATATAAATGCATGCACACATATACATATACATATATGCATACATATGCATGTTATGTACATGAAAGTTTGAAAAACACTAAAAAAAGCAAAGCTAAATAGCCACCTAATTACAAACAGAATTGCTTTAACTTACACGAGGGTGAGACCTATTGCATTTTCTATGCTTGTTTACTTGGTTCCATCAAGAAGGCATTCAGATGTATCACACATTTGCCATAAATTCTGAATGTTAGCACGCTAGTTGCTCATTAGATCACTGCAGTAAATCTTCTGTTCACCAGGGAAGTCTGCTGCTGGTATTCAAACTGCATGTTTCAGTCTGCATGTCAGAATTGTTTAATGAAATAGAAGAGGATTTGAGAAGTCAAAATGTGCCCTTATTTTTTTTTCTGCAGCATTAATCATAATTTATATGGCAAAAGGAACCCCCTCATTTTGTTCCCTTGCAAATTAAATGTTTTAAGTGTTACCACTTTATTCCAATCAAGATGGCTTCAGGTGTGCCATACTTTTGTCATTAGTAAGACTGTTAGCGCTCTGGTTGTTATTTAGAACACCCTGGGACATTCTGTTATTGGGCTATACTTGGGCTACATCTGGGTGATTTGTGCTACATTTGGGCTACTTTGTCTCTGGTGGCCATCTTGGGAGACTTATTTGTTATGAAGTTTCCACATTTTCTCATTTACTATAGTCTCCTCAGTAGGAACTACTTTCAGTTTTTTAATTGATTCCATCAAGAAGGCATTCAGATGTGTCACACATTTGCCATAAATTCGGAATGTTAGCACTCTAGTTGCTTATTAGATCACTGTAGTAAAGCTGCTGCACACCAGGGAAGTCTACTGCTGGTATTGAAAGTGCATGTTTCAGTCTGCATGTCAGAAGTTTTTTTATGAAATAGAAGAGGATTTGAGAAGTTAATCGAAAATGTGCCCTAATTTTTCTTTCTGCAGCACTAATCATACTTTCTATGGCAAAATGAACCCCCTCAATTTGTTCCTTTTTAATTTAAATGTTTTAAGAGTTACCACTTTATTCCAATCAAGATGGCTTCAGGTGTGCCATACGTTTGTCATAAGTAGGACTGTTAGCGCTCTAGTTGTTCTTTAGAACACTCTGGGAAGCTGCAGTAGAACACAAAGGAATCAACTGACAGTCTCTGCCCTTGTTGGATGTACATGGTTTACTGAGAATGTCAGACTTCATTCTCACATGACTGAGAAAGATAATGTGAATTTACAGAAAATATGCTCTCAGTTAGCTTATAGATCACCTTTCAAACCTCTGTGGGAAAAGCATGAGACATGATATCCAAGCAGAAGGCTTTTTCACATGGTAAAATCACCTTAGAACACACCAGAATTCCTAAAATGAGTATGATACCATCAACAAATGATTTAACTAAAGTCTTAAAACCTTCTATTAACTGCAATGCTTTTTAATGAGGCGCTATCATGTATATTGGTCCCAAGATGGCTGCCAACACTTCTTGGATGAAGTACTGACAGCCAATCTGATCTCACGATGAGATGTGTGGTAAGGCTCTGCCCAGATATATCTATCTTTTTAACTCTAATTTTCTCAGGAACTACTGAACGGATTTACACCATTTAAGCAAAAGGCACGAGTCTGAACTGAGGACTACCTCTTTGCCAAATTTGGTGCACAGCACTAGGTTTGAGATGGTCTAATAATCATAAGAGATCTAACACTTGGAATGGGGAGGTAAGGGAACAACATGGGCAGGGAATGAGAGATATAAGTAGACTATGTATTAATGTATCGTCTTCTTGGTGGGATCAGACATGCAATGTATTTTAATGAGCATAAGGATTGCTTCGATTAACGTGTGTGGGCTGAATGACCAGCTAAAAAGACAGCGTGTAGTGGCTGCCCTTAGATTGATGCGGCTGGATTTTGTATGTCTTCAGGAGACGCATTTTGAAGGTACAAGGAGTTTCGTACTGGAACAGCTTGGCTTCTCCCTGCTTGCTTTCTCGAGACAGGGGACAAGGACTAGAGGGGTCCCTATCCTAACTAAAAGAAGAGATGTCGAGGTCATAAGGAGGAAGGAGGACCATTGGGGGAGATGGGTCTTGGTGGAATGTTTAATCAACGAGCAAATAGTTACCATTGGATCATTGTAAGGATCTAACGACGATGATCCAGCTCTCTTCGAACATCTAGACTCTGAACTGGCTTTATGGCCAGAACCAGTTATATTGGGGGGGATTTTAATATAAACGGGGTTGGCGGGGTGGGCACGGTGGATGGACAGCCATATCAAGGTCGGAAGAAAAAGGTATCTAGAGCGCTAGTGAACCTGGCGTATCATAATTCTCTAATTGATGTATGGAGACGTTTGAATCCACTAGATGATGGAATAACTTATTATTCCGCCCCACATATGGTCTTTGCTAGGTTGGATTATTTTTTTTATTTCAAACTCCCTAATCTCTGATAGTCGAGAAGTTTCCTCGACTGGTTTCTGACCATAACCCGCTGGTTCTAACAATAAAGGTGATAAGAAGTAAATAGCGGGGGTGTACGTTTCGTTGGATCCGGCGGTCCGCTATGAGCAGAATCTCCTGTCTCCACTCCGGCGATTGAGGGCGGATACGGCTCGGTGGTGTAAGCTGCCCTTGTCTCCACTTGGTCGCGCGGCGCTGTTCAAAATGATGTCCCTTCCCAGATTCCTTTATGCACTCCAGAACTCCTTCGATGTCACTCCGTCGGCATACTTTAGGGAAGTGGAGAGTTTGCAGAGGAGACTGGTTTGGGACGGGCGATCGCGTATCGCTTTGGCCAAGCTGACTCTTCCCTGGTATGACGGGGGCATCGCGCTTCCTGATATCCGACGGTACTATTGGGCCTCCCAGCTGTCTGCCATTAACCATGCTACGTACGCTCCTGGTTTGAACCCGGCATATGAGATGGATAAATTCCTGCTTCCCGGCGGTAACTATAACAGAGCGCTTTACTCTCGGTCCGCTGGTAGGACCCTTACGGGCCCTACTAGGATTGCGGTACGTGTGTGGAAGGCGGCTAACGTAGCGATGGGCTGGAGTGAGCGTTTAACGTGCGCCACTCCTTTATTCGCCTCAGAACGCTTGGGAAGCCTCTGGACAACGAAAGGCTTCGAGCGCTGGGATACGATCGGCATCAGCAGAGTGGGGGACCTGTGGGTTAAAGGTGCGGTTAAATCCTTCGCGGCGCTCCAGCACGAACACAAGCTTAGTGAAAGAGAGTTCTTCCGTTATGCACAGGTTCGGCACGCCCTGCTCTCGGTCTTTGGGGAGGGGACCACGGTCCCTTCTTCTTCGCCTCTCGAGGACCGCATACTCGATGGTCACGTCCCCGACAGTACTATCTCCTTGATCTACAAAAAACTGATAAACAATCGGGCTGACCTCTTGGTGCGTCTTCGGGAGGCATGGACGGGAGATGGGGTGGAGCTGGACGACGAGGACTGGCAGACTGCACTGTCATCCCCTAAGGAGGTGGCCATCCCGGCCCGTCTCCACCTGGTCCAGCTTAAGATTCTCCATCGTGTTTATGTGACGGGCCCCCGCTTGGTCTCGATGGGGTTTTTGGATGATGGACTCTGTAAGCGTTGCTGCGGGCTCAGTGCCACTTTTCTCCACATCCTATGGGAATGCCGCGAGGTGGCGGAATATTGGCGCCAGGTGCATGATATTATGAGACGAGTCACCGGGGTCGCACTGCTGCCGGAGGTGCGTCGCTGTGTTCTGAATGTATGGGAGCCCAATGACTATAATGCGGCTCAGGCTCGGTGGGCGGCCTTGGGGAACATGATCGCAAAGAGAGATATAGCGCAGCTTTGGGGTTCCCAACGGCCTCCCACAGTGTCCGTATGGAAGGAGAACATGGACTGGTGCATGTTCAGGGAGAAAACTGTGTATGTGGCTCGTGGTAAACCGGGGGCTTGGGGTAGAATTTGGGGGCAGTGGAATGTGTATCGCTGGTCTATCTGTGCTCCCCCCCTGGTGGATATGTCTGGGGTTGCCTCGTCCCCCTGATCCTTGAGGGTTCCTTGTGTATCTCGTACTTCGGAGTACAGATTTGGCTCTCCCGTGGCCCCCCCCTCCCTCTCAGGCCTTCTTTTATTGACCGCCCTCGGGTGGTTGGATGTGGACTCCCCTGGCTGTGGTTCGCCGCCCGTTTCAAGTCGTTTCGCCTTGCTGTTTGTATTTCTTTATTTTTGTTGTTATTTATATTAAAAGTGTGTATCCTGATTTCCCTTATGTGCAGCCTGATCTACTGTGATATAGCGGAGCCCCCGTGGGCCAGTCATTGTTTTCTGATCTGCTTGACCACTTTAACTACTAGCGGCCGGCCCTGGCGGTTGTAGGCCCGTGCTTGTAACCCTTTCTATGCACAATAAAAAAAAATTCAAAAAAAAAAAAGAAGTAAATAGCGCATGTGGACATGGACATTCGAGAGAAGGCTTCTCAAGGACGATAATTATATTAAGCATATGAACAATTGGATTAAAACATTTTGGGAAATTAATCGCGGTAGTACCTCCTCAGGGGTGATTTGGGATGCTTTTAAAGCCGGGGTTCGGGGAGAGACGTTAAGGTTTAGTTTGCATAGTCAAAAACAAGAAGAGGCTAGAGTTAATAAACTCGTAAAAGCAGTGTCAGAGGCAGAGCAGGAATTGATCCTTGCAGTTCAGGCCGGTGTTTCCCCCGCTCCGGTACTTCTTAAAATAGCATCTATGAAAGCAGATATAAATGAAGGGCTCGTGTTAAAGGCAGCTACGATTTATCTAACTAAAAGAGAGCAATGTTATGAGCTGAGCGAACGGGTTGGACATACTCTGGCTATTCGTACTAGACAGAGAGCTGCAGCAGGGAAAATCAATGAGATATCTGATGGTAAGGGAGGTAAAGTCACTAATTCCGACAGGGTTAGAGAAGTTTTTAGGCAGTTTTATGCTAAACTATATGATCAAGTAGAGCCTGGAGCCACCTCAGATATATATCGATATCTAGGGGACCTCTCTCCCCCCCAGATCTCTGAAGTAGACAAGGAGGCACTCGATGCACCTCTGAAAATCGAGGAAATTTTAGTGGCTCTTAATAATCTCCCCTCTGGTAAGGCTGCGGGGCCTGATTTAATCCCGATTGAATTTTATAAAATATTCCAAAATATATTAGGTCCCGACCTTGCTGACACAATTTTACAGGCACAATCTGGACAATCTGTCCCAGCATCATGGGCAGGTGCTGATATTGTGGTGATTCTCAAAAAGGGTAAGTCACCTTTGGAACCGGGCTCGTATAGACCCATTACCCTCATGAACTCAGATGCCAAACGTTTTCTCTAAAGTTATGGCTCTCAGATTGTCTAAAATAATAGAGCAATTGGTTAGCCCTTCACAGCATGGGTTTATTCCGGGGAAAGGAACTGCACAACTTGTCCGCAAGGTAATTACATTATTTGATGCCGAGGAAGTCTCAGGAGAACCTATGGCGGTCATGTTTCTAGATGCAGAAAAGGCATTTGACCGAGTCTCCTGGGATTTCCTTTGGGCTGCTTTATCATGGTCTGGTGTCGGCGTCGGATTCATAAGGGCAATACAGGCACTTTATCGGTCACCTACAACCCAGCTTAGAATTAATAGAGGGCACACATTGCCAGTGCAGATCAAACAAGGTACCCGTCAGGGGTGTCCATGCTCACCGTTGTTATTCGCGGTCTATATTGACCCGCTGATCCGTAGGCTGGAATTAAATGATCAAATTGTTCCGATTAGTATCCAGGGCCAATCGTGTAAATCCTTAGTCTATGCGGATGATGTAGCGATTGTGACTCCCTCCCCTTCTAGAGCTATTATGGAAGTAGAAACGGAAGCCGAACTATTTGGTCGGATCTCGGGATATGCTCTAAACGGCCCCAAAACACAGATAATAAAAAACAACCAGGCGATCTGTAATGATGTGCGGGTAGGGAAATCGGCGGTGTATCTCGGGATTAGCATCTCGGCAGACTTATATAAAATTGTAGAGCAAAATATAGAGCCTATAATAGCGAAATGTAAGATAGATCTTGATAGGATTCACAATCTACATCTGTCCCTGGTCGGATGTTCTAACGTGATTAAAATGATAATTTTGCCTACATTTCTCTATTTATTTAGGACAATTCCACTGATATTCGAAGGTAAATGGTTTGTGGCAATTGAACGTTTGATTAACAGATTTATATGGGCACAAGGAAAAACTAGGAGAGCCCTCCGTTTTTTAACTCTCCCTAGGGATAGGGGTGGATGGGCAGTTCCGGATTTTAAGCTATATTACTGGGCTGCAACTATTCAGTATATGAGAGGACTCATGGGTGGAGACACCTTAGATATCCAGGTTAAGGAAGCATCAATTGATATATATGCTATACTGATAGGTGAAGATGCTGGGAACTGCTTCCTGAAATATACAGATCCTGGATATTACAAAAGAACAAGGTTTAAGACACTTATAGCAGGATTTAAAATTTGGGCAGCACTCTGTACAAAATTGGGACTGGGTAGATTTAATGCCTACACACGGATCGAAGGGAATGATTCTCTTCCATTAGAAATATTCGCAGATGGAGTTATTGGTGATTGGGGACGGCTGGGGATACGGAAACTGGGGGATTTTATGGGAACTCAAGGGGTGTTAAAGTTCACCGAAATTCAAGAGAAGTATGGTACCCCTAGGAATAATTTTTTCAAGTTTTTGCAAGTCCAAAGCTTTGTGATGAATAAGAAGGGTGGATCTGCCGGCTTTAGTAGAAACAGGGTAATGGATGTGATTGAGCGTGGGGCAGAATGCTCTATTAAGAAAATTTATGCTGAGCTATCTTTGTTAAAAGGTGATGATCTGGGAAAATATGGAAGGAAATGGGCAGATAAACTTCAGGTCGATCAGGACTGCTTCCAGGACTCTCTTGAACTCGGAGGGACTATACTTTGCTCAGCTGCATTACAGGCCCAACATTACAAGACAATCTATTCATTATACCACACACCCGACAGGATCGCTCAATGGGGGGGAACAACAGGAATTACGTGTCCCCGGTGCGATAGCAGCGAGGCTGATATTGTCCATATGTTCGCGCTATGCCCACAGCTTAATGAACTGATTAAATCTATCGAATCTTTTCTAGATGCAAACCTAGGAATAAATATTACTCTTACGCCAGTATGGATTCTCCTTGGGGTAGGAGGTGGAAACGAGCAGGCAGGTTCGTCTTACTTTTTGTTTGTGGCTATGTCAGTTTTAAGAAACTGTGTCTCATCAGCATGGTTGGATAAGTCAGCTCCAACATTTCATCAATGGATAGCTAGATTATTGTCAGCATATAATTTGGAAAAAGGGATATATGATAGGAAGGGGAAGAAGGGTAGAATGTTAGGTAAGCGTATTTAGGAACCTATTAGAGCTGGAAGGAGCAGGCTTCTAATTAAGGAGAATGTTTCAATATGATTCTGTATGATAATTTTCTTTGTTGAAAATCTTTTTGGGATAATGTATTGTATTCCTCTCTCATCCTGTCTTTGGTTTCTGTGATTAATGTTCCTTCTGGATATGGGGGTAGTGCACTGTGCAAAATATATTCTGATTTTGTGGATAAACAGAAAAACTTAATAAAAAATATTTTTTTTAAAAAGAGAAGTGTGGTTAGGCTCCGCCCAGATATCTATGTGATTTTGATTTTCTCAGGAACTACGGAACAGATTGACACCATGTAAGCAAAAGGCACGAGTTTGAACTGAGGACTACCTCTTTGCCAAATTTGGTGTAATTCCGTACAGCAGTTCGGGCTGTAGCTGCAGCTAAAGGTCCTATGGGAAATTGCAAGGGGAAAACACGTTTCTCGGCCCCCGCTACACAAATTCTCCTGAGACTCTCAGGATAGGAGTGGACCCGAGCTGGGCAAAAGTTTTGAAATTTTCGCGATGATTCGTCAATCCGCGCCAAAGTTATTGGGAATAGAATGTTGCGGATTTCCTATGGAAAATAACTATAACTACCTACTGGCGACCGCCAGTAGGTAATATATATATATATATGTATGTATGTATGTTGGCTGATTCCTGCAGCTAGTTTTTCAGCCAAGTCCAAGGGAGGGTTCAGGATTTTCCAGCTTTCCATTTGCTCTGTGTGTGCTCTAGATTGCTCTATGTTTGAGTAATTGGTATTTCTCTGCATTCTGCTCTCTTTAGCTTATATTTTGCTGCAAACATCGCAGCAATTTGGAGAAGCTTTGCTGCTATTGTCACGGTTTTACTAGTTTAAGTCCCATTTGACCATGTCAGCAGTTAATATGTCGCAGCCTCCTCCTGTCCTGTATGAGGAGGGTGATCGTTTGCTACCATGGAAGGAATGGGAGAAATTATTCCAATCATACTTGATTGCTACAAGTAGGGAAATGTTGTCAGCGCTAAGAACACATCACATTTTACTCCATAATTTAGGGGTACATGGTAGGAGGGTCTTTGAGAATCTGCTAACACCCTCTTCAGGTACTGAAGAAGATGATGATGAGCAGAGTGATGTGTAGTTGTTGTCATTTCCCAAATTAGAAGAACACTTTGGAAAAAAGGTGAATATTCTGTTGGAGAGACGCAAGTTTTTCTGTAGATTCAGGGCAAGGATGAAGAAATTATTAGCTACATCGCATGTTTATGGGGTCTTGCTAGTCTTTGAGAATTTGGTACCTTATGTGATTCCCTGATTAGGGATCAGTTAGTTAGATGCACAATCAATTCTTGTATTCAGGAGAAATGTTTTGCACTCAATCCAAATTTAAAAGAGGCTATTGATTTAGCTAAGAGCTTGGAGCATATGACAGAGTGTATCAAGAAAATGAAAAAGAGTAGTATTTCTGAGGCAATCCATGTAGTCAAGAACCAGACAGGGGGTGGAGAAAAAGCCAAGGATCTGAATTTAGTAAAAAGAGGGGCAAGTGCGTAAGCTAGGTCAGAGTAGAAGGGAACAAGGATAGGAAAAGTAGCAGATATTATTGTTGCGGCAGTTATAATAATTTAGCCAATAGTTCTTTTTGTCCTGCTAGGTCAATTGTTTGCAGAAGGTACAACAAGAAAGGCCATTATGCACGCACTTGTAGGAATGTGGAGTTATCCAACAAACAAATTCACATTGTTGAGGAGTTTATTTATGATGACAACAAATTTATTCTGCAGGTAAAAGGAGCAGGAATGGATGAGTGCAACGACTATCCTACATGTGAAATTTCTTTGGATGGGGTAGGGGTAACTGTGTTTGCAGACTTGTGTTTGCCCTATATCATTGTCAATTATAGTACATTTATTGATAAATGGAGTCATAAGGGTAACACTCTGGATTGTGCTGACATCAAGCCTGAGGGTACAATCAAGACCCCATACCTCTCATGGGGATGCTTAAGATGCACATTGCCTTTAAGGACCGCTCTACAGATGGTTTTGTGGATGTTGCAGAGCTGGGTTTCAATTTACCGGGCTGGAGACACCAGAAGGATTTAGGCATTACACTGGACTCCAATAGTAGAAAACCTGTGTTGGCAATTGATATGGAAGGTCATAATGAAGGTATAATTAAAGAATTAGGCAAACACAAGAAGATGATGGATGGAGCGGTTTAGGGGTAACACCCCTCATCAACCAGGCTAGCTTGAATCCAGTGAAAAAGAGAGCAAGGGACCCATGTCTGGGCATACCCTGCCAAATTAGGGCGAACAAAGAAACCACAAGGAGATGATGGACAGAGTGCTGAAACCTTTCAGACACTCAACCCCAGTCTCAGATCTGGGATGAACCCATTATCATTCTTTAGCTTACTTCACCACCCCAGGTCAGACACAGCTATATGTGCAAATCAGTCTTCACCGTGTGCCTCATGGGAACAGTCAAGACCAAACTGCCAAGCGATGTCTTTCCTGGACCGGAAGCAAGCATCCTGGGACCGGTTTCGGGGTAACACACCTCATCAGCCAGGCTAGCTTGAATCCAGTGGCAAAGTGAGCAAGGGACCCAAGTCTGGGCATACCCTGCCAACTTAGGACGAACAAAGCAAACACAAGGTGATGATGGACGGAGCGATGAAACCTTTCAGACACTTACCCCCCGTCACAGATATGGGATGAATCCATCATCATTCTTTAGTTCAGTTTGCCACCCCAGTTCAGACACTGCTATATGTAACCCAGTCTTGACCCTGTGCCTCATGGGAACAGTCCAGACTGAACTGCCAAGCCAGGTATTCCCTGGACTGGAAACAAGCATGCTGGGACCTGTTTCGGGGTAACACCCCTCATCAGCCAGGCTAGCTTGAATCCAGTGGCACAGTGAGCAAGAGCCCCACATGTGGGCATACCCTGCCATCTTAGGGCGAACAAAGCAATCACAATGAGATGATGGACAGAGCACTGAAACCTTTCAGACACTCACCCGCAGTCACTGATCTGGGTTGAATACATAATCATTCTTTAGCTCACTTTGTCACCCCAGTTTAGACACAGCTATATGCAAATCAGTCTTGACCCTGTGCATCATGGGAACAGCCCAGACCGAACTGCAAAGCCAGGTCTTCCCTGGACCAGAAACAAGCATCCTGGGGCCGGTTTTACGGTAACACCCCTCATCAGCCAGGCTAGCTTGAATCCAGTGGCAAAGTGAGCAAGGGACCCACGTCTGGGCATGCCCTGCACACTTAGGGTGAACGAAGAAAGGTTTCAGTGCTTAACCCATCATCTCCTTGTGTTTGCTTTCTTTGCCCTAAGTTGGCAGGGTATGCCCAGGCATAGGTCCCTTGCTCCCTTTGCCACTGGATTCAAGCTAGCCTGGTTGATGAAGGGTGTTACTCAGAAACTGGTCCCAGGATGCTTTTTTCTGGTTCAGGAAAGACCTGGCTTGGCTGTTCAAGTTCGACTGTTCCCATGAGGCACAGGGTCAATACTGGTTTGCATATAGCGGTGTCTGAACTGAGGAGGCGAAGTGAGCTAAAGAATGATGATGGATTCAACCCAGATCTGTGACTGGGGTTGAGTGTCTGAAATGTTTCAGTGCTCCATCCATCATCGCCTTGTGCTGGCTTTGTTCGACGTAAGTTGGCAGGGTATTCCCAGACGTGGGTCCCTTGCTGATTTTGCCACTTGATTCAAGCTAGCCTGGCTGATGAAGGGTGTTACCCAGAAACTGGTCCCAGGATGCTTGTTTCCAGTTCAGGGAAGACCTGGCTTAGCAGTGTGGGCTGGACTGTTCTCATGAGGCACAGGGTCAAGACTGATTTGCATATAGATGGGTCTGAACTGAGGTAGCGGAGTGGGCTAAAGAATGATGATGGATTCAACCCAGATCTGTGACTAGGGGCGAGTGGCTGAAAAGTTTCAGTGCTTCGTCCATCATCTCCTTGTGTTTGCTTTGCTCGCCGTAAGTTGGCAGGGTATTCCCAGACATAGGTCCCTTGCTCACTTTGCCACAGGATTCAAGCTATCCTGGCTGATGAAGGGTGTTACTCAGAAACTGGCCCAGGATGCTTGTTTCCAGGTCAGGAAAGACCTGGCTTGGCAGTTCAGGCTGGACTGTTCCGATGAGGCACAGGATCAAGACTGATTTGCATATATGTGGCAAAGTGAGCTAAAGAATGATGGTGGATTCAACCCAGATCTATGAGTGAGGGTGAGTGTCGGAAACGTTTCAGCGCTCTGTCCATCATCTTCTTGTGTTTGCTTTGTTCACCCTAAGGTCCCAGGATGCTTGTTTCCGGATCAGGGAAGACCTGGCATGGCAGTTCGGGCTGGACTGTTCCCATGAGGCACAGGGTCAAGGCTTATTTGCATATAGCTGGGTCTGTACTGAGGTGGCGAAGTGAGCTTAAGAATTATGATGGATTCAACCCAGATCTGTGACTGGGGTGAGTGTCTGAAAGGTTTCAGTGCACCGCCCATCATCTCCTTGTGTTTGCATAATTGAAGAATTCCCAGAGGTATTCACAGAGAAGCTAGGTCACCTAATGATTTTCAGCACAAAATTATAGTAAAGGATAATGCTACACAAGTGGTACACAAGGTCCATTCTATTCCCATCCTCATGAGGGACCCTTTGAAGTTGGAATTGAGCAATTTGATTGTACAGGAAGTAATTGAACCAATTGAGAGTTCCCTCTCATTGGCCCCTATTGTTGTAACTCAAAAGGGTGGGAGTAGAAGGATTCACTTATGCATTGATTTGAGGGACTTGAACCATAGCATCTGGGTGGACACGTTTCCCTTACCCATGATCAATGACATGATCAGCATTATTGGGAGAGCATGTGTTTTTAGTGTGCTTTACCTCTCGTCAGCGTATCATCAGATTGAAGTTTACCCAGAATTCAAGTCCTTGACAACATTCATTACCCCATTCAGTGCTTTCAGGTTCCGTAGAATGCCGTTTGGCCTTGACTCAGTGGCAGCGTTATTCCAGAGGCTGATGCACCAGTTATTGAAAGACGTGGATAATGTACTTTATTTTCAGGATGATCTGTTGATTTATGGGGGGTTCCTACCAGGACCACGACAATACCCTTAGAAATGTTCTAATGACTCTGAGAAATGAGGGTTCAACTGTCAAGCTGGACAAGTGCAAGTTTTGTGTAGACTCCATGGACTAACTTGGCCATCATGATACCAAGGACGGTATAAAACCAAACTGGACCTATTGGTGGCTGTGAAAAAGGGCACCGCCACCTGCGTCAAAAGATGAACTGAAGTCATTCATGGGATTAGTGGAATATATGGCCAAATTTGTAAATATTTTTGCAGGTTACACTGCACCTCTAAGTTATTTGAGGTACAGAATTCAGGTTGTGTGGGATGAACCTTGTGCTCAAGCCTTTGAGAGTATAAAACAGGGCAAAGTTGTGGCACCATCCTTAGGTAATTTTGATACCACACATAAAACCTTCCTTAACATGGATGCCAGCACTAAATGGTTGGGCGCATCGCTTGTTCAAGTGGTGGATGGTAGGGAGAGAATTGTGGTATTCGCTTCAAGAGTTCTTAAGAGTGCAGAAGTGAACTATTCCACCATTGAAAGGGAGGTGTTAGCGTACTTCTGGGCCATCACACACTTCAAGTTCTTCTGTGGGGTCTTCCATTCACTTTGAAAACTAACCACAAACCCCTTACGTACATTTTTACTTGCAGGGGAAGAGAGATGTCCACTCCTTGCATAGCTAAGTGGTTGCTGGGTTTGGAGGGTTACAATTTCAGAATTTACTTTGTTCCAGGGAACTAGAATTCAGTTGCATATTGCCTTTCTCGATTACCTGTTAAGGGTAGTACTATGGAGCTTGGTTGTGATGTGGGCAAAGGCAATGAGAACAAACCTATCTTGGTCGTGTCTAGCCCGGGCATTTCCCGGGAAGAATAGATTGAGTGCTCTTAAAAGAATGTTGGTCTTTCGGCCCTTAGAGATGAGATTGGGCATGGGTGGCCAGCCAAACCCAATGGGTTGGATGAGGATATTCGCAACTTTTGGGAGGTGAGATATTGTGGGAGCCGGCCTCGTGGCGTGGTCCTGTTTCCCCGCGCTCAGCCGCACGAGGTCCCATGCACATCGGACCTCCGCCATCTTGGATTGCACGTCACTCCACGTGACCACCTGTATGACCCTGCTCTACCCGGCCTCGGTCCCAGCGAGGCCCGACATCGAGACGCCAACCCCTGGCCCAGGGGAGACCACGTGAGCCCTTCCCACTCCCGGCGGAGGGCAGTATCGATGGGACCCCCTACCGTCTCTCCACACCTAGGTGTGATCACCCCACAGCTCTCTGGGGCCTGGCGCCTCTCCTGCTGGGCGTCTGGCCACTCCCTACCCGGCCTCTCCGCCCCCTCCGGGCGCACGGGTCCGGACATCAAAGGGCTCCCGTCCTATATCTGGGGCGACCCGACAACCGGACAACAGTTGTATCCTGGAGTCAAGAGCCCTGCTGATCGGATCGCGGCTGACCCTACGGAAGAGAACTCACCCTGAACCACCACTTGAGCCCTGCTGACGGCGTCGCGGCTCCACCGTGCTTAAAGACCTTCACGAACCTTTGGGGCCCTGCGACGCTGTCGCGGCCCGACCTTGTTGAACTTTACCACCAGAGCCCAGCTGACCTCGTCGCGGCTCGACCGAAGCGGAACTACCATCCGAGCCCTGCAGACGACGTCGCGGCTCTCCACATCCGAGCCGCTCTGGGACCTGCATCCAAGGTCTGGCGCAGAGCCCTCCGTGCCGGCTGGCACTAAGACTGTCCCGCTACCCTTCCCTCTTGAACGAACATTGAGACTCTGAACGGATCCCTCGATCCCTCTGTAAATATTGCACAAATTGCTCACGATAAAGAATCTAATCTTGCAACTACTACTGAGTCCTGTGTGGTGGTGTTACTGGGCCTTGTACGAATATAGGAGAACGACCTCCCCGAGGGGGCTTCTCAGCGGCGCTCGGCTATAACCTTTGCGGTAGGAGGGTGTCCGGAATAGTCTCCCCGACTACCCGGTGGGCCTCCCTCCAACATTTGGTGGCCAGCGACGGGATCTGAGCAAACGCAATCGTACAAGCAAGTAACGCAACCACTGCCTGACCAGACGAAGAGAGAAAAAGGGAACCATGGATGGCCAAGAAGCAACCGTGGCCGCAACCTTCCAGTTGGAGAAACTGGAGGAATACACCCACAAGGAACTTAAACAATTCTGCAAAGACAAAGGGATCCCAACCACAGGATTGGGCACCAAGGAGGAAATGCAGAAAGCCCTGAAAGCCTGGGCAGAACCCGAAACCCCTCCACCCAGAGCCGAAGGGACCGCGGCCCGGGACAGAAACCTGCCGACAACGACCCCGACAAACGGGGAGCGAACCACCCCAGACACCAGCCTTTCCCCCGAAGAGATCCGAGAACGGGAAAGGGCCCGGACCCACTAAATGGACCTTGCCCGACTCCGGCTGGACGGGAAGCTCCTACTAGCGGAGAAAAAGATAGCCCTGGAGCAACTACGACTACAGGAAGAAATCAAGGAGAAGAAAAGGCATCGGGAGCTAGAGGAGAGACGGCTAACCCTCGAGCATGAGAGGAGCCTTAAAGAACTTGAACTAAAAGCTAAAACTGGGGAGAACAGCAACCCCGGAGCACGGGACGCCCTGTCCTCGGCCGAGCCAAAAGTTCACATCCCTAAGGATGTCGTCAAAGAATACTATAAAAATGACGACATCCAGCAATGGTTCCGAGCGTACGAAGTCGCCATGACCTCCCATCGGGTACCCCGGAAGGATTGGGGCGCCGGCCTATGGGGGAGGTTCCTCAGCGAGGGGCGAGATACCCTGCTGCAACTCCCCGACGCCGTGATGACCTCGTACGATCACATGAAGGAAGCCCTACTCACACGCTACGGGCTGTCGGCCGAGATGTACCGGCAGCGCTTCCGGGACTGCAAGAAGATCCCCGGCACCACATGGGTCGAATATGTGGACTTCTTCAGCCGAGCGTTGGAAGGATGGATCAAAGGGAGCAAGGTCACCTCATATAACGAACTGTTCGACCTCATTGTCTGGGAGCACCTCGCCAACAACTGCTTTGTGGAACTAAGGCAGCACCTCCTGGACAGTAAACTGACCGAGCCCCGGAAGCTCGCCGCCGAAGCAGACCGATGGGTCAACACCCGGGTCCCCCGGAACCCCGTGGGGGACTACCAACGGAGCACCACGGGCCCTCCCCGCCAGCGCCGCGGAGGAGGGGGGTCCCACCGCAGTTGAGAATTCCCAGCCGGGCCGCCCAGAAGCCCGCCACGAGGTCAAGCAACCAACCACCCTTCCCCGACCCAGGGCCGAAGAGGGACCCCTATCGCCCGGTCTGGACCGCGACCGACGGTAACCTGCTTCGGATGTCAACAGGCCGGCCATTATGCAAGCGACCCGGCTTGCCCCGTGAACCGGCGGAACGGGACCACGGGGCCACCTCCCCGACAAATTGCCGCCGCAGCCCTGGGGGAGCGAGAGGACGTGGAGGAGAACCACGACGACGGGTCCCCCGAGTGGGAACCAGCTGCCATGTCGCTTGTGTGCCTAGGCTCCCGAGAGATGGTGCCCTGCGCCACCATCCCCAGCAACACCCAGAAGTACCAACAGTGGGTCACCATCAATGGGCGACGGGCCGAGGCCCTCCGGGACACTGGGGCCAGCGTGACCGCTGTCCGCTGCCATCTGGTGACCCCCGAACAGATCCTACCACATGTCTTCTGCCCTGTCCGGACCGCCGACAACACCGAGAGCATGTGCCGGATGGCCCGAATCCCCTTCGAGTGGGGAGGAGTGTCCGGCACCCTGAAAATGACTGTCCGCGACGACGCCCCGGTGGACTACCTCCTGGGGAACGACCTAGAGAGCTCCCCCTGGGCCCAGGTGGAGCGCCGAGAGCATCTGGGGATGCTAGGACTACCCGAGTGGGCCTGCACCACCACTCGATCCATGACCGTCCAGCCAGTGGCGGCCCCGGCCCCCGACCAACCAGCGGGCCCCGAACCATCCACCTCCGCCGGCCCGGAGGAACCTCACGAAGAGGCCGGGCCACCCGAACCTTCTTCCAATGAGGCCGCTCTCCTCAGCGAGATCCCCGAGCTAGCCCAGTGGCACCATGACGGGGGCCCCACCCGTGAACAATTCCAGCAAGAACAGAAGGGCTGCCCGTCCCTCGAGGGGGCCCGACAGCAAGCGGCCGCCCAGGCTGCGGGGGACCCCTCGGGGACCCACTGGGTCTATTGGGACAATGACTTATTGTATAGCGAGCAGAAAGTCGCCGAACTAGGGGCCAGCCGGGTGCTGGTGGTCCCCATACGATTTCGAGAATTCCTCTTGAACCTGGCACATGACGTGCCCCTCGCCGGACATCTCGGGCGAGACAAGACTTACAGCCGCCTCGTGACACATTTCTATTGGCCCCGAATGAGACGAGACGTGGACCAGCACTGCCGGTCCTGCCCGACCTGCCAAGCTAGCGGGAAAACGGGGGGACAAATGAAAGCCCCCCTGCAGCCATTCCCAGCCATCCACACCCCGTTCGAGCGAGTGGGGATAGACATCGTGGGGACCCTCGACCCTCGAACTGCCCTGGGCCACCGCTTCATCCTGGTACTGGTCGACCACGCCACCCGGTACCCAGAAGCTGTCCCCCTCCGAACTGTGACCGCTCCAGTGGTGGGCCGGGCCCTAATGGGCATCTTCTCCCGGGTGGGGTTCCCCCGAGAAGTGGTGAGCGACCGGGGGACGAACTTTATCTCGAAGTACATGAGATCCCTCTGGCAACAATGTGGGGTCACCTATAAATTCACCACCCCTTACCACCCCCAGGGGAACGGACTGGTTGAGCGGTTCAACCGAACCCTGAAGGGGATGATCAAGGGCCTGGAAGAGCCCCTCAGGAGGAGATGGGATGTCCTGTTGCCCTGCCTCCTGTTCGCCTACCGGGAGGTACCACAGAAATCCCTGGGCTTCAGCCCCTTCGAACTGTTGTATGGACACCCCGTCCGAGGGCCCCTCAGCCTGGTCAAGGAAGGTTGGGAGGCGAACGTCCAAAGTGCCCCGCCCGACGTCTACCGGTACCTCCTGACCCTGCGGAACCAGACTCGGAAGTTCCGTGCCCTGGCATAAGCCAACCTGGAAGCCAGCCAGGAAGATATGAAATGCTGGTATGACGAGAATGCCTCAGCTGTCGAATTTGAGCCGGGCCAGCAAGTCTGGGTCATGTCCCCCGTGGACCCCTGTGCCCTGCAGGACAAGTGGACCGGGCCCTTCAAGATAGTTGAAAAGAAGAGCCCCGTCACGTACCTGGTCGACATGGAGTCCCCGAGGAACCCCCTCAGGGTCCTGCACGCCAACCGGCTCAAACCCCATTTTGCCCGAACTGAACTAAGCTTACTACTGGCTACCGACGATGGGGGTGAAAGTGCCTCCGAGCCCCTACCAGACCTCCTGGGGACCTCGAGCCAAGACGGCTCCTTGGAGGGCGTCCACCTCTCCGCCACCCTGACACCAGAACAGCGCCATGACTGCCAGAAGCTACTGCAGCCCTTCGCTGCCCTCTTCTCCCTCACGCCTGGGGTGACCCCCTGGTGCGTCCACGACGTGGACACGGGGGATAGCCCCCCTGTACGACCCCGCGCTTATAGAGTGCCTGACCGAGTCCGAGCCTGCATAAAGACCGAGGTCGCCAAGATGCTCGCCCTCGGAGTCATCGAGCCTTCCGACAGCCCGTGGGCCAGCCCGGTAGTCTTGGTGCCGAAGGCCGCCGCCCCCGGCACGGCCCCCGAACTCAGATTCTGTGTCGACTACCGGGGCCTGAACGCAGTGACCAAGACCGACGCCCACCCCTTGCCACGAGCCGACGAGCTGATTGATCGCTTAGGGGCCGCCCGCTACCTAAGCACCTTTGATCTCACCGCTGGGTACTGGCAGATCAAGCTCACTCCCGGCGCACAAGAACGATCAGCTTTCTCTACCCCCGACGGCCACTACCACTTCCGGGTGATGCCCTTCGGCATGAAGAACGCCCCGGCGACCTTTCAGAGACTAGTAAACAAGGTCCTGGCCGGTCTCGAAGCCTTCAGCGCGGCCTACCTCGATGACATTGCTGTCTTCAGCGACCACTGGGCCGCGCACCTAGGACACCTTGGGGAAGTCCTGGCCGCTCTCCAAAGGGCCGGGCTCACAATTAAGGCCAGCAAGTGCCAGATCGGCCAAGGATCTGTGACCTATTTGGGCCACCAGGTGGGGAGTGGCCAGGTGGCCCCCCTCCGGCTAAAAGTTGACGCTATCCAGGCGTGAGAGCCCCCCGCCACCAAAACCGCTGTCCGGGCATTCCTAGGCCTCACAGGCTACTACCGACGCTTCATAAAGGATTACGGCAGCATTGTGGGCCCCCTTACGGAACTCACCTCAAAAAAACAACCCAAGGTGGTGCACTGGACGCCCCGCTGCCAGACCGCGTTTGATGCACTCAAAGCGGCCATGTGCGCTGCCCCGGTGCTACAGGCCCCCGACTACAGCAAGGAATTTGTGGTCCAGACCGATGCCTCGGAGTACAGGGTCGGGGCAGTCCTCTCCCAGCTGGACGCCAAGGGCCTTGACCGACCGGTGGCCTTTATCAGCCGCCGACTGCTGCCGCGAGAACAGAGGTGGAGCACCATCGAGAGAGAGGCCTTCGCTGTGGTATGGGCTCTCAAGAAGCTCCGGCCCTACCTTTTCGGTACCCACTTCAGGGTCCAGACTGACCACCGGCCCTTGCGGTGGCTTATGCAAATGCGGGGCGAGAACCCCAAGTTGTTATGCTGGTCCATCTCACTGCAAGGGATGGACTTCACTGTTGAACACCGGCCCGGCAACGACCACGCCAATGCTGACGGCCTGTCCCGGTTCTTCCGCCTCGGCGAGGAGATCCCCCAAGAAGATGGGTGACTCTCCCTGCCTTCAGCTGGGGGGGACGCGTGTGGGAGCCGGCCTCGTGGCGTGGTCCTGTTTCCCCGCGCTCAGCCGCACGAGGTCCCATGCACATCGGACCTCCGCCATCTTGGATTGCACGTCACTCCACGTGACCACCTGTATGACCCTGCTCTACCCGGCCTCGGTCCCAGCGAGGCCCGACATCGAGACGCCAACCCCTGGCCCGGGGGAGACCATGTGAGCCCTTCCCACTCCCGGCGGAGGGCAGTATCGATGGGACCCCCTACCGTCTCTCCACACCTAGGTGTGATCACCCCACAGGTCTCTGGGGCCTGGCGCCTCTCCTGCTGGGCGTCTGGCTGCTCCCTACCCGGCCTCTAGGCCCCTCCGGGCGCACGGGTCCGGACATCAAAGGGCTCCCGTCCTATATCTGGGGCGACCCGACAACCGGACAACAGTTGTATCCTGGAGTCAAGAGCCCTGCTGATCGGATCGCGGCTGACCCTACGGAAGAGAACTCACCCTCAACCACCACTTGAGCCCTGTTGACGGCGTCGCGGCTCCACCGTGCTTAAAGACCTTCACGAACCTTTGGGGCCCTGCTGACGCTGTCGCGGCCCGACCTTGTTGAAGTTTACCACCAGAGCCCAGCTGACCTCGTCGCGGCTCGACCGAAGCGGAACTACCATCCGAGCCCTGCAGACGACGTCGCGGCTCTCCACATCCGAGCCGCTCTGGGACCTGCATCCAAGGTCTGGCGCAGAGCCCTCCGTGCCGGCTGGCACTAAGACTGTCCCGCTACCCTTCCCTCTTGAACGAACATTGAGACTCTGAACGGATCCCTCAATCCCTCTGTAAATATTGCACGAATTGCTCACGATAAAGAATCTAATCTTGCAACTACTACTGAGTCCTGTGTGGTGGTGTTACTGGGCCTTGTACGAATATAGGAGAACGACCTCCCCGAGGGGGCTTCTCAGCGGCGCTCGGCTATAACCTTTGCGGTAGGAGGGTGTCCGGAATAGTCTCCCCGACTACCCGGTGGGCCTCCCTCCAACAGATATGAACTGCATATTCAGGAAAACATATTCATGAGAGCGGAGAAGATAATTCCTCTTGGAGACCTGCAGGAGAGAATCATTGATTTGGCACAAGAAGGACATTTGTGACATGGTATCATCAAATCCAAGGTCAGGGCTACATATTGGTTTGGTGGCATGGACAGTCTTGAAGAAGACAGGGTAAAGGATTGCCTCACGTGCTCTATAAGTGACAAAAGCAAGTGAGTTAGGAAAGCCCTTCTCTCCCCGGTGGAGGTACCTTCGAAACCATGGGACAAGTTAGGTCTAGACCTCATGCGTCCCCTCAAATGTTCAAAATGGTCCGGCAAGTTCATAATTGTTTTAGTGGGCTACTATTCTCATTGGATTGTAGTTAAAGTGGTCCACCATATCACCTCCTTAGACGTTATCGATTTCCTATCGACACATTCTTAATTTCGGGGATACCTAGTTCTCTTATCACAGACAATGGGGTTCAATTCACCTCTGCTAAAAGGAATGATTTTCTCAAGAACTTTTATTGTACACCTTAAAACTGCTCTCTATTGTCCCGGGGCTAATGGACTTGTGGAGAGGGTGAACCGTATGTTCAAGGGCTGTATTCAATCCACTCAAGTTTCTGGGGCATCGGTTGAGGTTGCCCTAAAAAAATAGTTGTGGTCTTATCATACTGCTCCCAACTCTGTTACTGGTGTTTCACCATTCCTTATGCTCAAGGGTAGACTACCTGGCGCTAATATGTTCCCTAATTGGATAGTTGGCGGCGAGGCCAGATTGGTCCATCGTGGAATAGTGATTGTGTCAAGCGTCATTAAGGTGATTACAAAAGGAGATATGATGTTAAGTATGGAGTGAAACACAGAAGTTGCAATGTGGGAGATTGGGTGGTGGTTAAAAATCATGGGGCAGATTTATGACGACTGGCGCATCCCTGCATATCAGCAGGGATGCGCCGGTTATTATGCGCCACAGCTGCGCCACCATGGATGCGCCGCATTTATAATGCGGCGCACCATGGGGCAAAAACGGCACAGATGCGTGACGCATCTGTGCCGAAAAGTGGCGCATTGCTGGAGTTGCGTCGCAAGCGCGACGCAGCTCCAGCAATGATCTGGGGGGCCCTATCTGTACAATGCTGCGTCAATCCTTACGCCTGCTTCAAGCAGGCGCAGGGTTTTGACGCAGCATGGGCCGAAAAGTGACTGAGTGAAATCTTGTAGATTTCACTCAGCCACTTTTAGGAGGCGTTCCTGCGCCGGAACGCCCCCACCTGCCCTGGAACGCCTACATGTGGCGCAGGGCTTTACAACGTGACGCATCTGGGAGATGCGTCACGTTTGTAAATGCCCCGCACCATGGCGCAGGATTTGCGCCGCTGCTGCGTCACAAAAGTGACGCAACGGCGGCGCAAAAGTGCCGCAAGTGCAACATAAATCTGCCCCTCTGAGTCTAAAAAAATGGTAGGAGTAAGTTTTCCAAACCTCTTAGGGTTACTGAGGTTAAAACCAATGTGCTAACACCTGAGGATGGCAGGATGTGGAACATGGACAGAATTGTTGCTTGCGATGTTCTTCTACCTGAGTCTAGTCTGCGTGCTGAGAGTTACCAGAGTCTACTGACCAGTAGTGTGGCCTGTACGTCCTCTGAGTTCTTGTTCTCTTCAGTCTCCTGGGTGGCACAAGGACTATGTTCTTCAATAAATGTCGTTCTATTGGGCGTTAGTTTTATGGTGGGCTTGATAGGTAAAGCAAATGCTTTGTATGGAGTGCAGATGTGTGGCACTCTGCATCTATTTTATCTGGGATGGAGATGTGTTGTAATCTCTATTCTCTCTGTATATATTGCTTTCACTGTACCTTGTACTTTTTGTGCCCTTTATTTCCGTGAAATGTTTCTCCTTTGGTATCTCCCTTCTCGCCTCCTTTCCCATGGATCCTTCTTTTGACTGTGCTGCAGTCTGGCAGTTTAACTGTCAATGTACCTTGAGGTTGTGCGAGAGAAGTACAATAAATGCTTCTTCCTGCCTTCCGCCTATTTATACAATTTACCAAATGCACAGTTCCTTCCAAACAGCAGTCTTTCTCACTGGAAGCCCGTGATGGACCTAGTACTCAAAATGAGTCAGCCAGCAAACTTTCAGCACAGAGGAAGGAGGGGAAGGGTATTTGTTAGTGGTCATGAAAACTGGCTTATGATGTCAGTGCTGCATCATGAAGAACAAAGGAAGGCACACAGGGGCATCTGAGTTTTAGGACCAACTGTGGGGCATATTATCAAGACAGGCGATAAAATTATTGCCACTTTAGCGGCAGACAACTGCCGCTAAAATGGCGATAATGGGCTTGATAATATGCTCTATGGAATTCCAATTGAATCCCATGTTAGATGTGAAGGACATCTAACCTGAGCTTCAATTGGAATTCCATAGAGCATATTATCAAGCCCATTATTGCCGTTTTAGCTGCAGTTTTCTGCAGCTAAAGCGGCGATAATTTTATCGCCTGTCTTGATAATATGCCCCACAGTTGGTCCTAAAAATCATATGTGTGGCCTGTAGAAGCTGGCCATTAGAACGAAAGCATATTGAATTTGAGCTTGCTTTAGCCAGATTTTGAAGGCAAATACATTGGTTTCCATTGAACAGAGACGAAATAAAGGAACAAAAATTACCCACAATGACATTCAGTTCCTCTTCGGGACCGATGAGTGGCTGGGTGGTATCCACATAGGTGGCTATGTCAAAAGTGAATCAATTTAATACATCCCATAGTAGCAAGGGTAAACATAAAAACAGAAAACATTTTATGGACAATATAACGAAAACTATTAGCGGTACCTGACCGTGCTCTACTGTCT